>NC_066315.1:62007519-62632519 GCF_022539315.1 Serinus canaria
CAAAATCTATATGGAAACTGCAAGGCAATCTAGAAAGATAGAGAAAAAATGGAATTTAAGCATTTAATACCACAAAACTCATCAGAGGATTTGGTATATGTTCTTCTAATGCAATTTCCTGTTTCCACTCATTTAGACACAGCTCTTCCTATGAGTGGGTCTCAACAGAGAATAAATGAACCTGTCCTCCAAGGGGGACAGGCAAAGAAAAAAAAATGTACTGATATCATAAATTGCAAGTGCACAGAATATTAAATCCACAATGGAAGTAATTGTGTAAAATGCTCAAGTAATTCAGCAGATTTTTTTTAAAACCTAATGTGTAACTTACATGAGAGGCATCCTCTATTTGGAGTTTCTTAATCTTGTCTTTAAATTTCAACATTGTCATAATCCTTTCTCTGGCATTACTTTGTTGCTGCTTTGTTCTAAGCACACATCTTACTGGGGAGCTTTTCAGGAGAGGCTGTGTTTTTGTATTGGGAAAGGGTGGGAGATTTTACACTGGTCCAACACACAACTTTCAGTATTCTTTGCAAATACTTTATGAATTTACTAGGTTAAAATGAGTTGAAATAAGCACATTATTGGAATTCTGAAAGATCCAAGACCACCATGAATCTAAATTAATAACAAAATATTTAAGCCATGAAATTCTTCTGCGAACAGTTTCTTTAAAAACGCCATTAGGTTGTGAAATCTAAGAAACAGAAATACATGTGATCCCTGAGAATATTTTGCTCTCCTGGGCTACTGTATACAAGTAAAGCATAAATGTATGTTTATGCATCATACACCCTGATAAATACACTGCAAAAGCAGCAGAGACCAAACAGCCAATGTTTCTATGAAAAGAAAATTAAAGATAATACAAAATCACTTACTTTCTCAATGACTCCTGCTCCCAAACTATTAATGGCTTTAATTTTTTTTTCTGACAGTGGAGGATTAAACTGAATGGCATTTTTCTGAAGAAGGGCCAGTGGTACAGTCACTAATACCTGAAAGAAATAGCTACAATCACAACAGTACCAAGACCTGAATACAGCACTTAAACCTCACAGCATCCTCCTAACTGTGAATTATGCTAGTAAGACTTGGATTATGCTAGTGGGGTGCAGCATAATAACGCACCAGACATTTCTAGATTAGTGTCTGGTTTTAGTTCCCATTAATGGGAAACGCATACCTTACATTCAGGTGAGAATAATCCCACAGCTCACTGATTTTAAGTCATAGTCTGATGAACTGCTTGTATAACAGTGGCTAACCATGCTACCAAATACTTCAGTAAATGATAGTCAATGGCTCTCAGATTAACTAAACTGTCTGTTTGAAATGAGAGATAGAAAGTCAGTGATTTGGTTTGGTTTGAATTCCTTCAGAGATTCCTTCTCTTTAAAATACACTCAGTAATACTGTTGATGTCAATCCAATTGTTATCAAGTTTATGTATCATTTTAAATATGACTGAAAGCTAAATTACTCAGCATGAAGAAGGTGGAGATACAAGGAATAAGAGAGACTGAGAAATAGCAGCTGTCAAATCCTGGAAATTTTAACATGATACACATGCTAAGGGGGGTAAAGCTGAGCAGGGAATGGAACTAGATAACATAAATGTCACTTCAAAGGCCAGATAAAAATCTATTTGCTTCACATTTTTAGTACTACCCTTTTAGTCCTTAGTTTTTCAAATCAACTCATACTCAAATCTCAAGCATGCTCACCAAAAATTAGGCTCTAGGACACCCAGATAAAGGCCACTAAAATATATGAGTATTCATCTTTGAATGGGAAAAAATGGACTAAATGGACTAGTATTCTGAGACAAAGAAAAGAAAAAAAAAGGACATGTACTGTGTGTTCTCTAAAATCCTTAGTCTTGAAGTATACTTGGTACCTTTTGTGTTGTCCACACTGTTCCATCTGCAGTAGTGATCTGCACTTCTTCACCAGAATAGTCAATACTCTGAACCTATTGAAAGACACATTGAGAGAGTGTACTACAAAGTGTACATATGCAATGCAAATTCCAGCAAGAATAGCTAAAATAGCACTTGTCAGCAATCTAAAAAGTGAATAACACTAATTTCCAGAGAAATTCTGAAAGACAAAAAATAGCCTTCATGAAGCCGAAAAAGAAAAATCATCATGATTCTAACATGTGCGATCATATAATAATGTTTAAGTACTGATAGTCCTCAGAGAGAATTTCAGAAATTTTGAAATTGTCCTCTTGGTTCTTTTTAAAGACAAGCTGAAGCAGTCACAGGCACAGATTCGCCTGGTCCCAAAGAATACAAATACATGACTGGGTGTTTCAAAGCAATCCAAGACAGGCACTGCATCAATGTTTTCCAGACTCACTGGGAAATTCAGCCGGATGTCCAGCCCTTCTGCCAACTTATCAATCACAGTTGAATATCCCACAGTTAGAAGAGTGTGATCTCCAGCAAACTGGGCAAAAAATTCATTGTGGTCCCATGAGCGTGCAGATACCTGTGAACAGAACATAACTGGCTTTTTCTACTGGTGAGGGGACATGGGTACTGTGAAAAGTTCCACAGTTTAGAAGAAGCCACCATAATCCCTTTGCAACTAGGAAAAAAAAAAAGTGTATCAACAGAATTTATGGCAATGCTGACAAAATCAAAATTTTGTCAGCTTATTTACCTAATGCCAGTATATAACATATGAATTGCTGGATTAAGAAAAGTCATAATAGAGGTTGGTCACTAGCAGGGAATTTATGGTTCTGCTTAGTAGAGAAAACAAGGAAAATAGTACAAAAATCCAGGTGAATTGCAGTGTATTTATTTCAGTTGACTGTATCTAGCAAAGTAATCCAATTTTACAGCCTTAGGATTTCATATAAAACTGGAAATAGCTTATTTCCCAACACAAAGAGGAAAATAAGACACAAAAAACCCCAACTTGATGGAATTTTTCTGTCACTTTGGACGTTGTTCCAAGATACCTTTCATTGACTTTGTCCTCTAGCTCCTGCAACCTTACAGTTAATAAAACAGTAGTATTTTCACTATGCAATTGCCACTTAGAAGTGAAAAATCTGAAACAATTCTCAAACTACTATTCAGATGCCAATTCCTATAATTGCAAATGCGTAAAATCAATCATATTTTTATTTCAAAATTGAAGGTAAGGTAGATTTTTGCATCTTTCTTAATTTCCCTGGGCACTCATGGAATATGAAAATTTGACCTATCAAAATATTTTCCAGTGACTGCTCTGGTATAGCATTGTCTTGCAGATTTTTGTTATGTTCTTTTGTGCTTCTCAGTTCAGATTTGTGCATCTACACATATCAGTCAGCTGTCCCGCTGCTGTAGTGCAATTGACACTAAATGTCTTTAAATGTAGCAACAGGACTGAGTAAACAACGCACTGCCAACAACATGATACTTTTGAATTTCCTGGAGCTGCTTGGCTAAAACTAAAGTCAGGAGGGCAGCCAAGTATCAGGTAGCCAAGAGAGTACCTATGAGTGGTGATCTGGGGCTCACCACCAGCAGGTTGGAACACTTCAGGAGTCAAATGCCTTTATTCTCAAGATACATTGCAGGGTAGAGAAATACCTCAGTTTCTAAACAGAGCTGAGAAGCAGAAGTCACACCCAGCATCTGAGGAGTAACTCTCCTGTGAATCCTATCACCCAGCATGTCAGCAAAATGCCTGGCTCCCTTCTAACCATCTACTCTCAACTTCTACTTAAAGAGCATCTCACTGGAAGCACATCAGGAGCTCCCATCAGATTAAATAAGGCAGCGTTGGAGTCAGTGTCTCAGTGCTTTCAATCAACAGGTTATGGGTGTAGGAATAGTCAGGATAGCTGATTCTTCCTCAAGGGCCATAGAATGGATCGGGTGATTTCTCAATGTTACTTCTGACTCTGTCTTCTGTGAAGCTCAGTCACTTCAGAATACAGCTGTCAAAACCCACCTGAGAGAGATTGCTGCCGCAGGCATATTCCAAATTACTGAGATGGAACTGTAGTACTTTTTCTTCCAGCTCACTGAACTGGATACCAGACTCCTGAATAAAGGCTTTATAGATCTCTTGTATTTTTTCTGTGAAAAAACACATTTAAATTAAGAATATATGACAATTTGTCAGAAGTGCTACTGCATTTCAACATGCTGTTCCCTGGATCACAGGATTTTCATGCTTATTGCTAATTTGTACCAAGATGTTTTTCTTCTCATAGGAAAAAAAGAAAAACAAAACTTCAAGATCTTTTCAGTGATAAAATATAACTTTGTTCTTTACTCACAAGTTTCTGAGTGACACAGTAGAGAAATTAATTGTTTAGCTATCATCAATGTAGAGTTGAAGATTTTAGGTAAAATACACTTTAAGATAATGAAGGATCCGTGCAAATAAATCCTGACTAATTTTTACAGAATCAAAGAACTGAGAAATTTGATCTAGGGTTCATGGAAGAACATAGGAGTTACTAATTCTGTCTTACAGAATCTATGCTGAAGAGATTTGGGAGGCAGACATTTCTGAGCAAGTTTATTTTTTGCTGTTGAGTGTGCAAGCTGTGAGTGTGGTGGGAGGTGTTACCAAAGGAGATGGGACTATTCTTGCCAGCAGAAGGCTTTGATCAGGCTTTTTTTTAGGCAGATTAGTCAAAAAGCATAAGAGCTAAGTCTAGCATGGCCTGCTTCAGCCAGAAGCAAGTCTTTTGAACTGCTAGTGACACTAGTTATACTGAAAAAGCTACCTCATGAAAACAAGAACAATATCAGAAATATCTATTGGATTTAAGGTCAGATGGACAGCCACAGACTTCTAAACATATCTGATGTAAGAGCCAATTTAATATAGAACTTTATGAACACAGCCAACATCTTCACTTTACAATACATGTCTCACTTACCACCAAGAGGAACATCTTGATGTTGGGTTTTATCTTTTCTCCACTCAGAGACGACATCTAAGATGGCATTGAAATGAAAGTCCATACGTTTATCAATAGTGGGATCTGTTATCCTTCCACCTTCCTGGATCAAGTCACATTTCTCCCCTAGTTTGTGCATTTTAATGCCAAGCTTAAGAAAAAGACATTTTATTGCTTTTTTAAGTATAGAAAAACTACAGCACCCAGCCTGCTCAAAGTTACTTAACCTAAGGTGAGTACCTCACATTTAAGTGATACCATTTAAAAAACATCAACAACTTTGGTCAGAGTAACTCTTGCTCTCTTCAAACTGGAATATCAACAATCCTTCTATCTGTTAATTGTCCACAAATTGTTTTTTTCCCACTTTCCTATCATTTCCTTTATTGGGGATTCACAGAAACTTCCTCTGGAACTTTCCTGTCAGGCAAGGGGTAGTACAGAAATTTAGTCTGTTAATCAAACATGATGAACCAGTGTCCCTTTATTTCTACCTCAATTTATTTTCTAAGTCACAATTAAAATCAGTTACTTTCTACAACTTTCTGTTGTCTGAGGCCCAAACAGTTCCCTGAATTCGGAAATTGACAGGATATTGCTTGCCAGTTAACCACCAATGTTATTAACAACCAAGCAAAGAAAGAAATTATTTGGAATTAAACCTTGCTTTGTTTGTCCAACCTGCATGGAAAACACAACAGAGCTAAATTTGAATAAAGATGGTTTTGCATTCTACAGAGTCAATCCAGAAAAAATAGCACAAATATAGTGCTAATTTCTTCCTAAAGGCTTTTTACTTAGGACATGCTTCAGTGTTTTTCACATATCCTTATATCTCTCTAGACTGTTGGTCACCACTGCAGATCTTAAGATAGAGCTGTACTTTCTATGAAAAATTACATTAAATGACCACAAAGGGATGAGTATCTGAAGTGTATCCTGAAGTCATTGTTCCCCATTTAATAAATAAAACATGATTTTTAAAAAAAAAACCAGAATTTCTTAATGGCACTATAGGGCACTAAACAATTAAAGCAGCATGGGCTGGATTTGCATGTGTCTCTGAGGAAAACCCAAACTCAGATTCAACATGGAGAAATTCAAATTCCTACCTCCAAAAAACCAAAACAAAACTAGCAAGTCATAAGAATTTTTAAAGAAACTGAACCTCTGCATGTTTGCATCAGTAGCAATTTAGTTGGTAGACATGTTACTCTTAACCGGTGCAGAATTTGACTAGAAATATCAAGAGGCAGCAAAGGCAGATCCATCACAAAAGCCTTTCATCCCACAGTAAAGCCTTTCACAGCCCTAAGGAAAGCTGCTGGGGACCTTTTATGTTACTATCTGTAGAAAAGAGGAAAAAAGTGGTTTCTTCTGGTTTGGAAGCTGGAGCCACCTCGCTTTTCCTTACATACTGTGCCTGAAACCATTCTAGAGCCCTTCTCAGTTCCCAACTGTTATCAAAGATATATTAGCAGCGTGGAGTTTACTTACAATGCAGAACAGGATTTTAATCATGTCACAAGAAAAGGACTCCCACCCTTACCCAGCCATCTGAGCCTGGCTTTAACAAGTTTTTCACTAGTGATAATCATGACCACTGCAGGAACCCACTTGCTCACACATTAGTGCCATTGGGTTGTTGACACATCCATTGACGATTTGTGCACCTCTTCCAACAGTGACTCCTGTGAATGTCTTGTCGTCCCACACTCGGCCACCAATTCTGTCTTTAGCTTCTAAGACAATGACCTGTGGCAAAATGCAGCTTAGTAAATTGCAAGATTTAATTATATTAAACATATCTGGTCAACTCCAGAGCAAAGGAGAAAACAAAACACAAAAAAAACTCCTGAGCAATCCAGCAATGTTAGCCATCTTAACACTTCTTTTCATTTCTGGATTACTTGTAGTTAAGTTATGCATTTAAATCATCTTAAAAAGGTTACACTTTGGGATATACACATATAAATATAACTGTTACTTTAGAAACAAGCCAAACAAAAATAAGCCTTCTTTTTAAAAAAGCTGGAGATTTATTCTGGAAATCTCAAAATTGGAGTTTAAGGCATGCTACAGGCTATTAAACACAATGATCTGGGTGCAGTGTCTATAAAAAATATATGCTGCATGCTGTTTAATTTTAGATACAAATAAATGCTGGTTTTAAACAGCAGGTTTACTCAGTAAAACCTCAGATTAATTAGGGTGCCCTATTAATTAGGGTGCCCTGTACATACAGTTTTGTAACAAGAATGTAGGCTTTTTCTTTTTGATGAACAACACTTTTCAAAGAGAGCAAGTGTGATTTCCTAAAGTAATGTACTCTAAAGCTTCTTACCTTAATTCCAAAGTTGTGCAGTTGTCGGGCTGCTGCTAATCCTGCTGCACCAGCCCCAACAATAATGACAGATTTCTGAAAAATATTAAAGTATTTAAATAAAAATAGTTAGAAATAAATAGAAATTGTAATTTCACTCTCATTTGCTAAAGGTAAAAATGTTTGTAGAAGTGTAGGCTCTCTTGTCATCTAAAGTAATCTGTGATAACTTTTACAGATGGCAGTGCATTTAATATAGAAAAAAGATCAGCAGTAGCTTTGAAAATAGTTAAAGTTTTTAAGGACTTCAAAAGAAGATGCCTCAGGATTTTTTAACAGAAAGTGCTGAAGTAACAAAAAGTAACAAAAGTAGGAATCTAATTGAAGATATCAGACAAGAAACATACTTACCTTGTAAAGATTTCAATCTTAGGTTGGGTTGACCAGTAAAAACTATTTTATAAATTAAAAACATCTACAAATACACTTTCCAAACACGACTTACAATTTCTAGGAGATATTCTGTTACAGAATACAGTAATTTAATAAGCTTTGGGTGCTATCAAACAACTTTCTAGTCATAAACATGTTCCCTCTTAATCACAGTTCTTGCAAACCAACCTGGAATAGCAGTTTCCTCACCTAAGGAAACAGAGGTGTATTCTAGGAGCCACAGAACCTGTACATTTTTCACACAGTTTCCATCCATTTGAACAGCACACTGAATGCACAAATCCATGGAAATTAATTCCATAGATTTTAGTGGGAAAAAATCTTTTTTGGAAGGAGTCTAATTGATGTAGTTTCCATACCCATTGAAGGCATAAGAGAACAATGTTAAAAACTTTCCATATATTAGGTTTTAGATATAATTTTACCTATCATTCCATACATTTATGTAAATGAGCCAAAAATCCAGAACCAAACAAATTATTGCATGCACCATGTAGTTTTATAGCACTAATAATGTAGGGATTATTACAGCAACTTACATTGTGGTATTCCTTAGGAAGAAGGTACTGGTCAGGACTGACTGACAAAATCCCTGTATTAATTAGCCCTTTCCTTGTCATGAAATACAGGATCCTCTCCATTTCCTGTACACAGCGGATCCGCACAAGCCCCCGAACAATTATATGATGGACACATTTCTGAGGGGTGAGAGCCTCCTGCAAAGGAGAAAGGAAGAATAGAAATTGTTGATTTTCTAATATTCCATTTATTCATAAGTTTACATCATATTTAAACTGTAAACCAAATGGTAAAAAAATCACACCTCAGGCTGCTGAGAGCATTTTAAAAGAATTTTTGTGGAAATTTCTTGTTAGCGAGCTTTACACAGTAAGGTAACAATTTATTAAGTAGGATTAGCATGGAAGAAAACCAAGTGAGTCTACAAGAGACTTTTGATAACTCCATGGTGTGTTCCATTAGTACAGGTATTGAAGCAGATCCCCGTTTACAAAATGAATCTAGATGGTGGCAATGTTCACAATGGCATTCCAGTAAAATCCATTCCAAAATGGCATTCTGAAGGAAAAGGAGATTAATATCCAAAACCTTTCACATAAATGCAGACATCCATATCAGAAAGCATTGGTATGTGAAACTTCAGAAGTTCTATTTAAGGCAGTGCCATAAGTTAGCCTAAACAAAAAGACAATCACTTCCCTGTCCAACAATCAGGTTAAAAAAAAAATCAAATCATAAAGCACCACAAAACACTGTTTAGATGTGTTCAAGCATCCCTTTAAAAAGTTAATAGCTGGGCAAGCACTGTAGAGTGATAATAATTTTAAAACTTCTGATTTTTACTGCAGAAGCTCCTATGCAGGGAAGGTACAGGGAAAGGGGTAAAGGGGAAAGAAAAACTCAACCCCAGCAAGTCCCCAAAACCCAGCCAATCTTAGAAAGGACTTTCAAAAACATGGGAGCAATTTTTCTGGTGCATAAGGAGACATCCAAGGAGTCCCCATAACAGAAAAGGTGCTATTATTTTTAAACAAACAAATTAATTATCAGCATCTCTTACCTTGCAGTTTGTGTACCACAAAGCCAAAATCAAGTTTCTCAATGCCAGGTACATGGTAGGGTCTCGTGAATATTCTGGGAACTCATAGAGCTCATCCAGTTCCATGACATCTGGCCTCACACAAAGTGCTTTCCCACATTCATTGGGTTGGTAAAAAGGCTGGAAATACTTGTTCATGCCTGCAACTGCATAAAGAACACACCAGGAATTAGTCATACTACATCATATCTTCATCATGTCCTTCTCCATCTAAAACAATCCACTGACCTCACACAGATAATAAGTAAGGAAGCTTTCCAGCCTCTAGCACCCTCCAGAATGACTTCATTTACATGGCTCTCCTCCCTCCTGCCCTCTAGGCTGTGCATTAATTATTGTCCTGCTGCCTCATGGGTATGCCCTGGACCTATCAGAGCTGAAGTTTTGTCAAAGAAACAGTAACTTTTCGTGGCACTCCAATGCCATGAGGAGTCCAACAAGGAGCAGGATCTAAATTCAACTGTGAGGATTGGCATCACTGTACAGACTCAAGCAGTACTCTGAACTCCTTTCTTCTTCAACACCCAATACTGCCCAGAGTAGGTAATAATTACTCATCTTCCACATTCAGTATTGGTAGCTCTATGTAATGAAGTTTTCTGTTAAGCAGATATAACATCTGCTGAACATAGGAACAGATTTATTTTCAGCACGTAAGGAGAACAAAGCCTGCTAGGACAACACAGAAGCTGAAATTTCCCCAAAGCACTCTCTCTGAGATGAGTGTGACAATCCTGAATTACCTTTCTCTATACCTGACCTGTTCTGCCAATCTGCACTCCCAGGCTGTCCCTAGCAAAAAAAAGAAACCTAAACAGAATCTGAATGCCTTAAGAAATCAATTTCTTTTCTCCAAAGCCCCAAAGATCCACGATATAAAAGCAGAATCCTAGGGTTTTTTGATAAATCTTCATTTCCTTAAGAATGCAAACAGTTTTAAGTACCCTCATGATAATTTCTTGTTTCTGCACACAAATGACAGTAGCACACAGAAAGCCTCTGCAGTCTGTGCTTACACTCCCTAAAGAAAAGCTGTAAGAAATGTATTACCTTTATCTTACAAACAAGCAAATGGCATCAAACAACAGAGGCAGTCACACAGAGGCTGTGTTTTAGTGCTGAGAACAGAACCAGTGTTCTGAATCAGGGGAATTGATGTGCCTTATAAACTCAGTTAAAAGACAAAATGTATCAAACCTATTTAAGCAACAGAGCTCAGCGGATGGCCCTTACCAGTCACATTAGGCACGCTCTTTAGGTGCTCTAACTTCACAAGGTTGGATTCACCAGGTAACCGATTAGTGCTGGTACAGGATGGACTCATGCCCACGCAGTCTGGATAATATGCAGCTAGAAAGGGAGCTGCCACACTGTCTTTCAGCAAAGGAGGGAGTATGAGCATGGAGTACCACCAATGGTCTGAAACTTCAGCCACTCTCTGGCCAAGCGGAGAAGTGAAGGAAAGAGGGGAGAAGAGAACATGTCAGTACTTAAAAAACGTTGGAAAATTAACCAATTTCCCCCCTCCCTCCAAAACTGAGACCAAAAAGCAGTAGAAGTATCAATCTCAGAATTGCAAGTCATAAAGACATTTTCTCTCCCTCTTTCCCCTTCCTCAGCCTGACAAAGAAAACCTGTAGTATTGATCTCTTCTCAGACATGGAGCTGAAACTTCACAAACTCTGTACCATTTGGAAAGCAAACAAATGAGACATGCCATAACAACACATCTATGCCCTATTAAGCCCTTTATAAAACATTTACAGTCACTTATGAATCCAGAAATCTTAACTTAGAACTAAGTCCACACCAACTAATTAATTTAATTTAGATTCTGTTATCCCCATCAAAGACCTTCTGGAACCCCAAGAAGCGCTAATGATTCACCCTTAATTTAGAAGTCAGACACGCATTAGGGAAACAAAGCCACAAAGCTTCTACAAGAGTCAACAATAAGCTTGAATGTGTTCCCTGTAGAAGTACCCTGTAGAACACACAGAAGTACCTCAGGTACACTTGTGAACATGGCTTATTGAACATAAGTTTATATGAAATCAAATCATGTCAGGGTGACATGATCACAAACCCCTTGAAACACCAACATACATCATGTATGTACATTTTGTATTACAAGGGAGAGGAGAGAAAACATGCTTAGGTGCTCTCTTGCAGTCTTCAAAAAAGTGAGACTAGATTGACTAAAGATAGAAACCACCTGAAAGACAAGGAAATTTTAGGATGGAGAATTTTACTTGAAAGTTGGCAACTGAATACTATTTTGCCTGATCAAAAATGAGAATTAGGAATAAACTTTGAGTCACAGGCCATGACTAAAGGACACCACAAACCACTTGAAAGCTACTTAGTATGGTAAGGGAAAAGAGGAAAAAGATGAGAAAATAAAAGGCCCTAGGCTCTGTTGCAAATAGTGTTTCTCAATTTCCTGACCAAAATGCATAAATACTGGCATAATTGGTCAAAGAAGCAAAAGAAAAAAGGAAATAAATATGCCATGCTTTAAGATTGCTTTCATATTCTAGGACAAATGAGGAGGAACAGCCACTACTCACCAAGTCCTCAGGCATGGAACATTGGTCTGAGCCCTCAATCTAAAAGAAAAGGGAATAGCATGAGAGCTATTCTTAAGCTGTATGGAAAAAATTGAGTATAAAGCAAAATAATTTTCTATGGCATATTCTCTAAATTAAAAAAAAAATTAGAAGTGCTTAGTGTTAATCTTCTGTAGTAGACGTGATTGTTAAAAAAAAGAGGTAGAGAAATGTGTAGGTTAAAAACATAGCCCACCATAAAGCAAAAGCACTCTAAAAAATGTTTGTCATTTGTTAAGTAATTTTCTACTGATCAGACATTAAAATATACATTCTATTCCATAAAATGGGATAGAAGATTGAAACAAATTCGGAAAAAAACAACAAAAATTTATAGAAAAATTCGGGAAATGGCCCACATTTTTCCAGAGCAACTCTTCTAGTCTAGACTATAAAAGAGAGTTTCTTATTTATTTTAATAGTATCTTTATCACAGAGTTTCAAAATTAAATGCTGATCCTTCAATTTTTCATATGGCCACTATTTTCATGTTATGTCTTTTCATGTTATAAGTGCCATACAGATTCTATGGCACTTTGAGGACTCTTTCAAATTTCAGGAGTTATCTTCATGCCAAAGCTGAAACTTTTTATGTAAAGCTCCATGACAGACTTGATAGCAATTAGGAAAAGCTCATTGAGCTTTTCAAATGCTTTCCTCAATAATGAAAAAAGGCCATACGAAACTGAAATGCGAATTTTGGTGTATTTCTATTTTGTACATGCTGATAATAATCACCTAATGTAGGATTTTACAATTGACTGTGCAGACAAAGATATTTCAGATACTTCTTTCTTGACATTTCTAGACAGAAAACAAAATTCCAAGCAGCATGTAGGCCTGTCACTGTGCAGCTCTCCAGGCCATCAGACTTTCATTTTGACATTAGAGACACTGAGCATCAAGCAAGAAGAAATTAATTTCTGCAAACAAGAAATCCCAACTTGTTAAGTTTCAATATGAGCAAAAACTGTTGTGTGGTACCTTGGTGGAATTGTTCAGTTTCATACCACATCTGTAGGTTTTTGCTATTTGTGGTGTCAGCTGGATTTCCTTTGTCAGCTGACGCCATTTACCACATTCTGGTTTTGTGCACTGCACCTACAAGTCAAAAAACAAACATGTTTTTACTCGTTGCTTGTGATTACAGATAAGATGATTGCAACTTAAATAACCAGTTAGAAAGAAGGCAGACATGGGAAAGTTGTAAAATATGATTGTTAGATACGTTCTTGTGTAATCATCAGGTCATAAGTAGTGTTTGATCTACAGAAATCTTGTACGCATTTCTGCAATACTGAATTTTGCACAGAACCTAAGGCCAAAATTAATTCAATTCCCCATTACTATGGTCTTTGGTAGACTTTGCAAGCATTACTTCAAAAATATATTCTTCATCACTTAAAGAAAAAACAAAACAAACAAAAAAAACCTCAAACAAAATACCACTACCACCAAAATTCCTTCCACTCTTTTTAGCAGGGAAATACAAAATCTGATTTCAATGTCTTTCACACTCACATTTTTCCTGCCAAATCTTATTCTACCTGAAAATCACAGCTGCTGCTTCACTGAAAAGTAACAGAAGATTGGTCTTTGTGGGGTGTGGAGAAAGTCTCCAACAGTGGAGGTACTGATGAGATTTTTTTATCTTAAGCTTTTTCACAATCCTCTAATACTAGGGAAAAAAGCCCCACAAAAACTTAGCTGACCTGCTGCTTGGACACCAAAATATCAGAAGCACATCAGAACATCACATTCCTATTAAATAAATCACCTTTCACCTTACCCAGTAAGGAAGCTGTTGATCAGCCATAAAGGCTTTTGGACTGGGCTCACTTTTACCATTGCTTGTCCAAATCCTTTTCCAGGCAGTGTATTTCTCATAACCATCTTTATGGCTAAGAAGAAAGAGAAAACAGCAAGCAGTCAGAAAATTGAATATCTAGTTCGCTTCAAGCAATAGCAGTTACTCTAAAATTAAACATTATATATAAGAACAGAGAAATAAATCTGTAGAGAGCACTCTGTTTCTGCTGTTGAAAGGAGAGAATCATGATTCTTACAAAAGCAATAAATTGCATTCTGACCATCATGTCCAGTTGCTTATGAGCACAATGCCTGGTACCTAAGGCCTGGACTGAGTGATGGGTACTGCTGAGCATACAAGCACACAAGGGTCTGGGTAGAGCTGGATGTAACTCCCACTCAAATGGGAAGGAGCTTGAAGCTGAAAGCACTCTGTTAGCCGGACAAGAGTCTTCATGGTCCCTGAACTGCAATAGTTAAACTGATTTCGAATTGCTTTCTATTGTACTGCTTTAGAGAGACAAGGTCTCCCGGATACACAGTGCAGAGTAAACTTATAAGGGAAAACACATTTACTCATAATTGTTCTCATAATTTAAAATTCTCTGACATCGTTTTTAAAAAAGACAAAAGCTTCAGAATAATTGCAAATACACAAACCAGCCTGTCTAAACTAACCAGTTTTGTTCACGCTGCCCTATTTAAGTTGATTAGTCCATACAACACCTGAAGTTTTATCCTCAATGTCTAAGCCTCACTCTGACCCAAGCAAGCACAGAGAACCAATCTTTGTATTATGTTTATGTACATGATGTTTCAACAGCTGCCAAACTTTAATGAGCTCTGAAAGGACACAACCTTAATTGGTAAATCTACCTTCGGTAATAGTGGTCAAAACATTCATTGCAGAAGTGTTCCCCACAGGACAGATGATACCATCTAGACGTATACCCATTTTTTGCACATCTGTAATGCAGGAGACACAGAAACAGTTTTATAGTACATTTAGGAAAAAAAATCTTTCTATTGACAGTAGCACGTTCTAGAAGAGGAACAAAATATTCAGAACAAGCCAGGGCTTTATGTTACATTCATGAATGCTGAGTTACACATGGCACTACAGCCATACAAATAACAATAAGGTCATTCCAATTGTCTCAAACATTTCCAATTTCCAAACTAAGCAACACCAGATGCAAGGGAGGCAAAGAGTACACAATGTGCAGTTTTATAGTTGGTCTGGCTTTCAGCAGCCTCCCTCTAACAATGGTCAACTGAGCCTGTCTTTAGTACCCTATAAGCAGGCATTTCCTGAACATGAAACAGTGAATGTGTGCTGTGACACACTAAGCGTTTTGGAAATGTGTAAGATGACAAAGCTCCTCTCCACAAGAACTTAGAGTTCCTTTACTTTGTTGTATTTTCTTCCAATATTAGTGCAGAATTGGGAGGGATCATTTAAATTAGCTTTTTTCTTGTACATGGGATCAATTGATTCATAAGTCATTACAATGTTCTGTCCCCAGAACAACTGACAAAACTATAAATGCAAATCTGAATACAAAACAGATGTTCCCTATTTTTTTCTCATGTACAACTTGTGATTTTAGCCCAGTGAGACAAAACCCTAAGGAAGCAGTTATGCATCCTCAGCATTTGTTCTTTACCAGTCTCAAAAAGAAATATCCATTACAAAGATTACATTCATCAGATAAAGCAATCGTTCTTCACTTAGAATACTCTCATTAAACTCATTGAAATTATTCAAGATAAATGCACAAAGTATAAAGCAGTGACCTAAGCTACTAACTCAAGCAGCCATGAAATGAGCTCATCTCAAACAGATAAATTTGAAAGTACGTACTTAGAGGGGGGGAGGGCATGGGAAAGATGAAAATCAAAATATTAAAATAACAATTCAAGAAGATGAGTAAGCAGTATGTATTGTTTCCTAAATAAAAACTGTAATATCATCAATGCTGATCTCACAGGTGCTCACTTCCCAGACAAGTCTCTCAAAGTCTCTTAGGCAACTGCCAAAACATTTGGCTTCTCTATGACAGCATCCAGAATACATTGACTTCCTGCCACCAAAGAACAATCCATGGATATAACTAAATGAAACACATAGTTTTATTTATTTTTCAGTGCTATAAAGAAGGAAAGTTTGTCTCAATTATCAGGGCAGGAGGAGTGCTACATAACTACAGTGTGCCTGCTTCATAATGAGGTCTAACACGTTGCCTATTATAGGTATACCTTGCCATTATTATGCATTCAAAACCACTAAGTCAGTATGCAAAAGCACTTGTGAAAGTGCAGAGGAAGTGTACAAGAACAAAGAGTTCAGGTAAGTATGACTATCTGTCCTATGACCTAAAATTTCAAGGCTAGAATCTCACCTCAGACTGCAAAGCATTCCAGTGAAGGAGTGTTAAAGACTTTCTACAGTAAATGATGGTTTCATTTTCCATCTTGAAAGCAAGTTTAGCTTTCTCAGATTACACTAATATGCTCTCACTTTCACAGAAGCAAGGCATGTTCCAGAGGACACCATTAATAACGTAAATAAGCATATCCCAAAGATAGTCTGTATCTGAATTAGCAACTTGCACAGGAGAAAGTTATGGACAACAGAATAACTTGTGACATTTTCCTGGCACCTTAAGACTCCTATTAGCAGTATCTTTCAATTTTCCCTCTACATTTAGATATGAAGGAATTTTTCAGAATATAGTTAGAATCCTAAACTTCAGCTGCAGGTAGAAAGTCTACAAAAAATGCAAATAAAAAGTAACAAACCTTTCTGCTGCACTGGCAAAGCAAACGGGACATGTTGCGGTGCATCCAGCTTTTTCACACTTTCTATATTTCTTCTCTGATGCTTCATCATCATCATCTGCTGCTTCAGCTGCTTTCTTCTTCACCTAATAAAGAATAGCTGGAATCTGACCATAAATGACACAAATGCATCCTCTAGAATCAGACAGTTTTGCAGCTTGTGAGTGGCAATCCTGTAGTTAAAACAATCCTAATGAAAATCTTTGCTACCATTGTGAACTAGCTGCAGCATGAAACAGCTGTCAAATTAGGTCAGATTTTTCCACTCAAAACCAAAAAATCCACAAAAAACCCACAAAAAAAAAAAATACTTCCAAGCCCACAGTAAGACTGGAAATATCATTTATTTCTAAAAATTTCTTGCCTTGGTCTAATTGATGGCACTGAAGAAATTATAAGCAAAACTTCCAGTTTAAATAGTATTTTAAGCTCCATCATGTGCTAATGAGTCAACCCTCATGCATCCATTTTATTTCTCCTTTGGAAAATCTCCTCTTTTAAAATACTTATTGGTATTAATTACAAGTGGCAATCCTATCTGTGCCTCAAATAAAATACTAGGGAAGGCTTTTTTGGATACAGACATTTTTTTGGATACAAAACTGTATACCAAATGTCTCTTCTGGGCCTCAAAGGTGTTGTGTATTATGTTGCTTTAGGTCTCTGTCTGGATGGGCAGACAGCTTTGTCTGACTGTACAGAAATTTGTCATTGTACTTTTAACACATTAAGTACTCTATATAACCTTATATACATTAAGTATATAAGGTTATATAGAGTATTTATCTTTTCTGAATATCTTTTGCAAAATGACCTGTTTATTCACAGAACTACTCATTCTCCTTCTCTGTGGATAAGTAGTCCAAGCCCTAACTTATCCACAAGGAAGCCCACGTTCCTTACAAATGTCAACAGAAAATAAAAATATCAAAGTACAAACTCTCGTGTTTTTAAATTATTATAAATACCTGTCTTCCAGAACTCCTCACAGGAAGGTTGTCTGGAGACTGATCTGAAGAACATGCCTTTTTCTTCGTTCGTACCCTTCCCGTTGACATTGTATTGTTAGATCTGAAAAAAGGTAGGCAATAGTTAATCAATTTAAATTGCTTGACTTTGCAGAGCTAATGACAGGCACTCACAATACTACTTTTCACAGAGTTACCTAGGTAAGAATCTGTTCAGCTTGACTGTTAATTCGAGTAGAAAATGGGAATGAGGCATTACAGGAAAGGAACAATACTACTATTTTAAACTAAATTCGTCATTAAGATTAGATCCCTGAGTACCTCTTGACAGGCTGTTCCAGATCAGCATATCCTGGATTTCAATAATCTGATTTGCATTACGTGAAGACCTGGACTGGAATTTGGTTTGGCAAAGTGAACAGACAACTCAATGCTGATGCAAGCATTCAAATACCACTTGGAGTAACACTCATCCTGCTAAGTACTGATTTATTGGCAGCAAGAGATTTGCACTGTAAAGCACTTTTCCAGAGTAGTGAAGAGATGTTTAATACCAGATGAGCAACCAGTTCCAAGACTTGCACAGCCTACTATGAAAAGAGATCAGAATTTGAAGTCTGGACAGCCATTATATTGCATCTGTAAGTGATTTGAATATTACAAAGTTTGTTGTTAAGTATTCTACAGGACAAAATAAAATATTTACGGCATGAGAGTGCTCTGTAGCTGTCTTTGACTGCATTGGTAGGAGGACAGAATGGACCACAGTTAACCATGCAAACTGGAAACTACAGAGTGTAAGAAAGTATGATGCAGAAATATGAAAGCATATTTTAAATCAAAGGCATTCTTTTCACAGGGAGTAAAGCACAAAGACAGCCTAGAGGAAAAAGTAAATCCAAAGTATGCTCTACAACATACAGAAAATAAGTGGAAATTAACCCCTTGTACTACAGCACTGCAACATGAATGTTATTTTGTTGTAATAGGGATCAGTTTGTAATTATGTTTTTGGGAGGGTTTTATATATATATATATATATATATATATATATATATATGAGACTTCTCAATTCTCCCTGTTTCAGGATGCAACTTCCTTATTCAACCTGTCCGTGATGGACAAGGCAGCAGTATCTTCATTCAGAAATTCTGTTAAAAGTCAAGGTAATAGGAGGAGAGTGGGAATTTTGACAAAATTTTATCTTAAGCTGATTCAAGTCAAGTAAACTGGTGCTTCATTCTCCTCTCAAGATAGGAGAAATTATTTGTGAGAGGAAGACAAATCACATGAGGATATCCACACATGAGAAAAATTAGTTCAAACAACCCAATACAAAATTAAACTTTGTTTCTTGTATGTATCACCTCCAATTACAACTAGCCAGAGGTAGGAAAAAAGTTATAAAGTCAATCTCTATTGATCTCTGAAAAAAAAGAAAAAAAGAAAAAAAAAATTAGCATCACTTCACTGTAACTTACCACTGTATGGGGGTGGATGAGGCTGGAGAGTAAAGAAAACCAACCAGTTTCATTTACATGAGATTTCCCTAAACTAACGCCCCAGAAAATGGTGGATTTTAACCCTTAGAGCTTTCTTTATGTATCAGTGGCACAACAGTATCTCTCTGTGTCACCTAATCTTCTGATGGCAAATAATCATTCTGACATGCCAGGGTCCTTACAGTCAGAGGCTTCCAACTGAGCAAGGAGTTCCAAGCAAGGCACCAGGTGACTCATTTTGGTGACCATCAGGTGATCACAGTCTGCTGCTGCTGCTGCTGTGGGGCCCTTTTATCCAAAAAGGTAAAAGAACATGCGAATTTTGCCTTATGTATGTGAGGAGTAGGAAAAGTGTCAATCACCAGGAAGTTTGATAAAAATATTTCAGATTCAGAGAGGCTGCCCATTTTGAAAGGCAGAGGTCAGTTGTACAGAACTGCAGCCATATTTTTGCTTTTACCCCTTCAATAGGGGTAAGAGGGAGGTGGGGAGAAAGGGAGAAAAAGGTCAGGTGTATGATAATTTGTGCCCACTTCCCCTGACAAACCAAAAAACACCGTCCCAAAAAAACAACAAATTTTTATAGAACAAACAAACATGGCTTACTCTACGAAGCTTTACATGACTTTGCATCCTGTCCTGTAGACATCTTACTGGCTGAGAAAATAAGCCCTTTAAAAGGAGAGGGATGCATAATGCGCGAATGTCACATTCAATAACGTTTCATCCGTCCGTAATGCGTGGCCTATATCGGAAAGCTTTGTGGGGTTTACCTGCACAGTTGGCAGCAAGTTTGTCTTTGGGGAAGAGAAAAAAAATTAAGAAAAGAAACCACACAAGACACACACTGTCAGAGACGGGGAGGAAGCGAGAGCAGCCTGATTAACACGGCGAGCGCACACACCTCTAAAACTCAGCCCGAGTCGAGCGGCGGCGCCCAGCCCCGCCGGCCGCGGCTGACAGCGCCGGCCCGGGGCCGCGGCAGTGACAGCTGGCGGCGGGCGGGGGTCCCAAGGGGCAGCCCCGGGCAGGGGAGCCCCCGCGGCTGGGCTGCCCCGGAGCCGGGCGGGGGCGGTGTCGGCGGCGGGGCAGGCGCTGCGGTCAGCGCCTGGCACTCACCTCAGGGCCGGGTCACTCGGGGGCCGGAGACCACATTCACGCGTGTCCGCGCCGCCTCCTGCTAGAGCTGCAGCTGGAAAAAAGGGTGGAGAAGGGGGAAGGAAGGGAGGGAGTGAGAAAGAGAATGGGGAAGGAAGAGTGAAGCGGGGAGGTGAGGACGGGGGCAGCGCTGGCACCTGCCCTGCCAGCCCGGGGAGGAACAAGCGACCCCGCGGTGGGCGCTGCAGCTGAGGGAGGGAGTCACTCACCACCACCGCCGCCATCCCCACCGCCATCCTCCTCCTCCTCCCCGGTGCCGTGCACCCTCAGCCCGCCTCCTCCTGCCGCTGCTTCCGCTCTCTGCGGTGCGTAGCGAGGGGGAGGGCGGGGAGGCACCGCCCCGGTCCCGCCGCCCTCACGGGACCCGCGGCCGTGCAGGTACCGCGGCTGCCGCGGCCCGGGTGGGGGGGCCGAGCGGGGCGGCGGCGCTGAGCCACCACGGGTCACCCCGCGGGTCCCTCGGCCCCAGGAGCCGCTCGCTCCCGCCTTCTGCCCGCGGTTTTCACGGGAGAGAAGTGTCGGCATCTCCCTCCTTCGTTACCGGGGTAGGGGGGCTTCTCGATGGGTGCGAAAAGGGCGGCCACCGGCGGACCCGCAGTGCTGGACAGGCCCGTTCAGCCGCCCCGGCAAACAGGGTCTGGCCGAGTCTATCGGGAGCGAAAAGTGTGCTAATAGCTGCGTCGCTTTCGGGACATTGCGACTGTCACCAAATGGTGATCTCTTGAGATCTACTAAATTTTTGTCCGGTTCGAGGAAGTAGGAGTAGTTCCAAACTATGCATTGGGTGGGGGTAATTCTTCTCTCTTTTTTCACAGCTACGAGCACTCCCTGAAGACATGGACCACTCAGCGGATGCATCCGGGCTCCTGGAAGCCTCTGATGTTGGGTCTCAGAAAGAGAGAGTGGTGACAGAGGAGGAATGGCTACAAAAATGGGAAATGGGTAACATCGGGTTTCACAAGGAAGAAGGGCATCCGTACGTGACTTCACTCTTCTGCCTTAGCTGTTTTAAGTAATGCCATGAGATGACTGGCTTGGCTCATTTGAGAAACTCTTAATTGAAAATGGAACATTTGCAAAAAAGCAAATTATCTTACATGGGCACATTTTTGTTTTTGAAACAAAAATTAATATAGATATTTTTGTGACCTACATTTGTCAAAGGACAGAGAAAAGAAAGTATTGAAATTAATTTAGAGCTTTTACTCTTGAATCAGGTTTTAAACCTTAGAGCTTGAACAGTTTAGCTAAAAAATCTTAAATTTTCTGATAGAGATGCTTTGCACTATTGTTCATGTGAAACTGGGCCTTGAAACTATGTGCAGAGGACATCAGAGCAACTACCATGCAGTAAAGGACCTAAGAGAACAAAACTGATTGTATAGTCTTTCAAGACCTGTAGAAGTGATTTGCTTGATGCAGGAGTTTCATAATCTTTCTGTTTAAAATCTCTGTTATGACCCTCTTAGAGGTGGGTCGGTTGGACTGTTTAGTTGTAAAGACAAACAGAAAATAGAACAAACAGAAATGTGTTGATTTCTGAATGACATGAAATTGACTTTCTTGCTGTGTAAGTAGAAGGTGAATGCTTTTATTTTATGTTTTTATTTCTAATGGCATGAAGTAAATTGAGCTAATAACATATGTGCCATGGTGGAGTTTTCATGCTACCTGGCATAGTGTGTAGCACTTGGCTTTTCATGTGCCAGCAGAAATACTCACAGAGTTAAGTAAACTGTGTCTGGTTTCTCTGCAGGCTCCTCCAAAAGTATCTGGATGTTCTTCTAAATGGCAGGAGTGGACTGAGGATATTTTTCCCACTTTGTGGTAAAGCAGTAGAGATGAAATGGTAAAACACAGATAATAAGAGCAAAAGTCTTACTTGATGTGGGGAGGGAGGGAGAGGGGGAATTCCCAACCTTATATTGGCCAGTGGAAATATGCCACATTTCCACTGCTGGGAAAGAAGTGTCACTGGAAGCTGAAGGGAGGAGGAAACTGGTGTTTTGTATAGTAGCATAAATCGAATGGATAAGGTCTGATCTGAAAGTCCTGCTGATTGTCCTAAGTTCAGCTTGGGGAATGCTGAATTGAAATGGACAGAGTGACTGAATCGATGCCCTTCCCAGTGCTGCTTTCCATAGCAATGCCAGCTTAAACTACCCACAATGAGGTCAGTTGTGTAAGACAACATTTTCAAGAGACCATGTGGCATGCCACTCTGGAAATTTAAGTGATTTGGGCTAAATGTAACTTCCTCTTTTTTTTATACTTTGTGTTTTGCTTTTACTTTTTTTTTTTGGGGGGGGGGGGGCGGGGAAGGTGTGGGAAGGAGTGTTGTATTTAAAATTAGGGCCTATATAAGCCAGTATTTTTTCTTGGAGGGAGGATGCACAAACCAAAACCTGCACTGCATCTTCAAGTAACCCAGCTATCAGGTTTTATCGCAGTACCTGCTCCCTAGGCTGGCTGTGGGCTCTGACACATATTGGTGTTTTGCTGAGCTGCAGCAGTGCAGAGGTTACTGCACTTCCTTTGCTGCCCATTCCTGCCAAGCCACAGAGGCAGCTGGGTGGACACTGTGCCTCAGTCACCTCAGTTCAGGGCACAGCACCTTTCTGAAATTGACAACTTCTCACTCTGATCCCCTCTGTTTTCATCGAGTTAGTAAGAATAAATGAATAATTCATTAAATCCAAATAAAGCATGTAAGTCCTTGTCAACCGTATGCTGAGTAGTGCTAATTTAAGCTCAGATCCTGGAAGGGAGGTGTTCAGTATCATGTGAACACTTCAGAAAGTCAGGATTAAACATATCAGAGCATCCTAAAACTAGGCTTTCCCTAATGAATAAATGATGTGTGGGAGATACACATTTTGCCCAGCCTGTGGGCCCAATGTAAACCTGGACCTTCTCTCTCTTGTGTGCAGGCTGGCGGACATGGGACACAGCGTTGTTGGTGTGGAAATCAGCGAGCAAGCAGTGAAGGAATTTTTTTCAGAACACAGTCTGCCTTATTGTGAGGAGCCAGTCCCTGAGATTTCAGGAGCAAAAATGTTCCAGGTATGTCAAATGATCTGGTGTGGTTAATCATGCAATGCTGGCATAACTGAGTAAAGAAGTCATTCTGCTTTTATGCATCTGTTTTACTGGTAATCATTCACCTCTCCTGAAGAGGTCTAAAAGGAAGGTCTGAGTTGTATTTTTGGACTGAGAAGTTATTCTTCTAAACTTACTACTTTGGCCTTCTTGTAACAGTGAAGCACCTGAATGTAGAAGGAGTGTATTTTAAAACTGCATGCCTTGATAGATTGATAAAAGTTGCATGCCTTGGTAGATTAGAACCTCTCTGGAGGGGATCAGAAGACTAAAACTAAAACTAAAAATAGTTCTGTGTTTTCCCCCATTGCACATAAATGTATTTTAAAAATTTCATTTTTAATAGTGTATGGGTATATTTTAAGATGTGAAGTATAAATATATACTTACGAGTCCGTATTTAAAGATAGTTAGCTGATAAGGATTGTTTCCTTTGCTTTTATTGTAGAGTACCTCCGGCAACATTTCCCTCTACTGCTGCAGTATTTATGATTTGTCCAGGTAAGAATACTCATAGTGTTTTACAATTCTCCATAATCAAATTTATATTAATACTGTCCAATACTATTATTTTATTTGAATCAGGCAAAGATTTGTCAGGTCCTCTTAAGCAAAATCATATTAATTTGTATGAGAAACTTGAATGGCCAATCTCCAACAAAAGTCTAATGGTTAATAACTACGGATGACAACTATTTATCTTTAAATGGGCTTCTTATTCCAAGTCATTCTGTGAAAGTTATCAAAAAAACATTTTTGCTTTTACAGTAAAACCAAATTATCTTTAACATTACTGATGAATTCTATGAATCAAAACTTTAGCACAATCCCTTTCTCAGAGTAATTTAGTAAAGAGAATATATTCAGAGGTGTCTTAGCACAATAGTTCCCTCTTCTTGCAGTTCTTACTCAGATGTGATTTTTCCCTAGATTATAAGGTTTTGGTGAAGTTTTTTGTGCTTGTTTGCTCTTCTTACAAGCAACTGTCAGGCACAAGAATTTGTCACATGTCCTTTCAGTAGGAGGTAAAGTCTTAACATTTACTTTGATGCGCTTTCCAGAACTAGTACATCCAGGCACAATAGGTAGTTCAGGACACCGGAACACCGTTTACTATATGATCTCTTTTTTTTTCAATCTGCCAAAACACTGGAAAAAAGACTATTCATTACTAGAGTCCAGAGTCTTTCAGATAGTAGACCATGACTGAAACTTCTGCTGCTGCAGCTGACTTGACTAGTGTATATATGTAACCAGTTTTGCAAAGCCTCGAATAGATGGGGTGTGTATGAATGTGACTTTGTAGATACTGCCTGGTTTCTGTCCCTCCAGTGTAGTTACTTGCTACACTGTAGATCCCTTTAAATCTTTATCACTGTGAGTAGACAAGTTGCCCAAGGATTGCTTAAGCTTCTCAGAAATTTTTGAAAAATTCAGTCATAAATTTTGTAGCAAGTAGTATGGTGAAACTTGTAACTTCTATCACAACATGGTGTAATAATACTTTGAAATAAACAAAAGTAGGTAATTAGTGACAATTTAAGTGCATATCACTGGAACCTGTACATAGTTTTTTGTCACAAAATCAATTGGCAGATAGACGTTCTCGATGCAGAATGAACTGTATTCCCAACTTCAGTCAGCAGATACCTGTGACTAGAAAAATGCACACACACTTCTAGTTTCTGTGTACAGACAATTTGATTAATTACTCAGTAATTATGGAAATTAAACTTAATTCTCTCTTGCTGAGGCTGGCCTACTAACAGGTCCCTTTCATCTCCATTAGCCTAGCATTAATTAGAAGAAAACTCAGATGTGCTCCTGACCTTTGTCGGAATGGGACATTTCAAAGACTCTTGCTAGTTAAAGAGTAACAGGAATTACTGCTCTTTCTGGGAATTCTGGGACATATGTAAAACAGTTATATTACTCAATCACTGTACCTCCTAATACAATTATGGCTGCAAGACTTCAAAAGAAAATCCAAAATTGCATTTACTGAAACTACTAAACATATGCAGAGATAGAAATTCACAAATTTCCTCTTAAATCCACTGGGTTTTCTGCAGATCTGTGAATTTCTGATTTCCATGTTAAATTTGTTAGATGTAGTAGTCCCTAACCCATGCTGAATGCCATATAAACACATAGCAGTGTGTTACAGTGAAAGCGCTTCCTCATACCTTAGTTTCATCCTGACTCTGTGTGCCTTTTTTGACCTTTACCTCATGGCTTCATTGTGTTGTGAAGGAAATTGGATGTGTAGAGGGACAAGGAGCACCCAGACACTCAGCAGGTTCTGGGATCTGGGCAGCAAGGAGACCAGGACTGGGGCAAGGCCGCAGCACGAGCTTGCCTGCAGCCTGGGATGTCTGTAGGCCTTGATGAAATAGCTTGGGAGTAAAGTACATGAAATGCATTTTTGAAGCCACTGCTGCCATTCCAGTTAGACCAGATTAAAGTTGGAAAGAAAAACCAAGTGCAGAAAACCTCAGTGGCTTGCCTGAGGTCACCCAGCAGACTCAGCTACGCAGAGAGGAGAACTACGTCCAAGCTTCAGAAGATCAAGTTTGTCACTTGCCCCACTAAACTCTCCTTTGTGCACTGCATGTCCATAGCTTGTTTAACAGTCTCTTTAAAAAACTCCTTTCACTTACAAGGCCGGTTATTTAAATTAGATGCTTAGACTTGGCAAACTTTAAAAGAAGTCAGCACTTGAAAGTGTTATCATGTCTCATCGCAGTAGAGTGGGAAATACAAGATCAGCATGTTGGTTAGAGGCCAGAGACTTAGCAATACCATTGCAATGAAAATAGCAGTGGTAAGAGAGTAGTTCTCATGGTTTAACTCTGGCTAAGGTGGTGGAAGTAAGAACCACACAGCTGCTTGCCCACTCCCCCATCATGAGATGATGGGGACAATCAAAAGGGTAAAAGTAAGAAAGAGATGTGTGTGGAGATGAAAACAATTTAATAATTAAAAAAAAAAATTAAGAAGTTGTAAGGAAAAAAAGTACATGACACAGAACAACCAAAGAGACAGGAAAATAAAACCCAAGAAAAAAAAGTGGTGCAAAGGAAAGCAGTTGCCCACCACCAACCAAGCAACTGATGCCTAGCCAGCAGCCAAGCAGTGCCCCCATCCACCAACCTCCCACCCAGTTTTATTGCTGAGAGTAGAAACAGATGGTCTGGAATATCCCTTTGCACAGTTGGGGTCAGCTGTGCTTACTGTGTCCCTACCCAGTGTCTTGTTCATTCCTGTAGTCTCCAGCCTACTCACTGGTGTCAGGGTATGAGGAGCAGGAAAGGTGTTGGTGCTGTGTAAGTGCTGCTCTGCAGTAACTTACTCATCAGTGTGTTATCAACATGATTTCAAACCCAAGTCCACCAGCACAGCCCCATGCATGCCACTATGGAGAAAGGTAACTCTACCCTAGCCAAAACCTATACACAAATGAAGACAGAGATGATGCAATTGGACTCTGACACCTGCCCAGTAGGCAGAAGGGTATTGCACAATTCCATGCCACATTTTTCTAAGTAAACTTATTCACACTTTCTTTAAAATTACGCAATTTATTTAATTACTACCTTACTGTCTAACCTCCTATTTTAATAATTACTAAAAACAAGGCTCGTTCTTATCCCCAGATATTCTTTTGTGTTGCTCTGGCTGCTCTTACCATCCATTAATAAAGGCATTTCTTGATAGTCTTGCTCACTGGCAGGCTTTGGGTGGCCACTGAAGCCATCTGCCAGCATATCCCGGAGCAAAACTAATGTCTGCAGCAGAGTTGCACTAAGTCAAGCAGCAGTGTAGCTTAGCTTTTCTAGCATTAAACAAATTGCAAGCTGAAGCTAACTGTCCTGGGCATGTAGCTGGGAAATCAGGTGTCTAAAGTTACTGAATGTGCTGAGTCAATGATAGTCAAGCAACAAGGCAGCTTCCTTAGCCTGCATATGAAATCATGCATGGTCAAGAACAGTTGATGTGCTGAATGTGTGTTAGACAGAAGCATGTGGTTACTGGAGACCCAGACTTGTAGCCCAAATGTGTTAAAAGTACATTCCTTCCTCCCTGCCATGTCTCATCAGTCCCTAGGGATGGGGAAGCACTGACCAATTCCCACACCTCTTTGCTATCGTAGCAGGACAAAGAACCAGGAGGGTTTCTTGAGCTCCAGATCCTGTTGGTTTGGATTATAAAACCAAACCAACATAACAGAAAGGTGGTGGGGAATCACTAGCTGCAGAATCCTTGTGACATCACAAAAGTGTCTGAAAGAAGCTGAAGGCCCCTGTTTACTATTTTTAAGCCTTTTCCTTATCTCCTTATAGCTCCATAATTGGCAAGTTTGATGGGGTTTGGGACAGAGGAGCTCTTGTAGCTGTGAATCCATGTGACAGACAACGGTGAGTAAATTTCATTGTTACTGCCTTTTCTCTGATGTATCAGTGACAAGCTTTTGATCCTGTGACTTGTTAATGAGTCATTTTTCATTTAAAGGATAAACCTACACAAGCTCTTCTCTACCACAAGCATCTGCTGCAGTTGCAGAGTGCTGTATTCTTCCTTCAGGAAGCCACCCTGCCTCTTGGTGGGAAAATATGTGGTTTGTTCTAAACCAGCAGAAGCAGAGATGCAAGTCTCATCTGAATTTTATTATCTCCTTTTCACCACATCTACTTCTGTCTTTGCTCTTTTCCTCCTCACTCTCCTTGATTACAAATTTTTGTTCTTGCCTACAGTCAGCCCAAATTTAGTTTGAACCTGGTCCCAGGATTTTTAATTAAATACAGAATCTTCAATTCACAATAATTTTAAAAGATAAGGACTGTACTGTGTACTGTATTCTAGACTGTGGTAGATGAATACTTTGTTTGTCTAATGATCTTGAGTTGAAAGTGCAGAAAAGATAAATGCTTGTTTATGAGGAATAAATGCAACCTTTATGTTTTTCATGTGTAGCATGAATTTTATGCTTCTGAAATTTAAACTAAGTTTTGGTTAGTCTGTGTGCAGTTCAGTTCAAATTCTGTCTGCATAGAAATGCATTTTGTTGAATATTTTGAATGCTATGCTTGAATGCTTTTCAAAAATAATAAAGTATAATTTTTTCCTTGTAGCTATGCCAGTTTGATGATCAGTCTAGTGGAGAAAAATTCTTCTTATCTCCTTGTTACAGTTTCATATGATCCAAACAAACACAAAGGTGAGAACTTTGTACCATTCATGTTGTGATTTTGCTCTAATACAAATTGTATGAAGATGTATTAGATGTACATGTATTAAATTGTAGAGGCATTAGTATCTTCCCCAAGATTTTTATCTGCATAGCTTTGTTAGCTGGTGACCCCAGTATGACTGTGTATAACTGTGTGTTAAAAAGTTTAGATATTGACCAAGCTTGGGACTAAATTTGTGTTTTCTCTAGCATTCAGACATGCTAAAGGTAAGTTGAGGACAGTCATGGTATATTAACAAGGAAATGAAACTGTAAGTGTGGCTGCTACAATGAAGCTGGAAGTCAAAGCACTTAAAAACATCCTGTCTGGCCTCGGGAGCTTGAAACACTCCCAAGAATGTCAGCTTCATGCTGTTTATCCAGTATTTGCAACCCAATGTGTTGCCCGTCTTGTGCCTCTCTCTCAGCCAGTACCATGCTCTGAATGTACTTGGAAGAGGTGAAATTCTGTAAAATAAGGCACTTTTCCTTTTATAGTTTTTGTATTGTGTATTGAAGTGGGAGATTTTTTATTTGATATTAACTCTCAAAAAAAAAAAGATTTTTTTCTGCTTTTGGGACATTCAGCATAATTTCCCCCCCCCCCCCCAAAAAAAAAATATGTCTTGCTATCACAAGGAAGAACAGTTTAATTCAGTGCTTTCCTTCTGACAATGTTCAGCTCTTAGCCTTAGTCATGTCACTGTAATATAAAGAGATTGTAGGCTGGATTCACACAGCACACTGAGAGTGGTCATATCCATGTCACATTCATGATTCCCTGCTGCAGCTGCAGATGAAGCAGCAGCAGCACCTGAAGCTGTGTGGCCTGCCAAGGTGCCACGAGTTTCTAGACATGTTTTCTGGTTCCTGCTGATGGTGCTACACCTTGGGGCCCTGTTACAGGTCAGGTGTTGTGAGTGAAGGGGTTGGCTCTCCTACTGCAGTGTAAATTTTGTCTTCTTCCCATGTCTCCTCTCTGATTAGCTTCACTCCTTTTCTTTCAGGCCCACCATTTTATGTTCCTGAATCTGAAATTAAAACTTTGTTTGGTGAGTAAAATTTCTCTTAACCCTTAGGAATTTTTTCAAAAAGACATAAAGAAGTTTATATGCCTTTACCTTGCACTGTGATGAGTGATACAGTCATTTGGTTCTTATCTAAAGGCTAGAGTCATGGAAAAATACTTGGAAAAATAAATACCATTTAGCCACAGGGATTTTGCTGGCATGGAAAATTCTCGGTTCTTCAAAAGATACAAAGAAAACCCAAGAGACAAACCCAAGTTTCTTTTCTCCCTTTGGTATCTTTTTTATTCTCCCAGGATTCATACTGCACTCAGTAATCCTGTAGCTGCAGTCTTAGAGTCCTGCTTGACCATTTTGTCTTTGCCTGCACCTCATCAACCAGTTGCCCTGGTTTCAATACAAGCCCTACATGTGCTACAGTTTCTACTGTACTTTTGTGACAAAAAAGGAAAGTAACATGGCACGCAAAGAAAATGCTAAAAATGTACAACTCAAATCCATCAAAATAATAAAATTTGGAGCTATGCCAGAATTTAACTTTAGGAGTTCCTCCTGGTGTGCTGTAATATCTCACTTTTAAATTTATAACTTTCTGAGACTCTGGCAGTGTTTGTGTGCAGTGAGTCATTGGCATAGATAATTGTATCCCAGTGCAAAAGAGAGCAATTAAGTTCTCCCCAGTGCATTTATGTCACTGTGTAAGGCACTGTGGGCAAATCTGTGGATAAGACTTTTATATTTTTTTCTGGACAGTTTGCATTTTTCATTGACTAATCATTCACTAATTTGTTATTCTTACCTCCTTTTCAGGCAACTGCTGTGAAATTAGGTGTCTTGAAAAAGTTGATGACTTCTCGGAGAGGCACAGACAATGGGGACTAGATTATTTTCTAGAGGTGCTATATCTACTAAAGGTTGTAGCTTGATTAAAATTTATTAAATAACTTGCCTCCCACCTTGCTTTTTCTTATATCTTACATTTTAAAATGAGGCATTCTTAGAGCAGGGGTTTTCTCCATTTTGCTTACCAAGTCAGCTTCTCCTACACAGTTGGCTTTACTACCTTGAGTTGTGAACAGCTTTTCTTAAACTCCATGCACAAACAGCCATTACCAAAGCATACCTTTTTCTTCCATATTGGTTCAGATCATGAAAGCTGTGAGAAAGAAATGTTCCTGTTCCTTTTCAGCCATTGCTGATCAACTCTGTCTGCGTAGCATTCTGCATTTTGCATTCTGACCAGGCAACTCGGCGTCGTCAGCCAGCAGCCCTGGGAGTGTGGCAGCTGCAGTTCAAACACTGTTTTATGGGGCACTGGGTGTGCACCAGGCTGGGCAGAGAGGTGGGAAGCTGCTGCAAGTGGGTTCCCTCCATCTCTGTGAATATATGTCAAGTAAAGAGCTGGCAGTGAGCGGGCAAGGCCAGGCAGCAGCTGCCAAGAGGAAATTACCATCCAGCAAGCAAGGCTGGAGGGAGGTAGACTGGATGACAGGGAGGAATGGGTGGGAAATGTCCTGGCAGTCGCTCACAAGTGTGCTGTTCCCTCATTTGAAAGTGCAGCTACGGGCAAGCAAACTAACACGACTTGGGTAAGATGGCTCAAAGAGTGCTGAGAGAGCAGCCAATGTTATTGCTAAACCATTCTCCATCATGTCCGAAAGGTCATGGAGTATGGGAGGAGTGGCTGAGGACCCCCCTTTTCCTTTTTTGGAGGAAAACCAATGTCGCTCCAGTCTTGAAAAACTGCAAGAAGGAGGACCTAGGAAACTATAGGCTAGTCAATCTCACCTTCGTCTTTGGAACAACCCATCCTGGATGTCATCTCTAAGCACGTGGAGGAAAAGAAGGTTATCAGGAGTAGTCAACATGGATTCACCAAGGGAAATGGGCTGGGCTAGTGGGACAGTGAGGTGACTGAGTGACAGAGCTCAGTGTTGTGATGAGGCTAGTTGGAGGGCTTTAGTAAGCAGTGTTCCCAGGGGTCAGTACTGGGTCCAGTCTTGTTCACCTTATTAATCAGTGACCCAAATGCAGGGACAGAGTGTACCTGCAGTAAGTTTGATCATGATACAAAACTAGGGGGAGTGGCTGACACACCACAGCGCTCTGCAGCCATGCTGCAGCACCTGGACAGGCGCAGGAGCCCGGCAGAGAGGAACCTAGTGAAGTTCAGAGAAGGCAAGTGCAGGGTCCTGCACCTGGGGAAGAAAAACCCAGGGCACCAGCACAGGCTGGGGGCTGACCTGCTGGAAAGCAGCCCTGCAGAGAAGGACCTGGAAGTCCTGGTGGTCAACAAGTTAGCCAGCAGTGTGCCCTTGTGGCCAAAAAGGCCAGTGGTGTCCTGGGGGGCATGAGGAAGAGTGTGGTCAACAGGACAAGGTAGGTGATCCTGCCCTTCTACTCAGCCCTGGTGAGGCCACATCTGGAGTACTGTGTCCAGTTCTGGGCTCCTCAGTACAAGAGAGACCTCAACATGGAGCAGGTCCATCAGGTCCCATAAAGATGGCTGGGGGACTGGAACATCTTGCTTATGAGGAAAGGCTGAGGGAGCCATTGTTTATCCTGGAGAGGAGGCAACTGAGAAGGGGCCATCAATGCTTACAAATATCCTTAAGGGCAGTTGACAAGAGGATGGGACAAGATTTTCAGTGGTGCCCACGGGTTGGAAAAGGGGCAAAAAGGCACAAACTGAAACACAGGAAGTTCCATCTGAATATGAGAAAAATCTTCTCTACTTTGAGGTTGACAGAGCCCAGCGACTTCTCCCCTTTGCAGCTTATTTTGAAATGAAAGGTATGATTGCAATGTAATGTATCATAATTCATCAAGAATAGAAGACGAATAAAAGCCATGGGGATTTTTAGAGTGCCATAGCACTAGAGCTGCAAATGGGTCTGCTGGTTTTAGCACAGCCGTACCCACGCCCACAGCTCAGTGGAACGCTCAGTATTGCTCATAGATACTCCTGTTTCAAGGCTGGGTTGACAGAGAGAAGAATGGATGTAGCCAGTGGGCTAGTGCAAGCTGGGAGCTGCCGGTTTTGTTTGTTTCCACTCCTGGCCAGTACTGCAGCTACCAGGTTTAAGCACCTCTTTCCTTTCAAGTTTTTTCCGGATGCAACATGAGAGCTCCCAAAGTTTATCTCAGACATTGAGATATGTGATAGCTGCAAAAGGCCAGGCGCTTGGCACAAGGCTGCCGCATGCCCTGTGGTGTCCTGCACAGGACTCCCAGGCATGCGACAGTCTGGCAAGAGCAATGCCACGTGCCAAAACAGCCATTTTAGGATGGATAAGATCTGTGTGTACCCTGTAACTCCTCTGAGAATTCCCTGTAAATGCACCTCGCAGAAGGAGCACATGCTGTCCATGCACCTTACAGAAATGTGTGTACGTGCCTATCTGAGAAATGTGTCTGCTAGTGATGAATGTAAATATTTTCTAAATTGTGCCAGAACAGAGGGAAATTCCAATGAAACCAAGGCATTCATAGGGGTAGAGTATATCTCCTCTAAAGACAGGTTTAGAGAATTGGGATTGCTCAGCCTGGAAAAGGCTCTGAGGAGACCTTAGAGCAGCCTTCCAGTACCTAAAGGGCCTGCAGAAGAACTGGAGAGAGACTTTTTACAAGGGCATGTAGTGACAGGACAAGGGGAAATCTGACAGAGAGTATGTTTAGGTAATATATTAAGAAGAAATTCCTTAGTGCAAGGGTGATGAGACTGGAACATGTTGCCCAGAGAAGCTGTGGGTACCCCATGGGGCTTTGAGCAACCTGATCTATCCTGGTCATCCCTGCCCATGGGAGGGGGATTCGAACTAGATAATCATCAAGGTCCCTTCTAATCAAAACCATCCATGATTCTGTAAATTTGCGGCTTAATTCCATACCCTGGTAGGGGCATAAAGAGAGCTAGTAGCGGTACGGTAATTTGATAACGGGATGTCTGTAAGAATCTGGTGGGTATGTGAATATTCTGGCGGGTGGTTGAATATTCTGGCGGATATTGGGATGTCCTGGTGGCTATATGAGCACTGGCGGATGAGCAGCGGTGCTGCAGGGACACTCCGCGGGACATTCCGGGCTCTGCTCCGCCCCCGCTGGCCCGCAGGGGGCGCGCGCCCGCCTCGGCCGCTCTGAGCGCCCGCCCCGCTGGGCCCGGGGATCCGGGGCCGCCGCGGGGACTCCGATCGCTCTCCTCAGGCGGGGATGGCGGCGGAGGACGAGGCGGAGCTGAGCCTACTGGAGTGCCGGGTGTGCTTCGAGCCGTACGGCCCCGACGGGCAGCGGCGGCCGCTCAACCTGCCCTGCGGGCACGTCCTCTGCCGGGGCTGCGTGGGGGCCCTGGCCGGCGCCGAGCGCCAGAGGCTGGAGTGTCCCTTCTGCCGGCGGCTCTGCGGGCCCGCCGAGACCAGCGACTGCCGCCCGCTGCTGCAGCTGCTGGAGCTCCTGGGCCCCGCCGGCGGCGGCCTCGGCTCGGCCCTGGGCAGAAGCGGCGGAGGGCCGGCGGCGGCCCCCGCGGGGCTCGGGCTGCGGCTGTGCCTGGGGGGCTGGGGGTCGCTGGTGAATCCCACCGGGGTGGCGGCCTGCCCCTGGTCGGACCGCCTGGCAGTGGCACACGACGGCAAGAAGAGGATCCACGTCTTCGGGCCGAGCGGGTTCTGCCTGCGGCGGTTCGGGGAGCGGGGGGATGCGAACAACGACATCAAGTATCCGCTCGATGTGACCGTCACGTCGGACGGACACGTGGTGGTCACCGACGGCGGGGACTGCTCCGTGAAGGCCTTCGATTCGGAGGGAAGGGGGGTCCTGGCCGTCCGGGAAGGCTTCTGTTTGCCCTGGGGCTTGGATGCCACCGCCAAGAGCGAAGTAATCCTGACCGACTCGGAGGCCGGCGCGCTCTACCGCTTGGCGGCCGACTTCCCTAGGGGGGAATTAAAGAAGTGTCAGATGATCCGGTCCCGGCTTGTCAGCCCCAGAGCGGTTGCTGTCTGCCAGACCTCGGGGGCTGTCGTGGTAGTAGAGCACCTGAAAGCTCGAGGAGCGAGCAAGGGCAGCACCCGAGTGACGATACTCAGTGCGGAGATGGATCTCATCGGCCAGATGGACAGCTTCGGTTTGAACCTTGTTTTCCCCTCCAGAATATATGCTACTGCTGTGGCCTTTGACAAAGAAGGTCGTGTTATAGTAACGGATGTTTGTAGCCAGGCTGTCATATGCTTAGGGAAACCTGAGGAATTTCCCAGCTTTAATCCTCTAATTAGCCACGGGCTTTCTTATCCTGTCGGACTGACTTACACGGCAAACAATTCCCTCGTCGTTTTAGACAGCGGTGATCATTCAGTGAAAGTATATAGCTCTACCTGAGTGGGCTTAGATGCTTCCTGCTGCAGGCTCAAACTGCTTCTGGCCATAAAGCATGCGGAGTTCTGGAGTTTGTAGGAGTGGAGAGAGGAGGTGGTTGTGAGGCTTTGAGTAAAATCCCCCCCACCCCCGAGCAATACGCCTTGCTTCCTGCAAAACTTGTATCGCGTCTCTTGCCTACCTGTGGGAGAGGACCTGGCTGTTGCTGCCTGTAGCCAACAACAAATCAACAAAACAAATCACTTAGCATTTTAAAACTATCCCATGCCTTGACAACCAAATGGTTTTGGTTTTTTTGGTTTGTTTTTTTTTTTTTGACACGTAATCAAAGACCAGCACGTGTGAAAGTATATGCATCATTTATTTGCATTTCCCAGCACATAGTTATCACTATGCTTAATTAAGTATAGATACACTCCTGACAAAACTGTTTCCAGGAATTGTGCACAAGGAAGGAGATTGCCTTGACAGAATGATAGGAGAATTGGAAGCCTCCATTCAAGGTTGCATAAACCCAGCTAAAATCACTGTGATGGAGGAGCTACCACTGATGAGTGAGTTATGAGAAGCGAAATCATGTCCAAAGTCTATTTTTTCCAGGAAAATGCATTTCTGGGGGCACTCTTTTTCTCTGCTAGTTTATTCCCTCCTTTATAAAGGTTGTAATGGAGCACTTTGTCTTCCTCTAAAATGTCCAAGTCTGTGTCTTTACCTGGACAAAATCTGGTGTGTGGTTACACAGCGAGGGCTGCTTTGCCTAAAAGCCTCTTGAAGTATTCACATTTAGACCACAAGTACTCCTGCTTATGTAAGTTCGAGTTGGCTCTGCTGCTAACACTGCCACATGTAGGAGGTTTTCAGCACTACCTGCCTCTGTTTTGTCATTAATAAGGTGTTTTTGCACTCCCAAACCCCGGGATTCAACTGCAAATTGAAATGTTAGTGAGAGGTAAGCCTCTTTTTTCTTTTTTTTTTTTTTGTAGCTTCCAAATGAGATTTTGTTGATTGTGAACACACAGGAGATTTAGATCAGTTTATATTCCCTTGTTTTACTCACACTAATATTATATTCTCATTTATATTCTCACAGTTTTACTGTGGACACAAGTCCTTTTACCTTATTGCATAGTGGAAATTCTGGTATACAGGACTTATTTTGAGAAGGATTTAATACCCCCACTAGAAGTCACTGCTGCATTTTTAGGCATTTACATGCTGCTGAAATGATTACTTAGTTCAGTATTAAAATGAAGTTAGATATAAATGTAAATGCTATCTGAGGTAGAGATGAGTAGATTAAAATGGCATAAAACTTTTGGGTTTTTTTTTTTAGTAATTGAAATCATTAATATTAACTAATGTAATTTGAAATTCACAAGCAATCTCTCAGTAAATTTTTTATCTGGCTTTTGCTCTGACTTCAGGGCATTTTATAACTGCATGTGTTACAGCACCAGTGATTTACCAAATACTTACATTAAATTGAAGCAGTTTAGCCCTCTAATTCAGGAAATGTGTTAATCTGTCTCATGTCAACATTGATATAAACAAAACAAATCTATTAATTGTAGCTATTTGTAAAGGTTAATTGAACAGTGACCTGCCAATAAAGTGTGATTTGCTTACTTCTATATTTTAATAATTTAGTGATAATTCCTCATGTTTTTTCATCACATGTTTCCTTGTTACAACACTATTTCTGTATTGCAGTTGCCCTGTAGATGGTTTTTTCTTCTGTTTGGTGAAATCCTGCAGAAGTTGCTGTAGGGTCATTTTTTGCTATTGGAAATTGTAGGGATGTGCACAGTTGGTATTTTTCAGCCTTCTCTACTGCCTGGCCACACAGCAAGTTCCTTTGGAAGAACCAGAAATCCTCCTTGGCTGTTCTGCAGTATGAGCTGTATGGCCCTGAGCAGCAGGCCAGCTGGGAGGTCAGGAAGGAAATTTACTCAAAGAAGGAGACCCCTGGATTATATATTCCTTTCTAGATACCAAGGAGACTCCTGCCTTGATAGAACCAATTAGATAACACTTCCTTTGGGGGACTGCTGTGTGTCAGAATGCATGCAATGCCATCAATGCTGTATTCATGCATAATTAATACTTTGTCACAGTAACACTTTCTCTGAACCATGGGCTGTGAGCTTTCATCTCCTCAAACCTTTGTGTGCACCAGGAGCTTGGTTTTGCTACTAAATTAATGGATGGGAAAATTTCCTAGGACCTACTGCCATGTAGGTAACTTTCCAGCAGCAAAAATGCTGATTTTTAAACATTTGACTCATACTGTTTTAAAATCTACAAAAACTCCTATTGTTGCCCATTCTGTTCCTGACTCCTTTGGTAACTAGAAATCACTTGATTTTTGGGTTTGTAAGCAAAATAAACTTTGGGACTTTATTCTACCTAACAGAATTTTTTTTTTCTTTGTGCCATCTCCTGTAGTCTCTGCTTTACCTACCTACTGAAAGCAAATTTCTGTGAACAATGCAACTGTTTTCTTTTTACTCTACAGTTTGGTGCTTAGTGTTGTAAAACACTGCATTGAAGGAGCCATTACATTCTGCCTTAATTAATTTGATGCAGGTGCCTTAATTGAGAAGCAATAATGAACTGTATAAAACCAAATATTAAAATTTTGAGTTCTTTGGTGCTTAAGAGAAAATGCAGGAGTAAAGCTGAAATCTTCCTTTTGACACAAAATCTTGTGTTCTTGGAGAGGGATAGCAGATATTGAAAGGTCCATGGTTGAACTGATTCCTTAGATTTGGTGTCTGATTGGCTGTGCTTGGAATGGGGATAGCTAGATGTGTTCTTACCTTTGGAAAAGAGTGGTGGCCATTCCATTTAGAAGGGAACATAGGACTGTGTCTAGATGCTTCAGTGACAATTAGTGTTGAGTTTATTTTCTAAAAATCTATCACCTTTGCATAACTTTCTGCACCTCATGCTCTAGCCATTGGATTAAATCCAAATAAATATAATGGACAGTTTTCCTTTAGTGCCATGTCTTCAGCCCCTAGTAGAGATTGCTATGTCTGCTGTACACACACATACACGCTGCAATTCCTATTTGGTTTATTTTTAAGCACTGATCTCAGGTTGCATATAAACAAATCAGGGTATGTTGACAGTGTTAAAGGAATTAAAGGAGTCAGAGGAGTTTCAGAAATTAATATTGAGATGATGTTCTGTAACATATATATTTTTTATTTTGCTTGTGAATAAAATAATTTTAGATAAAGAATGTATTTTTTCAGATTGGTGAATAAGGGAGAAAGAGTGAAAAAAGTAGTAAAATTTATTTCATTTTGGCCATTGTCCATTTGAGCACCTGTCCATTCCCTCCAGTCACATTGCTATGCACATCAGTTTGATCTTTATATTTTCCCAAAGCATGCATGTAACATCACTGTAGCATTTTTTAATATGGACTGATTTCAGGGGAAGAGGGCATCTCCTGTAATAGCTCCCAAACCACTAAGAATGTTATAGAGCAGGTCCATCAAGATGATAGCCTTGAATATAGGAGACCTTTCCATTCTGGAATGGTTGATGGAGGTCAAAAAGGAGCTTTCTTCCCTGGGACCATGGGTCGCAGTGCTGTTGCACCCTGCACAGGAGGTATTTCATTTCATTTCATTTCATTTCATTTCATTTCATTTCATTTCAATTTCACTCCCCTCTCCCTCTCCCTTTCCCTTTCCCTCTCCCTCTCCCTCTCCTCTCATCCCCTCTCCTCTCCTCTCGTTTTTTTTTCCCCCGACTCTTCTCAGAGGCTCGTCTTACATTTTACATGTCACCTGTGAGTCATGGCTTGCCTCCACAGGAGCAAAGCAAAAATACAGATATTTTCAAGTGAGTTCTAAACCTTGCTATTTATTCAGGCATCTCAGGAGAACTGAGAGATCATTCGGAGAACAGCAAGTGCTTCTTTGATGGTATCACATAAGCATCCAGGCTTTCTCTAAAGCGCCTCCTTTGTGTAACATGTCTGACTCTCCTGGACAGCTTCAAAGCTCTCTAATAGTGGAGAGGTTCTCAGGGAGCAGATGATGCATTGCACTTACACCTTTTTCTCACCACTGCTTTCCAAGAGATTTAGAGATATTCCTGAACTTGGCACTCCAACCTCTCTGTGAGGCAAACACAGTACAAATGTCTTGGCCCTGCAGCTGCAGACAAGAGAGCTGAGCATCAACGAAAGCCTTTGGCAGACTTCAGGCTAGATCTTAGAGTTCCCATCAAAAGGCTACCTTAATAAAGCAGGTTACCTTAATAAACACAGAGAGTCTGTGTTTAATCACTCTCTTGTCTGGGAGGTGCCTTCCTGATTTTGGAAGACGTTTTGACACCATACTGATGATCTTGTTACTAATTCCTTTGGTGTTTCCTGCAAATCATGGAAATTAATACTTTTCCAAACCACAATGTATTCCAAGATAATTGCTTCCAGCGTGCTCCACAAAAGTGTGTGGTTTTGAAATGCTCAGATTTCACATTAAGGATAGAAAGGAGGAGATCAACTCTGAAAAGGGAAAAAAATTAATGGAAGATGTCTGTGGCTTAAGCAGAGGGTGAACTCCACCAAGTCAGAGCACAGAGCACACCCATCATTCCAGTAAAAGGAATGCATTCTTAAGAGGTGAAGCATTTCAGCCTGGAAAATGGACAAGATGATAAGGGCTGGTGCCTTTTGATTAGTATTTACCTCTGACAGAGGAATAACCTGCATTTGAACAGATATTCCAGCTACAATAGACACTTTTCAGATGGCAATCCTTAGGAGAGCTATCAGTTACTTGTAGCTTTTATTATCTGTTAGTTTGTAGCAAAAATCTGTTGGGGAGGAAATAAAGATTTAGAGAAAACTAGGCATTTTAGGGAAGTATTCTCCCTGTAATTGAATTAATACGTATGTAGCATTTTCCTAAAGATCCCTCTTAATGCAGGCAATTTTTATTGTTTGCTCACAGATGAGCAATATATGGGCAGACAGTTCAGGTGAGAGAACAAATCCTTCTTTCATTGAATATATTTTTAAATCAGGAAACTATTGCTTGTCACAAGATAAAACATTTAAAATACTTTAAATATCATTATATGCCTTGTAATGAATAAAGGGCAGACAATTTTAAGCAAGACATAGGATTAGAGATCTAAAATTATAACTGAGAAAAAGAAAGAATTTACTTTGAGAAAACTCTGAAGACACTAAGAAAACCAACCAACTAAAAAAAGATAAAATGTTTTTTATCAAAGCTTGCTTTTAAAACTTCTAGTACCAAAAAAAAAATGCTCTTGAAAGAACTATACTCCTATATAATCACAGGAGGTAACTCTTACTGGGAATTTTTCCAAATATAAATAGATGAAAGATAAAACCCATTTGATACTCACCTAGCATGATTTTCTGAATAATATGGACTATGGAATTTAACCAGTCTTAACCAGTATTTAGTAACTACTGATCTGTACTACCAGTAAGAAACAAAGAACAATTGTGTCTTCTACCATCACAGACTAAGGCGCTGCCATGAGAAGAAATATAATGTCATTAAAATATGCTTTATAAGAAATCTAGCAAAAAGAGACAGACAGATTAAGTATTAAAAATATATAATCACTTTCATATGAAAAGGATGTGCCTGGCTCCCTTATCTGTCATTGTCCTTAATTAGGTAGGAAATAGGGCTCTTCAGTGAGTTCTCTGCCAACTTCCCCTCAACTTACAGCATGACATTATGGAGCCAGAAGTATTTAAAGTACGTGTATTAGTCTTTTTCTATTCCTAATATTACTTGAACTGACTTGTTTGAGTTGAGGCTTGCTCTGTCATGAGCAGTTTATCTGTGCAGTCATGAGTACTGCAAATGGAATTGTCCATATAAATAAAGGCTGCAGGACTGGGCTTGAAGTCAGGGAGATTCAGGCTAATGCAGAGGTTTGCCCTGGAGAAGTCTTTGCAGCAGACTTTACTATGACAATTTCTGGGAATGCTGCTTTGGGGTTTTATGTGCTGAAAGTCCTATGCATGTTTAGAATATATTATAAGCAATTATAACTTTCAGCAGCAGAAATCCTTTGTGAAAGACATTTATTGTAATAGTTTAGCTTATTTATTCTTTCATAATATACTGAACCCTTGCTTGGTTCCTAACAGTCCTTTAGACTGAGTGGAGCAATACCACACTTCTCTTTTGGCATGTGCAGTTGCTCAGTAACCAACAAGCTGGGGCAAAACCCACTTTGGACCAGCTTCAGTGGAGAGAACATGTCTTGCAGATCCTTCAGAGAAGATTTTTAGTCTTAGCCAACAGTTTAGAAAATGTGTGGTGTTTACACTGTAGTAGAGATTACACTGTAGGTTCTAGTCCCAAGAAGACTGTGTGATTCTATTCCCAAGAAGACTGTGTGATTTCTAAGGCTGCGGGCTAGTTAGCCACTTTTGGTTTTATTTTGCAAGGATTGCTGCCTTTTAAAGACCAAGTGAAAAGCGCAGCATTTCTTCCCTAGTATGGCAAAGTGAAATTGAAGTTACCCCAGGCCCAGAATTAGAGGTTTTTGTAATTTATTTTGTGATGTTCATAAAGCTGTTCAGACTTGGATTATATTATCATTAAAATGCAGTTGATACTATATTTCACATATTTCCACTGTGTCAGTGTTACTGAGATTAAAAAAAAAACCAAAACACTTAGAAAATTGCACCTTGAAGGCAGAAGTAAATCTTCTCTTTCTTGTATCTCTCTCACTGGATAAATAAAAGCCATACAACTGAATTATTATCAGACATCTATATCAAGCCATGGACTTTCACCCTTTTGTTTGACTTGACTTAAACCTTCAGTCAGTGTTATTAATGATAAGGCTAAAGTTTTGATTTCTGAATTTCAGTCACATTGTTCCTATTTGTGACTTCTGCACAAGCCTTACCTATTATTCCCAGCTGGTTTAGTCCATTCCTGAACTGTATTTCTCATTAGCTGCTGTTCAGTCAAACTGTGGTGTATATGTGTGTCCTCACCACTTTGATTTCAGAAGAAAGGTTAATTCCCCCAGAGATTCTGTCCATGTTTTGGTTGTGCTGTGTTACTTTTCTAAAACAGCCTTTCATCTTTGCTGTCAGATTAAAGGGAGGAAACCTCAGATCACAATATGAATGGTGGGAAAGGACCTAAGTCATTCAGGGAATGCCTTTGGGAGACAGGCAATGCAAGCTTTATTACAGGAGAGAAGATGGGCTGTACAATTAAAACTGTGTGTGGACTAACAGTTTTAGGAATCCTTCTACCCCAGCTCCCCCTGTGCAACTCCATTTGTAATAGTGACTGTGGGAAAAATTAAATCAAAAGTCACTAACTTCCAGGTCACTGTGTTTTTTGGGGTTTTTTTTCAGTCCTCTGCAATAGCAGCAGGCTGGTCCCAGTGACTATGACACTGTATTGGATTTTGTGGATGATTGCTATAACTGGTCTGAGTTTTCAAATCAAATAAAGTTCTTATCCAACCTACAAGAAGCTTGGAAGCTTCCATAGACCGTATGTTAATCAATTTATATTTCTATGCAAAGAGCAAGCCTTTTGTCATGTATTAAAGAAGATAAAATTTGAAGCAACATGACAACAAAGGATACCCTGTGGTTGCACTCTTTGACAGTCTTCAATAGACAAATAAGAGTATGATCTGTTGCTTATAATTTTGCTGGTGGTTTGAGATTATTATTTTTTTATGTTTTTAACTTTGATGGTGGTGGTAGTTATGAGATTATTGGTTTTGTTATGTTTTCTTCAGACTGGAGAGAACTGGGAGGAGAAATGATGGGGTGTTTTCTAAATAAAAGATCATAACTCTTATTATGCACCTTAATTAGCACCTTCAGCACTTGTTTCTACCTTCTACAGGAACTGATGAAACCTGCTCAACTTAATGTGAGTCTTCTTGATGACTTCAATAGACAGCACACAGATCCAAGATCTGTGCTGAGCTGACTTCCATATGTTTTAACAAACACAATTCCACCTCCTCTCTCAAGGCTTTGCCTCCCTCAGCTTCCTTACTTTGCTGATGTGCCCATGTGTACTGTTCTCCTTTCTAATCTCTTTCAAGCAAGAGCTTCTTTCCTTCTCCACACTTTATAAGATAACATGTTTGGCTAGAGTGCTTATTTGCCAGCATTGCTAAAAAGTTATTGCGTAAGGAGGAATTTTGGCTTGGCCAGCATGGTTAACAACTCAGCTTACTTAGTAAGCAAGCCTGGTGGATGTACTCCTCCCTCCCCACCCTCCTCTTCCTCCCAGGGGCAGGGCCCTAGTTCCAAGTCTCTCCCATGGTAGTCAGCAAAGTTCAGCAGCTCTCTCAAAGCAAAAAGTAAGCCAACAAGGGGACTGTGACTAAGTGCAGAAGGGTTAACAGGAAAACTGCTCTTTTGCCCCATGAGACTGCTGCCACTAATCAGGCTGTTTATGTTTACAGCTTTCCCACTCACCCCTACTGAGCACAAGGTTCACCTCTGAAGACAGCATCTGAACACTGCTGTGTGTTTGGCAGACTGCATGTAGTATCTGTTTGCTAACTGAAGACACTTGAAGGCTGCAGACTCACTTTTCCTACCTGCAGAAAGGCACACACCTGCACTTAGCAAATGCATAATAATTAGTGATGATCTGGACAATGTTTGTGAACCAACTCCCTGCTCCCTTAATCTCAATTTGGGACTTGCAGTCACAAGAGAACTGCATGGATGTGCTGGAGTGATGCTTGCATACCAGACATTCCTAATCATAAAGATGAAGAGGGGTGAGAGCTTTCTGGGTAAGGGGAATAATGGCAGGGTTGTCCTTTTCTTCAGTTCGCTGGGGCCTGCCTACTGATTTAAATTGTAAATAACGTTACAAACCAGCTGTGGCATTTTGTTTTTACTTAGGCAAAGCATCTGATTTCTACTTATACACAGGAGAAAACTGAAAGAAAAAAAAAAAAGGGAAAATCTCTATTAATTTAACATCAATCCCTTTTCATACCTTAATAGTTATATTAACCACAGATAGGTGATATCAGCTGCTTTGGGACCTTGTGATCTTACTTTTTAAGAGTACAAAACTGTTTCTTTTCCACTACCATAAAATATTATCATCACCATGGTGTTTAAAGACATGTGGCACATGTCTGGTAGGGTCAGCAGGAAAGTTTCCCTGCTATCACATCACCTAACCCAATCAAGCTCACTCTTAAAATTAGCTTAATTTAGTCCTCTGGTCTTCTGTGTAAGAAGCCATTCCTCTGGGGGTAGAAGTCAATTCATTTCCAGCCTGAGACAGAAGGATTGAGGTTGGCAGGGACCTTTGGAACCCATCTGATCCAACTTCCCTTCCCAAGCAGGGCCACCTGGTTGCACAGGACCATGTCCAGATGGTTTTTGAGTATCTGTAAGGATGAAGCCTCTACAACCTCTGTGGGCAACCTGTGCCAGAAGCCAGTCACTAGTCAGTCACCTTCACAGTGAAAAAATGTTTCCCAGTGTTCAGAGGGAACCTCCTGTTTTTCAGTGTGTGCCCATTGCCTCCTGGCCTGTCACTGGGCACCAGTGAAGAGAGCCTGGCTCCCTCTTCTTCACCCCTCCTCAGATGCATCTATGCATTGATAAGATTCCTCCCTTTGAGTCTTTCCATGCTAAATAGCCCCAGTTGTCTCAGCCTTTCTTCTTAGAAGATGCTCCAGAGCCTGAATCATCTTAGTGGCCCTTCACTGGACTGTCTCCATTATGTCCATGTCCCTCATGTACTGGAGAGCCGTGAACTGGACACAGCATTCCAGGTGCAGCATCACCAGTGCTGGGGTAGGATCACCTTCCCTGCCCTGCTGGCTGTGCTCCACCTAATGCAGCACAGAATAAAAGGACTGTATAAAGAGTTTACTCCCATTTGTTCTTGTCCTGGTGTTTTTCCTGGAACTTCAGTAGCACCATGCTTTTGACTGGCCTGAAAGAAAGCATAAACAGCCATATCCCTTCTCGGTCTTTATTTTGCTAGACTAAACAAACTGAACTTTTTTAGTCTGCTCTTCTTTGATAATGCTCACCATTCCACAGTTCTCCCAGTAACCCTTTAATGTGTCTGTTCTATTTTGAACTCCTCTTCCTAAATGCTGTACTGAGTTTTCCAGGTGGAATCTCAGCTATGCTTTTTATCATGTCATGTGTACCTCTTCCTTCACTGTAGGAAATAATTGAAGTGATTACTGAACTACATAGGTTTTCATTCAGGTATTACTTGGTTGAGTCCAGGATGAAGACCCACAGCCCTGCTCACCCTGTTATAAACAAATTTAGGAAGGTATTTGAGTTGGGGGTGGAGTGTTCCCTGAAGTAAAAAAGGGATGGCATACAGATAATTAACATCAATAGCAACAAAAGTGTAAATAAAGCCACCATTTCTTTCCTGGACAGCTAAGGAATGTGAGCTACATAGAACACAACTAGCTGTCAGAGGAAGACACAACTGTTGCTCATTTCTGAGGTTATAATTGCAGGGATTTAAATTCCTTACCATAACCAAATCCCTCCCAAGATGACAGTAAGGTTCAGTTTGGATTCAGTAAAAGCTTTAGTCACACTTTTGTAGTATAGGGAAATGTATCTGAGTGATATAAAGAAGTTTTCTTTACTTCCCATCAGTTTCTTTGCTACCTTTTCCTCCTTTTTTATTTCCCATCAGTTTCTTTGCTATAGCTGCATTACTCTGCTTCTAAGCTCATTTATTTCTATTATTAGGACTTCTCATTTGTAGGTAATAATGACCATTAAAGTTCCCTCAGTAATTTGAAAGTATTTTTCTGTTCTAAGTGATAGGAGATGGGGAACAGAGCTCCCTGCCCCCTATTCTTCAGTGAGTGGAGCAAAGAGATTGTCCTCTGCAAAACGGTCATGGAGTCAAATGTAGCTAAAATTAGGCAACTCCACTTACAGGGGGGTTAGTTTCATTTACTGCACTGATCTTGGGATGAAGTTTATAAAAGCCCATTGCAATATTGTATCAGGGGTAGGGAGAAAATATCAGATTTTTTCCGTGAAATTGCATGTGATGTTTTTCCCCCCACAGCAAGGAATGTTTCACCTCGATGGAGATGTGACTAAGCCTGTCTTGTGAACATTCATTTGTTGTTATTGTTCACCTCTGATCCCAGTGTGAGATCTACTGTGGAGCAGCCAAGGTGGGTATGGAGGCAGAGCTAGGGTCTAGCAGAGGTCATCACCCTGGCGAGGTGAAACCAATCAGGTAATTTAAAATATTTGTAAATTAGCCTGTAAGCACAGATTTAGTCTGTTCATCACAGAAAGCAGACTCTCTTCAGCGCTGAGGTAGGTTTAAACTGCAGTGCCTGTTCAAAGCTATTTACCTTGTGTAGCTTTGAGCAGCACTTGTCAGGCAGGGTAATGTTTAAGTGCTTATATTCTGCATTTGTTCTTAATGCTGGCAGGTCAAAATGATTCATTTTTTTTCTCAGTGTCAGAAAAGCATTTGTCACTGCAGCCCCTTTCTGGGCCCAGAGTGTTGCCATAAATATGCTGGACATAGAGGACAATTTTCATGCCTCCTGCACAGCTTTAGAGACAGTCAAAACAGATCTTTGATAAGACAGAGATGGCAACCATCCAGCCTGACTAATGTCCAGCTTGAGTTTGGAGCAAGAAGGAAGTGGAAAAGCAGCCTGAAAAGTGCCCTCAGACAGGCCACTGGCTAAATACCTGCCCTCACACTCTTGTAAATTCAGTGAATCTGTCCAGCAGGGTTACTTGCAAAACTTAGTGATGTGTGACAGAAATTTAGTTCCTGGTGTGCAGTTATGGGCAGACATTTGCTTCCCCAGGTGCTCTCTAAATGCATCTTATTAAATGAAAAATTCAAGTTTGCCTGCATAACAGGGCACTCATTTGTGTCCTGTCACAAATACAGTCATATTTTATTCCACCTCTCCAATATGAAATATTTCTCCCTTCCATAATGACCGTGCCTACTTTCTATGTGCTAAATGTTATTTTAAAAAATGCAGCTAAAATTATGAGCCATTCTTCTTTTTCAACAACATGAAAAGTGAACAATGTATCAATTATTTTGTTAAAGCTATGGTTTCTTCCTGTTTTTTTTCCTAACTTAAGTGTAATGTATTAGACCATTAACCTTAAAATATCAGTTGGTTTTATAATATTTATATATTATTTATATATTTATATTACAAATATATTTGTTCATTTTACATCTTTCTGGCTGTATGATGCTATAATGTGTTTGGGTTCGAAATAGAGGGTTTTTTTCTCTGTTAATTCAAATTCTAAAAAATACTTTGTAAAATTTTGGAAACACAAAAATCTTTTGTGGGCCAGTCTTATAAAATACACTCCTTGGGTTTAATTTAGTAGTAAAAACCTTCATTGTAAGCATCTCTTGGATTTCAGGTGCTGTAAAATTAAACACTTTGTCTTTCTTTTATCACTTTCAACACCAAAAGAATAGCACTGCTTTCCATGCTCCCACTGCTGCCAGCTCCTCCTCTCCTCTGGCTCCTGTGACACAAGATGAAGTTAGACGTGCCAGTGACAGCATGCATCAGTCAGGCACAGTAAGGTATGTGCTGGGGATGCTGCTGACAAGATGGATATTCTTGGCAGGCTCCATGACATTTCTCCTTGCCCTTTGCTGAAGAAAGGAGGTCACTGGAACACCATCAGGGCTTCAGGCATCAACCTGGATGCACAGCATCACTCCCCCATTTCCATGTCATGAAGCAGAGCAATTCACCCTTCTGCTCAGAATATATGGGAAGACACGGGCAAATCACATCAAATCCCTTTACCTGTGTTATGCCTTGGGAAGATGAGGAGCAACTGAAACTTCCCACCAAACCAAAGGAAGGAGCAATGTTTTCTTTATGCTTTTTGCTGAACTGTGGATCAATGGGCAAATGTACAGAAATGCTCTAAGGGAAGAAAGAAGAATGAAACAGATGGAAAACAAGAAACAGAAAAAGATTAAATCCTGGCCCTAGTACAGCTCCAAAATTCCTGTTGACTGCAATAGTAGAAAGCAGAAAAAAAACTAGAGGGTGGAGGAAAACAGGGAGAGGAAAGGGAAATCAGGGAAGGACGGCTCCAGATGATTTTATCCCCATGTTTCCATCTGAGTTCCCCCCACCCACCATCGGTCTCCACTTTCTCCAGCTCTCATCTTTTTTCATTGCTGAAGCAGTAACCTGTCATTTCCCATCCGGTATCTCCCATCCATCCATCAGCATGTCTGGGATAGCTGGCAGCTAATTCCGATGGGTTAGCGACCCATCAGTATCCCTTGCCAGTTCCCACGGGGCATGTAAACTGATCAAGTTAACAAATTCTGACGGCTGAGAGACATTCATCCTCAGTTGCTACCGGTAGCAAAGACAGAGATGTTAAGGGTTCCATATGGTATTCAATGGGGAGATACAATGCCAGAAGAGAAACGTCTCATCTGCCTGAATACACAGATTGTTCTTTGATCTACCTAATAATCTCATGGGGCCTTTATAACATGACCCTCTCCCTGTTCTGACCTAATGGCAAAGGGTTAGGGGAGACCAGAAATACATTCTACTATTAGCACGCTGCGCAGTAGGTGTGGTCAGGTCATGGTACAAATGTTGCCAAAAGCCCTTTCTTGAGAAGGCAGAAACACCTGGCAGAACCAAGACAACATTTTTGGCAGCGGTTTCTCAGAGTACACTGATGTGAATGAAAGATTAAAAGTTGCTTTCTCAACTACCTAACACTTGAATAAATCAGAATTTCACAAGAAGTGAACATTAGAACAAACTAGGTTGCATCTGCCTTTTCAAAGAGTTTTGCACGGCTGGCTTTCTGTACCTGCTAATGGTGGAATATAATTCACAAGCCTATACCAGACATTCATAAAAATTTCTTCCCAAGCCTCTTCCCACAGCCAAAATCATAGTCAATCTCATAAAGATTCCCTTTAGTTTCTCTTCAGCTAATGTAATTGTTTTTATGTAATCTTGCAATGATGTAGTTTTTCCACTAAGAAGTGGAAAAATGAGACGGAAGGGAGTATTTTCCCTTCCATCTGTTGGCTGTCTTCTCTTTCCCAGCAGTGTCCAAATTTCACAGAACAACTCCCTTTTTGCACAGCCATTTCAGACCTCATGCCTTGTCTTGAGCCAGTGCTTACTTTGATCTGGGTTCTTACAGTCTACAGCAGTAAATAGGATGTCTCAGGTCAATGTCCCTACTTTTCTTTACTCGTTGGGCCACATGCTTATGATGCACTTCATAATGAACTTCATTCCTTATGCCTGCTTCTACAGGCAAGAAGCCCACGTACACCAGCTACTCCTGCTAACATTCTCCAGATGCCTGGCTCTATTTGGTAGCCTTTCTCTTCTGCTGTGCTAAGTGCGAGTCTCATTTCCTTTCAGCATTCCTGCGAGTTGTGACCATTTGGGACAGCCAGGCCTCCTCCAGAAACTGTCCCCTCAGTCGCTTTGCAGGGCCCTTCTGTTTGGTGTGCTGGCAGCTGGGAAGGGGTTGATCTTCTAAGCCTCCCTCCATTGTTTCCACCTCTGTTTGAAAGGTCTGCTCTTTCTCAGTGCAGCTATCTATTCATCACTGGTTGTTTAGCTCGTTCTCCCAACACTGGTTTAGCCCCAGAGTAGACAGAGTAATCCCATTTGGGTTTGAGCCTGTCTTCCATAAAGAAAATGTTACAGACATCGCTGTTTTGCACTGGGATTCCTGCCAGTTAGCTGCATCGATAATAAGGACTGATTCTTTGGAAGGTATTTTACTGAAGCTAAGGAAACACTTCTGGGGAGAAAAGGTTTTAACGAGACACTTTGAAAATAGCCCTGTTGCATTTTTTACTAAAAATCTTTCTTGGCTTGCCCACTGGAAGCTCAGCCATCCTCAGAGCTCTCGGTTGCTGGATAAAACACCACTGTTAGTAACGTTTTCCCCCAATCTGAACTGGCCACTACCCTGTCCTGCAGTGTTTGGGCTGGCAGTCGTCAGTGGTAGCCGGTCGCTGCCTGGAAGAGCAGGACAGTGCGAGTGGCCCCGGTGCTTCGCAAGTAGCCCTTCATAGCCAAGGAGGTGACGGTGCAGGCTGGAGCCCGGGCAGGGCTCCTTGCTCCATCACCTCGAGCTGCTGCACCGCTTCCAGGCCTACATGCACGTTACACCCAGGTCATCCTGGGTTGTGCATATTTTGTAAAAACAAAACCATCCCCTGACGCTATAACACGTTTTCCGTGGCAGATTGTGGCTGTTCCTTTCCTTGCCCCAAGGAAACTTGACGTACAGTCGGGCAGGCCGGTGTCTGCGGTGGCGACGTACACCTGCACAAGGCAGGACGGTGGCTGTCGGGCAGGGCCCCCGGGCGGACCCCGCTCCCGCAGCATCCCCGCTCCTGCCGGCGCCGCCTTCCCGCGCAACGCGCATCCCTCCGCGCGTGCTCCCTGGGAAGCCGCGGCTGGCCGAGGATGGGGCGGGGGGAGAGGGAGTCTCCCCACGCCCCCACTCCGAAGGCGCTCGGGTGTTTCCGTCGCTCTCGGGCGCCATCGCCTTTCCCCGCCCTCTCGCCGCCTGCCTGGGCGCCCGCACTCCCGGCGGCGCGGCGGGAGGAGGAGGAGGCGGAAGATGGCGGTGGGGATTGGCAGGGAGGCGGCGGCGGCGGCAGCGGTTCTGCAAGCGAGCCCGTCGGCAGCCAGCGGCGGCGCGGCCCGCGGCTGAGCAAGGAGGCGGCTGGGGCTGCGCCACCACCGCCCTCCCCGGCGCCGGACCCTCCTCCTCCTCTCCGCTCCTTCCCTCCCTCGCTCCCTCCCTCTGTCGCCTTCCCCGCGTGCCCCGGCCCTCCGCCCTCGCGCCCGGCCCGGCATGGACGCTGGCGCTCCGCCGTGTCGCTGCCGCCGCCGGCGCTGAGCGGGGCCGCCCGCCCGCCGCTCCCGGGAGCGGGGAAGATGTCGGACACCAAGGTGAAAGTTGCCGTCAGGGTCCGGCCCATGAACAAGAGAGGTAACCGGGGTCTGGGGGCATCTCGGGGCGGGGGCGGCACCGGAGCGCGGCGTCCCCCCGCTTTCTGCCCGGGCTGGCGGGAGGACGAGCTCCCTCGCCCGCCGCCCCAGCCCCTCGCTCCCGGGGAGCCGGCGGGGGCCGAGCTGCACCGGTGTGCCGGGAGAAGGGGGGTGCGCTCGCTCGCCCTGGCTACAGCCCCCCGCCGTGTCGCCTTGCAGAGCTGGACCTGAATACCAAGTGCATCGTGGAGATGGAAGGGAACCAGACTGTGCTTCACCCGCCGCCTTCCAACGCTAAGCAAGGAGAAAGGTAAAACCCCGAGTCGCCGTACCCCGAGTTGAAGCCCAGTCCCGGCTCCTCCGCCTCGCCCTCGCAGACGCCTCGCTTGGCTTTGTCAGGGTAGTGGCCGGGTCCCCAGGGTGTCGCTCGGTGCTTTTCGGGGCTGCAGTGGGAAGGACAGGCGAGCGCCGACCGGGGCTGCTGCGTTGGGATTGCATCCGTGGGATGTCAGGGTAGTTTCTTTACCTGGCTTCCTGGGGGAGTCGGAGGTACCTAGTGTGGAGACAGAAGATCCCTGTTAGTCTCCCGGGTTTAGAAGTTGATTCTTGATTGACTGCTCAAAAAATAAACTGTTGAGTAGGTAAGCACTTAGACTGTGTGTGCTAAGTCAGAAATTTCCCTTTAGTGTAGGCTGTTTAACAACTTGGTGTAATCTGTGGGGGAGCAAAAAGTAGAATCTGATTTTTATGCTACTGATGGTTTTTTTTTTTTTTTTGTATGTAACTTTGTTTACTAGGTTTTAACCTATTTGCATTTGAAAAAGCTGTAATTGCTAGATCCTTTATTAATTCAGTGTTGTTCTGTGAAGTAGCCTATAGGAATATGCTAAAATAATTTTGAAATCTGGCATTTGGTTGTGATGCCCCAGTAAAGAATACCCTTGGAAAAAATCCAAAATACCAATGCACTAGACTGTAAAAATAGATCAGAACAGGAAAAGATTTCTTTCCTTTGAGGGAGTGTGGGGAAAGACAGGGAGGTGCAAGGGGAATATTTGTGTTGTATGCTCGTGTGTTCAGTTACCTTGTATTCCTATCTGCTTGGTTACCTGTTGACTGCTTAACTTCAGTTGACCTGTTAATTGCATTTAATGCCAAGGAGTGAGAAATCATTTGAATGGGTATAGAGATTTTCAACCTAGCACCTTCCTACTACTTAAACCTTTTTAAAAAAATATTTTTGACTCAGTTCATAATAGTTATGAAGAAAATATAGTGTGAGAATATTTTATTTTTTGCAAAGGCAGAGTGTTATGCTTTTGTAGCTTTTCAGCAGAAAAGGCTGAGACCTTTTGTATTCTTACATGTCCAAGGTGTGAAGGTGCTTCTCACACTAACCCATGTACTAGAATATAGCAGTAATCACACCAGTTTCTTTTAGATCCAACTTGCATTGTCTTCAGAACCATTGTTGTGGCTAAAGTGCTGGCCTGCATCTTGAAAGAACTGTGCTTGTTTCCTGCTTCTCTCAAAGATCTTTGTGTGATCTTCTATAAGTTGTGCTGCCTCTCTGGGTCTTAGGAGATCATCTGTGGAATGGAAATATTGAGGGCTTTTAAAATCTATTTTGTTTTAGAATGTATGGGGCTTTTTTTTTTTCAATAAACAGGAGTTTATTGAAGTGTATATAGCTTCTATCAGCACTGGTATAATAAGAATAAAAAATTCAAAGTGTGTGGAATTGACAAGTATGCAACATAAAATATACACAGAGTTTATAAAGCAAAAGCAAAAATAAGATTTAAAAATCACTATTTCAATAGACTCTAGAGACTAGGAGCCAGGTAGTTTAATGAAGATCTGGTAATGGGGGAATTTGCTTGTTGTGCACATTGGCCTGCAGGTATTCAGTAAGAATGTGCAGTGACTCTTTTGAGAGCATGTGTGTCTTGTGTTTATCGGTCTTTAATACCTATAAAATATATAAATTCTCTTGGTGGGAACTGGCTTCTGTTTCTATGTCAAGAGCCTTATGGGTGAGCTGTGACGCTTGTGTGCGACCTCACCGTCGGCAGCTGTGCTGGCAAGGGATTCCTGTCCTGCTTGCAGCACAGTGTGAGGCTGGAATTTGGCTGGCTGCTAACTTGTGTGTTTGAAACAACTGCCAGATGTGTTATTGGAAAGAACAGTCAGAAATACTGATCATAAGTAGCTCTCATTAGTGCAAACACACAGTTTGGGTGCCTGCTCAATGGCAGACGTTGTGTGTAACCTGTCAAGATGCCTAATGGGCTTTCTAGCGCCTCGTGAACATTCTTACCTTTCCTTCTGTGCTAAACTGCTGGTTTGTATTTTTTACTCAATATAAATAGTTTAATTCCTCATGATGAGGAATGGATTCTGTTCTTCTGTGTGTACCCACCATAGAGTGTCTGTATAAACTGGCTCTGAATTGCTGAGTAGTTGCTGCTTGTACTTGGATTGATGCCTTGGCAGGGTTAGAGATGTCAAACGGATTTTTGGTTTTCTTTGTGTAGCTTGTTTTTATATAGCTTAACTGGATTTTTCTTTCAGAACAACCATGTCATTGCAAAAATGATTTAATTTGTTAGGGTGATTAATTGATCTTTCTCTATTCTATGCATTATTTTAATATTCTGTTTAGTTTTACCTTTCCCTTTTTGCTTTTTATCTTTTTATATGGAAATTTCCCTTTTCTAGCTGAATGGAAGTACAAGTTTGTGCTGCATTTTGGAATAAGAATAAGTGGCCTTCTAAAGCAAATTTGGTTTCCTGGGCTGCTTTTTTAAATTCAGCTGAAGCCAAGAGACTATAGGGTGTAGGGAGCAGAATTCAGGACCATAATCTTTATTTGCTTTGTTCTCTCAGATATAATTTAAAAGATACTGACAGAATTTTCTAAAGTAAAATTAAGTAACTCTTTAATAACTATAAAATTATAAAATTTGCTCTTGGAAGAACATCCAAGGTTAGAAAAATCAGATTTTACTAACTTTGTCTATGCTGTATGGGGTTTTTGAATTAAATCTAAATTCAGTTGTATTATTTTAATTAGTCTTTAGGCATTATTAAGGATAGTTCTGAAGGATTTTAGATGGGCAAGTAATGCTAGTTTTACAGGTGATGTAAAAGGCCTAAAATCCCAGACAGTGCTGTCATTTGTTCAACTTTCATTATGTATTAGAGGTAAAGTTGTAACTATAAATTAGAACAGGATTCTGACTGCGTCTTCTAACTGCTAGACCACACAGCACTCACACATAACAAACACAGCTACAAAATAGTAATTGTTATTGAATGCAAGTGTTCTGTCTTTTTACAAGCAGCAGGCCTGCTGTTGCCCACAGGCACATGACTTCAAGTGTTCTAAACTAATGAAGGAGGAAAACCAGAACATAGTAAAACTGAACAGTCCGAGTCTGAAAGGCACAGGAAAATCTCCATCAACTGAAATAATAGGAGACAGAGTTCAAAAAGGAATGGTTTTCATTAACTGCTATCAGGTATAATCTCTGGTGCTGGCAAAGTATTTGGAAGTTCGTTGTTGGACTTCATACCTTTAACCCGTGTTTTGCTTTTCCTGGTAGCAGTAGTTTCTTTTATGTGTGCTGAAGTGTGCTTGTGTGTTCCTTTAGTTACCTCTCATGTCTCTCAGGCATTTCCTTCCCAAACCAATATAGATTTCCATTTCTTCCCAAGAAGAAAGTTTCTGGGAACTCTCTGATTTTTCTCCTGTCTTTACCTAGCAGCCTGAATTTCCTTTCTCAAAGTACTCCTTCACAGAAAAAACCCTATTCTAACTTATAGTCTTTTAGAAATGGGTATTATGTTTCAAAGCCAATTGAATACATCCTGTTGTCCTGCTATAAATGTTTGTATTTGGTTGTTGGCAACAAGGTGCCGTATTAAAACGTAACTATGAGATAATTAGAGTGTAGAGTCACAGACAATCTTGCAAAATGATTGAGTAATTTTTTTACAATGGAGATTTCACATCTCCATATCTACTAAAGATCTGACTTTACATTACGGATGTTATTTTTCAGTAGGACAAATGAGGTCTTGCTGGGTTGGTTCCTCCTCTGTTTCTGATTGTTAAAATATGCTTTTCTTCTTTCCTTCCTTTCCTTTCAGCTACACTTTCTAACACATAGGATCTGAAAAGTCTTTATTTTAGCTCTCTGATAACAGTTCTTCATGACATGATTTTTCCTTTAGTAAGCAAAATATTTGTCTTGACAGAAATAAACAAGGAACCATGGAGACTGTAGAACTAAAATGCTATTTCATCTGTACTTTTAACTGAAACACAAATTCGTTTATTGGGCAATTCGTTCCATTAGAGCACAGTAGCCTGTTGCAAACTTTGCCTTAATAAAAATCTCAGAGTAGAAAATAAGAAAAGTGTCCTCAGATTGTAGAGCTAAACTCAAAATCTCGCTTTCTTCTGAAAGTATCTTTCTTGTGTGTCTTAACTCTTAAAAAAAACCCCACCATGCTGACTTGTTTTTTCTGCTCTTTTCCCATCCTCATTTTGATAAGACAAGTAGCACCAAAGTCCAAATCTGCTTAAAAAAACCCTCTTCCTATAGTGCTGAATGACTGAAGATTCCAGAATACATGGGGGCTTTCTTGTTTTTTTTTCATAGGTTTAAGCTCTTTAATAAAATAAATAGCTGGGAACAGATGTGTGTGTGTGTCTATCTAGTCTTTGTAGGTCATAATACTTTCAAAGATTAATATCTGAAGCACAGATTTCATCCCTAGGCAGCTTGTCCTAAAACTCTTGTTTCCAGTAAACAGCTGTTGCACCTTCTGCTTTGGAGAAAACATGATTTTGGATGGTCTTTAGTACACAGTCCTTCCCTTGGTGGTTGCAGTACTTCATGGTTTTTGATATCTTGCTTTCAGTAGCATCAGAGGTGAGAGAAGAGCGCTATTGGAGGCCTTCATGATAATGGTAACTTTTTCAAACTGAAACTTCTGGAAGCTGAAATAGGACAGCTGCTAATTAGTTCTGTATCTGAAGGAGCCACTGACCAGATCACACCTTTGATGTGTGCACTTCAAATTATCACCTGTCAGAGGTGGATCATAAAATAGTAGAAGGCAGCAACTTTTATCTTTGCAGGAAATTGTAAAAGTAATCTGACTTTGACCTGTGTAACTTTCCTGTTCAGGGTGTGAACTGTTAGCTTTGAACCTTGGCAGAGGAGATTGATTTGAATTATGTATGGTTGGAAAAAAGTCATTTTGGGAGCTACTTTTGCATTGCTTTAATCCATTCATGCCTCAGATGCAACACTAGATGCAGTTCCTGCAGTTTAGAACTGCTGTTCTAAAATTCCATGTAATGAACACAATGATACATAAACTTGTAGTCCAAAGCTCTTGAATTAACTTGTGTGATACAGCTCTTGGTTCTTCATGAGGTGACCTGAACTGTGAGTAAATGCAACATCCATTATTTTGCTATGTTTATAAAATCCAGACTGCTGATAGGACCTTGTGATTTGCTCTTTAAGTGTGATTCCTAGAGGAAATTACTGTTGAAAGCTGTTGGCATCATGGGTAAGCAGCCTGTAGAATGTAGCTGGCAAAATTTCAGAATAAAAATAGATAGCGTGTTTGAGGAGAAGGAAAACTGTTCTTAGAATGACCATGTTTAGGCACTCGTTGCTTTGTAGCCGTTCTGTGCTTTTGGACTACTGAGTGTTATGTTCAAATATTTCTGAGGAGAACACAGTTGAAGGAGGTGCAGCTTCAAATCTGTCCCATTTTTCTCTTTTGCTATGTTGGAAGTACTTATGTTGTGGGACAGGAAAATATGTGTAAAAAGATCAGCAGGCCTATAGACGTGCTTAGCTTCTGTGTTTAGAAGGTACAGCTATGCATACATGTGTTTATTTCTGCAACCAGGGGTGTTTTTGAGCTCTGGATTACTAGTCACTACACCTTGAATATGTTGTCTATTGAAATGAAATATGAATTTTAAAAAATTGCAGCTCTCTTAAAATGGAGGGGGATTTTTGTCCTTTTTTGGGGGATGTCAGGCCTCTAGGAAAAAGTTTTATTTTCGCCTCCTTACCCCCTTGGTGTAAACAGAGACAATTGTCTTGTTTTGAAAACAAGATTCTCTGTTCTGTTGTGTGTCTAGTAGGTTTATTAAATGTGCACATGGTAAGACTCCAGACTTGTAATTCACTGTATTTTAATTGTTAAAAAACTTGGAGTTAAATGATGCTTGTCAACATGGTGTAACCCACATGTGGGTTAGATTCAAGATACTTCAGGAAGTGCTCAAGAAGTGCTGGTGCTGCAGACCCTGAGCAGCAGTGCACACCAGCTGCCCTTCCGTGCAGATCTGTGTGCCAGCAGAGCTGGGGTGTGAATCTTGGCACAAAGTGTCAGGGACAAAGCGAATCCCTTCTCGGTCTGATCAGGCCTGCAGGGCAGCATGTGCAGGCAGGCAGCTGCTGTTCAGGAATTCAGCATGGTGCTACTTCTAATAGTAAGATTAGAGCTAAATCTTTAAATTGACAAATGCACTTGTTGCTATTGTGTTTGAGACTTTACCAGATTTAAACTCCTGCGTTCCTCTGGTGCAGACTGAGTAGTGGTGGCTGCCTCTGGCTGCGGTGCCAGTGTCTCCTGCACAGACAGATTGTCCTTAATGATGAGAAAGTACTGCAGTGCCTTTGCTTATTTGGCCTGCCCTGGGTATGGTTTGAATCTATTAATGGAAACAATTACTGCCTGCTCTAGCAAGATGCCAACTGCTTGCGCAGGTGCTCTTGCTTAACTGAGTAATTTCTCTGGTTGTTTGATATTTTGGGAGAATTTCTGTTACTGATTGCAGACTGAAGATGGTTCTTTAAAGAAGTGTAAAGTGTTGGCTGGAGACAGTGAGTGCAGCCCACAACAAAGAGGTCCCTGCTGTGCAATGATGTGCACCACAGGACTCAACTCTTGAATTAACTTGTGACCCAAAGCACCAAGCTAACTAAAACAGTTGTGTCCTTGCCTGGAAATAATTTTGCTCTGTGTGTTACAAGAGGCAGTACAAGGGCTATACATTTGTCTAGCCAGTACCTGACTTTGTATGTTGATATGAAATTGGTCATTAGAGTTTGAGGTTTGTTGGAGCTTGGGGTGATCATGTGTGCCTTTGTAGTTCTTCTGTGAAAAGCTCGAGACTGGTGTCTGCTGGGGGGTGATAGAAGATCTCAGTAAGTTATCTTAGAAATGAAGGTCAAGCAGAAAAATCCATTGCTGACAGGAGTTGAAAATCAATGACTTCAGCTCAAGATATCCATGTTGATGAAGAGCAGGAGTTACACAAGCTGTTTTCAGTGCCAGAGGAGAGTGTCCCTTTACGTAATTTCTCATTTTGGGTGAAAAGTAAGTGAGTGGCTTTCTTATAATGTTGTGCTCGGTTAGTGTTATCATCAGTAATTCTGGCCTTTTTTTTATGATAGTTGCCTTCTAACATAAATTAATAGTTTTAAACCCCAAACCTCAGCCATCAAAACATCTATAAATTCATAATCATATCCTTAACTAGTATATTTTGTAGTTACCAGCCACACCCTTAATTTGGCATTTTGTTACATTCTAAATAGAGACATCCTGTAGAAATACTCCTACATCATCTTTGGATAATGTGAAGCTAACGGCTTGTAAGGTGGAACTTTTTCAATAGGGAGGTACTTTGAGTGTTTTGTCTCATTTCACTTGGATCACTGTAGGGAAATCTGTAATCACAGCCCCTCATGAAGTCCCTGGCAGCTTATCATCCTATAGTGACTTATTTGTTATTAAAGTGTTATAAGTCAGGACAGAAATTTATACCACAACTACTGTTTTGACGAGTTAAGCCATGAATATATTTTGGTGCTTATTAATGGTACAGGGCTTATTTTGAGGTGCATCAGTCAGCACAGCAGCAGAAAGGTATGCCTGAAACATTTCTGGGTGCTTGTATTAGTGCATGGTAACTAGCATGGTTAATGATGATGCTGCAGCTGCAGATGGGTTCTGAGAGGCTCTTTGTGTGCTAGCAGCAGGTTCTGTACTCAGCTGTTTCTTAAAAACTGGTCTCCACCAAGCCTGTGCTGCTGCCTCTTCATGCTCAGTAACAGCATAGACCGTGGGCTAGTAGTGACTGAAGATTCATGGTGTCACTGCATCTTCTCTTTGCAGTGTGTATGTATATTCCAAGAATTTTAAGCATTTCATAAACATGAATCAAAGCAGCTGCTGTGGCTGGAATGGCATGCTTATCTCTGCATGTACTTAGGGAGATACTGCTCCATATGTTTCCAAAAGTGCCAGGGTGCATTGTGAACTGTAAACTTTCTATAAAGCTGATGCTTTGTTATAAAAACACATTGCTGAAAATGTCAACACTTGAATGTTTTTTCCTGAAATTTCTTTGTATTAGAGAATATTTTAGGCTTACAAATACAATGAAAAAAATACACATCATATTTTATTTATTGAGCTTACATTTCAGTTTATTCCACAGTCTCTTTTCAAACACAAGTGTCAACCCAATTAAATAGTGCACAAAAGCCTCTAGCCAAGATTAAATTTTCTTCTAGTATAAGGCTTCAAAATTCTGAATCTGTCTCTTGAACTACTTCAATAATTTTTCTAGTGTTAAATACTAGTATGTGGAACAGTCTGTTTTGCTTAATTCTTACACAATGACAAGGAACAGCAGATCTTAGATAAAAAACTGGAGGATTTGATACTTCTTATGTGGTTTCCACTTTCTGTCTGACTTCGTTATTAAAATCATGTCCAATGATGAGGTGGTCTTTCATAAACTTGATTCTTTCAGACTTGAAGCAAAAAGGATCATGTGAGGTAGAAGAGGCAATTTATCTGCCAAATAAATTGACTTGTATGCTTATTGGCACTGGCTGCAATGTAATTTTTTAACTTCAGAGTTTTTATTCTTGTTGAATATTTACTTTAAATTCAGATTTACTTTGTGATTCAAAAGCGCAGGCTTGTTTTACAGTTGACAAGCTTTTGCAAAAGATAAATCAACAGAGCATTCCAGTAGAGGCACAGAGCTGATGGAAGTTCTCTACTGGCAAAGCTGCCTTATGGCCCTGAATGAGCAGCGTCCTGTTCTGCTTTGGAAAGTTTCTTTGTCAGCATCTATCAGTGTGAGTTTTTAGATATGCAGTGAGTCTGCAGTGCTCCAGACTTGTTTTGGCACAGTAGTGCCACCTCCCTGAATGATGCAAGTTCTAAAGTTTTTGATGAGTTTTGGTATTTTTTCCTTCCTGTCATACTGTGTTGTCATTCTTTATTTTGAGAAACTTCTCAGTTTCTTTTAGACTTCAAATACATTTTCAGATAATTTTGTGTAGCAAAATCAGACTGAAATAGAAACTCGCTATTTGGTAAAACAGAGAAACATTCATTTATTCACTGTATGTAGCTGAAGACATTAATACATTGCTTATGTATCTTCTGAATGCTCAGCAGCAAGTAGTTGAGTTTTAATATGTTTTCTTTTAAGAGACCTGTGCCCTTATGTAAGGGAGCAAGAGAAAAATGTATTTACAGACTTCCTGCACTTTGCTGTTTTATTACATTGAGATAAACATATGGTTCTGGAAGTTTTGTTTGAAGTGTGTAATGGACCATCATCCCAGCACTCGTGTTCTGCTGTTTTGGAGCTTCTTTCTGGGTCCACAGCAGATATGCTATTCTGAAACAAACTCTCTGGAAGACAAGTACTTTTCATAGTGCCCATGACATTTAAAAATAAGGAATTTTTGAATAGTTCTAATTCTTCCAATGTAAAACTAATGCTTGTATGTGCATTTTTGATAGGGGTGCCCTTGAGAATTGCTGCTTCAGTGTCTGCAGAGAAACTGACACATAAGGTAACCCAAGAGATGGCTTGTTAATGGATTTGCTGCTGATGTAGTAGAATATATAGGCAAAGGATACTTGGGAACCAGGACAACGAAAAGCAAAAGAGAGCTGAAGAAATGTTTGTCCAACAACATGATGAAACTCCTTAAAATACTTGTTGGAGAAAATCAAACCAGCCAACAACCTCTCCTGCCTCCCCCCCTGCAAAAAAAAAAAAAAAAAAAAAAAAAAAAAAACAAAAAAAACAACAAAAAAACAACTTCTTTTCATCCTCCTGAAAACCTGGCATTCTCTGGGGTGGTACTAGTCTTCATGGGTGTTCTGGTTGAGATCCAAGTTGAAAACAAAAAGGAAAATCAGTTATTGTAAACAGACCATTGAACACTGGGTAGCTTGCTGGGTAGCTTCCTTGTCAAGAGCTTCCAAGTCCTTAGAATGTTTATTGTTTGAGGTGTTTATAACATTGTAGCTAAGTCCATGGCATGTTTTAGTGCATGACTATAATCCATGTTCTAACACTGAATTTTTACTGTTTATTACATTAAATGTCATGAATGAGAACCTTTTAAAATTGATGTGAAGTAATCTAAAGGCGGACAACTTGTACGTCCATCGGGAGGATGATGAAGTGTGTTTGAAGATGAGCATTTAGGTGCTCTCCTCAGGTCCCTTTCAATGGAACAGTAACTTGAATCTTTTAATAAATTTAGTAGATGTTCTGTCTCTCTTAGCATTGCAGTTTCATGATTGGATTCCTCTTTACTGTCAGAATAGCTGGGTGCTGAAGGAGGGAGATGTCTGACTTCCACATGGTGAAAGTTAGAAGTTAGCTCTTGACAGTTCTATTTTCAAGTTCTCAGGCAGGGTGGGCTGGATGAGTACTGAACCTGGATAGACTTCAGTCTGATCTCTCCTTCCTTGTTTGCTCCTTGGGGCAGCCTGTATCCTCTCAAGTTGTTCTTGAAGTTTCAGTTTTGCAGATGTGAATGTGACAGTGACACACTTTTGTCAGAAATACTGATGCTGTTCTTGCTGCCATCTACACTCCCAGACAGAAGTTTTGTGTGTGCTCTGAGGAATGTGATGTACCTCTGTTTGGAATTTCAGGATGTCCTCTTGCAACTTTGGGCTAGTTGAAACCCAGAAATGCAGATAGGCAGTGTTGAGCAGGCTGAACGTCCTTAGTGTTTTGCAGCTTGTGTATTTTCTGAGTTATGGTTCTTCTGGTGTGTGGCCTGACCTGTACTATTGGTGGCTATTTCAGAATTTCTTACCTGAATGAGGAAGAAATCCATGGCTCATGTGCAGGATAGATCAAACAGAGTTTGAAAACACTCTTGTACTCACATGACCAAGGTGTGAAACTAGTTTTATTAAAACCTCTCTAAGTCAAATTGGTCTTAATCTGTCATCCTTTGTCTAGGAGGTTGTTGTAGGATGACTTCTGAAGGATCTCGTGGTTCAAATGTTTTTCTCTCCATTATAAAATGGAATTGCAGAACTGAATTTTGAGTGAGGAATTTTTCATTAGCAGTATGTACCAAGGAAAGAAAATAGAAATACTTTCAATAAGTAGTTGTGTAGGAAATGAAAAAAATAAATCTAGCTAATTTTGTTAATTTCAAGAAACATTTGGAAGTGATAAGAATCCAACAGCCTGTTGACTAGTGGCTGTTACAAGCAATGTCAGAGTTCAGTGAGCTCAAAGTAAGTGATTTGACTAGGAAACTTGCACATTTTTTCCCAAATAATGGTGGAAATATTTAATATTTTAAATACTTTTTTAAATTATCATTCTACTTTGCTTCCAAAATAGAAGTTATAAATTCCCTGCAGAACTTTGCCTCTTAACAGAAGGAGCAAAGGCTGCTTTGTGTTGGTCTCCTATGGTATTTTTGGTTGGTTGGTTTGGGTTATTTTTGTAGTATTTTTCTGTTAAAGTACTGTTATTGAAAATTATTTGAAATGGGATACCTGTCTTATCTGCTGCTTCTCTTGTAGCATGCTCTTTCAGTTTCATGTCTCAGTTTGCAGGTGTAGTAGATGAAAATAAATTAGGCTGGTGTAGAATTACTGATCAAACAACATGTCTTGGCCATTTTTTTAGTAGAATGGCTATTTAGACAAAGAAGGAAACAGCTGACTCCTTATTACATTGAAAATTGAGAACTGAGGGTTGCTCTGACTTAAAATATTAGTGATGATGGTCAAAGTGGGAAAGCTACACTGAAGAATCAGTGTGATTAAACTTTTAAAATAATTTTGAACTTAATGCTGTATTCAAACCTGAGTTTTGTTTGTAGTATTGCTCCTCACCTACTTTGCTTCTTCACATTCTTATCCTAGTGTTACTAACCCAAAACTGCTGACCTCATTAATGCTGTTCCCTAATTAATGTAAGGCTTATCAGAGTTCAGAACCTGTGTGCCCTTTCATATGACTTTTCAGGGTGTTTCAGACCCATCTGCTTGCTCAGAATCTTCCTTTTTTCTTAACATATAGTTTTTCATTCTCTTCTAAGGATTTTTGTCAACTTTTTGAGAGACCACATGTAATTGTGCTTTATTTCTTCTAGCTTGTTTTGTGTAACTCTATTCACTATGCAGACAGATCCCTGGGTAGATCATTTAGGCTGTGGGTTATTTATGGCAGAGATAATTAGCTGAGTTGCAGCTCCTGAAACAGAAGAATTGCAGCTCAGTGTCGTGGAAGTTTAGCTGATAAGCTTTGTGGGGCCTCAGCTCCTCCTGTGCAGAGTCACATCAGGAGACTCAGTGCTGCACTCCCACTGTCTGGGTATCTAGCAAGGCTTCATCAGCCTGTGCTGCCCAGTCTGTACCTGGTGTTTGTGGCAGTGTTGGAGTCAAGAGCAATGCCAGGGACAGGAAAGGGCAGAAGGGTTTGGGTGGGGGCCTCCACTACTGCTCTCCTGGGTCAGATGCAGTGCAGGGTGAGCACATGGTCAGGTAACAAGGCAGAGCTGATGGGGAGTCTCCTAAAACTCATGTGTGAGGATTGGCTGTGTAGAGATATCTAATGGACATCATGGTGTTGATTTGGTGGTTGGGAATAAGTCAACATGCAATACCACATCATGCCTCTCAGTGTACAGTCTCTTACCTGGGATTTTCTGTTTCCAGAGTGATTCAGTCTACTCCCGTCATGAGTGGGAGTAGACTGAACACTTGCAACACAGATGCACTAAATGGAATTATAAAGCTGTGTCTTAAGTAGTATTTAAAGTATTTTGTTGAATACCAATGAAGTAGTTGAAATATGTTGCCAAAAAGAGGGGTAACACTCACAAATTGATTTAAATACACCTCTTGACCTTACTGATTGAGCTAAATGTTAATTTTAAAGCACAGTTATTTGCAGTACCAGGAGAAAAACAATCATCAGGAAGGAATACATTTTTCACAGTTCTCTCTTTCTATGAAGGAGACTTTCCATTGTGTAACTGCAATACAGCATCACTGGTGAACACTTCATATCCCAGTGCAGAATCCCAGAACTCCCTTTTTGACTGCCTCTGAGTGGGTGCCAGCACAGGCCAAAGACTCTCCTGCAGTCTCTGGGTCAGCATGCAGGGAACCCAGTAGCCAGGCCTGACCTATCTCCCTGCAGGCTCTTTAAACATACTCAGCTAAACTAAGTACTGTAATTCCTGTGCAAGCAGATCCACAGATAAAGTTTATGCCTTCTTCTGTTCTCCTCAAGTTTAACTTCTGCCTCTTCCTTCCCTTTGTTCTCCTGACCTTTTACCTGCATTCTCCCATGCCCTTTAAAGATATCATGTAAAGTGTTACCTCCAGAAATGCTGGTGCTTCAGAATAGAGCTTGAATGCTGTTAGCAACTCCCAGCAGCACTCTGCTGCTTACTCTAAATTGGAAGATTTGATTACATTAAATCATCTGTAGTGATTATGGTAGTGTGTGTGTGTGTCACTCAGCTCTTTTGTCTGCTTTCTGTGTCTCACTCCTCTGAGTAACTTCCTTTATAGTAAGTACTCATTGACAGGGATTGGTTTTTTTTTCATATTATTAACTGATTTGTATTTATATTTTTGCATGCTAATTGATAAATATCTTTCTCCTGCTCTGAAACGTCTCAGGGCTGACAGTTTTATTTGATTTTAAGACATCTGATTTAGAGTTTAGTTGGTTGTTTTTTGGTTTTTGTTGTTTTTTTTCCTGCTGTAATAAGACAAATCTTGTAACAGAATAACTTTTTTCATGTTGCAGCTGTGCTTAGTATACTGCTGCTGAATGAAAAGGCCTCTGCATTTCTGCAGGGTGATACAGACTCTCCTGTTCTCAAACCCTCCCTCTCTTAACCTGGAATGCTCCTTGGCTCACTGTATCAGTGCTGAAGCTGGGCCCTTTTTGGTACCTGATCAGGCACTTTCCACTGCATGAAAGGGTCCATGCACCTTCTCTATTTTTAGACATTGATTCGTCTCTTTGCCACTTCTTGGCTTTGTTATATGCCCTGAGTTAAAAAAAAAAAACAAAAAAACCAAAACAAACCTGGCTGGACTCAGTGTCTGGGTGTTTTACCTGCAGAATTAATCTGCAACATGGCTAAAATCCTCACAGGTAATGGGAAGATATTTCGAAAAAACTTCTTCCTTTCAGTGTTCTACTCTTTGTAGACAAATATTCATAAAAAGAGAAAACTGTCTCTGCAGTCTGAGATCACAGCTCAAAAAACATTTTGATGGGGTATTGTTAGGTGCAAGCCAATGAAGGGGAAAAAAGATTCCAATAGGAGTTAAAAAAGAATGAACAAGTTTTTAAGAAAGAAGGATTGTCATATGTTTAAAATATATGAGGTGGATATAGGCTTTGGGTAAAATTCTGTTGTGAATACTGCGTGTTGTTCAAACACGTGTTTTTAAATGTCAAAGTCTGTGTAGAGAGAAACAAATTGTGTAAGGAAAAAAGTATTTTCTGACAGCAGCACGCCGTGCAGGCTGCCAGTCAGAGTTCCTGCGATGTCTGCTGTCAACAAATGTGAGAGTTGAACGGCGTAGGAAATCAGTTTGGGAAGGTGATTATGATGACTGGCAGTCTTTGAGTAAACTGTGTCAGGCACTAGGTGGCAAAGTTGTTGATTTTGTCAGTACAACCTTTAAACTATGATAGGACCTGAAAAGACGCAGAATCAATTTTTGTTAATTATTATAGCCCTGTGGAATTTTAGGGGCTAGATTCTTTACCTCCCTATTTCTTGTTGTCAGTTCATATTGCCTGTATCTCTTGGAGCTTTGCTCCAGTTGCTGTGATAGGAAAGAGTAGATGTATCCATCTTTCTTTTAGTGGCTTCGAAAATGAGAATAGTAATTTTGCCAAAGCCAGCATGCCACTGCAAATTCACTGGACTAGTTCTGTGGAGAGAGAAGCTGTTAATCCTAGCTAGACATTTTTCAGAGCAAAACCTGCTAGGACTTGTTTCAAGCACATTGCAGTGTTTATGTGCAGAGCAATGCGTGGAATAAATTGGTGATCAGAGGTTTGGTGAAGCATGTGACAGGAGTTGTTGGGCTGGGCATGGTTGTGTGAAATGTTGTGGTTTTGGGGAATGGGACAGGCTTGAATTCAAAATTAAAATAGATTTTTAATGTTTCTGTTAAATTTACATTTGAACTGGCTTTTGTTTTGTTTGGAGTATTTTTGGTAATAAAGGCTGCAAAAGCTTAAATACTTCTTTTCAGAGTTTTAAAGTTTACAAGTAAAAAAAGTGAAAGAAGAATCCAGATGTTTCAGGGAACAAATGTAGTAGTAAGTTGTAGATCTCTAGGTTGTATACCAGTTGTGATTTAAAGTACTGGAAAAATAGTGCATTACTGGTTTTAGTTGGGGCTGGATTTTTTTCTTTTTACGTGATATTTGATATAATGTTTTTAAAGTAGACATCAAAAAGCTCCTATTTTCCGTCCCTTTGTCAGAATTGCTTTTTCTGAGCACTTAATTCTCTGGGACCTCAAAGACAGGTGAGGATTAATCACTTCTGAGCATGTTCTTGCTGTCAGGAGGATATTTTTCATCATGTTCCCAATTTTCTTGAACAAAGTGTTCCAGCTGTCTTCATTCAGTAAAGATACCATCAATTACAAGTAATTAACAGGTCAAATCAGATTATGATCTCTGGGTTTTCTTTTTGAGAGGTAAGATGATTAAAATGTCTGTTGTGATCTAATAATTTTGCATATGGCAGATCCAGCCTGAAGTAGTTTCTGAAGAAGAAAAATGTATTGTTTTTCATATTGAACATTAAGAGTTTAAAAGGTCAAGATATGACTGAATGGTGAAATTCAACAAATTGATGAGAGGCCAGATTACTTTGGCTTAGTAGTTATATCTCTCCCATGCACCTTCTTACTACTTACTTCTGGCTTTTTAAAATGAAGCACTGCATAACTTAGTGCTGAAAGTTCCAGAGCTTTTGCACAGAAAAGTGAGTGAAACTGTAGACCATTAACTTGAACTGGATGAACAACTGACCTTGAACTCAATAGTGTGATCAGGTAGTGCCTTCCACATCAGGTGAGGTTTCATCAGAAGTTACTCTCCTTCAGCTGTTTAATACTGCGCCCTCAGAGTGTCAATGTGAATGAGATCCTTTGTATTTCAGTTAATTTTTTTTCAGCTGTAATATTTAGGTTTTAAATAAAAATATTAAAAATTAGGTATTTTACTATTGCTAATGGTAGATGGATAATTTCATACAAGGAACAGAAGGTTTCATAATGTACTAAGGACTAATAGCTGAAAGCTCAAGTCCAGTGAAGGGTTTGGGGTGGGGGAGGGGAGGACAGAAGTGCATTTATTTTGTTATTGGAAGAAACTGCTAAAGAAAAGAAGGAACTTATCTACTGACTTGAGGAAATAAGATAGGTCTTTCCTTTTGCCTTTGATAACCTTGTGCTTCTCTTGTTTCTGGATTGTATGGTGAGTGAGACAAGTCAGTATCCTTTCTGAAGTGTGGAATACTTTGACCTCCTGCTGCTTGGACAAAGCTGGGATGGTTGTTACCATCTTCCAAGTTTCTGCTATCACAGAAAAAAATCTTCAGTCTTCAAGACCTGCTCCAAGAACTACACCTGCAAAATTTTCTTTAATACTGTGTCTCAGGTTGCTGGTGGGGTGGAATATTGGTCAATCAAGAGAATTGTAGTAAGAAAATTTTTAAAGTGTAAACAGTTTCTTCTGAGTCTCAGTATGGGATTTTCCAGGTTTGAGAGAAAGTATGTGATAACACATTTTGCTATTCATCAAATATAAGGTGGTAATTAACTTCTTTGCATTGCCCATGCCTACCAGCTAGGAACACCTTCTTTTCCTTTGGTGTTTGTATGCCCTGTGTATTTGGGCACAGCAGTTTAATGAAAGATAAGAACTGGGGATGACTTCTAAATGTTAAAAGTTAGAGTGACTTGAAGGCAGAAGGCTGACCACTGAGATGAGTACAGCTTTGGACAGAAGCTGTAGGAGGACAAAAGATAAAAGAGCTTTGTGTATTATGGGCTGTGTCAAGGGGGCTTCTTACAAAATGTGTAGGTGAGAAAGAAAAGTCTTGGGGGAGCATGATAAAATCAAAAGCTGGTAACAGTTCACAAGAGAATTTCTACTGCATTTGTACATTTCATAAGATAAATTAAACTGTTCAAGTTATGTTTCCTTGGTGTTGGTGCTTGTTGATGCCTACACTAAAGTTGCTGTAACTTCAGAGAGAAGGGAGAATGGAAAGCCCACTACAATTGTTCCTAAATTTCATCCTTACTGTCTCCCAGATTGTAGTCCCAAAATTCTGCAATTTGCAAGCAGAGGAACATAAAATTTTCCAGTGTGTATTTAAGATGACAGATTGCTTGAGCAATACAGTAGTTTGTCTTGTCTGTTTAAATTATAAAATGACATATGAAGTCTGAATCATTGTGCAATTAAGTGATGGTTGAGTGATAAAAAATTGTTTCCTTAACACTTGCTTTAGACATGCTCATTATTCAACTGTCTCTAATAGCATTAGAGAGGTCTCTGATTTTAGAATTTTATTTAGGTTTGTATACAGGAAACAGTATATTGCCTTGATGGAGCAGCTTTTCTTTGTTTTTGAAGTAATTTTGGCTCATTTGATAGGTGTTTTTGGAAAAAACTCCAGCATGTAATTGTGAGGCTTTTTGTGATTGTTCTTAGAAACAGGTGCCAAGTAAATAGTCATGGGTTTTTTTAGTGGTGAAAAGGTTCACAGAGATGCTTAGCTGTCTCTCTGAGGTAAGCAGAAACTTTGCTATGCAAGACTGCTGTTAATGAGCTTGACTTTTATTATTGCCAGCTGAACAAGCAGCTCAGAGCAGCTAACAGAATTTTATATTAGTCCTATACCAGCTGGAGTCAGCACAGATGGCAGTAATAGTTTCCATCACAGTGCAAAGATAAATGGCTGCTCTGTTGTGCCATGGACAAGTATTAAGTAGAGATCCCAAGTAACGCATTTACTAGTACTTATTAAGATACATTGAGTATCTGTAAGACCAAGTTTTGAATATTAAATTTCTCTGACCATTATTAACTGCTGTGATGTGAAGAAAAGCACCTTATTAATAAATAATAAACTTACTTCAAGAAGGAAGTGATGTATTTGTAAAGAGACAAGGTTTATGGATCAGATAGTGAATATGTGCAGTTGCAGTAAATTAGAATCATCAGTGACTTGGATTTGGAGGACAGAATTGCTGGGAAATGTTTTCTTTTTCCTCAGCTAGTGGCAAAGGTACAGAACAGAGGCAAGGTTTCACACAGGGGCTGCAGGAGGTTGTAAATAGAATGGTCAGTGTTTAGCATTGGAAGGAAAATCCTGTGATACAAATTGAAGCTTAGATGAGGTGATTTAGTGGGAATTGGGTCAGAAGGCACTGGTGCTGTTGGAAAGGGAAAATTGCTCTAAATCCCTTATCACAATTTTCTGAGATTATGGAAGTAATTTACAGTGATGAGGAATAGATGACTTTTTAAAGCTCTTCAGGAATTAGTTTGAAAAAAAAAAAGTTCACAAAAGTAACTTGTCTGTTTTGACTTTCTGTGAATGCAAAAACATTTGAAACTTGTTCTCTGAGGAAATTCAACTGCTTGTGTGTTGTTTGGGGTTTTTTAAAGCTTTTTCTAGACTTAGCTATTCTCTAGATTATGGTATGGAGAAGAACCAACCATTAAGTAAATGCTTTGACTGAAGCTCTTTGCAGGATGTGGGTAAAGCAATCAACTGAGCAAACCTGGAGGGCAGAGGACTTTTTTATTGTTCTCTGCCAGGGTCACCAAACCTCCCCTCACTGTAGGCAGCAGGCAGAATGTCCAGCATCTCACACAATTTTACCTACAGGTAAAAATGAAGTGAGCCTGTCTTTGGAACAGCTTTGGATTACAGTTGTTCACGTAAGTTGTTTAATGGGGTGATATACTGGAAGAGTATTTCTAAGCTTAAGGTATTTAAGAATTCCTAGCACTTCTTCCACTGTTAATCTAGTGTTGCTGTTGGCAATGAAAAGAGTGAAGGTAGGCTGGGTGTAGGTGTGTCTGCTGCTGTTGAGCACCAGAGATAATCAAATGCTGGCATGCTGTGCCTCTTTCTGGAGAAGAGCTACTGTCAAGGAATAACATTTTAACTTTGGTTTCATGGTAATGTGCCTGATTGCCAGGTTTTGATACCAAATTAAAATGAGTAAGAACAATAATCTTTCATTCAGGAAAATCTGGGGTATATTTTACTGTGGCAAAGAACTCAGGTCTGACCATGAAAGTGCAATTGGCACTCACGGATGGCTGAAGTATAGACAGTGTATAGAGTATAGTTTCTTCTTTTTATGTGATTTTTTTTCCCATTTTTCTTCATGTATGAGGTGTGTTTTTGGAAGAGAGTTTTAGCCACGAGTTTTTCTTAAGAAAAACTTTTTTGAGACAATTCTTAAAATCGGCCAAGATAAGCTTAGTGAGATTTTAGGTTTGCAAAATCTACTTTTAAGCTGCTGAGTTTGTTGGAAACAACCACTTCACCCAGATTTTCCTGTATTATTTTCCCTGCTATTGGCTCCCCCAATAAAAATATACATTTCCAAAATCTCTCTGTTTGCTGTGTGTCCCTCTGAAAGTTTAACTAGGAGATAGCTACTCATAATGCAGTAACAGTTGTTTTACTTTAGGTGTACTAAACTGCTTTCTAGGATTAGCATTGCATGGATTTTATTCCTTTGGAAAATTACTAGCCTAGATACCAAGTTTACCGGGGTGCAGTCATTAGTCCATTGTTGTTGTTTGTCCCAAAGCATGAAGTAGATAAAATGCAACTTTAATTTAAAGTTCTTGCTGTTTTGGGATCTGATGCAGACACCTTTGTGGTCCTGTGGTTTTACAGGTAGGTGTCCGTCTATGTTGGAAGTACTCTTAGAAGCAGAAATGCTGTGTGCCAGGGCTCATTGTACTATTCAGAATTTAGACCTTTTCCTGAAGTTCTCTGTTTGCTTCTCTACCTTTAAAACAGAAATTTACAATCTCTGGGGTTGTTTTTTTTCCCAGGCCTCTGATTAGCATAGTAAATATTCTTGAGTTGTATCACTTTTTTTAACAGGTTTTCTTCATTTCCACAGAGCTTCCCTTTTACTGTAATTTAGTCTTATGTTTGACCTGAAGTGTGAAACTCATGGGTACAAAAGGTCTGGAAGGATGGTTAAGGACTGGGCTGCTATTGAGGCAAGACTCCTGGTTAATTTTCATGCCAATAGTTAGAAAATACAAATAAGGAAGCAATTACTTTTGTTGGTAATTGTTCCTTCAAATGCTACTTTGAGGCTGTTCCTTCATGAGGAAGGTACACGCTTTGATGGAGAATATTACAACATATTTTTACCACTGTTTTTCTGAGGAGAATCTTTGGAAAAATAATAATTACTGAGAAGTATTAACACAGTGTAAGAAAGAAGAGCTCATCTCCTGTGCCTCACATATTCAAATGCTGCTGAGTGTGCAGTTTTGGTGTTGTTTGTGCTGTGGGTTGAGCACTAATATGCAGTATATACATGTAACATGCCCCAGGACACAGACACATGAGTTGGTTAATCCATGGCATTTCAAGCACTCTGTTTTGAAAGTTTGCAGACACACCCCATGAAACCCCTAAAGGTGAATTTGTCTATAGAAATATGACTGTGTGTATCTCTGGATGGATTTAGGCTGCATTTCTCATGCTGAAGTTCCTGCTCTTCAAGGCATGATCCTCTGTTTCTCTTACTTCTGACAGTGTCTGGTTGGCATATGTGCCTGAGTTGATCTAAGGTTATTACTTACACCTTACCCTTTCTGCTCAGGATTCATAAAGCATTATTTCTTTAGGTTCTTGGGAAATCTTGTAGTCAAGCACTGAAGAGTGATATGTTTAGCCAGCCATTGGATTATCATTCTCATTATTGCAGCTCTAAGTTCTGTATTACAGTAGCTTTTTTCTGCTTGGTTTTTATATATATTGTATTCTCCCTGTGGAACAGACCAGATGATTTAAACATTCTTTTCGTGTATTTTGGAAAAACACCCATTCTCTCCTCACCTTGTATTTCTTTAATGTTGATCCTCTTATATGAAGGCATTCATGCAGAATATGAATTTCAGAATGAATTTTGCAGAATGCTGGGTTTCCCACCAAGATCACCGGTGAGTTCCAGAGCTCTCCCCACACACCCTTATCTTCTGTTCATCACATCTAACTGGACTGTTGCTTTGGAAACCGTTGTAATGTCGCAAGTGACTTCATTATGATTAAATGAGGGGAAAAAAAAATAGAACAAAAGAGCACATTCCTGTTTCAACATTCAAGTTGGAAACTAAAACTGTCTCACATACATTCTCTGTATTTCAGAGCACTTTTTGGTAATGGCACAGATCTGTCCTGCTAGTCAGGAATAAAATCTATACTTTGGAATTCCCATTATTTATTTCCTTTAAATAGAATCAATAATCAACTGGTGTAGTCACACGGATAACTGGCTTATACTCTATTAAAAGCTGTGTGTGGTTCTGTCAAAAAAAAGAACCATCTATTGTTTACACTTTTTTGTCCCTCACATAGACTTAATTAGTTGTCTTTAATACTGAGAATGCTGTAGTTTCCTGTTCTATCTGGTAGTATTTTCTATTTATTTCTAGTATCTGTATAAATACTTGGGTTTATGAAGCAGGTCTGTAACTTCAGCTAAACAGAAGATTATAAAATTGTGCCAGGATGCTGCAAAATTTTTTGGCACTGTCTCAGCATTGTTACTGATCTAAAGAGATTTCCATGTTTTTTTGTGGTTATGTTGAAAGTTTTCTTCTCAGTTTACACTTAATAGCTTGTCTAGTAAATTTAATTTTTCAAATCTGTGTGGTAAATAAATGAAACTTACTAATGACTGAAGAAGGAAAAACCAGAGTTATGGTTTCCTGGACCTGCTCCCTTCATGCTCCAGAAGCTGTTTGCTGAAGGTTGCATCTAGTTTTCTAAACAGTGAACTCTTCTCTCTGTGCAGCTTCCATTCAAAACCACAGAATGGTCAGGAGCCAGATCAGTGATTGTTGCTTGGAGGTGAGAGGGATGGGAACAGGAGGAGACTCTGCAGGAGTTCCCACCCTCCTTGGCACTAATGGTGTATGTGCAGTGCTGGTTGCATATCCTGCTGGTTCACTCTGGTCCTCAGCTCTGGGTCTGGGTCCCTCCCTGGAGTCTGTAGTAGCTCAGTGTGCTGCTGCTCAGGTGCCCGTACTTTGCTGGGAATCTCTCCAGAACAGGTTACTGAGCCACAGGTGGGCCTTGCTCTGGGACTTGCAGGGAAGGGGGCTGGCAGTCAGAGCACTCCTTGCTATGCCTGCTCCTGTGCCAAGCTGAAATCACTAGCAGGTCTGCAGATATTTAAAGTGCTTGGCATGGGCAGCTTGATTAATGCCAAACAAGTGAAGATAGTTTGGGATGTGTTTAAATCCAATTCTTTTTTTCGTTCTTCTTCATTCAACTTTATTGTCACTGGTTAGTTACAGTGAATGAAGTGGTTGGTGTGTGAGATAGTATTACAGAAGCTGGTAAGTGTAGAAAATAAGCAGGGTGTGAGACTTGCTGCAGAGACACCATTTTTTTCTTTGGCTATATCCATATGAAGTGCTAAAATTGACATTTACAGCCACTGATGAACTTTTCAGTCATTAATACTTTCAAGTAACTTGTCATTTTTTTTCCCAGAGTGTCCAACACCTTCCTTTTTTGGCAAAGCAAAATAAATAAGCCTATCCTGAGTAATACATGAATTATCTTTTCCATTATCTCTCAGGAAGTTCTGGTTGTTTCTGAAACGCTGCGTACTACTGATCTGCTACCTGAGGAATGTGTCCACTCCCTCTATTGTATAAGTACGTGGTGTAACCATTAGTAAGAATCTGTTGTTCTCTTGTTCTTTCTGGAAAAATAATTAAAGATATTGAAATAATATGTTTTTTTGTACCAAAAAAATATTTTTTTTCTGAATGTGTATTTTTATTATATGTCCAGGTAGCTACAGATGAGCATCTTATCCCTAAGAATCTCTTTGTTATATCATGTCTTTTTGCTTTTGTGGCTGGAATCTTAAATTAATTACTGAATCATAAGATCTAATCTTGATGTTGATCAAGACAGCCTCTTAGTCATGGTATTTCTGTGCTATCAAGGAAAGTAGTGATTTATCCAGAAATATATGTATATTTGTGGATAAATCAAATACTGATAACACTCACATACAAAGTATACACTTGTTCAGTCAGAAGTCCATCAGAGAGGTCCATCGTGAATTATCGTCAGATAATAAAAGAGATAGGATGTGTAAATAGGTTTTTAATGCTCAAAATTCAGAGGGACTTTACTGAACATATTTGGTATTTTTAGCAGATACACGTTGAACTGAGGCACAGTATTTGTGAGAGGCCAGTTCTTTCTGAGTACTATTTATAGGCTGGCCTGGAATGCTCACATGATGATACTGTTTGTAATCTTGGGTGTTTTTATTGCCACTGATGCTATGGCAAAGAGCTTCTCAGTATTTCCATTATACAGTTCTCTTTCTAAGCTGTATACCTAGTGCCTAACATAAAGCTTGGCTTGGAGATTGAGGATGTGACTCCTCTGCAACTGGAATAAATCCTGTCTTTGTATTTTTGGGAGAGTTCTGTGATTGCAGTGACTTGTATACATTTCATTATCATGTTGCTACAACAAATATTAAAACACACGGTAGTTAAAACAAGATCTGAAAAGTATCCATGGAAAATGGTCAAAGAATAGACAGAAAACTGAAACTGCAATGTTGTAGTTTGTGAGCTTGCTCTGGTACAGTGGAGTTTAATCCAAAATGTTAAAGTCATAAATGATTTTGAGCTCAGTTTGTGAGACTTTGATAAGAAAACTGGCCAAAATTAATGTTGGCAATATTTCAGATTTTTTGTTTCAGCATTCTTTGGTTTTATTAGGTTCACTCCAGTTCATTAGCACAGCGTTTAAAAAAACAAACCAAAAAAAATCCCAACCAAACAATTTCATTTGAGGAGAGTAGAAAAAGAGGAGCAGAAAATAATCAAACGGGCAGGAAATGAATACCACTTATGTGTAGTTATAATAAAATATGTCAAGGCAAAAAGGAAAAGAACCAATTTTTTTGTTTAAATTTTGTTTTGGTCAGCTGCCTAAAGGAATATTTCTGTCTTCCACCTGATGACCACTGATGGTCATTTACTTAGATAGGGAAAAAGAATCTGTCTCTTCCACTTCCTGCTGTCACTCCCTCTTTCCTTCCCTCCTGGGTAGAATGTGATACTATTGCCTTTTCTTGACTGGCAGGGTTGCATTTGATTTAGTGTGTACAATGTTATTTTCCTGAGGTTTTTTGGTTTTGTTGGTTTTTTGTTGTTGTTGTTGTTTTGATTTTTTGTTTTGTTTTTCAAGTGAGACAAGATGTAGAAAATGCTTGATACTTTTTGCAGCATTGTACAGAAAGTTTATCTATTTGCAATTACCCAAGAGTCAAGAGTTATGGTTCTCAGAGTAGCTAAATGACTTACCCTAAGTATCTTATGTGGACTAGTCTAAAAAAGTGCTATTTGGACAAACTAGGTTTCTATTAAAAGGTTACCATTTTGTATATCATTATGTTGTGCAGTTAACTTATATTTGCCTGAGCTTGACAGTAATTTTTATGCAACTGATGCATTACTAAAGGAAATGTTGTATTGAGCGTTTGAGGTTTGATTCTCTTTATTAGGGATAGGTTCCATTGCCTGCAAAGAGGTTGTTTAGATTAGGAAAGTAAATATTAAATAATTGCATTTCTTCTTTTCTATTGACTAGTTACCTACAGATGTTGCACAGAGGAGAAGGTACATGTGTGTTCAGTAGGGCAACAAAGAACATCCATTTTTGTCAAAGGTAGCACAATGTACACTAAATAAAAACAAAATTGCAATCCCAGAATGTAGCCACTCAGTTTATACTATAATAATAGATATGGAAAGCTGTATTTGAAGAAAGCTTTTGTGTGTTTCACTTATCTTCATCTCAGTATTTGGAAAGCGGGGGGTGGAAAAGATGTTTGTATAATATTCCATTGCAACCTGTTGAGAAGAAAACTGAAAATAAAGCAAATATTTTTAGTCCCTTAGATATGCTGTCTCTAGCCTTGCTTTTTTTCTTCTGGAGTACCATTTCTTGGATGCAGCTTTTGAATTGGATGATGCCACATAATTTGTTTGCAATATATTTAAATTAAAAAAGAGTACTGAGTATTGCGTCATGTCCCAAGCTTTAGATTTGATTGTGCATACAGGTCCAAAGGCAGAAGGATATTTTGCTTTTGAAGGATATGTCAAAACTCAGTACTGTCATTTTGATTTTGGACTTTTGTATCACTTTCTTTTCTAAGTGCTGCATGTTTTTAATCTGCATCTTTTTCTTCTGAAACAACAGCAAATGGTGTTCTAGTAATGGCATCATCATTTCAGGTAATTGGGAGAAGCTGACCAAGAGGTTCTGTAGTTAACTTATCAACACTTAATTTAGTGTAAAAACCTAGTGTCTAGCAAAAAAATTGATAGCATTTTTAAGATTCAAACTTATTTTCTACATTGCTTTTTGGCAATTACTATATGAATGGTATTGGGTGTAGTATAGTTTAGCCAAGGTTTTGCACATGATTTTACTCCCTTTGGAAGGGATGTGCAAGTTTCCTTAGCCTGTTTTAATAAAGACTTCTGGAAAATTCAATACTCAAAATAATTTTACAGTTCCAGTGAGTTATTTTAAGCTATCAAGGCACTGATATTCGTGCTTCAAGTGTTTTGGAGGAAAAGAAGCCAGCCACAACCCACGGACTTGTGACTTTTAGCTTCTTCCACTTAATAAAAGTAACAGAGTCAGCAGGCATGAGCCACGTGTCCAACCAAAATCCTTTCTTTCACCCCTGAACATCTTGTCTGGAGTCCTGAAGAGTCTCTGCTTGGTCTGGTATTTCTTCTTTGGTAAATGAGCAGCAGAAGGGGTGGATATGGGTGTGATGGAATATATTGGCAAGATGGTGTTGCTGTGGTTGCTGTTGGAGTGTGGCAGCCACAGAAAGCTGTGGGATGACCTTTAGGTGGGTTGTGGCTGAATGATAAAGGGATGCATGAAACTCACTGTAAAACACAAAGCTCTTCTGACTTTATGTACTCAGCCATGGTTTCTGGGCTCCCTGTTCCCAGGTGAATCACTTTGGAGTTTTGCTTATTTGAGGGAAACCTCAGCTCAGTGCTCAGCAAGTGGGTGAAAAATGGCAAGAGACTGTCATGACCTACTGGGAAAGCATGTTAGGAGAGAGCAGGGAATGGGGGGGGGCGTTTCATGTCTCTGGACAGCTGCAAAGTGCTCTTCACCATTGTGTTTTATTCTGACCCTCCTGTCTCGAAAAGGTCTGCTGGAACTGGGAAGAGAAAGAGAATGGCAGTAAGGGTGGTGAGCTTACAGACCACTTCTACATGAAGAACCAATAATAAAAAAGTCTAGCTTAGAAGAAGACAGCTTGGAGGGGAAAAGAGAAATGGTTTGAGATCTGTATATCCATAAACAGGAGAAAGGATTTACTCCCTGTTGCCTTACAAGAACTGTGGGACTTTCACTTAAATTGTCAGAAGGTGGATTCAGAGCAAGTACAAAGATATGTCTATAAATAACCTGTGCTTTGCCACAGGATGTCAGCTTTCAGAAGTCTGAATAAAGAATGGCTAGGTAAATTAATATATAAAAACCGAGTCATTGAAGGCCATTATGGTTAAACATACCAGTCAATTCCATCTGTAGTTTCTCATTGTCCATGGCTGGTGAGAACACCTGTGTTTTGCAGCTGCACTAAGCTGCTGCTGGGGTTTCTGCTGTGTTCCAGGTGGCTTGATTAAAGGACCTGATGGCTGTCAGAGGCAGGATCTGCCCCTTCTGTAAGATGGCAGTGGTCTAACAGCCAGTACAGCTTCACTCCCTCTCCCTGGGTTCCTTGCACATTGATGCTTGCCGTGTACATTCCCTGCGCTGGTACAGCTGGTTTCTGGTTCTGTAAAACTAAGATAATTTTTCAAATAAAAAACATCAAAGCAAATTAACCTTCCCCCAATTCTCCCATTGCCTAGCATTTTTTGTGGCAGAAGTAGAGCAGAATGGGAGAGGCTGTGTCGTGGAGCTAGGAACAAGAGGTTGGAGAAGAGCAGAAACTTCTTAAACTGGCTTTGCCTCTTGGGCAATTACAGTGAGGTATTCTTAGAGCAACTGTTGCCAGTGTCTTAGTCTGAAGCTTACTCATTGTGCCTCAGACCTGAAAGAGTGTACACACTTGAAACCTTACCTGTTTTTCCTCCTCCCCCATCTCCTGCAGAGATAAAACTATTTCACCTGCAGCCTAATTAAAGATACAATCTCTGCTTTCAAAGTTTTCCTTTGTCTGAGATATTCTCAGAAAAAAATTGCTAGCTGAAGTTCCTAATGTGTTTTTGCTAGCTTCAGGTTTCTAAAAAAAGGCAATTTCTATGGTTCTCACCTCCTTTCTGGTCTTTAATGCAAACCAAAATGTGTCGTGATTCTTCCCTTTGCAATTCACTGAAGAGTTAGGCAACAGTTCTTCAAGAGTACTGAAGGAATATAGCAGAGTCTGGAGAGAGTTATGCTTTCTGTGCAGGAAGATTTTTTTCTATCTGTGTTTTCCATTTTTTTAAAATGCAAATGTTCCTTCATGAACAGCTCAGTACAAATGCAGCATAGGAACAAGGCCGTTCTAAGAGACTCTTGGTAGTGTTGGACTTGGTAATATCTTGGACTTTTGTTGTATTCTCTGTATTCCAGGGTCACTATGCTTAAGTATAAATTCAAACTGATTTGAAGAAGAGGAGAACTGCAAAGCCTCCTTATGTAGAAGTGTGTTTAGAGCTGCGAGGGAAGTGCAACATAAAAGAGCATATGTAGAAAGCCAAGTTTATCAAAATTTGGGAAGGCTTTCTGGACAGCAGGAAAATGAGTCAAAATAATTAAAAGTCATTGCTGTTGTGCCTCATGGAAGGCTACTCAATCCCAAAAGACTTTATGGCATTGTTGCCTGTGACAGTTATAGATTATATGACATGGAGATTCTTGCTCTCTGTTTTATTGCTTTATTCAGCCAGCTAATGTGTATTGGCAGATGTAAACTCATTCTTTAGCTGTAAGAATATACACAAATAATTTTTGTTTGTCTTTTCAGGAAATACTGAAAATCCATTTTGTTTCTTAAGAGTCAGATCACATTAATGACTTGTGTACCATTATATTGTGACCTCTTTGTAGACTTGCTAAAAGCCTCAAAGTCTATCAGGTCTTAGATGACTTCTACTATCTTGTAAACTGCATTTTTGCTGTGCTTGTAATCCTGTGAGTTCACATTTACTCTTTGAAATCACCATTTCTTATACTGAAAACTGCTTGTAATACTTAATCAGGAATTTTACTCTTGACCTACACTGTAGTATTGCTGCTGGTTTTCAAATGAATTGAAATTTTTATGGGACAGAGACCAACTCTTTAGGGTATTGTAAAAGTGAAGTCTATTGTAACAAAACAAAAAAATTATGCTGCTCTTCTGTTTTTTAGTTAAGCACTACAGATGCTGGCATTTAGCTGTGGACTCATTCTCCACTGAGGCACTTCAAGCTGTAACTGTCTTCCCTCTATAGGAGAGTCTCTATGTAAAGTCAGCAGTAAATCAGCTTTGTCTGTTTTACCCATTTACGTTGCTGACTTGCACATTCAAATCTTTTAAGATTTATTCTAATTTGTACCTTATCCCTTCTCAGTCTTACTGAGTATTTTTTCAGATTTTGTCTTTAGGCATTTCATTTCCACTGCAGCTGTACTGTCACTTTCTTAGTAATGGCTGTGCCCATCTGCTTAGAACTAGAGAATTTGCTACTGTGATGTTAAAAGTAGTACTGTCAATGCTTGTTCACTGAAAATCGAGAGGTGAAACCTGGATTCCCAGCCTTGCCTGGTAACTTCACTTGATGAGCACAGTGAATAATATTCTTCACAGAAGACTGCTTGTATATTTTTGGAGATGTGGTAAACATTTGGTCATAAAAGCCAGGTGTGAAACCCCACTGAAGGTTGCTGAGCTGCTACAAATTTTATATTACATTGATTTTTTTCTTGTAGGTGAAACTGCTATATATGGGTTAGTATGGGAACATGTGATCTAAGGATTTTAGAGGTGGTTTTTTGTTGATTTCTTTAAAATTGACACAAGTCTGGAATTATAGTAATGGTTAAAAGTTCCTGAGTCTCAAGCCTTGCAGATTATATTTTATACATTTATATTGTCATATATTTATATATGTAACATCCTTTCTACTGCTGTGTACCACAACTTTAAAAAGTGATTTTAGCTTTTTTTACAAGAGTGTTGAGGTTGGAAGCCATCTGGTTGAACCCCTAGCTCAACCCCCCTGCTCAAGCAGGGCTACCTAGAACAAGTTGAGCAAAACTGAGTCCAGACAGCTTTTGAGTCTACAGCCTCTGTGGCCAGCCTGTGCCTGTGCTTGATCCCAGAGTGAGAAAATGGAACATCCTTTGTTTCAATGTGTACCCATTGTCTCTAGTCCTGTGACTGGGCACCACTGAAAAGAGCCTGGCTCCTTCCTCTTTGCACCCTCCCTCACATATTTATATACCTTAATGAGATTCCCCTCAAGCCTTCTCTTCTCCAGGCTGAGCAATGCCAGCTTCCTCAATGCCGGCTCTCCTCACAGGAAAATTATTCCAGTTCCTAGTACTTAATTTTTTTTTCTTGTGATTTTATTATTCTTCATCATATCAAAGCAGGCTTCTTTAAGAACATGAATTCAACCATTTAGAATTCAATTAGATCTAGCAAAAGAATTTTCTTAATATTGGATTGAAATATCATTTGGGTCTTTTAATTTGTTATCTGTTAAGTGAATATATTTCAGTCCTAAGATGATCCTTGTTTTTTTTAGCCCTGCGAAGATTTTAGACTTGTAGTGCTGCTACAAGTCTAAATATTTCCTACTTTGTTGTACAAAAGCAGTGTGTACTTTATTTTTCAGTCCAGGAAGACTTAGGGATCTTGGCTTTTTTTTCCATTGTGCTTTTTGTAGTGGTTGGTTAGAAGGGTGGTGTGTTTGTCACTCCTATAATTTGTGATTTATAGTAAAGCATCTGGCAAGAAGGTAGTTGTCATTTCCACCAAGTACACATGTCATACATCCCATAATGCCTGCTAGAGGTGCCTGGCCTGCAAGCTTTGCTGTAAAAAAAACCGAAATGCTTGTGGCTCAAAGTAACATAATATTTATGGAAATTGTCACAAATTCATAGCTCACTGGAGAAAGGGAGCTTGTTAAATACTTTTTTCCTCCCATCTCTTGTCATGTAGGATGTTCTCTTTTATGTTTCTGGTGTCCACTAGAAAGGTATCTAACCTCTGTCAGAGGTCCTCAGATGAAAAAAAACCCAAACTCTGAGTGCCATAGCAGTTGCCACTCATCTCTGCTGGGAATTATCTATTCTCAGATTGTAGAAGTGCTCTCAGATTGTACCTTTCCATGATAGATTCAGTAACTTAGTGCTTGATGTCATCTCTCTGTAAAGGTGGTTACCTGCCTGATTTGTTAACTGGTAAACTTGGAGCTCACACCATGAAGGATTTTTCTATCCTTTGGATTAATTGTGTGGTTCATTTCATGAAACTGGGTTGCTTCTTAAGCTTTGCAGAGCTCTGTGGAAAGATTTCTAGAGGTGTCACATGCATGAGTGCTGTATAGAAAGAAAGCCTCCTCACTACTTCTAGGTGTTTGTCCTGGAACAGCTCAGGAGATCTTATTCACTGTTTATGTAGAATTGATTTGAGCTGACATTCCTGGTATATTGTTCCACACAATAAGCCTTATTCATCCCATGAATCGCTATCATTATCTTTCTCTGTATTATGTCCACTTTCTGGTAAATGGTAGCAGTTGTTAATGCTGTCTGTTAAAGCAAATAATGTCATCTCAAAGTTACTAAAAACAACTGGTGCTGCAGCCAGCTGAGATAGACTTTCTTTGCTTTTGATGAATTTGCTGTGCTAAAGTGTATTGTCATCAGACCTTAGTTTTAATTTTAATTAGAAATTAATGAATAGTATTTTCCTTCTGATAAGTTCATTTACTATTCACGTCAACAAAAACACAGGCTAGGATGAAACAAAAACAGTAATCTGTGAGTTTTACTGAATCTCAGATAACTTTTTCATACTGCAGTTGTTTGAAGAATGCTAGCATAGGGTTGCAGAGCTGTGTGAAAGGATGAAGTGTCAAACCCAATTAGCATCTCTCTTGAAATCTCATTAGTAAAATAAAGTAGATGACAATTGAATGGTAGTTTTCCCTGTTATGACAAAAGAATGTGGCAGTGAAACCTGGGGGTTCTTGTCTGTTGTCCAGTCAGAATACATGGTCAGGACTGGTGCACATGCAGTAACTTCTCAACAATATCCTTTGCCTGATTGAGTATGAAAAATATGCTTCTCTTGCATTCAAAAGGGTGGGTTCTTTTTCTTTTTTTTCCCATTTGTTGAGGAAAGTAAGGTGTTACAACCAAAGTTGAGATCCAATTACTTGATTTACTCCTATGCTTTAGTTCTTTCTGGTACACAGTCTTTCTACTGAGGAGAGATATTCTGTCTTCTGCCTTGTCAGTGAAGCTGTTAATTTCTCTGTTTATGTCCTTTCAGCAAATTGTAATGCCTGAGTTTTGAACCAGCAAACAAAGTTAAATTTAATTTAGGAAATGCTGTGCTGCTTATCAAATTTTTTTCACCTACCCTTGGAAGTCACCTGTCTTGGATTAAGCACTGTATATAGTGATAAAATTGCAGTATATTTTTCAAAAGCTTTGAGCGCTATTTCCACAAGGGGTATATCTTCACTGGTGTTTTGATGGTTCTTACAAGCAGCGTTTCTGAAGGAATGCTGAAGGAGTACTAGTGTTGGAAGGGGACATTTTCCATTGACTAGGGAACTTAGGATGTAGTTAATAGCTGTCAGTAGCCAACCCCAGTGATGGGCTGCATGTGAGAGTCTCCATGGCGTTTGTGCACAGAGTTGAAATGCCAGTTAATGCTTGGGGTGTTTTCTCCTCAAGAACACTGGTAATAAATGCAACAGGATAAGAATAACAGGTGCCTAATAAATGCCACTGCAATGTTATTGACACTCCTAGAATATGTTTCCACATACTTTCCAGACCTGTAGCATGTTTGCTCTGACAGCATTTTCATTGCTTTCAGGCTAAGAATCATTCATTGGAGACTGCCCTGAAGGGCTAATAGATCTTGGGTTCTGAGATCAGATTCTTTTTCCCCTCCCTCATTTCCTTGTCCTGATTTGTTAAACCTGTTTAGGTGGTAAAATTCTACTTGTTTAGGTTCTTGTACTTGCAGCTTTATTGAAATGGAGGGGACAAAAATTGGTTTTAAAAGGGACAGGACTACTTGGTAATGTACCTGGGAATATTAGGTATACTTGCCTTTGCCTCTTTGTCATGAGGCTGTAGCTGGATGTTAGTAAGAACAAGCTTGTTATATTTGTGGTTTTACTATATTTGTAATTGGTGTAGCAGGTTTTCATTATCATAACTAGAGTCCTGGATAAGTTTTGAATTAGCATGATTGAAGTCTTGGTGAAAATAGATCATTTAACTTGGGGTCTCAGCAGGATTTAGTTAAAGCTCTTGAGTCTCAGAGCAGTGTGACAATTTTAGTTAGTTTTTGCCTTTTCAGTGAAACTAAACAAATTAGCTGAAATGGGTTGTTGAAACCCCAACTTATTCTGTGTGGGAGAGTATTCAGATTTTAGTTTTTTAGCAAGTTTTCTAGCAGAGTAATAAATTAATCTTTCCACTGATGGGCGGTGACTGCTCTCTTAAGGCAGTTGCTGTTTGCAAAGTGATGTGCAGTTGCATGCAGGCCAGGTATCTGTCTTCTTTTGGGCTCTCATAGAAACTTGTTTTTACATGGCATCAAGGCTTCTGGGTAAAGGTTAGAAACACTTGAACTTCACATCAACAAACTGTTGGCATTGGAATTAAAATGCCTTGAGCAGTAAAAATACTCAGAATTCGGGAGTGAAGGTGAGTTAGCTACTAATGATGTTCCTGGACAGCTGTCACTTTGTCTTCCATCTTGTAAATGTCAGAATATTATGCCTTTCACTTACTTTAATGAGCTTGGGTTGGTTTCATAACCTGCAGATTATGGTTTGTTTCCTTGCTGTAGTAACTGAACTTTAATGGAGCCCTATTATGGTGAAATATCCAAGTGTCTTTGTTTCCTTTGTGTCATGGAAGTCACTCTTCTACTCTAATGTCTATTTTGTTTCACTTGCACTGCAGTATTTGTCGTTCTGATTTCAGTGTCTGACTTGTCTCTTTGCATGTGGTAGGTTTCTGTAAAGCATGTGAGAGCATCTTATTATTAGAGTATGCGTCTGTTTCTCATGGTGTTTCTGATTATGATCAGCTACCACCTTATTATGCAGGCACTTGCTCAAATTGCTTTACTTGTTAAAATGTTTGGGGTTTTTTTGCTGTTCTTCAAAGGATTGTTTTGTCTATAGAACAGGCTTTTGCTGTGTAAGAGGATTAAACAGGGCATGTGCTGCTCACCTCATGCAAGAATATAAAATAACTATTTATATTTGTGTATGTATGTGTGCTCACACAGTATGTAAAGTAATTCTTCCAAGAATTGCACTAAGGAATTGTGATGCCAGCTTCATTAGTCAGCTGTACAGGAGGTATCCCCCCAGACAAGCACAAAGGTGGGATGCTGTTCCCTTTAAGGGCATTGCCCCTGCCATTTGCTTTACTCTGTGTTTAGAAAATTCATGGGAGAAATGGGCAAGTAACTGTCCTTTTCCTGTGTTCTTTGTAGAGAAAATGGTGTACAATCCCCTGAAACTGCTGCTGTGGCAGACTGTGATCTTTATCTAGGTAGTTTAGTACAGTGTTCATCAATAATATAAAGCCACGCTTTTTAAGGTGCTTGGTATCAAGCCTGCAGGTAACAGCCTGTAGTGATAAACCAGGAGACAAGGAAGGGCCCCAGGACTGCATGACCTTACTGTGAAAGATAGGAGAAACACGATCTCTCTGCTTCTACATAATTTACACTGTTTGCAGTTAGAAGTGCTGAGCGCTTGCTGTCTCTGCTGCTGCACTCTGGAAGCTGCACGCACATGGATAAACAAACAGTGCAGTTACTTCTGTCCTGGATAGTGAGGCACACTCCTTACAACCATCCTTCCACAGGTTTGCTCCCTTGCACTCTGCCATTGAGTGAGGCAAGCACACACTGCTGGTGACAGGCTCAGCCTGAGCTGTAAGGCAGCCTGATTTTAAAAAAACTAAACCAAATTTAAAACCACTCAAAAATACTACAATACTTGTTTTGAACAGCTGGTGTTTAGACTCCAGAGATGCTGGAGCAGTGAAATGCAAGAAATATTATTTTTATCAGGATGATCTTTGCAATTTGATCATCTTTGTGCTTGCAGGGGAAAGACTATTTTAGATGACAAGTTGAAAAAGGACCTGAAGACTTTAATCCATTTTTCTTGTATATGGATAATTGCTTGTAATAATTGTCTTGACCAGTGACCCTAAGAGTATGTCAATGACTATATAACCACTAAATGTAAACAATTATATATTTGGGAAATCAGTCAGTACCGTGAATTTGCTGTGGTTGCACATGTGATGAGAGCAAAAAGTTTTTTCAAACAGAGCGTCTTAGATGTTGACTTTGGGTGTAGTCAGCTTACAAGAGCTGCAAACTCATCTGGTTCATTCATTCATAGATACTGTGTGTGGTTATTTAAAATAGCTGGTTATGGTTGCTTCATCTTGATTAACTAATGTGAGAAAGTATGGGAAAAAAAAAACCCCAAATACTTTTCCAAAATGTGAAATAATTATAGTACAGTCGTGACCTACTTGGCTGCTTAGAATGGTTGAATTGGAGATGAATTGGGCTGTGTGCATGTTCCAAAGAATCTAAGACCTGTTTTTCAGAGACTCCTTGTTCCTCTGTGTCTTTTAATGTGGAGTAGCTGGTTTTACACCTACCTGCTCATTTTAGAATGTACTTGTCCCTATTGAAGGTGACTTTCTTGACTGACGGTTGGGGGTGGGTGGGGTGATGGAGCTGCATTACATGAAATGTAGAGAAAAAATAGTTCTTTCAAGGTTTTTTTGATGTATAAAATGTCTTTCCTTCTGGTGGAAGCGACATTTGGTTGGGAATACTGACTATAACCACTAAGGGTCAAAAAAAAGTCTTGTTTTGAAAGTTACTAAGTCTTTAAGATGACAGTATCACATACTTCTGGATGCTCATAGTGCAAGAGTGTCTTCTGTTGCTTCCTGTTGCATGGGACTAGTTTTCTAGTCAGAATATGCAATGCCATCTTGTATCAACTTTTTGTATGACAAAAGAGGAGTCCTATGAGAGAGATTGAGGCTAGTTAAAAAAAAATGAAGAAAGAACCTTCGTTGCTGTTATACTAGCAAAATGCACTCCTCTTGGTGTACTGTCACAGGCAATGGGCTGAGGTGCTAGAGAGAAAATGTGAGTGCAGTCAGGAAGACTTCTCATTCATGTGCTGACATGGAACATGAGAACTGACATTTTGTGAGTCACTTCTCTTAGCAAATTTGGGAAGTATTGAGTTTAGTCTCAGCAAGAGATAACAGAATAAAAAGTTCATATTGGCACAAACCTTTCTGTAAACTATCTTTCTTTATCTAGCTTAAAGTTTGAGGTAGCTAAGCACTCTGAGAACTTGATGTGTGTCAGCCAAGCAGGGCAGGAGAGGCTTAGTACTGTTGTGAAGCAAAAAGCCTGAGTAGATACCCAAAGAAGACACACTGCTCAGTAAAGTTAGAAAATCATTCTAGTGATATTCTACTGAAGTCATGAAGGCTTAAGGACAAAGGCAGGAGGAATTCCAGAAGTTCAGTGGGCTTTGTGGTTATGAATTCCATACTTTTCCCTTGACCTTTGAGAATATTTTTCAGACTCTGGTTGTGTTTGCTTGGGTTTTGAATTCCAGACATGTTAAAAAAGTCAGTCTTCTGTCTGTGTGTACAGATTTAAGATGCCCATCAGGTTAATCCAAAATCTGCTGTGATGCAGATGCATTGCAAGGTTAGGTAACTTTGATAATTTCCTGAAGTATATACTGTCTGTTTTAGAGGAGGTTTTGTTGTCACTCAAAAGGCATAGCTGTATCCATTGACACCATGGATGACTAGACATTGAATTAAAAATTCCTGGAAATAAACATTTTAGTTGCTGTGTCTCTGATCTGAGGTCCGTGTGTGTGTCGCGTGTCTCTGCTTCTCCAGCCCCAGTTGTGACACTGAATAACCACATTTGTATGGTCACTGTTTGGTAAAAATTAAGACAGCTTCAATTATCTATAAAGCTGAAAAATGCTGGAAATGGAAAGAAGTAAGGAAGCACATATTTTTAAAAGAAAGACAGCAAAGCAAACAAAAAATTTTATGTCAAAAATTGGTTAGGCTAATGCAGGATTTTATAGCACATATTTAAGCTGCCACAGATGTGATTTCTAATAAACTGTAAACAGTTCTTTAGTTATTAGTTTGAGTACTTTGATTGAAGTATTTTGAAGTGTTTCCATCTGAATTGCTGCCAGAACGATGGTTACACTGAGTTGATTAGCTGATATATCCAAATAGCTTAAAAACCTATCCTGTGAGTGAATATAGCTGAGTTATTCCAGAGGCCTTTGATCATATTGCTGTTGGTGGTGCAGGGAGTTGCTGAAGTTGGTATTAAGAGTTTGGAGCATTTGGATGTGACATATGGTAGGAAGCTGCAGCTCCTTGTGCTTTGAAATCCCAGAGATCAGTGATGTTACTGGGAAGCTCTGCCATGCACCAGGGTTTGAAATAGTGACTATTAGACTTTTCTTGAAGTAGACATCAAAGTAAAGCTAGAGGAGGCTTCCAAAAAGGTAGTGGCTTACCCTGCTTAAGTAAATATCTTAAGAATCATGTGTCAAACCATTTATTCACTTCAGTGATGTTCTGTACCTTTCCTAATTAGGCCTAACAAGAATGATCCTAGGAAGAAAAAGCAGTTGGTAAACTTTCTGTTGGATTTTACTTCCAAATAAACTGTTTAGGACTTCTGCTGAATCTGTACAGCAGTCTATCAGGAATTCTCTAGTAAAGCTGATATAATCCTAAATTATTTTTCAAGGTATGAGTGTATTTAAAAGCATCCCAAAAAGCTTTGGATGACTTCTTTCAGTAGGAACTTGTCGTAGAAGTTTAGAGGTGGTGCTGGGACTCTGTCTAGATATCAGTGATATTTTTGCCTGACGTCCGGGAGGAACGATGAGGAGGACTCCATCTTATCAGAAGGCTAATTAATTACTTCATTATACTATATATTCTATATTACATTACATCTAAACTGAATCTGCCCAGAGCACTCAACTGCCCAGAATCTTGTGACTGTCAGCTGACAGTCCCCATACACACAATTAGCCAATGAATCAAAACACTCACACCAGAATCCAATTACCAATTCCCTTCAGGTAAATAATCTTCCACAATGTATTCCACTTTAGCACAACACAGGAGCAGCAAATGAGATAAAAATTGTTTTGAGCATTCTTTTCTCTTCTTCTCTCACTGCTTCTCTGAGGTTCAGAGAATGTGAATCCCACATCTAGACGAGCTGATAACATTGTAATTGCATCACATCTGAAAATGGATTAAAATGGTAATATTCAGGGTAGGGCTAAATGTATTTTTCAGATAAGGGTGCATTCTGCACAAGTTCTGAGCCACCTGTACACGTGCTAGCCATGGATTGAGCTGTGTAGCCACCACTAATTAAAGGGTAAAGCTGCAGCAGGTGGTTTGGCTGGAGGCAAATGATGTTTGCATTGCACCAGTGCCGTGTCCCAGCTCTGTAACTTCTGTTTCAGGCAGATGTGTCATCTGAGGTATGAGCTGAGAGTAGGCAGAAAAGATTGTGTCAGAGGTGTTTGTGGATTTGCATCCCTTCAGAGTTTTTTGCTGAGCTCTTCTATTGTGGGTTCCTAAGAAAAGTGCTCAAAGTGCTTTGTGTCTTCCCTGCCCTCCTCCCAACTTGGTGGGGTTGGTATGTACAGACTGGTGGATGAAGGCACGGCTTGGTCTCAGGTGTTTCTGCACTGAGAGTGCAGAAATATATATTTGATATATTTGAATTTTGTGTAGTGTTTCTGTTGCTCTACCTTTCATCTATGTCCTTCTCTTATAAATAAACCTTACTGCATTCTGTTTGTGTTGTCTGTCTATAGACCTTCCTTATTGTATTTTTTCCTCTTCATCCACATTTTCTTTTCTTTCCTTCATCCATGTTTTTTTTTCCCTTGTAAAGAGCCAGTGGAAATTTCTTATTTCCATACATAATTTAAACATATGCCTAAGGTTGTAGTTTTGATGAATGGCCTAAGTCAGTCTAGCTCTGCACTGTATGTTCATCTTCTCTCTTGCATTGGCATCAGGGAGCAAAGGGCTGCACAGTGATCTCACTTGAAACCAATCCCACCAGAAAAACCCAAGGTGATTGAATTTATAATGTGACCATATACCTGCCAGCAAAAGCATAAAAGCATTTAAGGACAATTTGAAGTACTCTGAGCTGTTGTCTTTCGACTGGGGGTTTGTCATCCCTGTGTTATTTCTGCTAGCACTCCTTGGAGCTGGGTGTGAATGGTGATGTTGTTTTTGCACTGGCTTCTTGTGCTCTGTGGGGGCTTTCTGTGACCAGGGAGAGCACAGCCTACAAAGGCTTCTTTTGCTTCACTTCTGTAAACTCTGTAAGAAACATTTGCCTGAATCTTACCTTGGTCATGTTTGTGTAGCACTGCTGAACTCAGTGGGGCTTCACCCTGGCACCTTGGTCTGCCAGTTTGCAGGCTTGGTTTCTTTGCCGCCAGAGATGGGCTGTGTTTCATCTTTTATGACAAAACAGATACTTGTCTTTCTTCTGGAACACAGCTCTGTTAGATTTTTATATCTATAAGGAATCTGGCACTTTCTTTTTAATGTGGGAGAGTATTAGTAATTAAGTAATTACTGGTTAAAAATATGTGGTATCTCATTTAAATATCTTCTGATCTGATGACTCTTAAATACATTGTAGATTTAAAAAAAGTTCAAATTATAGTAATGACATACACTGACTTTGTTTCTTTTTTTTTATTTGTTCCCTTCTCTTTATGTGAATGGTGTATTCATGCTTCTCATCACTGTTGCTGGGTTTATTGCCAATCATCTAGAAAACCACCAAAGGTAAGTATTTTGTCTCTTTTTGCATTTGTATCTACTTGAAAATATTGAGTGCTGCAGAAGTATTGGGCATATTGCTGTAGTTTGTGAACAACGTGGCTTCAAAAAAGGAAAACATTAAAAAAATCTGTTCTTCAAACTTCCAAGTTAAAAGCTTCATATTTTCAGAAGAATATATTTTAATCCAGTTGACATGCAGGCAAGGCACATGGCTTGTTAAAGCTGTGACCAGGACAAGCCAAAATTTTAATGCAGTCGTAAAAACATTTGAAAGACTGACTAAATAGTGTGTGTAAAACATTTTGTTACAAACAGTTTAAAAGTTGAAATACCAATTTAAAAGGCAACAAAAAACATCTAGTAATTGATAAGCCATTTTTGTTTGCACTTGACAATAGTCAGGAATTAGTAATTAGTGTAAAAGTTGCCAAAGTGCACCAGAATTCACATAGAAAAGATTGCGTTGTTTGTAGTGCAGGGGAAGGGCAGGAGAACAAGTGATATGTACCTGTTGAGACATCTAATAAAATTCTTTTATCAGTTGATATGTGTAATAAAAGAGAGTTAGAGAGTTTGATCATTGTTAAACTTTGTTTTTATAAGGAACTCTCCTTCCTTCTGATGCTATAATTCCACCAGAAACCATTATTTTTGACAAGACCCTTCATTTTCTGTAGTGCATGATTTATGTTCCATTATAGGCAGATAAAGTTATTCTGGACATTATGTAAAAGCTTATGTATGGCCTTGTGTTTCCTTGACAAAACCAGAACAGCTGCAAGCTTGTGCGTAAATGTCACATTATTGTTAGGTATAGTTGGATGGTCATTACTATCCTTAAGCTATAGTGCTGGAATTTAGGATGTTATGTGAAATATTTACCAGATTGAGACAGAAGGTTAGTACCATCTGGGGAAAACTGGCATTGCTTAGTTTGTAAAGAGGTGGTATGAGATTTCTTGATTTATACAGTTTTTGGGGTACTGCACATAGTTGATTTTAAAATCAAAAATTTTTTAAATAAAATTTTGTAAATAATGGAAGTCTATTTACCTTTAATGGGCTACTTTATCATTAGCCATGGATGAATTGTTTTCCCAAATTCACTTGGTAGCTCAGAAGCTGTGACAGAAAAATTTATATAAGGATGTTGGGATACTATTTTGCTTTATATTTTGCTATTTCTGCAAAACTTCCATTTAAGTGTAAATTTGTGACAAAGGTAAAACAGTTGTTCTGAGCTGAGATCTGTGAGCTGTGTCCCAGGGTCCCTTCGGATTTTGTCTCCACACTTCTTCAGCCCTGTCACAGGTCTTGTGTTTGTCATAGTGACCAACTTTTATTTTCAGTTCTTTAATTGCTTCCATGGACATTAAGTTGACTGGTGTAGACTCTGTCTGCCATTTCCTTGTGTATCTCCTGTATTACTTGTCTCCATCAGCAGTTGTAAGAGGGCTGTAGGACCAGCTGCCCTGAAATGAAATGAAAACTTCCCTTCTTCAGTTCTCCCTTCCTTTCCTTTTTAGGAGCCAACTAGCACCCAACCTGTCAGACTGACTCTTTCTCAATGAAAGCAAAATGTGATTAATTGGCCATCTCTTGGTCAGGTAGAAATGGCCATTAAACATTGGTCATACATTTGGGAACATTTTATAGCTGCACAGACAATGTGTTAGGGATTATGTTCAATCTGGGTAATGCATTGCTAAATGCTGGAAGCCCCAGACTCTGCCTAGCCTATACTGAGGATTAGATTTCATAAGAATGATGAATGTGAAATTAAACTTCTTTTGAAACTAATTATGTAATTTGGCTTAAACTGGCAGGCAGTTAATATTGGGTATGCTGCTCATTACCTGTAACTAGTTTCCATAAGTATACTTATATGCATAAACCCTTAAAATTATTATTTCTACAAGCCATTGAATAGGAACCTTAATGAAAACACATTGTGCAGAATGTTGTTTTGGCTTTTTAAAATGTGAGCACCTATTTGGCTCTCTTTTTAGATTCTGTGATATGTAACTGCAGCAGCAGCCACAGTGGTTTCTCTAGTTTAAAATCTAATTAAAATCTGCAATTTCATTGTAAAGGTACAGGTGAATTTGAGAAAAAACTCTAGATTTTTCACTGACACGTGATGGATGCATAGACCTGCATCTGAGTTTGCCTTGTTGAAGAAGCCATAACTTCTAGTTGTCTCTTTAGCAAAATAATCATCAGCTCTGTTAAACTGCTGCAGGTGTTTGCTGAAGCAACCAAAGCCCCATATCTTTTGTTTTTCTTAAATGTTGTGGTTACCAGAACAAGTATTTTATTTCTAAGAGTTGCGAAGACTCCAAGTATAGTTCTCTATAATCTAGAAATGACCTACATAACTTAGTTTATTTAGGCTAATGTGCACACTTTCAATATTTCTGGATACAGTAGTACCAGGATCCAGCACTTCCCAGCTAGCTCTTTCCCATAAATTTGCATTTCTATGTGGTTGTGCTGAATGTACCCAGTTCATCCCTTCATTCAAAGTCTTTGCTTTGTAACCTACTACCCTAGGGTGGCAGGTTTCTGGCAGCCTCCTTTTACCTAGCTTTCTCTTTTAGATCCTAGGATGAAGTATAAGACACAGAATCTTGCAGAAAATAAGAAAATTTTAAAGGCTTGTTTGTTAATTCCCTCTATTGTTTAAAAGCCCAGAACACTATTAATGAAAATAAAGAATACTTTTAAACACCTTCCAAAATGTAGTTAAAAATTACTTCATATAGGGTGCTTGAAGTATAAAAAGTTCTGTTTGTGGCATAGATATCATTGTTCAAATACATTTTAATAGTTTTGACATAGTTGGTAGATAGACTTCTGGTACAAGTTGGTAAAGATTTTTGCTAAAAATGCTTTTTCAATGCCTGATAATGCCCAGTTTGAATATTGGGTATTGAGTCTGAGACTTAACCATTAACAGAACTTTTCATGGCTTTGATAGTTGTATTTACAGGTGGGTTAATACCCTTTTCAGGAAAATGGATTCTGGGGAGAAAATGTTATTAAGAGAAAAATAATTATTCTGTACACTTCTATCAGGAAAAACAGTGATACTCACCACTTCTATTTTAAGGGAGAATAATCAGTGAAGAGAGGAGAAAGAAGGGAGCATATTAGATGATTATTAGAATATTTAGTTGTTTCTTCATGGCATATATTCTGTGTCTTGACCCCAAGTACGCTTCCATGCTCAATTTGGAATTGCTTGTCCTGCCATTCCTGCACTGGGCATCAGAAAAATGTAAAATAGTTATCTTTTGCATCATCTTTTCTGTACAAGGGTTACTCTTTTGGTAGAATGCTGTCCTACAGACATTTCCCATAAAATGCCTTCCTGATGTACATGTTGAAGAGCCTTGCTGATTTGGACCATGTGTCTTGCTCCTGTGTGCCTTCTTTTTACTCTGTTAATTCCTCTGTTTGCAATCTGTTTTCCCAAAGGTCTCAGTTGTCCATAAAATTGTTTTGGTTGGGTGAATCCTTAAGGTATGGTTGCTGGGAGTGTTCAAGGTTGCTGTTTTGTCATCACTGATCAAAGTAATGTTTAAGTGTTCTCCTGCCTGTTTTAATGGAGAGGGGAGTTTAGCTGCAGCTGCTCTGCATGTTTTGCAGATAGTGCATGCTCCAGCAGTTTCTGTCTTTTTGCCTGACACCTTTTTTTCTTTTTAAGTAATCTTGTTATTTCTGTTAGAAGGATTTGGCAATTTTCCAGAAGAGAATTTATAAATAGACCAAATCCATGCCTCAGCTTCTTTATGTTTATTATGGAAACAAACTAAAATGCTATATTTACATTTGTTTTATCTGAAGGCAGAATTTTTCTTTTCTTATTGCATAATCATTTTTTGACCTTTTGAAAACCAGTCTGACCAATTTTTACCGTTTTAAAAACATCCCAATAAAATCTGCTATTCTGGAAGAAACACTTGGCTGCAAGCCCATATTTTAGTTTGAAGAGTCTCTTTGCAAGACCAGTGTTTAAATTAGAAGTCATTGAATGATCCTGTCATCATTTTCCATGTTAACCAAGGGGAAAATGTGTAGGACAATAGATTAAATTGGCCTATAGTGGTGCTGTATTGACATTTAGTCATTACACATAAGCATGTATAGCCAAGTAACATTTTTAGCTGGTCTGTGTGATCCACGGCAGATAACACTTAGTTTTAAGGGGGGAAGAATGGTCCATTTTGAATCCTTACAGTAGGTTCTGAAGGGTTTTTTTGTAATTTCATTGCTTGCCATTTGATCATCTGAGAGACCAGATATTGTTAGCAAGTCCTGTGACAGAAATTTCCATAGAATTTGAATATGAGAAGAGAAACAGTAGTTCTTGGATGGACTGTAGAAGTTAGGAAAAGAGTTTGTGTTTTTTCTGATGACATAGTTTTTTGCGTAGATTTGATGACTAAATGCATAAAAGGTAATTGAAAATGCCCCCCAACTTATGTGAATGTCTGAAGACAAGGTGGAGTAACTGCTGCATTTTACTTGCAGTTCAGTGGCCAAATGACATTTTTGACTCAGTCACATCAGGCATCATTCTGATTCATGATGATGTCTGATTCTATTTGTGCTGCAGTGACTCAGGCCTCCCTGTTAGATTATTATTATGGATTTGTTTGTTTTTTCTTCAGAAGGGAATTCCAGAACTCTTCACTCTTACAGACTGTGTTGTCTCAGTATTAAGTCTTCTCTCAGGCCATTTGATGTATTTTGCTTTAAGCTGGTGGAAAGGGAAGGAGATGAGTTTGTTGTGCTAACCTGGTGTTACCTTCTGGAATATTTGCAGCAACAGATTTTTTGGGAAGGGTTAGATTGCAGCATATCTGTAGATTATGTTGTGTAGTAACTCTGAATGGGACTTCAAGGTGTTCTTCATCCCCAAAAGCCAAACAAAAATGATCCATCTTTGTCCTCACCTCAGGATTTATCTCTAGGGAATTTGCATATTTCAGCTGACATAGCCTGTGGCTCTTGCTATGCACTGACATGCATGGTTTGTCCCACAAAGGAGATCCTGTTGGGCGACCAGGCAAAGACAATCTTGATCCAGGCAAAGTTTTATTAAAAACGTGGTTTGAGATTTTCCCCACCTCTTGTGCTTCCCCCCAAAAAACCCCAATAACAAAACCAGAATCTATATTGCTAACTCGTCTGCAGTCAGTTTATCATGGCAAAATGTGGAAAATTCGCTGCAGCTTAAGGTGTGTTTGTAGCAAACTAAACCTGTGGAAAAAAAAAGTTAAATGTTTGTCATGATGTTCTGGAATGTGCAGGAAAATAACTTGGATCAAATCCCAGCATGCTAAGTGGTTTTACAGGACACTCTTCCAGGTTTGCAAGCCCTCTGAGCACAGTATTGAATCTCATTCAGTTTCTCGCTGGATCTCTTGACCGAAGTGATGTTAAGTCTTTTCATTAGAGCAGGCTGTGACAGCTTGTTTCTCTCATAGAGCTGCATCTTCTATTTGTAGTTTCTGAGCTTCCTCTACTGAGATGCAGTTCTGTCCTCTTTGTTTAGATGGATAATCTAATACTATTTATTTGCTCCTTAGGGCTTGTGAGTAGTAATTCTCTTTTGAGTATCAGAAGTGCATCCCATGGTCAAAATCGTGTGTATTGTGCTGATGTCTGCTAAATAGTCATCTTACCAAATTCTGTGTATTGAGTCCTTGTGTTGCTGTTCTGTTACTGTTAACAGAAACATTTGTCACTCTTGGTGCCTGGAGAAGAGTGGAGTTAATTATTAGTTTTTGTCTGTGTTTTGTAGTCTGTATTAGGGGATAGAGTAAGGAGTAATCTGTATAGTGTATCATATAGATAGAAAAGAAGTATTGAGCTCTGTTTCTCTCATGATTACACAAAAGTATTTGATTACACAAAAATATTTCTGCCAATTATGCCTTATTACAGTTCTGATTTAGGATCTGCAGAAATAGTAGAGCCCCACTGCAATTATCCTGTCATGGATATGTACTGCTTTAAATCAAAAGTCTTATAACCAGGGTTCCTAATTTGTCTTTTTCTGTGCTTCTACAGGTGTTTGCCTTTGATCACTGCTTCTGGTCCATGGATGAATCAAACACCACAAAATATGCAGGTAAACTATTTTCTATACAGTGGACAGTGTAAATAATTTGAGAACATGTGGGAGTTTGGACCTTTGTGAAGTTGGTTTGGGGTTGGTGTTTTATTGGTTGGTTTTTTTTTTTTTTTGGTGCATTTTGCATTGTGATGCTCAAGTGATTTCTTCACAGAGGCAGACTTACCATTTTTACAGGGATTGAGTCATCTGGTACTAGCTCCTCAACTGAACAGGAATGCAAGTTTTAAGGTGCCTGGGAGACTGTTCAGGAGAGATGTTTTTACATTCAAGCTACAACTTTTTTTTAATCACCAGGAAGTGCCTTTTGTTGTCTCTGTCACTTACAATTTCATTTCTGCGTCAGCAATTATTGACTGATGCTAGTGATGAATGTGCATGTTTTCAGTGCTCTGCATCTCTGTGCATGAGAGGGGGGAATAAAGCATGTTCTCCTCAGACAGTGTGGTTATCTCAGGTCTTTCAAGTGATTCATAGTCTGACTGTTCAGATCCCTAATGTGTTTTGAGTGATCAGCTTTGTGACTCCTTCGTCCCAAAAGCTGGCTAATCTATGTAAGGTTATAATCCTAGCAGTTTTCTCATAACTGGATTTGTCTATTAGTATATTCATATTGTATAAGAGGACTTGGTTTGGTAGAGAAAGCTCTGAACACTGAGAAATCACGGCTGTGGTCCATGGAAAGAGAAAAACCCCAAGCATTCAGTTTAGATATTCATATTATGAAATTTTTTGGCCCTTAAGAAATCTTTAAAGCTGGTAGGGTTCATTTCCTCAAAGTTTAAGATCAGTCATCTCATAAATGAACTGCCATATACATGTGTTAAAAATATATTTCTGACTACTATAGGCTGTGGTATGAAATCTCAGATCTTAAGGACTGCACTATATTTCTTAATTGCCTGAGCAAAGAGAGGCTTATTCGAGTAAAAAAGTTTTTCACTTGTTCAGCCTTCCAGAGCTGTGTTTGCACTGAACAGGTGCACTGAACAGTATTTGTAGCTCAGGCTGGGAGAGCCATTGGAGCCCACAGCACCTTCCTATGTGCCTGCCCACCCCAGTTTCCTTTAAAAGGAAGGAGGTGCCCATACCTTGGCTCCGTGTGCAGGTGGGAGCTGCGCCTGTTGTGTACAGCATGGCACTAACCCCCAGCAGAGATGGGATAGACCCAAGAAACACTCCTAACCAGTTGGGCTTGTTTCTGTCTCGGTTTAGCCCATCTTCAAGTGAATTCAGTGGGGTTTTAGATCTGTTTGTTTTTCATTTGAGTGAAAGCTAGATCTCTCCTGTGTATTTCAGAAATTGTAAGTGGATTTGTCTTATCTAAGAAATGAAGTTTTATTATCTGTGTGTAGATTAAGCTCTTGTTGGACTGGTTTCTAGAAAATGGTGCCTAGCATCTCTTCCACTTTCTTACTGGCTAGTAAGTTATGAGGTGGTTTTTTTGCCTATTCAAGTCAATATTCCTGCCTGGGAAAAAAAGAAAACCAAAACTGGTTTTTGGCTTTGGGTTTTTTATCTTGTTTTGTTGAGGGGAAATGTGTGTTGGGGGGGGAGTGGTGTTTTGTTGGAGTTTCTCTCTTGGTGGAAGGCCGTGTGGGAGGCTTTGGTGGTGTTTTGGGTTTTTTTTCTTTTCAGAAATATGCTAAGAATGTGGGCTTAAAGACTTGTGTACATAAAACAATGGTTTCACTGTTTTTGTTGTTGTTGTGTTTGTTGTATGGTCTTGAAGCTATCTTATGACTGCCAGGCCTTATGCTCTAGAACATAATGAATTTGATCCAGTATTGAAACTAAAGTAATTAAAAACCAAACCCAAAGTGTTTCAGGTGTAAGTTACTGGGTTGTTCACCTGCTTGGGCATGAGCTGATGCTATCCTATACAACAGTAGCATTTCTTGGTTTAGATCCAAAACCAAATGCTGACATGGCAATATTTCAGAATTATATATTATTAATATTAAGGCTCCTTATGTCTGTTTTCACAGCTTGGCCTCAATGTGCATATGTATTAACAAAAAAAAAAAAAAAAAAAAAAAAAAAAAAAAAGGTAACTGGATTTGGTTGGGATTTCTGATTAACTTCTTTGCCTCATGGAACAAACTTCCATTGTTCTAGGCCCCTTGCAAATAACCATCTTGTCTTACATCCAGAGACTGTTAATGCTGTAACAGTCTTTGGTGCAATCTTAGATTCCAAACAAGCCATCTGACCACCTGACTTTTGGAGCTAAACAGGTATCTCTTGGATGCTGGACTACAGAAGGAATGCTGATCTGGAAGCTAGGTGCTTTCAACACTCCCTGCCCAAAGTAGCTCTCTGTGGATGTGTAAATTTAATGTCACTGCCAGGAGCAGGGATAAGTTGCACAATTAAAGGGAAACATATATAGCTTAAAGCTAAGTACAGACTGCTTAAAAATATAAGTTGTGTATGAGCTTTAGGCTGAAGTAAAATTCATAGAAAAGGCATGTGCAACAAATTTAGTTCCTTGAAAAACCCTTTTACCTGTATCACAGAAACACAGTGGAAGATGATACAGTGAAAGGTTTAACAAGTTTAACTGATAGGCCACCCTATCAGTCATTGCTCTCTGGGCTAATCTGAATGTGCTCACCTTGCATTATGTTGAGTGGATATATAGTTGTGTATATCACACTGTGTTAAAGATTTAGCTGATTGACAGGTGGGTCATGAGAACACACAGAATGGTGTTCTGCACCACAGACAACATACATGGATAACTCTTCCTTGCTGTTTTTTTTTTTTTTAATGCCCACAAACCAAATGTTTGTCCACTCCTGGCAATGCACATTTGTTACAGGATCTTTAGAACTATTATACATGATCAGACTGACTTTATTTCTCCCTTTATTGATCAATCGATGCTACTATCAGCACTTACTAAAATTGTTCACTCAAGAGCGAGATTCCTGTTTGGATAAACTTAATTGCATGGGTAATTGAAAACAATTCCCAGGCTCTGGGGTGTAGTGCTGACCCCAAAATGGTATAAGTCATCTTTCTCTTATGAGAGATCTTCAACTCATTTGGCTGAACATAAGGCTTATTTTTTTTGTACTAATTTTCTTTCTGTAATCCTGTTCAGGAAGTACCTACCTTATCTTTCCAGCACTTGAAAACATGGCTATTGTTGGTGTTGGCAGCAGAATTGCTTTTTTAGCAATTTTTTTTCCTGTTGAAATGGAAACTGCAGTCTTAAATTCTAAATGATCTAGTGATATCACCAACAGAAATAGTGAAGGTTACCTTCAGGTGACGAAAAACTTGTAGAGGGCATCTTTGCAGCTGTCCTTGCAGGACTGGCTCTCAGAAAGACAGCAGGGAGTCTGGAGTACAGAAGAGAAGTAAATTCTTTACAAGCCATTGTGGAACTGGTGCTCTGATCTCTGCCCCCCAAGATAGGGGGCTCTTCAGCAACTTGATATATTGTGTTAGAGGGAGCCCCCATCCAACCTGTCCTGGAACACTTCTAGGGATGGGATGGGACCTCCACAGCTTCTCTGGGCCACCTGTGGCAGTGCCTTGTCACCCTCACAGTAAAGAAGTTTTTCCATATATCTCATCTAAGCCTATGCTCTTTCAGTGTGGAGTTTTTTTTTTATTTGACTTTGGTTGTTTTTTGCACTGGATATTGATGCTGTGCATTTCTGAACAGTTTGTGTCTGTGTCATTCCGAGCAAAGAATGGTTTGTGCTGATCATCACATGCTAGCTCCTGCACATTTTTTTCTGATTATTTTTTCTGAAAGCCATAGTTAGGTGTTTGATGAAGATATGGATCTCACATTGGGAAGGGGTGAAAAAGAAGTCAGTGAAGTACTTTTTGAGGAGGAAGGGAATTTGTTTGTAGGACAGAATGAGTTTGCCTTGATCTGGAAGAGGGGTGAGCTTTGTCTATAGGCTGCAGTAGAGGTGTTTTGAGAGTGAGCAAAATAGCTTATTGCCATTTTTTCATGACTTGAACGGGGCAGCAGTCAGTTTGTGGATAAAGGACACACCTGCTTGCCTTGGAAAGCTCACAGAGAAAAATAACTGCTCAGTATTTTGGTGAAGAGGAGGATATTGAGAAATTCTCATAGACGAGAACAAAAGATTCTTTTTACAAGCCTGGATAACAGTGAGAGCCTATTGAAGTCTGCAATGAAGTGCATTTTTAAAAGGAAGAAAAGAAACCCTTCCGTTTGGGAAGGATTCAAGAGATGGCATAAATAACTACTGCAGCACTTAGGCAGGTCCATTCCTAGGACCCCACGCTGTATTGACTTGCCCATGTGTTTTTCATAAACTCCCTAACCTCCATCATGGTTGGCCTGAAATCTCAGCTCTGTGTTTCTGCAAGCTCCTGAAAGGCCATACACCTGACTTGGAGCTAAACTGTAATTTTATAGGAAATATGTATGCTGACTGCAGCACTTTCCTTTGTAAAAGGAAGCAAACCAGGCAATTGGCTTAAAGAACTCTACCAGTCTGCCCTCACGAGAGACAATGACTTGTGAATTTTAAGCAGACATAAGTGTCTTGACTATTTGTAGTTTTGACTTAACATTGAAGCAGTTCCTGGTCTGCAGGAAAAATTCACCAGACTTTGCTTCCCTTTCCTTGAAAGGATGGGCAGAGGGGAGTTCCTGGTGTGTGAGAGTTGGCAGCTCATTAGCTTACCCTGGGCTCCCTGGCAGCCTTGGGCATGCTGTCTCGAGCTTGCCCCTGCTCTCAGCAAAAGCTGGGAGAGGGGATGGATGTCTATGGCCTTTAGCTGCTTCTAAAATGCTAGATTGTCTTAGCCAGCTGGAAGATTGGGAATTCCCTTCTTAAAGATTGTAAGGGTTAGTGTAGGGGAAATCCTCCTGTTAGGTATTCCTTTTCTTTTTTTTTTTTATTTCTCCCATTTGCTGAAAATTAGGTCCTAAGTCAAAACCCCTGCTTACCTCTTTAAATGCTAGGCATCTGTGGAAGAAAAGTCATGTAAATAAGAAAAAGTATGAATTGCAGGCAGTATTGACTTGCTTAGCAAAACAGAAATGCAGAAGTGTTGACACTGGATCTATATTATTTCTTTTGACTGTAAATGCATATGGACATAATTTTGTATGATACAGGGTTTGTAAGCAGTTTGCAGATCCACTAATAAAATTCAAGGGAGAAGGAGTGTGGTTTCTTAATAAAAATTAGCAAAATATCATAGATGATATACTGCTACTCTCAGTGCCCTGCATTTGCAAGTTAATAAAATATCCATATTTGAAGTTCAGCATTTTGTGCTCTTTTCTTTGAGTGCACGTTAGACCAAATCTTATTTTATCCCATGATCATTTGACTGGTTACTATAAACAACACTTTTTAGTGACCCATTTGTCTGTGTTGGTATTGCTGAGCTCTTCAAATATGTAATAAAAAAACCATTTTAGAGTTATATATCAGTGTCTCATTGATTTTCTGTTTGTGATGACAGTTTGAAAATTAAGTATCTGCTGAAAAATAAACCCAGCTTTGCCGGTGAGATTTCAAGTGGATTCCTTCCCTAATATTTATCAGTACAGGAATCTGTATGTCATCCTATGGTCATTATGACCATGCACAGTTTTAAAACACTTTGGTATCTGCTTTTGTTTTTCCTTAGGAAACATGGAGGAGGTTACTGGTTTATTGCTTGTCAGAAGTGGGTGATAAAAGTTTTTTCCCCTTCTGACAAATGGTTTTGTCTTTCACTCACAATCAATGTGTAATGTATATATACTCAATTTTCTTTTAATATTTATATTCAGCTTTAGTCTTTGCTTGATATTCTGTTCTTGCTCAGCAAGATAATTAGTGGCTCCCTCAGGAGATGGTTAGAAAGTAAATTTTTGTTTATTCTATATTCTTATTAAAATCTTTTGCTGCAATATTTCATTCATCAGTAGTCGAACATTCTCTGTTTCCAGGCTGTTGAACAGTGCTCTCTCAGCATAGATATTATAAAATGACCAAATGAATCCTAGTTGAAGGAGTCAACTAGCACTGAATGTGCAGGGTGAAGAAAATGGAGTCACTCCAGAATACAGGGGATTTTCCTCTGATTTTAGTTCCTATATTCAGCATTTTTGAACTGTGGTAATGCAAGTCCAATGACACTTTGGAATTTTAGAAATTCAGCTAGAAAAAGACACAAAGACCATTTCATGAGTGCATTGCTCCACTCATTTTTTCTTTATAGGAGAAATTATGTTATAAGGAAAGGAAAATGAAAGTGATGTACTTTCTTGTCCTATTTATATGCTTCTAAATGTTCTGCAGTCATTCCAGAGGTGGTTCTACAGGAATTCTCTGGGCTATGAAATGTAGATGTTCTTATAAGCAATTATGTAGCAAGAGTTATGCTAGTATATGCCATTTTGAGAGTACAGAAGTTACTACTGCATCCACAGTAAGAAATAATTTCTCCCAACTGATAGTTGCTGAAACTCCCATACCAAGATGAGAGAGGCAGCTGATCACAGAGATTCAGAAAGTCACCAGGCAGTGTCTATAAGTTTAAAACCATACACCTGAAGGTCAACAAATACTGTCCTTAGCTCAGCTCTCCCTGTTTTGGGTGTACACACAGCTGGTGTAATTGTCTGATCAGAACTCAAAGCACCACATTAACCCTCTTTGTGGCGTACAAATTCTGGGCTTTCCTATTAAAAAAAGCCAACCAAACAATATGACTATTTTCATCTTCCACATCTGAAAGATTGAAGTGCATCTAAAATCTGCTTGGCTCAGGGAGGCAGTTTTCAAACTATCAAATTCTGCAGCTGATGTTTCAAATTATGGATTTGGCAGAATATGTCCTCAAATGGCTCTATTGAAGTCTCACAGCCTCCTAATACACATTTTCTTCCTGAATGTCATTGGAATGCTTTTATCTTGTTCCAACATCACCTTGCTACAGGGGGAATCATAATGGCTTATGGTGAAACTTGAGGCAAGTTCCCAAGAGAACAACTACTTGTTCCTGTGTGCCCCTAATGTCCTGGTTCACCAATGGGTTTCATTGAAATTTTGTTACAGGACTTTTTTTGTTTTGACTATTTTTGTTACAGGACTCTGTGATTAAAAAATGCATATTAATTGCAGAAACTACACAGAAATAATAAAACGCTTAGACATCTGTGTTATTTTCTAAGCATTGAGCTTCTCTGAAACCTTTTGAAAAACTGCTCACTTTACAAGATAATCAGCAATATATTTAAACATGGGTAGCAAAAGTTTTGATCTTATCACTCACTTGTACATGAATAATGTGTTTCCATCAGTGCTCTTAATCATTAAAAATAATGTGCAAACCTTTTTTACTCTTGTTTTTGGTCTATTTCAGCATGTTATACAATTTAAAAAAACCAAATTATTTTCTAGGTCAAGAAGTGGTGTTCAAGTGCCTTGGAGAAGGAATTCTGGAAAAGGCCTTTCAGGGATATAATGCTTGTATTTTTGCCTATGGACAGACAGGTGAGTGCCCTAAAGGGGGAGAAAACTTTTGCACATGGGAAGTGAGAACAGCAAAACATAAATATTAAGGTAGATAACATTTTAAAATTGTATTTTGAAATACCATGATATTTCATATATGTGTAGTACAAGCAGTGATAAGTGAATTCCTAAATGCAGCCCTGTCAGTATGATCCTTGTTGCTATCTGTTGGGGCCTCTTTCAAAGTCTGAAAGGAGTAGTGAGTAGTCTCCTACTGGAGATTCATTCAGTTTCTAGTGTTTAAATGTGTTTCAAGGGGCCCCAAGTAATGTCCCTACTGAAAGAAACCTTCAGTACAATTTCTCTTTTTGTTTACCTCTACCTTGTCCAAAGAATAAGCTGTCTGGAATAGCATGTCATGTTGTTCTGATACATGCTCCTGGAGCAACGAAAAGAGAATTAAAATGTGCTTAAATGAAGGAGTAATTAAGAAATTTTATTCTAAAGCATTTTCTTCTCCTTTTTTTCTTTTAGGTTCAGGAAAATCCTTTTCCATGATGGGCAATGCAGAGCAGCTGGGTCTGATCCCACGGCTCTGTTGTGCTTTATTTCAGAGAATCTCTGTAGAAGAAAATGAATCTCATACTTTTAAAGTTGAAGTGTCCTATATGGAAATCTACAATGAGAAAGTCAGAGATCTGCTTGACCCAAAAGGGTGAGTAGCTTCACTTTCCCCCACAACCTTCTGTATTTTTCTTTAAACTCTTAAAATAGGAGTTAGTTTTGGAAGTCCCTGAGAAGGTTTTTTCAGAATGTATGTTTATATGACTTCTTTTGAGAGGATTAGATATCAAACGAGAAAGAAGAGAAAATTCATGTGTGTTAAATTAATCACTGGTGTGATTAATTTAAACATTAGGATACCATCCTACTGATGCAAGCAAATACTGTATGAAGTACTTTACCACCAGAAAGCAAGACCACATATGAGTAAATTCTGGGGTATTTTTGCCAGATGATCCCGGCAGTATTTGCGTAGGAATTTTCATCAGCTAGGAGAAATTTGAGGCTTATTTACAGCTTGGTCCTTATGGTTTAGATATTGAACTTTTTTGAACATGGAAAGGTGACACCTTAGAATTTACTTAGGAATTCTTTCTTCTATTTTGTCCCCACAGAAATAGTAGTTAGGCACTCTGGCTTGGAGATGTGTATAGAGGAAGTATTTTGACAGGATTTTTTCAACTGAGCATTGATGTATGTAGTTTATATTTCAATTCTTGAACATAATTGTTGAAGGTGTTGTGTGCAAGTTAGTTAACAAGATAGATTTCAGGCTTCCTCAGTATGTGTCAATAAAGTATAGAAAATGTGAGAAGAAATGGAAGCTTTAGCAAATTGCTGCAGGGAGGGTTTTTAGTCTCCTTTTTTTTTGCTCAGCATTCTTTCTGCCAATTGAGGCATTTCAGGTTTTGTTCCAGCCACAAATACTGGGGTGGAAAGATGCATTAAAAATAATTTATGTATATAGATCAAAACTGGTTAGATTGGTTTGATTCTTTATTGAGTTACAAATTCTGGAATACTTTCTTTTTCCTGTTACAATGAAAAAAGACATAAATTGACTTCTGCTGTATAAAAGGTACTTATTTCATATTGGGGTAATTGTTGGCTATCCATGTTAATTAGTAGATTGTGCATGAGGTGTGCTTTATTCCATAGGAGTCGGCAGTCCCTCAAGGTCCGAGAGCACAAGGTGTTGGGTCCATATGTTGATGGCCTGTCTCAGCTGGCTGTTACAAACTTCGAGGTAAATCTAAACCAGGGACAAGTTTATAAATAACAGCTATGTACACAAGCAGTAGGAGTCTCAGAAGAGGTAAACCAATGTCTTTCCAGATATTTTGGCTCTTGAGTGATTATGGTCTCTGGCCATTGCAAAGATCATCTCTAATTCTTCAGGAATATTTATTTCATGTGGAATCACTGGATTTGTCCTTATGTTAGTTACAAATATAGTAGTGGTATCTCATTAATTTGCAGTTTCACTGCATATAACATATCCCATGAAAACAATATTTGCTTGACACAGGAAATATGAGGATTCTAAGATAATTATATTAGTCTTTCAGCATGAATTTGACTTTGTTGTTGAATACTACATTCTGTTTATATAGGTAATTTATAACTTAAATCACAACAGCATCTATGCCCACCTAATTTACCAAAACACGTTCAAATTAGTTATTATTGTAGAAGCCAATGAACCAGTGTAGGCACAATGGAAATAATTAAAGCAGTGCACTTTTATTAATTGTGTAGTATTTTTATGAGAAAACTGATTTGGAAATCTGATTTGGAAGTGTTTTTGAAAAAAAATGTTAATTATTTGTGTGGTGTTATGTCCTGCTTTTTATGTTTTGGGGTTTTTAAAATTTTTCTGCAGCATCTGTGCTTATTATACAGTTATAAAAACTGCTTTTGGAGCTTCTATGGTGAATTGCTTAGTTTGAAAGCATATCTTCTTTGTGCAAATTCTAGTACGTGTTGACCATGCTTAGGTTTTGGCTGATGACCTCTGAAACAGTTTTGGAAGACTCAGTAAGCACATATATCAGGCTCTGCATAGTCAGCTTTGTCTTGCACATGTGGGAAGGTACAGGTTGAAGTGAGGTAATATTTTGAGCCAATTAAGTGAAGATAGCATTAGTGCAGGTCAGTAAAGAGATTCCCTCTGTTCACTTGTGTAAGTGAATCTGTGCTGGCCTGATTCCTGGCATTAAATAATATGATTTGTAATGTGGATGTCACCAGCATATTTCAGCAGAGGATAAGGAAAAGGTGAATTGACTGTAGTTGCTGGGCTTTAAGTGCAGCACTTAAAACAGAGATATGATTTAGCATTGTTCTGTGGATTTATTGTTCTGCCTCTGTAGCAATACATCTCAAAAAGTGCAAAGAATTTTCTCATTACTTCTACCTTCCTTTCTTTCTCTCTCCCACACACCCTTCCATCTAGATGAGGATTTTGTTTAGCAAGCATGATACTTTGCTTTTATCCTAGCATCCCTTTTTACTCTTTTTTGCTCTAGGATATTGAGTCACTGATGTCTGAGGGAAACAAATCACGAACAGTTGCTGCAACCAACATGAATGAAGAAAGCAGTCGCTCTCATGCCGTGTTCAATATTATAGTGACTCAGACACTCTATGACCTGCATTCTGGTGTACGTATTTCTCTTGATTAATTTGTGAAGTTGAGGTGGATTCTTCTTCGTTTCTCTTCCACATAAATCATCTGTTTAACTGTGTTTTGACTTTTGATACCATGGAGTCCACTAATCAAGAATGAGAAAACCCTGGAAGAGTGAGGAAGCACACCACATAAAACAAACAGTTGGATCACTTTTTAAGATTATGTTGACACCATGAAACTTTCTTAGGTCTTAAATGTTGCTGGAGTTAATCTATTTTAATGGCCTACTCTGCCATAAGGTGATTGATGTTACCACACGTCTGGTTCTGGTTCCTTGGTGCTTCAGGCCTTTACTAGAAAATATATGGGTGACTATTCAAAGATCTGTAAGACCTTTGACAATTCCTTCTTCTCTCATGTCTCAAATACTTTAACCCACATTACTATGAAGAACAGTGTTTCATGGTGCCAGTGTCAAACATTTTGGTGCTTCATGCCAGTGTTTCTTAGCTGTTGTTCTCCCATGTTCCATCTGTGCAGAATTCTGGAGAGAAGGTCAGCAAGGTCAGCCTGGTGGATTTGGCTGGGAGTGAGAGGGTGTCCAAAACAGGAGCTGCAGGAGAGCGCCTGAAGGAAGGCAGCAACATAAACAAGTAAGTCATTGGCATGCGCAGGCTGTGAGCCCTGATCTTGAAGGAATCACTCTTGGTTCCTTGGCCTCCTCTTGGTGTGCTTGTCACAAGTCAGCTCAAATGAGCTTCATCAGAAGCAGTTCAATATGGCTGTTTGAGCTGCTCTGTGCCGAGCAGCATGTGTTTCCTGACATTGGCATAGGGATCTTGATTCATACTTGACTCAGATGAAGGCTATATGACTTTTATCTGGAAAAAGTGACAGCAGTGCTCTTTAATTAAGCATATACCTTTTGTGATTCATTTATACACCCTGTCCCCAGGCTCATGTGTTTGTCTCATCATCTGCTTAAGGAAGGGTGCAAAGTTGCAGAGTTGAATGGCTTTGTTCCAACATGAATTAAAATAAGTAAGGGTATAATGCAGAGTTTGAGAAAATCGGATCAGAATGAAGCTGTGTTGGTTTAGCATTGCCTTGGGCATTTGTGCTCAAGCAATGACAAGTTTCAAAGCACTTTTTTTAGCCATAATTACTGTGTTACTGTCCAAAAGCAAGAATATAGCACACTATTATTGCTGTCTTAAATATACTAATTTTTTTGGAAAAAAAGTGTGTAACTGTTACATTAAAAGCTACTGCTTTTTCAATTTATTTCAAAATGTTACAAAATGTTTTGTATTTTATGTTAATAATGACAGCACTATGTGTGTTTAAGCAGCACACATACTTACAATGATTCAAATTTACCTCTTGGACATTTTTCTCTTTCTAGCTTAGTTTCTAATCTGCTTTGTGTCTAATGCATCATATTGGTAGCCACATTGGCATAGTTCTTATGAAACAAAATGATGTGGCTGTCTTTGCCTAATGGCAGATACTGTAACCTTACCTCACAGGTTCCTAGTTAAACTCAGATTTGTTTTACTAGAAACTGTATTTGTATTTTGTATAAACAAAGGTGAAATTAAATGTTTCTCTTGAATTTTTGGGAAGGAATTTAAATGCCACTTCTCCCAATAGCAATTAACAAATTGCAAATATAACTGTGGATGCAGAAAGACTTCAAATTTTTCTTTTCCTTTTAGGATCTTTATTCAGTGTTAGACTTGTTTGGTATCAGTGCACTTGTTTGGTGTCAGGAGAGGGTTGTTTTGCCTATGCTAAACCTCTGACAATACAGAACTTCAGATAAAAGCACCAAAAATTTCTGTAAAAGGTATTTTAAAAAGAAAACTGGACAGCTCTACATTTTCCATTCAGTTAAATTCTTATACAATATAAATCTGTAAGCTTAGTCCATTTATTTAACATTCTCTATTTGAAATCTCTTTTGGAACTGATAGGTGAAAGAGAATTCTTAGTCTTGGTCTCTTCTGTTAGAGTTTTGCTGTTGGAGCTTTAATGAAGTCTGATTTTTTTAAGCCTAAAAATAGATGTACATGTTTGTCAGACTAGTTCTTTGGAGGACATTGTGTGCAATCTTCTTTAGGGTACAATGCAACTTACTCATTAGGGAAAGGTAGTATTTTTTTCTGGAGTGATAGAGTATATTTAAACTATATGCCTTACTATGTCAGCACCTTTTCTTACGGTATTTCTTTTATAAAAAACCCCAGTAACATATATCAGTGACGTGTGTTATGTTTAATGAGATAAAAAATGGAGCTGCTGGCAAGTAAACTTGCTGCTAGTTTTATGGTTTATTGCCTTGAAGAAGAGTGTGGAAATAATGTGCCTGTTTATTAGTGTCTGTACCGTTTGTTTCTGATGAAAAGTGGCTAGAGCTGTGGCTAGATGCCACCTTGGTCCCACAACTTTTCCTGTTGGAAACATTATTTTGTGTCTTGGGGACAGCATGTTCAGAGAGGGGCTGCTCTCCCACTTATTGAAGCAAATGAGAGTTGTGTCATTTTGTGTCAACATCTCCCTCAAGCTGTAATAGAGATGACTTAATTTTTCTTTTATCTCAGAGCTGGTACAGAGTTAGTAAAGGAGGTTTTTGGGAGATTTGCCATACCTCATAGGAAAGCTGGATTTGCTTATTCCTCCCCAGGATGTGCTAGTTCCCATAACCAGTGCAGAAAAGGAGGTGCTTAACAACTTTTGTGGTGTAATCAAAGAACAACTTGAACACAGTAGTAGGAGGAAGCAGAATAAACAATCTGTCAGTTAGTGGCTACAAAAAAAAATACTTTCTGTAAGCAGTCTGCAGTTTTACCTCTAATTAGTAAAATCATAGCTTTTGTCATTTTAACTTTTGAATGCAAAAAGATGATGTAGGTGGGGGCAAGGAATGGGTTGGGACAGGTCTGGCTCCAGGCTGATTTGAGGGAGGGTTTTAGTATTCAGAGTATTTAGTTAACCAATAGAAAATTGGGTTCTGCTCATTGAAGTATTTGGTTCTAAATTGTACAGAAGTAGCTTGAATGGGTGTCACTTAGGGACAGCGTTGTTTCCCTGTGATGGGGAAGTGCAACTTCCTTTTGAATGCTGCTGACTCAGGCCTGTAGTGTGAGTGTGCAAGCTTCCCACTGCCCAGTAGCAAGGACAGCCTGGTGCCTGAGGAACAGGGACAGGGAGATAAGACACTGTGCAGAAATGGCACTTTCCTGTAATTCCTGCAGCAAGTCCACTCTGCTTCTTCTCGAGTGACTCAGTTTGCTGTGGGCTTAGGACTTCTGGTTGATTCATTATGTAAGTACCGTGAGATAGGATCAGAGTAATGACAGATCTCTGATGCATCATCCAGCAAAAAGCAAAGCAGCTGATGAGTCCTGTAATTATTTTGTTGGGCAGCCATTCCTTTTGCTGCTTCCCTTAAAGCCTTTAAACAGCTTTGTGTTAGGAAATCTCAAGCAAATTACATGATTCCAATTTGGTTTTTATTGTAGATGTTACTCTTAAAATAAGATCTGTATTTGTAAGGAGCAGTAATATTATCACATTTTTTAATCCCATGGTAATAAACTGAACCTTATAATTTCCTGTTCATTAAAATGCAGTACCCATAACTCAAATTGGTGTTGCAGCCCAGTTGGGAAATAGTTTTCAGTCACAGGTCTTTTTGAATCCCTGTTCTTCCTACTTCCCTTCTGACTGTCCATTTCTTCCCCCCCGCAACTCAGGTTTTAGCTTTGGTTTTCATATTTCCCCTCATTTAAAGAAGGAAAGTAGTCTAGGGTAGTTTTTTAGTTTTATGCTCCATTGGGAGTGTGGTGGTGGTGCTTTTCAGTAGTGCTGGAGGAGGTTGCTATAGAGCAGCATGGAGCATCCTACTGTTTGCTCTTGCGTGTTTAGCATGCTGTCATCTCTCTCTGTGGAGATCAGAGGCTGGAGGCAAGAATTAGTTCTCATTTTTTCTATCTTCTTCTCACAGACATCCAGAAGTTATTAGGCTTTTCTTTAGGCCACAAAACTAAACTTTCTGGTTTTGCTATGAATTTTCCAGAGGTGAATCAGAAAGTTACCCTACAGGCAAATTTACAAAATAAAATGGTCTTTTGGGAGTTCAGATTACCTACCTAGCCTTTCCCTAAATTTCTTTTTATTTTGCTCCCAGGTCTATGCTATCTTTATATGCAATATGGGATACCTTTTGTGGCACATGCAATGGTTCTTGTTAACTTACCCTTGGATATCTTCCTTAAAATACTCTTCTGCTACATTTTTGTCATTTTCTAAGTGTTATTTCTAAACCAGTGGCGGTTTCAAGCAGCACTGAGGCTCTGTTATAAATATGTGCAAATGCTGCCTATAAACCAAAATAGTATTACTTCTTTGAAAAGAAAACACAAGAGGGTGGAGTGGAACAGTACAATTAAAGATTTATTTGACTATCTAATAGCAATGCTGCTGAAGCTTTTTCCTTGGTACTTATAGAGAGTAGCTGGATATTTGAGCAGGAGTGTGACAGACCCAGAATTGTCTTGGGCTTCAGTGATGTCTCCTTTAAAACCCTTTAGGCATCTGTTTAATGTTCTCAGGCTCCTCAGCAAGCTCATTATCTTAAACATACTCACCCCAAGAGCCCTGATGTCACTTAAAATTTACACAGGGTTGTTTAAGAATTGCATAATGTAGCGCACATATGCTTTGAATGGATTGCTACACAGTTATCCCAGTTGGTAGAAGCTGTACATGTACCAAAATGCACAAGTTGGTTATTTTCTTCACGTTTCTAGAGTGTTGTTTGGGATTCAGTTGTCTGCTAAGCAATGTGGGGGCTTTTCTCTTTGACACTTGTGCAGCACCTTTGTTAAGTGGGAGATTGTTTGGTCTGTGACCCCAGAAGAAGCTGCTGAGGCTCTACCTCAATTATATCCCAACCCATTTGTCAAGGGACCTCCTAATCTGCCTCTTCTGATCAGCAGCCTTCTGTGGCTGGTCACTGCCTCACAAGGCAGATGAGTACTCCTTGGCCAGAGCTGGATTTGTTCTGAGGCTGCCTTCTTATGGCTGGAGAATTGTTTCATTTCAGTTGGCATTTGAGTCAGCGTTCTTAAACACTGTTCCCAGCACAGGGGTTCTTGCTGTGCTGCCAGCGCTGACTTGTTACACTGTCATGAGTCTGTGTCCAAATCAGAAAGATTTTTATCCTCTGAGAGAAGGTAGATGTCTAATCAAGGGCAGGGATTTTTCATATACTGAAGCAGTCTGTTTTAGACTTTTCAAACAATTCTAAATATTTCAACATAGTCTCATTCTTTCTGAAATATGATCTTAGTACCACCTATGATGAAATACTGTTGATGCCAGTTTTTTCCCTCCAAATATGTAACTTTAAAGAAATACACTGCCTGGTTTGGAGCAGTGCAGTGAGCTAGCTGATCTCTTGTGGTCATTTCCAACTTAAATTATTCTATGATATTATTAAAATTGGGAGTGAAGTTCTGCAAAGCAATCTCTATTTTCTGTGTTTTATTAAAGCTGCATTTGGAATATGTGTTAAAGCTGTTCTGCTGTTTTGCATTTATAGATCACTTTCAACACTGGGCTTGGTTATATCATCACTTGCTGACCAGGCAGCAGGGAAGGGGAAAAACAAGTTTGTGCCTTACAGAGACTCTGTACTCACTTGGCTTCTCAAGGTAATTTATATTTTCTGTTCACCATGTTCACAAGGTGTTCACAAGGTGTCAGCTTATTCATTTGTAGGATCATTGTAGTAGGCCTCTGAGTACATGGACTTCTCATCTTTTTTAAAGAAATGAATGAAGGAGCTCTCATAGCTGTGTTATTCCAAGTGATATGGACAGCTAAGTGTATCATGTGTTAATTCAATGTGAAATCCTTCTTGACTATTTTCAGTTGTAATGGAATCAAAGGTGGCAGAGGTGGATAGAAATGTTGTTTATGGAACACACAGATTAGTTTATATCCAGAGTACATTTCAGTGCCTAAATAGTACTTTCAGTGCCTTTATTAAGTATTTAAAGTTTCTTTGTGAAGACACTGTATAGTCTCAGAACAATTTTTAACTCTTGAACTTTCTGTGGCTGCACTACAGGACAACTTGGGAGGAAACAGCCAAACTGCCATGATAGCCACAATTAGTCCAGCAGCAGACAACTATGAAGAAACTCTCTCAACTCTGAGATATGCAGACAGAGCCAAAAGGATAGTTAATCATGCTGTGGTGAATGAAGATCCAAATGCCAGGGTCATCAGAGAATTACGTGAAGAAGTTGAAAAACTGAAAGAACAGCTCTCACAAGCTGAGGTAACCTTATACATAGCACAATGTAAAATGAGTTTCTCAAGGAACTGTCACATTCTGTGTGGAAGACTAGCTTTCTTACAAAACGTGGAAAGGAAGAGTCTTGCACCCATTCTTTTTTCTTTCCTTTTTTAACAAAATGATTCACCTTTTTTCCTGAAGCCAGCATAATGTATGCTTATCTTTAAAAACTTTTAAATGAGGACAACATTGTACTGATGGTGACCCTTTTCAGTTCTTGAGGAGCTTAAAGCCAAGAAATAATTAATGCAGCACAGATAAGGACTAGATTACATCTTCATTCATTGTGTAGACTCACTTATTAGCAGAATTATTATTTATTTTGCATTGGTGGACTATATGTAACATCAGATGGAAACGCGTGTGGAAAGTCATAAATCCGTTATTGGACAACAAAATTCAGGGGGCATTTCTCTGACATTTGTGAAAATCTATTAAAAATTCTCAGAAATGGAACACTGAAAACCATCAACAATTTGCTTCACTGCCTTAATAGTTGACACTGTGTGATTGATGCTTATCTTATATTTATACTTCTACTTGAAGAATAAAGTAGCCAGGTAGGATAGTTTATTTGGTATCCAGGATATCTGAACAAATTAGGTACTTAATAGATTTGAAAATATTTTTGATCTTTTCAGGAAGGACACAAAACACTGATGGAAAAGGAACAGAACTGTGTTTGAGGATAAACTTGTGTGGTGTTTAAATTTCATCATTATTTAAGGAACAGTGTTATTCATGTGAACACTTCCTTATTGACTGAAATGGGAAAATCTTCTTTAAAGAAAAGTAGCCATTCACTTTTTTCATAAATAAAAACCTGTTCTAAGCCCTTATTTTGATTCGGAAAATATTATTGTAGCATGTTGGCAGGCTACAGCTAAACACAATCAGTAGGAAGGTGTCCAAAGTCTTACTAATTATTTTAAGTGTTTTCTCTTCTACTTCCTGTTAAAAACAGTTATATAGGGCTATAGGCCAGCCTGTTCAATTGTTACTTGGCACTGGACATATTCAAACCCTTTACTTTTGTTTCCTGTTGTGAAATGAGAAGCCTGTATTAGCTCCAGAACATGCCTTCCTTTGAAGGTAGTCAACAGGGTCAGTCTGAAAGCTTTAATGCAGCTCTAAGAACACTTAGAAAACCAGGATAGAATGAAAGGCTAAATGTCTAGAGGAATTTGTGTGGGAAACTACTGTTGGAATAAAGACGTTGCACTTGCACTTGAGACAGCTAGGAATTAAAGTTTTTTAATACTCACATATTTTTGTACAGACAGTGAAATTTGAGTGGCCAGGCCCAGAGATTTTTGTTCCTTCCATTAACTCTGGAGCTATGTCAATCTTCAGCTATTTCTGATCTGGATCCAGTAAAGGTGGTTTCTGTCCTCCTGCTTTGCAAGTTTCCTATTTCTTCAACATCTACCTTGAAAAACCTGGGAACATAGTAAAAATCTATGCTTGTTGCATTTGATATTATGTTGCTGTGTTCAGGTTCCTTGTGCTAGCAGATGTCTCAGTGGTAAGAGTAGCTGAGGATTTTTGCTAATTTCTACCTTTTAGGCCATGAAGGCACCAGAACTGAAGGAAAAATTGGAAGAATCAGAAAAACTAATAAAAGAGCTGACAGTCACCTGGGAAGAAAAGCTAAGGAAAACAGAAGAGATTGCACAGGTACTTCAGAAATTTTTAGGAGGAAAGCCAGTTATTCATATAGTACTAGTCAGCTGAACTTCAGGAGCTTTAGTGAACTATGCTGTTTTCCCACCACCTATTTTAAATGTCTTTGAATTTTTGTCTTTTCCCCTTGTTTCTGGTCTTGTTTATTTGTTGGTTTTTTAACCAAGAAACGTTTTTTTGTTTGTTGGTTTTTTTGTTTGTTGGGTTTTTTTGTGGTTTTTTTTTAAGGTCTAGATTTTATTAGCATAAATCTAGTGATGTCATGATAGCATTGATAAAAGCCAGTATTTGATTTTAAAATAAAACATCAAAATATGTTTGGGCAGCTCATTTATTTGTAAGACCAATTGGGACATATTTCCCTTGAAGTGACTGAGGAAATGAAGAATTACAGAAGGATCAGAATTGTGGGTGGTATTTGCTGCTTTTGTTTTTAGTGATTTCTAACCAGAAAAGGAAAATGTGGACATGAAGTCTTTAATATTTGCTCCTTATTATTTTTGTACATTAAAAAAATCCCTTCTGGATTCTAGTGTACAGTTCCATCATTTCCTTCATCCATAGCTTGAAGAATAAGTGGTGTTGGCTTCTCTTTCTAGTCCTAATGTTCCAGAAGCATGCTTTGGTGCAACCACTGTTTAAATAAATTTTTAAAAAAGAAAAAAACGGGGCAAGGGGACCCAAACCTAACCAGCCAAACAAAAATCCCCAACACCCAAACTGTAGCCAAAAAAAACCCCTAAAAAACAAAGACTCACATGATCAAGTAAGTGCTTTAGCTGAATTAATAATAAAACTGCAAATGAATAAGCCTAAACTGTGGCATGATATTTTCTAAATCATCTATGACTATGATTATTTTTGAAATAATTGAAACTGAGTTTCATTTTTTACTAACATAAAGACTCAAGGCCACATTGTGTTGCTTATATATAGATTTAATAAGCTCAATATGCTGTGTAAGTAAGTCTAATAAATTTAATAGGACTGCTTAATTAAGCTCCACTTTGGGAAGGCAGGTGTTTGAGGATTACATCTAACTTTTTATGTTTTGTGTGTAAAAATGAATTCTACTGACCTTATGGTACCTGACCAGTGTCTGGTGGTGATATACAGAATGCATACTCAGCATGTGCATCTTCAGCTTTAGGTGCTCTTTGCTCCTCCCTACATATTGCAGCAGGCAAGATTAACCTATTTTTGTGCTTGCAGGAGAGGCAAAGACAGCTGGAGAGCATGGGGATCTCCCTTGAGTCTTCAGGTATCAAGGTTGGGGATGACAAGTGTTATCTGGTGAACCTGAATGCAGACCCTGCACTCAATGAGCTTTTGGTTTACTATTTAAAGGTAAGGCTATGAACAGGATATTTACACACAATGAAAGGACACTTGCTTTGAATTTTTAGCTCTAATATATTCAGAGGGGATGTAGATTTTTTTGCTGCAGCAAAATAGGATAGGCCTCCTCCTGCTGTTTAGGCTTTTGTTCTCCCTTTGCAGTTCAGCTTCACTGTTTTCCTAATTGATCTCCTGATTGCCAAAAGTAGGAGATTTGCTCGGTGTGGGCCAGTGTTGAGATCAATTCTAGCTTTTCCAGGCAGGATGTGCCTGGCCAGTGGTCTTCTGAACTTCAGGCAGGAGCTTCATGGTAGATGCTTGCTTCTGTTAGAGAGCTGGGATTTGCTTTAAATATATGAAGAGTTAATAAGAGAGATTATGTTCAGTAGTAATCAGCAAGAATAACATAGTCTTCAGTGACAGGAAAGTTTATGAGAGAGGGGGTTAAAAAAGCACTGTTAGAAATTTACAGAAATGTATTTTCCCAGTGTCGTTAGCTTTCATACCATTCTGTTTTGCATTTCCCAAGCCAGAGGGAAGAAGTGTCAAATACAAACCTAGAGAGGTTTGTAGGGAAATGTGAGCTGCTTGTCAATAATATATGAAAGAGTATTTTGTCTGTTTTTATAGATACTCTTCTGCTTTGGTAGCTGAATAAGGGCCTGTGTATTTGAACAGTAGCAAATAAAACACAGCCTCTCAAACACTAACAAAATAAACTGTTTCAGCAGAATATGACTTGGAATTATGTAGAGCTTAGTGTATTCAGTTGAGTTGCTGTAAAGCTGTTTTCTGAAAAGCAAAGAACTCTGCCCCTTGTTTTACTATCCATGCTGTTCTCTTAATTATGCCTATATGACATGACTGGTTTTCTTCTGGTTTTGTGTTTAATGTCTGCATGCAGGCATAGTATGAGAATGCTGTTTAATCAGAATTTGTGTGTCAACTACTTCATTTTGCTTTAGCTAAAACTGTATGAAGATGAAGTTCAGGGCACAAACAACAGTTTGTGTGTGACTGTTGCAGTCTTCAGATCTGCTGTGGCACCATTTCCACTTGACAGACACACAAACTGTGCAGTCTCAGCACTTCAGCTAATATTTTTTTAGTTTATGTCAACAGTGGTAGTTTGCTTTTCTCTTAGTAACAGCCTGTTTTCTAGGATCACACAAGAGTTGGTGCAGATACCTCTCAGGATATACAGCTCTTTGGTATAGGAATCCAACCAGAACACTGTGAGATTAATATTGCTTTAGATGGAGAAGTTACACTCACTCCAAAAGAAAATGCAAGGTAAGGAAAATCAGCAGCACTTTCCATTGAAATGAAAATTTGCTTTTCTTTGACAGATAGTGACTTTCATGTATTTTTATTTTACACAGACAGAAGTATCTTATGTTCTGATCAATGAGTCAATACAGTTGACTTAAACAGATACTTAGAGGGAAATTCAGCAATTAAAACTAAGATTTCCCTGCACATGTGTACACTCACTCCCCCCCACTGTGCAGGGCACCAGGCTGTCAGTGGTTTGGCTTGGAATAAGCCATCTAGAGAAGGTGCTTGGTAGGAGAGAGGGGCCATGGCCTGTCTGTATCTTGGGTAGTAATGAGATCCCTGAGATGCTGCTGGCTGCCCTCGCCTGTGTGATGGGATAGTAGCTTGTGTCTTGATGGCAGAGAATAAATAGTGCCTCGTGAGTAGTTCCTGTTGTAAAGTTCAATATTTTGTGAGGAAGAGGTGCTTTAAAGGTCTGAATTCTTTTCTAAATCCTTAATTACTGTTTTGTCTAGTTAATGTGCAGTATAAAGTAATGCATCACCTTTTGTTTCCACTTCTGTATTTTAATAATTTTTCATTCCAGGGGCACTGTGGCTCCTTGGGTGGAATTGTAAATGTCTTTGTCACTTGATCTCCACTAACATGTGATAAAGCAGTACCTTTGTCCTAGTTAATAGTCATGTGCTTGTCTGAAATTTGAGTATCTAAATAATATACAGATTAGTAGCAGAATGAGAAACTGAAGTTTAAAAGACACATTAAAAATCTGATTTCTTTCATTCTTCCTTTAGTGAAATGCATTTGTATTTTTCTTCTGCAGCCTACAGTACAAAATTTCAAACAGATGCGATTCAGGGTTATGGTGATAGAGTTACTGTACTGGAAGTCAGTCATTTTGACTGGCAGGAACAAGGGCACATGTCAGTGGAAAAAACATATTTTGTTTTACTCATGGCTGATTTGCAATGCTTCAATAACTGTTCTTAAGATACGAGTATCAACAGAAATTTAGCTACCAGAATTTCATTGAAAAAAGTTAAAAAAGATCTGACTTAAAATGAACTGCTTATGTGTTTGTGTTGACTTACATGAGAGAGACTGCTGAAATGAGAGTGCTGCATCTGAAAAGCCTGTTTCATTTTACTGAAGTTTTTTTCCCCTTTCAAATAAAATGCTCTGCTTTGTGACTCACACATGCAAAAGTTCAAGAGCTCAATTTTTCCCATTTTGTGATTGAAACTTACATACAAAGAAATCCACTGGTATACCAGATGTTCACAAAAATAGACCCTTGTTAATAATAGAGACTCCATTTGTTGAAAGAATAAAACTTGGATCTAAGAATCTTTTCTTACACGTGAGTGCTGAATCTGTTAACAACATGTTTTACAACTCACTGTTGACTAAGTTGTATCTTGGAGAGCTCTATCAGTAGGATTTACATACATTTGTGTTTGGACTTTATAAGTTTATAAGAAACAGGCAGTGACCCAGTTTGAGAAACAGGCATTTAAAGAAAACTTTGCAACCAAAATCAACCCTGTCTGTATGTTTACTGAAGAGTTGTACTAGCCAAAGGCAGAGGGGAAAGGTGCTAATTCTGACAATGGAAATCAGACCAGTAACTTTCCCATTGATCCTTTCGTAAGAACCTAGCTGGTTTGTTGCCATATGATACAAGTGACTGTCAGTAGGTGGGAGAAAGAGCAACTCTTAAATCTTTTATTTTCAGGATTTCACTGGAGTTGTATTTTTTTCTTTCAGATCCTGTGTAAATGGTGCACTGGTATGTTCTGCCACTCAGTTATGGCATGGAGATAGAATATTATGGGGAAACAACCACTTTTTTAGGTAATAATTGATGTTTATATTCCACCCATTTTACATTCAGCCTATTTTTTTTCCTTTCATTATTCAAGATAATTTTTTTTTTTATAAACTGAATTTCCATTTTTACTCAGAATAAATTTACCAAAGAGGAAACGTCGAGATTGGCTGAAAGACCTTGAGAAAGAAACTTCCTTAGGAGAGCATGATCTGGATGCAGCTAGTGAAGCTTCTTCAGAACCAGACTACAACTATGAGTTTGCACAAATGGAAGTTATTATGAAGACACTGAATAGTAATGGTAAGGCAACTGCCAGATAAAAATGGTCTCTTGGATTGTCTAACAAATTCAGCTTGGAACTCAATTTCTGGGTAAAACAAGCAATACACATGTTCCCGGGGCCTTTGGAGGATATTCAGCATAGGATATTTTACAGAAGCAACGTGTGTGCAAATATATATATATATATATATATATATATATATATATTATATATATATATATATATATATATATATATATATATATATATATATATATGAAACATATACAACTGTATATATATGTAAAAAAATGTGTGCATCTAGGTATAAATACACACACAGGATAGTAGTTGGTTTGTGCCCTGACAATATTTTATCTGTACCTCTACTCTCATTTATAGTGCAGCTGAGTTGCAACCATATGCCTGTCAAATTATCATCCAAGTTTACCAAGTTCTTGTTTTTGTGAGTTACTGTAGAAAAAAGGGGTGCATCATATATATGGCTCAGTTAGTTTCATCCACCTTTTTGTATCAAATGTTACTGGCACCATTTTAACCTTATAAAAAAACATTGAAATGATAACAAAGCAATAGGCAAATGCCAGCTTGTTTGTCAGCTCTTGATCACTCTTAATATTTATTTAGTCTTTGTTAAAACAAATTGTGATGCTTTTTTGGAATAACACTGTAAGATATAATATAGATAAGATAATGGTAAGGTGTATATAAAACAATGTGGCTTTTTCATGATTTACAGAAGGCAGGTCATAGTTCATGTGATACAATGGAGTATAAAGAAATGCTAAAAAACTTGGTAAACTACAGAATGCTTTTTACAGGTGTTTTAAATACATAAAATCAGAGAGTCAAATATCTTGGGATTTGGTCCCTGGTCAAGAAGACACAGTGGACAGTGGTTCATTGCTTTCTGTTCTCCTTTCCTCATCTCTTCACAGTATTTCCCTTGTTTGCTGTGGTCTGCATGTTGAAATACAGCATTTACTTTTTATTTTGTCTCCTCTTATTGTTTTACTTTGTCTGTTTTGCCATTGAGTAATGAGCATGATGGTTTCATATGTTTGAAGCCGCAATACTTTGCAGGTTTTTAACAGTTTAATTTTTAATGAAGTTGCTTGTGTGAGTTACAGGATCAGGTCACTTAAATTGATATGAAATTACTGTTTGATAACAGAAATATTCTCATTATGATTCACTCATCCCAGGAGATGAATTTCAGATGAATCTGCCATCCTGGTGGTCTTCAGCATTGTCATCCCTTGTGAAGATTCTGTTGCCCGTTTTAAGGCCTCAAACCATCTCATATTTGTGCCAAAACTGGGACAAAGGTTTTGAACTCAATTGGCTTGTGCATGAGGCTGCTGGAAAAGTCTGAAAGCATTAATTGATGCTTGATCTGCTTGTTACTAACTGAAGATTTGACTGAAGTGTATCAGTCTATAACGAGTCAGTGTTCTTTGAACAAGGGGTCACATTTTTTGGTTTTCATGTGTTGTTATCCAGCTGATTGAAACAATTCTTCACAACATTCCAAGTGTCTTTACATTTTAGTTCAGTAAGCTTTTCTGATTGCGGTCCAGGCCAGTCTTTGTTTTGATTAGTTGCTTTTTGTGTCTTGGTCAAGAACAGTTTCAGACCTTGCCATTCCTTAAAGCTCTTTCTTCCCTACTGCAGAGCAAGTGTTTGCAGTCATACGTGTCACACGGTTTCAGAACGGTCATATGTCAATTTTTACTGCTTCTGCTCACTCCCACATGGGTGTGGCTTAACTAAATTGGAGTAGTTAGTGATAATAGAATGCTGACAAACAAGTGACTGTGAGGATCATAGCCTGCTCTTTTGATTTGAAGTTAGATAAACAGAACCTAGCAGCACTTTCTCAATGCTAAAGTACATTTTTTCTGATGGGCTTCTCGTTTGTTGTGTAAGAAGTGAAGCAGCTTTTTTACAGTACCATTTATTCTTCCTTAAAATGAAAAATAAATATGGGTAAGGAGGAAGAAATAACTAGATGACTTCCATTACACAAATTTTCTGGAGAAGTCCTAAGAGGAGAATGGAAAGGTATTTTAAAAATTTGATTAGATAATTATTTTATTATTTTGTATAGATACTGCCCAAAAGCAAGAGGGTTTGGTTTTCCTTTGTTTTGGTTTCTGGATTCCTCCCTCCCCTTGGATTTGTTTGAGAATTATAATCCTCTTTAAATAAATATCCTGGCTTTTCCAGGGTGCAAACACATTTGTTTTTATGGCATGTAACCGGTACAACAGTGTCACAGACTCCATCCGGCTCCAGAGAACCTTGGAGGAAAATGTGTGACTTTGAAAACTGCTGCAAAGAAAACATCCCGATTCTTTCCTTCCTTCAGCATGTTAACTTTCTTTGTGGGATTCTGTCAGATCAGCTTTGTACTGCTAATTTGTGATGCTGGTCAAAGACAGACTGCATCAAAGAAGTTTACTTTATTCTTGTATACTGTGCAGTGGTTAAGTAAACAATGTGATTAGGTTAGGCAGCTTCTCATTTTAGCAAACAAAACTGTTACATCTCAGGGAGAGGATTTTCATAAAACTTAGCAAAGCAGCCTGTGTCATAACCCTCTTCTAGTTTGCTTAGACAAATATACTTGCAAGAAATGTTAGGGAATTTATTCAGCATCAGTGTGACTGGACTAACAAATTCCAGATGTGAATTAAGTAACATTGTAGCAAGGTAATACACGCTGCTCATCCTATGAAGAAAATACATCTTTGTGTTCTGTGTTAGTAGTCTATGATTTTGCAGGGGATTAACTGCATTTGAATATTTTTTTCAGGGTCATTGAACTCTTGTCACATAAATATGTAAAGGACTGGGACTTCTAACACTGTATGGAATTTGCTGTGTATTTGGCAGGCACTGGGTAGAATCTTCCTTAATTTATTTGACTTTGCATGAGGAATCCAAAATTGTAGAACATAGTGTTTAAATTTAATTTAAACACTGTTGTAGTTCTTTTGAATTGTAAAAAATCTTGACTGTTTATTTCTTCGAATTTTACCTAGATAGTTTATAACTCACTCCATATTTTACTTTTTTTCCTGTGACAGCCTTAAGGTTTTCTTAGTAAACTCTTTCCAAAGCTAAATTAGGAAGTTTTCTAAGACTGTGAATTTACCTTTTGCGTTACAAGACAAGCATAATCCACCTTTTTTTCTTTTTTTCCCAAGCAGTACAGGATTATGTTGCAATTAGAAAGTTTTATACTAGGTTCTTACATCTTTTTCCAAATATTTATTATGGTGTAATTTGATCCCATGATTGTTGTGATCCTCTAAATCTAAGTGGCTGAAAAGTTTACTTTTATTTAAAAAATCTGCTTCTTGAACTCATAGCTGCTCTTTGAGTGGTTTAGGAAAGTCTCATCTTAATGAGTCGGCCTTAGATTAATTTCCTGTGTTTGCAAACACAATGGAGGAATTTTAATTTTTTCCATGTCTTTACTCTATCATCTGCATAATACCTGATTTTCTCTGACATTCTTATATATAACTAAAATTGGTTTGGGGAATTATGCAGCAAAGCCCATGTAGTTTAAGACAGTTCTGGTATTATCTGGAGGAATTAGGAGGATCATGATGGTGCAGCTGAACATTAATTATTTGGTTTATAGTCCAGAATTTTAGAACTTGGTTCAGTCAGGGGGTTTTGTTGTACTGTCTGTGTAAAAGCTAATAATAGCTAACTTCTTTCTGAGAATGTCATGTACTAAAAAGTAATATTTCTAGTTATTTTAAGGCACTTTTATGCATCACTAGTTTGCTATTTGGTTGCTATTTATACTGACTGATTTTTAACTTTGTGCTTTGTAATTACCATTGTGGTGGTATTTATGATGCCTTTGTGTGAAGCCAGTGATTTCTTCCATGAGTAAGGCCAGGGCCACAGAAGCAACTTGCAGAAGTGTTTGCAAAAAGCAAAGGGAAGATGGTTTATAACTAAATCACACAGATGTATTTTTTGGTTTTGTTGGGTTTTTTTTTGCATGGCACACCTCTAGTTCCAAAATGGGACAGTGTAATTAAATTTAGGTTTATTTTTCTCCCTCCTTTGCAATAAACTGACATCCTCAAAAGTTGCAGCAGCTCTTTTTTTTTTTTTTTTTTTTTTTTAGTTTATTAATGAAATATAAGAGATATCACAAACAGTTATTTTAAAGCTGAAGTTCTCTGCATTTGAAAATTCTGGCATGTCATAGAGCTGCAGTATTGCTTTCTCTGAGAGTCCACCACTCCAGCTTTGGAACTCCTCTCCCTTCCTCTTGTGGTGTACAGAATCAGCAATCTGTTGGGTGGTGTGCTGTCACTCAGTTGTCCAGATTGGTCCTCTTGCAAACCACTTTTTTTGCTGTATTTGAGCTTTCAGAGATGTGTGCATGAACCAGGTATATGGACTGGTAGTACATAGAGCTTACTGTATTAAATGGCTCTTTCAGAGGCACAGGCTGGCATGGGACCTAACCCCAGGAACAGAGTAATGTTACATTCATTTGAATGCACTTCAGGTCTATCCCTAGCTGATTGACACAAGCAGTTTTTTCAGGATAGAATATCCAAACGGATATTTGTTCTGTGTTGATACCAAGATGAAATGGGGTTTGTAATGCTAAATGCAGAACGTTCTGTGTTGATACCAAGACGAAATGGGGTTTGTAATGCTAAATGCAGAAGGCCCACCCCCAGGACATATTTTGTCTGCCTCAGTGCTGTGCAGCACATTAGTGCAGTGTGATGTGTGACCAGTCAGACCATTTGTTTGTCTTGGTTTTCATCTGCAGCTCTCCAACATGTTTCATTCTCTGCCAAAGCAGAGAAAGTACATTGCTTTTTACTTCCTTAAGTCGTTTCCTCCTCTGGTTAACATCATCTTCCCTTGGTTTTGGTTTGTTTTCTTATTAATTTGTTTCCTTTTCCATCCATTTTTTTTCCCTACTGGAATTCTGGAATATAGTATAACTACACAGCACTTAAATGTGCAATAAACAAGGGTCTTAACCGTTGTTCTAGCCTTTTGCATGCCATTTGTTTTTTAATTTTAGTTTGGATTTATTTATTTAATGCAATGTTTAAAAATTTGGCTTTTGGGGCGCAGTTTGTGTTTGCAGACTCTGGGGTATGTTGATTGCTGCTACCAACTAAATAATGGGTGTCCTGTAATGCTGAAATAGCCTTTTCTCATGTTTTCTCGTTGTTTTTTGTTTTGTTTTTTTTTTCATTCTTTTTAGACCCAGTACAAAATGTGGTCCAGATCTTGGAGAAGCAGTACTTGGAGGAGAAGCGGAGTGCTCTGGAGGAGCAGCGGGTGATGTACGAGCGTGAGCTGGAGCTGCTGCGGCAGCAGCTCTCCCCAGAAAGGCAGCACCAGCACAGCAGTGACAGGCTCTCCTACACTGCTCAGGCTGCACAGCAGAAAGTCAATCTCTGGACAGAGGAGAGGTGAGAATACTGGAGTTAAAACAAAGTAGTAAGAACTACAGATGCTGAAAGATGTGGCTGGAACCTTGCATCCAAAATCAGTAACTTTTTGTGGAGTTGATGTGCAGAATAACATCTGCGTTTCCATCAAAGCATTAGCATTTTGTTTAGGGCTGAGTTGGGATGTTTAACATGTGCAAGATTTAACTCACAAAAGACATAAAGATTTTTTTTTTGAGCAGGATTATAGGTCGGTTTTCTCTGTGGTTTTTTGGTTTTTTTCTTGTTTTTTTTTTTAAACTTGAAAACTGCTTATTGAAATATTTGGTTTAGCAGGTATTGTTTTAGTTCATGAAAGAAAGGAAAGAATAGTGCAGAAAGGTAAATTTGTCAACTAAGACTAAAGAGTCCAGAAAAGAGTATTGAGTTTTGCAAATACACAACGAGAGAAGTAATACTTTGCAATCAAAAAACCATAACAAATACAGAGAATGGGGATCCATATATGTTTGTGCATTTGTGTTTCTAAACATAAGCCCAGCTTTAGGAGACAATTGCTTTGGTTGAGCTGCTTAGGAAGTTAAAGGCTTGCCATCAGGTGAACTTGGCCTCTTTGCAAAGGAATAGCAGGCACCTGAATGCAGCCTTGGTGAAAGACCATTGTGAAGTTTGTGGGTACAGTTAAAATGCAGTCCAGGAAGATGTGAGTAGAGTGCATTTTGACAATGGAAGAAGCTTTCTCTTGGTGTCATTGAGGAGAGAAGGATGCCAGCTCCACAGAGAGAAGTTCAAGGGGCAGCAAATGAGATGATTTAAGTTTTCTGAATACCAGTGAGTATTCTGTCATGGGGCTAATTCAGCAGGAAGAGTGCCTAGATGTTCTAACAGGTTTCTTGTAAATTTATTTCATCTGTTTCTTTTAAAACAGAAGCTTCCTTATTCACTTAGTGGGTTTTTTTCTATATGTAGTGAGTTTGAGTACTCTTTTAAATGTAATTATTTTTGCTTTGTTCTTCACCTTTAAAAAAGCAAATCAATTCATAAGCGGGATCTAAACCAAGATAGTCAACATTGTTTTGCAGCTTTCAATTGAGAGTGTTAGAAATAGAACAGAACAGATCTTGGTTTAGTCTTTGTCTAAGATTTTGTTTTGTAATTTCTGCCCAGCTTAGCCTGGGAAAAAAACCTAAACAAATAGCTAACTGTTGACCAGCGATCACTAGAATGTTTTTCATGGCAAGTGTAGGGAGAAGTAGTCCTATGATTCAGCATTAATTAAAATAATTGTTTACCCCTGTAAAAGCTAAAAACAGAATCATTGGGAACTGAATGTAAAATGTCACAGAGTTATGGTTGGGATTTGCAGACTCTTTTAGAGCTGCACAAGGAATGCAGAGTGAGAAATGTGCTAGCTGGGGGCCTTTCTATTCAGAACTGCTTTGAGCACAGCAAGGCCATCCAGAAATCATTGGTAATGTACTGCAGTAGCAAAGAAGAGAACTGGGCTTCCTGGCAGGGGAGGCAGTACCTCTGAAAAGATGCAGCAGAAGGGAAAAGGAAGTAGCAAAAAACTTGAAAAAACTTGCCTGTCCTTGAGAGCTGTGAAGAGAAGATGGTAAATGATTTTCTTAAATTTCCCCACCATAACCACATAATCACAAAAAAGAGAATCTGGGGTGATATCAAGGCTAGGTGTTCCATTAGCTTTCACTTCTCAGTAGTTGTTAGATGTTTCTGAAGAGTAGCTGTGCTTTGAACAAGAAGTTTTCCCTCTGAATTTCATGGGTGAATGCTTTACTCTGTCTAACTTTTGAACTGTTTGAAGCCTGTACTTTGCTGCATTGTAAAGAAAAGGAGAATGGATTCTCTTTGGAGTGATCCATGAGGAGTCTGATAATGTTTTGTTGGCACTGCCATTGAATAAGCAGTTTTCTGGAAGAACTCATTATCATTTTCCTGTCCTCCAGAAGACCCTCTTAGGTATACTTTATATTTATTTGTAGTTGTAGAAGAGGTTTTGTCTGCTGAAAAAGGGGAAAAAAATTAATCATCTTAAATAAGAAACCAGAAAAAAAAATCTTTGAGTGGTTTCTGCTGTGAAAGCATGGCAACATGTTGCTGAGAGGATGTTTACCAGCCAACTGGCCAGAGGGCAAAAAATCCTGGGAAGAATGGGAAGACTGGATGTGAAAAATGTGCAAAAGTTCCAAGAGTTGCAGGGATTCGATTGGAGCAGTTTTAGCTGTGTCTCTGTTGCTGTTGCAAATGAAGCCAGGCTCTACTGGATCAGGCAGCAAAATTAATTTGATAGGTATCAGATGTGGGCATGAGGCTGTATCTGTCAGATCAGCTGGAACACATTGCACAGAGGTTATTCCTACTTTCTGCTGACTGTGGAAGGCCAGATGATACCTGGCCCGGTTTTAAATCCTGTTTGCATAAAGTTAACCCATTGTAACTTTGAACAAATTTTATTTGTTGAGGTGGTGTTGAGTGTCAGTTGTTTCTCCTTGTCTGGCTTAAATTATTATTTCAGGATTTCATGTTCAATGAGTATTTGCTCCAGTTAATACCCTAGTGGAGCTTGTCATATGTTTAATATAGTGAGATTAAGAAATCTTGTTTGAAGTGCTTTTTTTTTCCTTAACTTTCTGGAAGGGTTCTGGCACAGCTGTATGCAGAAGAACTCAACTGTTATAAGAACTGCCCATAATAATTGGTTGAGTTACTTGTAAGTTTGCCTTACAGTCTTAAACCATTCCTTTCTCAAGAATCTAGCTAATACTGGTGTGGGAGCCTCCCAAAAAACTTTCCAGATGCTGATGTCCCAGAGCTGGTGCCCCAGATTAAGGAAGTGACTGGCTGTAGCTGGATCCAATGGCTCTTGCAGCACTTACATACAGATAAAAGCTGCCTTCTGTTTCCCAAGTTAGGCAGTTGTGTTACAGTGGCTGTAGGTGTGGTACACTCTCAGTATCAAATACTTTCTTGGGATTAATTTTTGACTACCTTAATTTGCCATGTGAATCCAGAATTATGGCTGTCTGTGAAATGTGTCACTCTTATGGTCTCAAATTGCTTATTTAATTTTGATAGCCTGGATAACAGAAGCAAGAGGCAGAGAGGAAGGAATTTTCCATCTAATGCTGGGAGGAGATATGGAGGAAGTTACTAAAAATCCACTGATGGTAGCAGCTATTTAAGACCCAGTAAAACCCACCACTGTTGCAAACCTTGGCTGGGTAGGGGACAGGGACAAAGCTGCATGTTTTAGCATGTTGAAGGCACTAAAATTCAGGGCTGCTTGCTAACACTGCTGGTTGTTTACCATTTTGGTTGTGGTATCAGGGGACTGTCAGAGTGTGGTTTGAATTAGCCATTCCTTGGGATTTTTTGGAAAAAGATAACCACTCAACTAGAATTCTGTTGGTGACTGAGAGGCATGTTAGCAGCAGGCAAACTTTGCCTGTGTTCATAGGAAGGCCCTTGTTCCTCCTACAGCTGTGTATAATTTAAGGTGTTTCATAGAAATGAGAAGTGTATTTGCTCAACATGTACCATATTTCAGTAGGACTTTGCATAGAAAAGCTAAAAAAAATCATGCAGGGCAGAGCTGGTGACTGAAATATCCAAAGTTTGATCTTGAGTTTTATAAAGGTGATGAGACACAATAAGTGCTGTTGAGATTACAAAGAAGGCAGAATGAGCTTTGCTCAGAGGATAATCATGATCATTTAAAAAGGTAATTTAAAGATGAGAATCCCAGGTGAGGGCATATCTTAGTACACAGGTGTATGTATAATATGTGTCATAGCAGGTTTGCCAGGGGTTGCATTAGAGTAGATTTGCTCAGACAGGCCGGAGAAGCCTCTTTGGAATTTCTCCAGCAACTGAGTGCACAGGCTTTAATCTGTGCTTATTCATCTATTACTTAAAAGATACCTTGGGTAAATAGGATTTAAGTTTTTTTATTTATATTTTTTCATGTGTATGCTTGAATAAGTGGAGGGAGGTCTGTGGTCACTGCAAAGCCCTTGGAGTGACCACAGACCTCCCTCCAAAGCATACCTGCTGTGAATGCAGATTCTAACATTATGGTCTGAGGAAGAGCAGATTTTATCAAGATGAAGTCTCACATGTTGGGACTGGTAGATTCTTTGGAACAGAACTCCAGATTAAAGGCGAGGACAGCTGCAATTATTTTATTTCTTGAAAATTCGAAATGTCCTCAGGGCTTTAAACAAATCATCACTGTACCAGCTCCCATATTACTGTGACCTTTTATTTGGGCATCACCATACTAGACGTGCCTCAACAGTAATTAGTTTGTTTAATATGTGATCACTGCTTTCCCTCAATAAAATTGTGTGTTTTGTGTTCACTGATACAGTGCTACTCAGCATTTCCTCTTAAACTTTTTTCAGAAAAGCCTTTGTTAGCATCTCTATTTGCAGCTTTCCAATAATAGAAATAGGTTTCTGTGTATTTTTCATGTTACCTACTGCACCACAGGGATGAATTGTTTCGACAGAGCTTGGCTAAACTCCGAGAGCAAATAGTAAAGGCAAATACTCTGGTGAGAGAAGCAAACTTCTTAGCAGAAGAAATGAGTAAGCTAACAGACTATCAAGTAACACTTCAGATCCCTGCTGAAAACCTCAGTGCCAACAAAAAGGTAATGATAACAAAGAATGCTGGAAAATCTAGCTTCGTGGCTAAACTTTGTAGACATATATAACATTCATCCAGTTTGAGCCAATAAAATGTTACTTTTTTTAGATTATGCATGGGCAAAATAGAAGTACTACCTGATTAATATACTGAAAGTGAGCAATTAAGTAAAAATACCAACAGAACATTAAGAGCATGGCTCTTGCTGTTTGTGTGATCACCATATGTGCAATCCATATGAACAGACATTTGTATTCTGTTGCTGCAGAACCTGCAGTTTAGTTATATCTGCAGAAATTAACAGGTTTGGTTACAGTTTCCTACAATTTTGTGTCTTAAAGAATTTTACAGTGCTGCTGTAAATATGATAGCAATTAGGATAATGTGCTTGTCCGAAGGGCTTTGATTGTGTGTGTTAATGTTCCTGTGGGAATGGTCATGTTTGAGGAGGATAAAGAGATCTGGATCCAGAGATGTGTATAGGCCATGCTGTGTCTGAGGACAGAAGTAGCATGACTGGCATGCAGAGAGAAGCTGCATGTTCTGTATTTTACTCCTTTCTAGGAATGCAGTTTGAGTGAAGAGTTAAACTATTACATGCACATTTCCTGCACTGATTCTTCTTTCTTCTGATTTAGAGGGGTGCAATAGTAAGTGAGCCTGCAATTCAAGTGAGAAGAAAAGGAAAAGGTACTCAAGTGTGGACTATTGAGAAACTAGAGAACAAATTGATTGACATGAGAGACCTCTATCAAGAATGGAAGGAGAAAATTCCTGAGGTAATTTATATACTTTTGAAAATGGAATGGATCAAAGATTGAGTTTGTTTCCTTTAAACCCCTTTTAATATGTTTTAGACAGCAAGTGCAATGACTTTATATATGAAAGGATAGGATACTATGGTGTTTTTAAAAAAAACCAGAACAAACAAAAACCCAGAACAAAACCAGTATATAATACTAAATATTCAAAATCCCCACACATAATAAAAAGGAGGTACGTCCTATCTCACTTGTGTTTTCAGATGTTAAGTGTGCTGATGTCAGATGTAATTGTGCTGAGGTAGGGACTCACAATGCCACTAAGAGCATTTGTTTACCTGGCATGCAGATGACCGTCAGCTCTGAATGGAAGCAGCAAGCTGCATTAGAATTGAAGTTATTTAGTTTGTCAAAGCTAACAAGGGTGCTGGTTAAGATGCAGAACATACTCAAGGTGCAGAACATACTAGTGGAATAAAACTTGATTTTAAACTATGAAATATTCTTTAATTTCATTTCTATATTTCCCAGCCTTAAAGCAGGGAAGAAATCAATTGAGAATACTTGGTCTACATCAGTATTTCCATCAAAACCAAGTGGTGTTTTGTGAGAATTTAAGTAACACATTAGCCTTGGCAGATAAGCATGAGATCTGTCAAAAACTTGCTTGTTTATTAGAAAGAGACATGATATTTGGTATTGCAGAAGACATCATTTAAGTATCCAGGTAGAAGTGCATAGGAAATACGTCTTACTGTCTTGTGGCTGTTTGGAAGCACCTAAATTACTTGTATCAAGAATCATTCTTAAATATGTTTGAACAACTCTTGTGCCTTTGTTACATGCTTTGGACGGGACAATGGGAATCTCTAAAATCATAACACAGGGGAGGTCAAGCCCTTCATCTGTGCCCATTGAAGACAACGATGATTTTGCTGCTGACTTTAGTAAGAACTGATAGCACATATTTGAATACATTATGTCTGCCTGAGCCAGGATCATTCTTTCCATGACCTATGTCGTCCATAATGCATGTGTTCTATGTGCTACATAGAAACACGTGGGTCAAATGCATGTGTTGAAGACAAAAGAGGAGAAGAAGGGAAGGAACTAACAAATTCACTATTGTGCTAGGAATCTGCATGAATACTTTGTGGTTGTATGGGGAATGCTGCAGATGTGATCTCAGCTCATGGGAGTCATAAGAGCACTTGTTGACTTAAGTAGGAGTCATCCTGCACAAGTAGGAGTCATCCTGCACCTTCCCTTTGCCCTTGCAGTGGTAGCCAGCAGCCAGACCAGCACAACCTGAGGATGGTTTGACCTCTCGTTTAGGAAGTATAAACAGAGCAGAAAAGGTGAAACATCTTAAAATTTTTGACTACTGTGATTGCTCATGGTAAAGTCTGCTTTGCCTTCACATTGCTAAAATATGCAGGTCAACATATTATTATATCCCTTAGTAAAGAAATTATATAATGTTTCATCTCAAAGATTTCATTTCAAATTTGTAATATGATTTTAGTCTCTTTCTGCCTGTGTAACAGGAAGGAACAGAGATGGGTAGTGGAGTCATTTTTGTGCCACGATCTTTTAATACTATGAGGTTATTTGATCTCCTGTTCCCATGCTGGTGGTCTTGTGACATCTCTTTCATTATCTCTGAAACAGATAAGGAAGCTGATTGGCAAGAGAGGTGATCCTTTCTATGAAGCACAGGAGAACCACAACTTGATCGGGGTGGCCAACGTGTTTCTGGAGTGCCTTTTCTACGACGTGAAGCTGCAATACGCTGTGCCCATCATCAGCCAGCAGGGAGAGGTAGGGCTGGGCATGCTGAGAGCTCCTGCAGGACTCTTTGTGCTCCTTGTGCACCAGACCTTTAGCAAACAAACAGTGCCTGCTGTCTTGTTCCCCAGTGCATGAGTGTTTTTCAAGTGGCCTTGTATGTTCTCTGTGTAATTGCCTTCAGGTGGCAGGGCGTCTGCACGTTGAAGTAATGCGTGTTACTGGGTCTGTCCCAGAACGTGTGGTGGAAGGAGATGACTCATCTGAGAACTCCAGTGAGAGTGGGAGTCTGGAAGTCATGGATAACAACGGAGAAATTATTCACAGAGCGAAAAAGCTCTCCTGTAGGGTGAGTGAGAGCACCTGGTGAAGTTTACAGTTTTGAGCCGCTGTAACTATGTAGTCAGTCTGATGTAAAGTACTAGGCTATGTAGACTACTGCTGGCTGAAAAGTCTCTGAAAGGACTCCTCTTGTTCCAACTCAAGGTAGGCCAGTCAGTGGTTTCCAGTGGCTCATTTAATTTGATTTAGTTTCCAGTAGATGCACATCCACACCATAAATACTGGTGTTACAAGAACAGTCCTTTACAGACACAGAAGGGGAAACAGTTTTTCCCTGTAACTATCTCCTGTAGTTTGATCATCTAATATATCTATGGGTGGTGTATGGATTTAATTTCTTCTGTGATGAAGTATTTCATTCTCCACTCAAGCATATCAGCTTCCCCCAATGAAACATGTACGTGGGTGAGATCCTTAGTCTATATTTCTGTATCTACAAAATCATATTTCCTAAATAGGAACATCTTTACTGTCCTTTAAAACTTCTTCTTGGCTGTTGGTCTTCAATTTGCAGTTGAAGAGGAAACAGTCATATTCATATGTGTTTTGTTTCCTCAGGTAAAAATAAAAGAAGCAACTGGACTGCCACCCAATCTCTCCAACTTTGTGTTTTGTCAATACACATTTTGGGATCAATGCGAGTCAACAGTAGCAGCACCAGTAGTAGATCCAGATGTGCCTTCACCTCAGAGCAAAGATGCTCATTTTACAGTGACCTTCTCTCACTGTAAGGTAAGTATTTTTATTATGAAACAGTGTTTCCAGGATGATCATCTGTTCTAGAGAAACTGTTTAGCGTCTGAGCCTTGTTTTGCTGGGGGAAGAAGAAGGAGGGGAGTCAAGTCATATAACTAATGATTTTTAACTATGCTTAAGAATGCCTTAAAATTTCACTTCTTCAAAATGTAGCAAAAGGAAAAGATATTTTGATTAGGGATCTTTTAATCATCATCTTTTAAATTTAGATGTTACCTTTAATGTGTGGAGCAATCCATAATTTATATAGTAACAGCTGATTATATACTTGTTTGGTAAGCTGTAGCTTAAAAGAGTTCACTGGAGCTGAGACATCACTTCTATGATGAAATGTGGTATGCAGGAGCTTGAATTGCTGAGATGATGAGTTTTTACAACTTTTGTGTTCAGAGTGGAGCTTTGTGATTCAAACTGTATGGTTGATCAGGCAGGAAGTTAGATGTTTGTGTCCTTACAAGCAAGTTGAGGAGATACAATTATTTAATATGGTTGAATGTGATTTGTTTTTCTCATTGCCAGGACTATGTGGTGAATGTCACAGAGGAGTTTTTGGAGTTCATTTCAGAAGGAGCTCTTGCTATTGAGGTATGGGGTCACAGATGTACTGGCAATGGCAGCTCTGTTTGGGAAGTTGATTCTCTTCATGCAAAAACTAGGACACTGAGAGACAGGTACAAATGTATTGCAAATGAATGCTTCCATCAGTTTTCTATAAGTTTTATAATACCTGAGGTGCACAAATACTTTGAGGCAACCATGAGTTTTTATGGGGATGTCTTTTTAGATGGAATGAGGTAACTCGAAGAATAGAGATGTGGATTTCCATACAAGAATTGAATGAAATGGGTGAATACACTGCAGTTGAACTCCATCAGGCAAAAGATGTAAACACAGGGGGAATTTTCCAGCTTAGGCAGGTATGTATCTTTTCCTTGCCATCTTATTCATGCTTAAATTAATTTTTAAATATTATTCTTAGTTTTTCTCTCCCTCTCAATTTCCTGCTTAGGGTCATTCTCGCAGAGTTCAGGTGACAGTGAAACCCGTGCAGCATTCAGGAACGCTGCCTCTCATGGTAGAAGCAATTCTTTCAGTCTCTGTAGGTGGGGTAACTGCCAGATCAACCAAACTCCAAAGGGGCTTGGACAGCTACCAGGTAAGACAGTTAATTTCTCTGTTTGGTGTGGTTCTGCTGTTCTAGATCCAGTTCAACACAATTCCAGAAGGGACCTTAGCACACTGGTACATGATTTGCAGTTTTACACATGCTTGAGGTTAATACAAGTAATGTGAGCCTGTGGTGCTAAACCTGCTTTTTTTTTGCTTATAACTCAATTTATGACCGATAAAGTACCCAGCATGGCAGGACAGAAGGAATATGGGAATTGTTTTTACCTTTATGTAAAGAGGTGATTAATACTAGATTTCTAGTGCTATTAGTTTTCCTTCCTTCCAGAGATGGTGAAAAAAGAAGTTTATTAGAGAAAATGTAGTGAGATACTATTTAGCTTTTCTTAAAGCACCAAGTTGTTATTTGATAAGAATCAAAAACAGTTGTACTGAATGTACAACTGAAAGGGCTATTCCACAGAGCCAAGGAAGTCCTTAGAAACATAAATTATTTCAGCTGATACTGGACAAACTCATATTGGAAATAAAGCATGATTTTAACAGTGATGGCAAAGAACAAGTGGAATGGGCCCCCCAGGGAAGCAAGGTGTCTTTTGTCAGAAGGTTGCATTCAGTTCCACAAATAATTCTAACCTTGGGTACAGATGAAACTGTAAAACTTGAGATTAGTGATCTGCTTGCTCAGTCATTTTTCTGTCACTGAATTCTGTGGCAATTTTAATTATTTTTTTTTTAAATAAACAGTATTCACTAATACTTAAATAATTTCTGACCGGCTACGGTGCAATGAAAAAAAAATCTTTCTACCTCTAATAAGACTAGTTATTTGAGTGTTGTGATTTTAACATTTTACAAGTTTGTGGCAGAAATCTTGGTATTCGTGTTTTGGGTTGTTTCTCTTAATTACTGTTGAGTGAAATGCTGGGTTTTATGTTTTACAAAATGTATTTTCTCCTACCAGAAGGAGGAGGATGATGGTGGTGATATGGATAGTTACCAGGTATTGCTGCTCTTGCTGTCAATCCTGCGGCATGGGGCACAGCTAATGCTAATGGCCAGCAGCTCTCAAATGAACAAGCAAAAGCAGCTTTGAATATACATGTGCTGTGCATTTTAGAGGCTACCTGGGCTATAAAACACTGCTATTTCAGTTTACCTTGTGACTTTATACTCTTACAGTGTCCTCTCTTCTCTAGTACTCTGCAGTCAGCTCTCCTAACTGGCTACATGAATTGCTATGGGAATAAAAGCTTTGAAACTTTAATTTAGAATGAAAGCAGTTTCTGATGAATATCACAGGGAAAAGAACCAGCAGCTGCAGGCATCTTTTCCAGGCAAATTATGCAGCATAAAATATTTTGTTTGTTTTCTGAAAAAATATCATAACCCTTTATATTGTGCAGTTTTCTGAAATGCTTGAGTGAGAGTGGAGGATGTGAATGGGGGTAGATACAGAAGCTTCAGTGAAGCAATTGTCTTATATCTGCACAAAACCCAACCTTGACCCTGTTTTTCTGTGTGATAAGGCACAATTTAGACAGTGTAACAGAAGACTCATTTTAAAAGGTGACAAAGAGCAGAAGAGAAAATCCCCCCCCCAAATAAAACAAATTTCAGATTTCTACATAGAAGGGGTTTTTTTAATAGGCAGTCCAACAGAAGTAAAACCAGTTAGGTGAGAATGCTGACATCCCTTAAAATGATGTAAAAGTTTCCTAGCAATCTCAGAAATATAATTTAAGGTACTAACTTCTTGCGGGCTGTTTATGCGCTTCCTGACATATCACAGAGAAGAACCAGCCGGATTTTCTGTGATACCACAAAGCATGATTGCATGATGGGTTTTGTTTGCATGAGAAATCTTTTAATTGCACTGATAGCAGCTGCTAGCAATGGAATTTTGTGCAGGTTTGAGGGTGTACTGACCTGTCTAATCTTCAGGAGAACTTATAATCAACTGATGATACTGGGTTTTCCTCTTCCATATACTATTCAGAAGTTTGATTGCCACTTCTGTGAGTAATTAGCCCATGGTGTGTAATCTGTTCAGCAGCAGAGGCAGTCACATTTTCTTTTGTCCTGTTGAAATCTGAGACTTGAAAGCAAATAAATTTCCCTTCATGGGCAATGAGGTACTTAATCAGTGTGCATGTCATTCGGGGGAAAAGAGTTTTCTACATTGTGCAAGCCATTTAAATATAAATTCTGATAAAATTACCACAAAATTCATTCCCCTTTATTCTTACCCTCATAGTCTCGTGACCTTCTTCTCTATTTCCATGTTAGGAAGAAGATTTGAACTGTGTACGAGAAAGGTGGTCTGATGCATTAATAAAACGCAGAGAATACTTAGATGAGCAGATCCAAAAGATCAGCAACAAACAAGGTTTGCAGCTTGAAGTCTCTATCATTAGTGCTTTATGCCCTATATCACAAAAAGTGTGTCTCACCTGTAATCCTAATCTCTTCCACCGTAGAAAAGTCTGAGGATGATATAGAACGAGAAGCCCGGCTGGTGGAACAGTGGGTGGGGCTGACGGAGGAGAGGAATGCAGTGTTTGTTCCAGCACCAGGCAGTGGAATTCCCGGTGCCCCCGCAAATTGGTATGTTCAGAAAAGCCATGGGAGTTGCCAGCTTTTTGTGCATAAACTGTGCATGCTGCAAGGTACAAATCTAAGGATGTTTTGGAGCTTCCTGTGTTCTCCTGTGATACTACAAACTGCATTCGGCTGAAGTTTAGAAGGTCAGGTGCTGTTCTGAATGTAAGAAAGATTTGCTTAGCTAAGATATGAGTGAGCTTTGAAATAGCTTTCAAGGTTTGAAAATTACCTTTGAATATAATATAGTATTTTGCAACTTTATCCAATTGGGAAAATTATCCAGTAGTTTGATTGCTTTCAGAAAAGGAATGAAAGTTGAATGGTAGAACATGTGACGATGTCATTGATAAAGGGTAGAGAGGGAAGAAACTAATTTCAAAGGATGCGTTCTCTGTTTCATCTGAATTTGTAATATATTTCTCTTTAGTTTCATTTAAATTTGTGTTTTAACTAAGATCTTTGGAGCTGACATGCAAAAATGAGGAATGCAAGGTGTCAGGTTTCGGAAGTGTGGGCAAGAAACACTCCTCTAATCAAGAGTACATTAATGTCTCCAATAGTATTCGGGGAATAATGTAGCAATACCCTTTTCTCACCATTTTTCCCCTTATCCACCTGAAGCGTGCTGTGGTCATATGGCTAAAAGTGTGTATGGATATAAAGATTTCCAGGAGTTACATAGCCAGTTGTTTGGAGGGTTGCTGAACTTTATGTTTGAGATGACTCCAACCAGTTAATTTGATAAGGAGCAGAGCAGGATGTTTAAAACTCTGGTCCTCACAGCAACTGCCACATGCTGTGTGGTGTGAATTGAGTTTTGGCAAAGCTCTAGATGTAGCTCTGTGTGTAGATAAACAAAATGCTGTTTGTGCCACACAGGCATTCAGAGTAGCCATCAGAATGTTGACAGCTTTAGCCATTGGTTACAGTTAATGAATACTGCATGGAGATCTTTTTGCCCAAATTAGCTTAGGTATGAATTTGCCTTCTTTGTTGCCAGCAGTTTGTTTTGTTTCAGGATTCCACCTGCAGGAATGGAAACACATATACCTGTCCTCTTCCTTGATCTGAATGGTATGTTGTAAAAGCAGATTAAGAAACTTAATCTTGGAGGGGGAAATGGGGTTTTGTGTGGGTCAATAAGTTTTTAAATGGAATAATGAACTTGAAAGGTGTAAGAAATCAAACAAGTCCTGGCAATGATATTGTCTGATATGGCTTGTAAAGTGATTTTTCTTCTGGTTGTGTATGTTGGCATAATTAAGCGCAGCTATTTTAGAATAAGGATAAAAGTCAGGAAACACAGGAGTACAGTGATAGGCTGTACAACAGAATATATGGTAAGAAAGCAAGTTTAGTTTGAATCAAACAGCAGATAGGAAAATCCTGTAAGTGTTTTGATGTTCAAATTCACATGTCATTAAAGCACTGATAGAGAATTTCCCAATGTTTTCAGAGCTCTTTTCACTGATGTTTCTGTAGAGTTTTAAACAGCTCATTTAATGAACACTGTGTTAGGGCTATAATGAGCTTTTTTTACAGAATCTAAGTCTTCTCCCTTTCAAGGTATTTAGTTCTAAATGTGAGAAGAATACTGATACATATTCTTAAGACACAGATACACAGTGTGAGTAACAAGAAACTAGAGGTAGCTCCACATTTAAGGACTGTTTAGGAAGCAAGTCTAATTAAAAACCTGAACGTAAAGTACAAGTGGATCTATAGGCCTTATCACATCCAGCACTGGAATGGTGCCTATTACAGATATTTATATAGGCAATGTTTCAATAACCTGGTTTAGCTGATAGTTTTGGAAAGTGAAATACCCTCTTCCTCCATCTGTGCTCACAAGAAATGGCTTTTTTTGGGTGTGGTTTGTGGGTTTTTTGGTTTTCTTTTTTGTTTTTTCTTTACTATCAGTAGAGATTAGCTGACAAAAAATCAAGCAGGATATTTAAACAGGTTCCTTGTGTCATTGCACACCTTTTGTTTGTTCAGCTAAAAGCATAATGTAGCCAGGGCTACTATTCTCAATTTCTTTTGTATGCTGAAATCATCTTCAAAATGCTGCTTAGTAATAAGATTAAGTAGGATGAAATGTATTATGAAATATGGATAGGCCTTATTTACAACTTTGCCTCTATATATTCATATCCTTTGGTATAAAACTATTTCATTCTTTGCACATTTGTTTCATTAGCTGATGACCTCAGTGCCAATGAACAACTTATAGGTCCCCATGCATCAGGAGTTAACTCAATACTACCAAAGGAGCATGGGAGCCCATTCTTTTATCTGCCGATCATAAAACACAGTGATGATGAGGTAAATTGTTAGCAAGCCTCCTTTTTGACAGCTGCAGCTTGTGTAAATGCTTTCTTCTTATGTTTTATTTCCTCCTTCTACGTATTTAATCATTATTATTATTATTACCTTTTTGTCTTAGAAGTACCATCTGTATCTAGTGCTGCCTTTATTTTCTGGCCTATTTATTTAGAATTTAAGAGGATATTACTTGTTAGCTCTTTTGCCTTAATTCAGAGATGACAAGTCTTAGCTCTTGGCAAAGAATAATTCAACTCCCTGACTCAAAATCCCTTTTCCTGCTTTCCTCACCCCTTCATCATTCCTCTTGAAGGCTCTTAACTCTTCAGAGAAAATGACTTGTTTTATTGGGTGCACTAAGCAAAGCTTAATACTTAAATAAAAATTCTTTCATATGTAGTACAGAATTACTGGGTTTTAAATATATTTTGGGAATTGTTGGAAATTAATTGTTCTGAATCCATTTGGTAATTTCTTAACTGATATGTCCTTCCATGTCCTGCATCTACTCAGGCCATTGTTTAAGAGATCGTTTCCAGAACAAAGAGGACACCAAAACTGGGGGGAGGGCAGAGGGAAGGAAAAAAAAGTTCTGCAGAATGGGTGCAGGTTTATTCTGTGTGGGCTGTTAACCTAATCCAACATAGATGGAAGATTTTACACTGAAATTAGTATAGTTTTAATATAGTAGCAGTAGGACCTGTATTCCTTCATCCAGTCTTTCTTCTGCTTTCCTTTCTGTCTCCAGCCATGTGAAAACTTCCTTTTGGGGTGGGGTTTGCACAGTGCAGGGATTATGGTCATAATTGTTTTCCCCAGTATCTTAACACCTATTATGTGATTTTTCTGATAAATTCCTTACTATGAAAAGGAGGTTTGATTCCACTTTGTTCAATTAGGGTGATTTTTCTCTCATTAAGGAATTGTTTTACTTCATGTTAAATCATTATAAATGATACCTGTTTTTAGAATAATAGAATCTTTGATTTCCCTTTCTTCTTCCACTTAATTTGTCTGCATAGGTTTCAGCCACTGCTGCCTGGGACTCTTCTGTCCATGACTCAGTGCACCTCAATAGGGTAACTCCTCAAAATGAGAGAATTTACTTAATAGTGAAGACTACTGTGCAGCTCAGTCACCCTGCTGCAATGGAACTGGTGTTACGCAAAAGGATTGCAGCCAACATTTATAACAAGCAGGTAATAAGTTTAAATATTCTTTTATTCCTTGTTTTGTTTCGTATTCTTAATTTAATGAATGTGTTTTCTTAGCTGCTTGCTTAATTTTGTGAGTCTGGTCTTCCCAGAGAGAGAAATGAAAACTAGATTTTTATAGGTTGCACTGAAGTTGTGTACTGGTGTATTTCTTTGAACTGTACATTTTTTAGCTGATTGAACTTCGTAGCATTGTATACTGAGCACAGTGTTGTAAGACTGCTTGAAGTATCATAAGTGTTGTAAGACTGCTTGAAGTATCATAAATGCTAAAAGGTAATTTAATAAATTATGTTTCTGATTGGCTTCATAATGAGATTTTTCATTGCACCTTTTTATTTAATAACTATCAAAACAGTAACTGAAAATTACTTTCTTTCTAGAGTTTTACCCAGAGCCTCAAAAGGAGAATATCCTTGAAAAATATATATTATGCCTGTGGAGTGACTTATGAAATAGTATCCAATATACCAAAGGTAAATCATAGTGTATTTCTCTGGCAAATACACAGAAACCAACAGAATTTACCTACTCCTGTGGGTGATGATGATTAGAAAGTAAATGTCCTGCTTTGCTGGTATGGGGCAGGTTGCCAAAGTGGATATGCTGAAGTTCAGCATGAGATTGTGTTTATCTTTAAACAGTTGAAAACTGTGGGGATTTTATTTTCTCTTCTACTGTATTTGACTGAGTTTTTGTAGTTAAGTTATTTTTGAAAGCCTGTTAGTGTCTACAGGGAAATTATAGAGGGTACTCAGAGGAATGTTCAGGTTTGTGGAAACAGAATAGCTGGGAATCTGAGTTCACAGGAATATAAATTACTTTTTATAGAAAAAAGCTTGTACAAGTTGTAAATGTACTATAAAATTTATTTTAAAAATAAACAAACTGGACAAATGAAAACATAAATAGTCTTGAAACCCTGTAATTGTCACTTTGTTGCACTACTTAAATTATAAACTCTAGAGAAATCATAGCATATTTTAAGATTTGGGAAGGAAATTACATTTCCTTGCCTAGGAAGTTGTCATTAGTTGAGCCTTAACATACACAATTTCAGGTTATATATGCATTTTTTCTAGAAGTGATGTACTACAAGTAAATTGAGCAAATGCTCAAAACTTCTTGTAAGCTTGATTTCTTCAGCATCATTTGCATCTCTATGGAACTACCCTGGATCATTGACTGTAATTAGGTTTGCTGATTAAGTTTAAGATGCCCAATTCAAATTAACTTCTAGATTGAACTGGTCAAAAAAAGTGAGCTAAAACAATTGGCTTTTCCTTTTGAAACCTTGAATGGTGTAACTTCTACTTTAGGCTACAGAAGAAATTGAGGATCGTGAGACCTTAGCACTGATGGCTGCAAGGAGTGAGAACGAGGGCACATCCGATGGCGAAACCTACATTGAGAAATACACACGTGGTGTGCTGCAAGTGGAGAACATTCTGAGCCTTGAACGTCTAAGACAGGCAAGGAAAAGGCATTTCTTGCACCCTTTGCACTGGATTATAAGAATTCAAGAGGAGATTAGGAGAATTCAAGAGATTATTGTTCTTTTAAAAATACTGCGTTGCTTTTTTTGTTTCAGTTGGTTTTCTTTTTTAGAGATCATTGGACAGATAAATGTAAGATGAAGTTAGTTCTGTGAAATATAAATTTCCAGGGGTGGTGGATGTAGTAACAAAAGGTGGAAACGATGTAGTACTCAGAACCTGAATGAGCAAAGGCCAGAGAATGAATTTCAGACAGAAGCTTTGGTGGTTGTGTATGCAAATTAAGATTTGTGAATGCAAGCCCTGATTGCTGCTGTTAGCTACACTGCAAAAAAGTCCCTATCCTGCTTGCTCAGTTCTCCTGAGGAGACCATGGCGTTGCTGTTAGTGTTTTGTTCTCTTTTCACAGGCAGTCACTGTCAAAGAGGCTCTCTCCACCAAAGCCAGGAACATCCGCAGGAGCATCAGCACTCCGAACGTGCACAACGTAAGGACCCTTCATCATTAGCACCGATGGGGCAGGGGCTGCTGTCTGTGTGCTGATGTAATGCTTGCACAAGGAGATATGGTAATGGTTGCTCTCTGCTGGGACTAACCAGCCTGTGGGGAAGTGGACATGAAGTGAAATCCCACCCCAAAATTGTCTGTCCTAGGAGATAACAAAGTTATCAGGAAAGAGGGGGAAGGTTAGTTGAAATTCTTCTCCTTTTACAAGGATATCCATTTGGGAAGTAGTTCAGGGTGACAACTACCCTGATTCAGATTACTTTTACCTCCAAACCTCTTTAACTGTTTTCATGGTGTAAGGGTAGTTTCCATTTTATGTGTTCTCTCACTCACTCATACAGCAGAAACGTAGATGTCTTTATCTGGTCTGAAAAGAGAAAGAAAACAGCTATTAGAACTAAATGATCATGGTATTTCCTCAAGGTATTCTATCTCACAAATGAAAGGCAGGCGTTTTGTCATTCTGTCTGTTGGTGTTCCTTAGGTGTCCTGTAGTCGACTGGATCTTTCTGCCTGTGATGAAGATGACAAGGTATGGAAACGTAGCAACAAACAGCTCACATTCCCAGATTTCCCACCCCCACCAGAAGCAAGATGTGTTTGAGAAATGGGGGAAAAAAGGAAAATATAAATAGTATTTTTCTTTAATAGTATTGAAAGCAGTTGATTTACATAAGATATCTTTGAAGTTTACATATAATTACATATAATTTTGCATTAAACCTTTTTGTCCTTCTTGGCCTTTCATATTAGAATTATAGAAACTGATATGTAAGAAACAGAGCAAAACTTTAACTACTTCTCTGACCAGCTAATTGCCTTCAAAACAATGCATTTCAGTGTGACAGGAAAATTGTCTGAAGTCAGTAATTGACACACCTTTGGTTTGTGGGGTTTGGTTGACTCTTAAAAAAACCACCTGAGTTTACCTGTTGATTTTTTTTTCCACCTTTGCCTGCATCATCATGCAGATTTATGTATTTTTATTTTTTTAGGGTTGGTCTGAAAGTCACCTTGATATATCTGACTGTTGTTCCAGTTATCAAGATGTATCATGCTATGGTACTTTACCCAGGGAGTCACCTCGCAAGAGCAAAGATGGCAGTGGTGAGATTTCATATATGTAATGACAATGCTGGTGGATTCTTATTTACTGCATTAAACTGAAAATTAAATTCCCAGTGCTCTTTTCCTTATAAATGTGTTATTCAGCTGCTACTTAAAGAACTAAATATAACCTGGAAATAGAGGACAAAGGGAGAAATCCATAAGACATCCCGGAAAGGGGGTAAAAGAGGTGGGCAGAATGTGCTAAATATAAATCCAAACTGTAGAAGAAAAAAAAAGAAAAAAAGCCACCCAAAACACCACACATAAACACACAAAAGAATAAAATGCAGTTGATGTTATTTTATGAATTTAAAGGTGAAGATGCTTTTTTTAAAGTGGGAAGTGTCCTTAGACATGTTCTTTACATGATGTGTGGATATTGTCTGTGCTTCCCTGTCAGTGTGTCACAAGTGCCTTGTTTCCTTCAGGTCACATTGAACAGGCAATGGAGGTAGAAATACTGCTGCAATAAAGTGGGACTGGGGGTTTATTCATTGCTTCCTTGCTTATAATTTCCTTTTTAATCATGCTGGCTGTTCTGGATGGCTGGCTTGGTTACAGGGCAGATTTAGTCTTGTGGGCAGAGGTCAGGTGAGACACAGGAAGTAAAGTGCATCTCAGTTCTCTTTTCAAGGACACTTCCCACTGGTTTTATGACCAAGATAAAAGGGAGAAATGTTGGAGCCTCAGAATGAAAGGGGCAGATACTGCTGTTCTGTGCTTTCCTTCTGTTTCCAGATTTCTCTGAGGATCTCACTGAGCTGTGCATTATTTCGTGCCTAGGCCAGTGGTTAAATACTTAAATACTGACATTTTTCTGTAGCCAGTTACTTTGTCAATTGCATGGCTTAACCTTCAGTTGTTTTGAAATATGATCTTGCAGTCAGGATTTGAAGAACTGAAATACACTTTTTTTGCTTTTTTACCTAGGTGTTGTAGCAGAGAATTCTCATGCTTTAATGGCCAGCCCTTTTAAAGCATTTTCTCCCCAGCCACCAAAGTTTTTCAAGCCCTTAATGACAGTGAAAGAGGAACATAAAAGGAAGACCCCACTTGAAAGCCGACCTCTACTTAGTCAAGAGGTAATCTTTGAAAAGGACCTGCTTTTTTATAGGAGATGGAGTGATTTTGTGTACTTGGCAAATCATTTGCATCTGTTGCAACAGAATTTTATGATTTTCTGGTAAAAGTATTCAGGTCACTTTTTATATCTGGTGGAGTTTTGCTTTTTGGAGTTTTGTTTTTTATCTGAATACAGGATTTGTAGATTTTGGGTTTTTTTTTACTTCTTGGTATGTATTCTTCATTACAGGATACTTCTATTTTAAAGTAGCAGTAACTAATTTACTACCTTTACACCTTTTTTTTTTTATTCTTCAGTGAGATGGTGTGTTTTTTTAAATAGATGAAATATAGTTCTGTGAAACTATTCTGGGATGGTTATAATTCTGGCCTTTATTCCTCACTCTCAAACTCTGGGAGGAATGCATGAGTTCCCCTACCCATTAACTTGAATTTTGATGTCTGTATGGCCAGCATGGGTGTTTCACCTTCATCACATCTTCACACCTTTCTGACTTGGCACCCATTTAGCACCGTGGTCAGAGCTGTGGTTTGTGTGATGTGTTGTGTGTCTCAACCTTTGCAGAGCATGCCTCCATCTCAGGTGCACTGTGGTGGCTGTGCTGTGCCTGCAGGAAGCAGGGCCAGCAGCATGGCTAAGGAGAAGATTGTAAGTTTTGTACCAGTTTTTGTCTTGAGGCCTGGTGGTGGGCTTGAGGCACTCATGCTACTGCAGCAGGAAAAAGTAGCTGTGAGGTGGAAATAACCACTTGTGACTGACTGTGGGTTATGGTTGTAACAGTTGCTTGCCTGGCTTGCAAATGCATTCTGTCATTGGAGCTAACACTGCTGGGGTTTGGTGCTCTGTTTGTTTTGTTTTGGCTTTTAATGTTTATATGTCATATGTCTTGTGGGGTGGGGGGAGAGGGGAGGCTGTAGTATTTACAGGGCACAAATGATCAAATAAAGGATGGGTTAGTGAGCCGTGCTGTTGTCACTCTAATATACCTTGTATGTTACCTAGATTTTGTGACTATACCCCAGAGTAAATGGAATGATCCCATTTGGTGTAAGTAACCGTGCATTTAGGTGTGGGTACACTATAAAAGCTTATAATTGCCTGATATGGAAGTAATATGACTAAAATCAGATTGCCGCTCTTAATTAACCTGCAGCCTGTCTTCATCTTAATTCAGGTGGAAATTGAGGTGGAGGGCTTTTGTTTTGATCTTCACTTGCTAAATCCTTTTCTCACTGCTGCTTCAACAAAAGGTGTATCATCATTTGTGCTGTATGATGGTTTTGGTTTGGGGGCTGTGGAAAATGGCTGCAAATACTTGCTTTAATCAGAGCTTTAGATTTAAAATTCAGAACCTTCAAATTATTTCCTGTAAGTCCTATGGGACACTTTTCTGCAAAATTCTAGTGATGGGTTCTTCTATTCAACAGTTATCTTCATTCCTACCATATAGCCAAGCCATTAAAAAACCTGTTCTGGATTTCTAATGCTGTTTTTAATGGTCAGTTGTTAGACCAAAGTATCCTGAGTGTTCTGGTGTATATATTTGAAGCTTGGCTGCTGGGTTTGGGTGGCAGCTGCTTTATTCTTGATCATGTTAATTTTCCATAAGGTAGCTGACGTGGTGACTCTCACTGAGTCACTGATACAAATAGCATGAAGGTATTTGGAAGAAAAAAATCTCCTAGTGGGTTGAAAAAACATCCCTTGGAAAATAAATTGTTACAAAACTTTCCATAGCAACCTGAGGGCAGTTCTAATCCCTTGAGCGAAAATAAAGTCCCACCTCATGCATGCCCTGAATTAACCTAGGCCCTTGCCTGTGCTGCTTTCCACAGAAACACAGAAGCTTTCAGAGCTAGGAAAGGGCAACGTCCTGCCACCAGGCTTTTCCAGCTAGAAGGGAGCTAATTCACTGAACACTGTAAACCTGCTGTAGCCAACAGGACCATAGAAAGAGGTGTTCTTTCAGTTCTCAGCTGCTTGACTCGTAGTGACTACTCCCTTGTATCAACACAGCTTTTTGTTTGGTTGCATAGGAAGTCAGATCAAGGGAACTGGTCCACTCAGCTGATGGCTTGACTACCATGGAGTTTTTCATTTGGATCTAGTCCTCTGTCTGATGACTTTTTAGACCCTTGAGGGTCCTGGGGAGACAGGCAAGAAGGAGCAGCTGCTAGTGGGGAGGAGGTTGACAAAGCTACTTTGTATAGCCCAGACAGCCCTGGTTGTTGTGTTTAGCCAAGTGATGCTTCTGGGGGTTTTATTGCTTTAGGAAAGAAGCCTTTGTAGGATGTAGACTTCCCAGGCTACCCCATTTTTCAGAGCTGCAGTGAGTCCTATATTTTAACTAGGCTGAAGTATTTCAATATTCAAAACACATCTGCCAAAGGAAGGGGAAAAAAAAAAAAGCAGTTAGCAAAAAATGTTTTTAATTCAGTTGGCCTGAAATAGAGCATTCAACCTGAAATTTCAGAGAGTACTTACATATGCTTGATATTGCAGCTGTATCAAAACAGCATGATATAGGGGCATGTTCTGTATAATATAGGAATACAGTGACCTATGTTAAGGTCAGATAAATGTTTTCATATGAAGTGTATTTAAGTACTGCCAGTAATTAACATGTTTAAGAGAGAGTTTGCTAAGAGGAAGACCTTCTAGCAGGCAATAAAAACTGAGGCACCTGTGGTGCAACCACTAGATAAGTATTACTGATTTTTAAATTAGTAAAATGGGAACTAACTTGTTGAGGTTACTTGAGAGGTGTAATTTAGGGATTTGAAAATGCAGATGCAAAGCAGGTGTGGGGAAGCTGCTCTCTGCTCTTGCTTATTTTGCTTCTTTACTGCTAGAACTTGTCTCAGTATTTGCTGTTGTTGTCTTTTTGTTACCAGGTCTTAAATCTGCTTTTCATTATAGTCATTCTGTTACATCCCAGGGAAGTTGCTGAAATTTCTTGACCAGTTTTTCAAAGATTTTATCTTTATTTATACCAATAGCCTGAGCTGTACAAGGCACCTTCTTTCTTTTTTTCCCCATCTCACATCCACAGAAATTTGAAAAACTCTGAAATTGCTTTGTTTCTGCAATTTCCCCATCAGGAAACTTAAGATGAGCTCTGAAAGGAAATATGTCTTGTCACACCAGGGGCGTCTTTTTTTTTTTTTGTCACAAGGTGGTGTCTCCTCACCTATTCACAGTGTTCTTCACAGCCCATGTTCTAGTAAGAAGGCTGGTTCTCTGTAGCTTAGCTGTTGTACTTACGATGACAGATAACACTGAAATGGCACATGACTGACATTGTGGTTACTTGTTTGGCCTTTCCTAATCACTCACCAATGTCTGTATGTCTGTAGAGCCATTTCTCAGTTACAGCCTCTTATCCAGACTGATTCTGAACAGGGACACCACCAAGGTGGGGTTTTTTTCAGTCAAATGAGGAATCTTGCAAGTTTCAAAGGAGGCACAAAGAACTCTTATAAAAATACATTTTGGTCTTAAGGGGACATTTAGCTAGTATTGACTAGAAATACTTTCTTAATTAAATGTTTATTAGTTTGGAGTTCATATATAATCTTCAACTTTATAAAGTATATTTGATAAACTCTTAGTTTTTGATGTTTCAAAAAAAAGAAAACCCAAGCTATAAGGTTCAGCATAGAAAAAAACTTAGTTTTGCACAAATAAAATTGGTAAAAGGGAAGAAGTAAGCAGAATGATTGAGAAAACATCCCTTAGAGATGAGCAGCTGGTATCCTGCAATATGCAAAAAAGATGCTTTGCATAAGGCTTTAGTGCTTGGAAGGATATTCTCAGTCTCAATAAAGCAGGTATTAATTTTTTTTCTTTACTTCTAAAGGAACTGTGAATTTCAGATGTAAGTAGCAAGATTTTCAACAGTATAAATAATACTCAGTAGTCTTACATGACATTTTATAACACTATTGCTCCTCTTCAGAGAAATAAATAATTGTAAATGAAAGCTTTTGTCCAAATTCTGTATGAGAAATACTCTGAAAGAGTGCCATGAAAATTAGAAAGCAAAGGATACCAGGCCTTTACTTGAGCAAATATTAATAATCTGAAATGTGGTTGGATTTGTCAGATAGACAAGTAGAGACATCCTGTTGAGATACTGATAGCTGTGCCAACAAAAAATTAATACTATTAAAAATCTTGAGTCATTTTAAGAGGCCATTCTGCATGGGTAATACTGAATTATATTTGCTATGAGTTTGAACATGGTAAGAATGGACATGAGACCCTGTTACAGATAAGGGCTGTCTGACAAATGGGGAGAGCCTGGACTATCTGGAGCTGTTCAGCCTTAAGGAGACCAGTCCTTAAGGGGCATCTTATCAATACAAAAACACCTGATGAGCCAAGGCAGACTCTTCTCAGTAGTGTCCAGTGACAGGACATGAGGCAAATCAAAACACATGAGATTCCATCTGACCACAAGATGGAACAAGAAAACACTTTGTCTACTGTGAGGGGGGTCAAACACTGGAATGAGTTGTGCAGGAAAGTTGTAGAGATCTCAAAACCCACCCAATTCGACACTGTCTTGGACAACCTGCACTGGCTGACCAAGCTTGAGCAGAGGGAGATTGGGCTAAATGACCTCAAGAGGTGCCTTCCAATCCAAACAATTCTGTGATTATTCTGACATGGGCAAACAGCAAATCTGTTTTCTGTCTGGGCATTGGAAGTTTTGTTATACAAAGTTTTGTTATACAAAGTTATTTGAGCAGTCTTGGCTACTTTGAAGTGAGGAGACATTTTCAAGAGGATGTTTAAACTGATGTGTTGATACTCTGTGGTCATCTGGTTAACTGTTCTGCTTTTCCTTTTACATTGGTGAATCACAGTAGGTGTCTGAAAGCATCCAGGGACTTCAGGTATCACACAGGATCTGCTTTGATCAGAATTTGAAATCTGTGATGCAGATAAAGGAACTGAGAAACAATGGGTGCTACAGTTTATTTAAAGGACTTCAGCAGTTTTCATTTTTCCTAAATTACAATTACTTCCAGTAGAAATTTCCTGTAAACTAACCATTTTTACTATATATGTATGTGTATACATATACCTATGGTTATACCTGCATATATATGTGTAAATGAAGACATATATGTATATAATGAAGGAAGTACTTAAAAAGGATCCATGTAGAGTCCTGCCTGCAGTATTTTTTTTTTTTTGGAGCAGCCCTACCATGTTGCCAGAGTCTTTCTCAGATTCATCTTTACAGACTGAAGTCCTCAGCTTCAGATGGACTCTTTGAAAGCCACATATGTGGTCTGGTCATGGTGCATCCCCACACATCACCAAGGGGAAATTCAGGGAGGCACCTCCAATTCTGCTAGGGTGATTAGTGTCACTTATTTCCCTCCAAACATGTACATGTCTGTATACAAATGCTTCCTTGAAGATTTGCTGTAATATTTGATCTTTTTGCTTGTTTATTCAAACATCCTGAACATATTCAGATGTGATATCCAGGGGCAAGCAAAATTATTTAGCCTCGCTGATATCAGCATAATGGAAAATCCCCCTGTACAAAGTTTTTAGTAATCCCAAAGTTTTCCATAACTTGTATTGCAGCAGGGACTCTTTAAGGCCTTTACCATTCATATTTATGTTTATCTTCTTAGCTAATGAATTAACTCTATAAAATACCTTCAGTAGATTTAATTAGTCTAAATAATGGGGGAAAAAAGTTTGTGTGTGAAAATATGTAACTTTCCTTGTATTGGTTTATATTTTCTGAACTATTTAGAATTTATTTTCTAAAAATTGAATAGCTCAGTGTAGATAGGATACGTTCCCAGCCGCTCTTTTCAGTGGTGTCTTCCATTCTTCAGAATAAAGACTATTAAAGGTGCATATTTCTCCATGCTCAGAAAGGAAAAAAATCAAGGAGGGTTAGTTTATTTTGGAAACCTCACTGTCACAGGTTCCTAATCCTAATTCCTCTTCTCATTTGCAGGACTCTGAAGAGGAAGACAATGAGTTGGAGGCCATTAATAAGAAACTGATAAGTCCACAAAGTTTTCAAAATTTCCGGCCTTATGTACCAGAGGAGTTTGCTGACTTCAGTATTTACAATGCTAGCCTGGAGAACAGGGAGTGGTTTTCCTCTAAATCAGACTTCATGAGCTCACGTGTTCTTGAGAAAGAGGTGTCCCGCAGCCCCACCACTAGCAGTATCACTAGTGGCTACTTTTCCCACAGTGCCTCTAATGCCACCCTGTCTGACATGCTTGTTCCCTGTAGTGATAGCACAGACCAGCTAGCCAGTCACTCCAAGGAGCAGGACTCTACTGATCCCTTGGGATCATCCCTTGCACATGATTTAAGATCTTCCTTAAACAAGCAATGTCGAGAGTCAGAAAAGGAGTTAGCGAGAGAGAAGTTACCCGTGGTACCACTGAAAGAAAACAGTGCCTTAACCAAGCAAGTACCACTGTCATTCAGTGCCACTGACAGAGACTCTCAGCAGTTACCCAGAGCTGGGTCCCTCTCAGCTCTAAGTTCCTTGGATGGGAAAAACACCATCAAATTTTCAGCACACGAGGTGACAGTTGAGCACACGACGGACATTCTGGAAGATCACTCCTTTACTGAGTTCATGGGCGTTGAGGATGGCAACGACTTTGACCATTCAACAGCTCCACAGTCGTGTTCCCTTCTGTCCTCTAACGGAGCGAGTGCCTCGGAGTCACCCCGAGGCCCTGGCAAGGGGCAGAGCCCATGCACGGGCCAGCAGAGCTCTGCAGCAGCAGCAGGTGACAGCTGGCTTGCAGATGCTGAGGAAAGCCCTTTTTGTTCTGGACTGGTGAAAGACACTTCAGAGCCTGAGACTTATCCGGACACTTCCACGGACAATTTTATTACGAAGGACCACTTGGATGGTTCTGACTGTGAAGAAGGTGCTTCTGCAGATCCAGCCCACGTCTTGCCGAGCTGGGTGGCCGTGGGCGAGCAAGTCTGTGTTGGAAGTAATAAAATGGGCACAGTGAGATACGTTGGAACGGTGGATTTTTCAGCTGGAATCTGGGTTGGAGTTGAACTCAATGTTCAGCTGGGTAAGACTAAATGTGTTCTGGGTTATCTATGCAGCTAGTGTGACCAATTTTTAAAGTCACAGTACAATCATTCCGTCCAATTCAGTCCTGGAAAGTACCTCCAGTTTCATGAAGCTTGGTATCTGATACACCCAATTATCAGCTTTCTGGTTATAGGGATGCTCTAATCCACTTTTAACTGTCTGAAAGCCCTGCTTTTGCATATTGTGGTAATTCCCCGTCGGTACCCTTCTGTTTTCACAGGTCAGAGAAACAAGCAAAACCTTAAGTTGGCACATTATTTTTAAATCAGTGTGTACACATTCATGAACAATATTACTTGTCAGATAGGTTTGCTGTGACTTTTAGAGATTTATTGTTGTTTTCCACTGGGGAAAGATGAATTCCAGAGCACAGGTTTTCTGTAACTTCAGAGGGCTCAGAAAAAATCAGGGCTTTGCAAGTGTTAAGAAACTTCTATAGAAATGCTGCAGGTCATTTAAAAAGATGTTTTTAGTAGCTTAATAGGTAACATCACTTATGCCAGAAGTTTGTCTCCAGCTAAATTTTAAGCTTTGCAAGCAATTGGTTTTGAGCACAGTTTATTTTGCAAAATGAACACATTCTTTTTAATCTGTTAGTTAAAAAAACAACATTTTAGAAAATCATCTTTTTGGTCACATTTTAAGCCCTCCTTTCCAAGTTTCGTTCTCCCTAGTGTATGGCAAGCAACTGGCTCTGTCACTCAGCAGGAACAGTCTTGACTATTTGACAGATAACCAAAGCTATTCACACTTCAGCGCCTCAATTGTATGTGCTAATGGCAGCACCAGCATTTAATCTTGTGCGTTTCTTTCCGTTGAAGGGAAGCACGATGGAATTGTGAAAGGCAGAGAGTACTTCCACTGCAAACCACGGCACGGTGTTTTCGTTCGTCCCGGGCGCCTCAGCAAAGCACCAGCTCCCACAAGGAAATGGAGTAGCACTTCCCGGTCTCAGGCATCTTCCACTTCAGAGAAACGGAAGAGTTCTGTGCTTCAAGGCTCATCAGCCACTCCCAAGACAGGAGGAGACGTCCTCTGCCATTCAGGAGATGCAGCGGCTTCTGCTTTTTCTAGGAAACAGGAAAACAGGAAATCTTGGATTAACTAAACCGCAGTATTTTTGCACTTACTACACAAATCACTGTGTAGAAAACTCTACGGATTTTTGAAGCTATTGTACATTTTAACCTGTCCATATGGAATGTGTATTCTTTAGAGTCCTTGACTTAATGCTCTAATTTTTTATAAATAATATATATATTATATATATATGAATGTGTATCTATAGTTTGTCTGCCAGTGGGCAGATACGGCTGCACACTAAAACACAGTTAAAGCTGATTGTAGATAACTGAGGTACTGGACTATTTGTTACGCAACAACTTGGGAGATATATTTTAAACAACAAAAGATATTTTATTGAGGAAAAACCAGGATGTGAATCCATATTCTTTAAAAAAAACCCAACCGCTGTTCTTAATTACCAAAGAACTTGTTTTAGACTGACATATTTGCTGTTTATATCTTTCTATTGTAAATGTTCTAACTGGTAACTTGGTGCCATGTTCCTTTCAGTCACTGGGCACCGTGCAGCCTTCCATGTTTAAGCACACTGAAATATCCAACTGCTTCATATGTTTTGTCTTCCTTGAGGCCTGCCACTGTGCTGACTTGGCATGGGAATGACTGACGATGCCTGAAGCTATGAGTCTGGCATTTCACATGCTAGCAAAAGCCAGCCGGGCAGTTTGACTGCAGCAACAGTATTACTGCAAGGGTGTGAGAGGACAACATTCTGGGTTTTTTAGGGGGTTTTGGGTTTTTTGGGTGCGGGGTGGGGAGAAATGGGAAATAAAGAAGCAGTAAATGGATCATGACTGCAAACTTTGCACTTGTTACTTGCTGGTTTATTATCAAGATGAAATAGAACCTGCTAAAGTAATTTTAATCTGTAAAGTTTATTTTAATAATGGGAATGATGGAGGGATTTATGTCTGGTGCTCATGAATTCCTAAGCAGGTTGTTCCACATGTAGATACTGTAGATGCCTGTACAAGCGTTCCTGATATTTGTAAAGCAACATGGTAAAAAATGAGTGAAATGAATGGTCTGCTGTATCTTTTCTTTGTTCCTTAGCAAGTGAATGATTGAGATACCTGGGACCTTACTGAAAAGCTGCTGTTCTTTCTTTGATTGTTGTGTACAGTAAGCGGACTCTCGTATTTTACTATTTACTGTAAAGAACTGTAATTTATATACTGCCATACTGTATTTAATTGGTGCAGACCTGTTGTGTGTTAGAATACAGACTGTTTACTTGGGATTTAAAAAAAAAATGTTTTCCTTGTGTTTGGTGCAATTAGGCTTTATGTTCAAAGAAGGAGCTGTTTCTAGCTGGTGCTGCTCAGATGCAAAGGACTTGGTAAAAATGCTGAAGGATAGTGTGGTTGGAGTGCACTACTACATGGTATGAACCCATCTTACCACTGAGCCTCAGAGGAGAATAGCAGCCCCTGTGGATACACATTCTTCACCTTCTGCTTTCTCCATCCCTCTCAGGAGGGGGAGCAAAGCCAGGAAGCTCCTGCCAGAGAGCAGAATCCTGTGGGTCAAGGGGAGATGGGACAAATTCCTGGAAGACAGACAAGAGAAGATCATTGCTAAATATATAAAGGCCTCAGCTGCTGGCAGCTGGGAAGGCAATGTGCTGAAGGAGGCAGTGAAAGTGCAGTGCACTTGCCCTTGCCATGGCTTTTGTCCCTTCTAAGACAGGATTCTTAAGTGTCAATTGATTTTGAAATGCTTACCTTTGCAGAACAGTTCATGCTTCTGGTGTCCACAGTGAGTTGCTCTCACTGCATTAATGACACTGCTGCTGGAGGAAACTACTGTAATAGAAAAAGATTTTATGCAGAATTATTTTATTTCACACAGATGATTGTGGAACCCTGCCAGGTATCAATGCCAAACACCCCGGTGTCTGGAAGTTAAGTTTAGATGTCACTTTAAGCTTTTTAAAAACATTTTAGGAAGTTTGCTTACACAGCGGCATTAACATATTTGTCCAGGACCAGTACAAACAATTTTGGAAATAAATGTGGCCATTTTCTTATGGCACACATTCACTAGTTACACCAGGTTAGCATCAGCCAGCATCAGCTGGGCTCTACATTGTTTCAGACCACTGAGAATACAGAATGCATGATTGATTGCTTCAGAAACACTGGGATAATTGTGCTCTTGGAGTAAGCAATCTGTATATACTAAAGAGACCAAAGGAAGCCAACCTTGTGTCCTTCTGTGCCCATTTCACATAACCTATGCCTGTGTGAGTTCTGTTGTTATTAAAAGACCTGTACTTTTGCAAGCCTTGCACGTTAACATGCCCTGCCCTGGGCTGATGTAAAGTTAGAAGGAGCACAGCTAACGGGTGCAATGATTTGATAGGAAGATGAAAGCTCTTTGGTTGATGTGCTCCTCCAAACTCTAGTACATAAACAGAACCATTTTTTTTTCCTGTTAGCAATGCTAGACTAGGAATTTGCTGTCTTGAACTTTGGATTCAAAGTAGAAGGAAATTGTGGTGATGCAACTATGAATTGCTTTTTTTTCTTTTTAATTTTAACTAGCAGCTGCCTAGTAAGCATAGTGTACAGTCTGTAGCAAGATCTCAGTTTAAGAAAACCAAACACCAGTCATGATACTAAATAACGTTATGCAAAGCCAATCCCTCATTCAAGAAACCTGCCATCCTGTTTGTTTTCCCAATCTGCACAGAATTAATGGGTTTTGATATCAGAGTCATTAGAAAGCTAAGTAAGATCAGGCTGGCATTCACCTTGTTTTCTGAGTGTAGGATGTGCTGTTTTTTCGAGCACGCTTGCCTTTATGGAGACATGGAGTGCTCAGGGAACAGCTGTGACAGCCCAGCAAGCACTAGCACAAGCGTTTAGTCGGCACCACTGACTAACAACAACATTGCCCCACCAAAGGTTTCCTTCGAGTTTGCAGCTGGAGGCAGAGTGCGGAGTGCTGGTGCTCTGTAAACAATAACAAGTACCATGGAGCAGTGTAATTGGGGAAAGGTCGGCTGCCAGCCCCTGAGCGGCTCTGGCCGTTCCCTCCCCTGCCCTCAGGTGAACTCGCTCAGATAACTCGTCTGTGCCTACAGGAGTGGGAGACAGGAGCTGCCCCCGGGGCTGGACAGGTTGCTGGTGGACTTGAAAGAGCACGGTGGAACTTGCTTCTCAGCACTCTTTGGGTACATGTTTTGGGGGCCTCTTCATCTGCTTAGCCGGTAATTTGCGGAATCCAAAGGGAGAGGGGAAAATGTGTCAAAATCTCTGAAAGGGACCTTAAAGACTTAAGTTGTTGGGAAAGGTTGGAGAGGAGGCGGCTGGATGAGACCAGGCGCTGCCTTCTTTATGCAGCAAAGCATGCTAAAACCAACTTTTCTCATAAAAAAAAAAGAAAAAGAAAAAAAGTGTGCCGTCCAAGTGCAGCGGAGTTTTCATCCGTGAACACGTAAACTGCGAACACCCGAGGGTGGACCGCAGAGAGGGATGACGCTGGAAAAGCCGTCCAGCTTTCCTGACCTACTTGCGTCTTATTGTCTCATTCCAGCTGATACGTGCGCGCTCCAGCACGGCGCAGGGACAGCGCAGCGCCGTGAAGCGGCTCGCGGCTGCTTCCAGTGCATCCATCCACGCATCCATACCGCCTTAACCCCGCGGCCCCTTGCCCGCGGGAGGGCGGAGCGGCGCAGCGCGGGGCGGGACGTGCGGCACCGCACGGCTCGGCCTCAGCCTTGCCCGCCGCCGCCCGCGGTGAGTCGCAGCGGGCGGGCCGCGAACTCGCGGCTCCGGGTCTGGTGTGAGGGCCCGACAGCCGCGAGGGCGGGGGGGCGGGCGGAGCCCCGGCCTGAGGGCCCGGCGGCCGCCGCCTCCCGCTCGCCGAGGCTCCGCCCGTCCGTGCTGTCCCCTTCGCCCTTCTGCGGGCCGGCAGATGCTCGTAGGCTCGCAGCCTCCGTCCCTTGCTTTTCTCCCTTCTTCTTAAAATGCCGTCGGGCGGGCGGGTCCTGGGAGCTGCCTCGGGTTAACAGCGCCGTTCGGAAGCGTCGCGTAAGTTGAGTGTCGGCCGAGAGCGCCGCTCTGGAGCGGGGCTGATCTCCCTGGTTCTGAACAAAAGCGGTGATCCCGGCCCCCGGGTCTCGGGTCAGGGGTGAGTCCGTGTTCTGCAGGTGCAGGAGGAAGCCGTGAGGAACGCTCGCAACGGGTTCTTTAGGGAGAGCCCCTCACAGGAAGCGGGCAGAAATACGCAGCCTGGCTGGGCCGCTGATATTTGATTTATTTCTCCCCAGGTGAAACACTTCCGAGGGATCCTGATGTGTCTCTTTCAATCTACCGCTAGAAGGTTGGTTTCCCAAGTGCATTGCGGACTTAAGGCCTTGTCCTCAACTAAACAGAAGTTTTGCTTGGAAATGGCCCGTCCCAGTTCAAGTAAGACGTGTATTTGTTTGCTTTAGCACCCAGGACAGGTTTTTAAGGTGGATTTGAAGTGCGAGAAGCTTTTGTGTGCTAAGTGAAATCCATGGCTTAATTAAAAATGTTTAAAACAGTGTGAGGTGGCTTTATTTGTCCCCCAGAATAGTAAAATTACCTTTCTGTGTCTGTATTCTGTAGAGTTCCAAAAACCCTTGTAGTCAGCATGGTTACAACATAAACACGTTTTTAATGTTTATAGTTTATGCACATAAGTATGCACTGGTTAATTGCATTTCCCTTTCATAATGCTAATGAGTAATAAAACTAATTCCTCATTTCTTTGTACAAGACTGGGCCTTGAGCATTTCTAACAGTTCAGGAGCTGGGTAACCCCAGGAGCCTGGTTCAGGCTAGCAGTTAAGGCAGACCTCTTTTCACTTGTTTAAGGGTATTTTGGTTTTGTTTTTCAATCCGAGAATGTGCCTTAACTTGAAAACTGTACACGGGTACTATAGCAACCCCCTAATGTCGGGTAGCCGAGGCAAACTTGCTTTTTCTGCTGCCTTGAGCATCAGCATTTGGCTGCTGCCAGAGACCTGGCTGGGAGGGCTTTTTGCCTGAGCTTTACACATTCAGGGCTTGTGAGGTTCGGTTTGCAGCAGCAAGTGGGGCATCACAGTCTCTGCCCAGTCCTGTGGTTCTGTGCTGTGGGTCTTGGGACCTCTCCAGTGGCTCTTTCCTGCTACAGGAACTTACCTGCCTTTGGGTGGGCTTTTGTGTGTTTGTCGGTGGGGAGGGAGTAGTTTTTGTTTTTTATTTGAAAGACCACCTGGTAAATTATGAGGATTAGGGTTGTGGTGAGCAGCTCAAAGTTCACCTGGAGCCTTCTCACTCGTGGGATGCTGTAGGAGCCTGTACTGAGGCCAGTGTTGTTTAACACCTTCATTTATGACCTGGACAATGGACCAGAGTGTATCCTTGGCAAGTTTCCATATAATACAAAGCTGGGAAGAGTGGTTGATACTCCAGAGGGTCCTGCCCCTGGGAATAAATAGTCCCAGGCACTAGGACAGGCTGGGGTGACCAGCTGAGCAGGGGTGTCCCTGGGGATCTGGTGGGCACCATGTTAGCCTTAAGCCAGTGATGAGCCTTTGTGGCAATGAAGGCTCCAGGGCATCTTCTCAATGCACAAAAACACCTCATGGTGTTTGTCAGCTGTGAGGGTGGTCAAACAATGGATTGAATTGTGCAGGAAGGTTATGGAGTCTCTATCCATGGAGATATCAAAAGCCACCCCACAGGACACTGTCCAGGGCAGTCTGCTTTGGCTGACCCTGCTTAAGCAGAGGGGGTTGAACAAGACAATCTCCAGAGGTCTGTTCCCACCTCAGCCATTTTGTGATTCTAACCTGTGTTGCTTTAAAAATCATATCTGAGGTAAACTGCAAGAGATATTATTTTTGTCTGTCTATAGCTAACCTGTTCCTATTTAATCTTGTCTTGACTCACATAAAAAGGCAAAAGAAATTTTCCATCTTTTTTCCAAACTACTATGCAGTGAAGAATGGTGGGAATAACACATTAAAAAATATAAAATATGAGTTGCAAACCTGGAAAACAGGAAAAATGCCTCAAAAGAAAGCGCATTTTCCCAAATTACCTTAATTTTGAAGGTGATACTTTGTGGAAAAAAATCTTCAAACAAAAACAACAACAAAACAAACGTATTTTTTTTTCATCTCTGGATCTTAAGTAACAATTAGGAAGCAAACTGTTCCTGGGTGGTGGTGCCAACAGTTGTTATTGGGGTAGCATCTAGTGTGGGGTTTTAGTTAAAGGCTCTGCCTTTCCAGTATTGATTATAATCATGTTTAGCACATGTTACCCTACTGAGCCTGCTCAGACACATAATTTGAGGATCTCCAGGAACTGCCCTTTAAATTCCAACATACGGAAGCTCAGGAGCCAGTAGGTGTTCTGAAGTTAAAGTCATGGGAGGTGTGTATAGAAGCCATTTCTGGATGCATAAGTGTGGCCTCTGAGGTGAGGGTGTGAGTGCCTGAACAGTTCCTTGTTTTCTGCCCTGGCACAGACATGGCTGATTTCCGAGAGGTGTTTGCCAAGGCCAAGCACATTGCTATCATCACCGGAGCTGGGGTCAGTGCCGAGAGCGGCGTCCCCACCTTCAGAGGGGCTGGAGGCTTCTGGAGAAAGTGGCAAGCCCAGGTAGGTACTGGTGACTCGTGTGTGCACGGCTGTGCCTCTCTGTCTGCCACACAGGTGGGCATGGAGCGTCAGGAACAGCTGGAAGAAGAGGGTGGAAGTTCTCCCATGGCAGTGCAGCAGGGACACAGCTCTCCTGCAGCTGCCTCTGCAGCTCTTCTCCGTGCCCTTGAAGATCTGCTTCTGTCCTTCAGTTTATCCATTGCTTGGGAAAAACAACATTCTTGCAGGCAGCTCTGGGTCTTTCTACCATCCTTGTCTTCTTGCAGTTCAGCTGTTTGCTCATCTTACGACACCCTCACTGTTTTCCTGCTGTGTGTGGCTTTTCCTGTTTTACACTCTTTAGTGTTTAAAACAAACCAAAATACCAAAGGAAGAACTGACGATAGAGACTGGTTGTTTTCTTTTAATCTTGGTGTCTCATAACACCCTTTAAAAATGCTTTAGGACTTGTTTTGTTTTGGGGCAGGTTCTTTAATTCTCCCACAGGCTGTTTCTCTTGCTGGAATGATCTTGCCAGCACTGGGAGCCAGAGGGGTGGGAGAGGAGGTGGGAGCAGACACTGGGAGTACAGCTGAAAGCACCAACAATGTGAGCTCTATGGGGGCCTTATGAGTCTCATCCTGCTGGTGCTGCAGGTGTTTTAGCAGCTGTTCTGGCTGTTCTGCTGTCAGTACATGCTACCCCAAATGCTGCAATCAGACCTGCTTTTTAATTACAGCATTCCTGAATGATCTGATGAAGCTTAAAAAGTGTCAGAGACATGGTGGTTTGAATCTTAAAGATGAGGTTTTTGCTTTCAGTGACCATCAATTCAAATAAAGCATGTGTGTGTATAAATGTTTGGTCCTGCTGCATCAGAAACTTGCATTCCATTTCCGTGTCAGCAGAATTGTGCATTGAGGTGCTGGACTGACCTGCACCTCGTTTTTGAGAAAGAGAAAGCAAAATTAAAGTTAGTGTGAAAAGCAGCTTCAATTTTACCTGCATACAAAATACAAGACTTTAGACTTTGGTTTTGACAATGGGTGTAATTTGGCTTGTGTTACACTTAAAGCAGAAAAGAAATTTCTAGCAAAGGAAATACATTCACATGAGTTTTATGGCTGCCATGGAAAAGAGAGTTGTGGGTGCCAAAAAAAGGGTGTGCATTGGAGTATTTCATCTTGCTTTAGCTTAGCTAGTGCTAAGCTCCTAATAGTTTGGTAGGGCAGCACAGAGTACGGTTGGAATGTAGTGTAAACCCATGTATGACACCATTTCTGTAAGTTATTTCCTCTTTTGATCTGACACTTTGACTTGTCACTCTTGTAAGGGTTGTGGAACAATATTCTTATCAACTGCATTTGGTTATAGATAATCTGCTTTTGATGACCCAGTGATGCAGGCAGTATAAATGCAGAGATATATAAGTGGAGCAGTATAAATGGCAGAGATGCAGCAGGCTTCATCTGGGGAAGGGATTCTTTTGTTGTAGGATGACCTGTTACATCTTTTGCAGGAGCTAGCTACTCCAGGGGCTTTTGCACGAAACCCTTCCCGTGTGTGGGAATTCTACCACTACCGTCGGGAAGTGATGCTGAGCAAACATCCCAATCCAGCCCACATTGCCATTGCAGAGTGTGAAAAGCGTCTCAGCAAGCAAGGAAGGAGCGTTGTGGTCATCACTCAGAACATTGATGAGCTGCACAGGAAGGCAGGCACCAAGCACCTCTTAGAAATCCACGGTAAGAGTTGGCTCACATATCTGCCACAGGCTAGGAAACCTGGGGTGGGGAGCAGGAAGAAGGGAAAGCGGGATAAGTACAGAGAGAAAAGATTTTTGTCTTTAAAATTACAATAATTTGCATAAATTTATTTACAATAACACCCTGTTCTCTTTTGGAAGTTGTTTCAGGTACTTCGTATTCTCTCTTTATTCCTCACATTTAGGATCACAGAATCTCATCTTTCTGTTTTTCATGGATTCTGACAGTATACAGGAAATGGTTCTCCTTTCTTGCTTGCACAGTTTTTGACAGATCCACTTGAATTCATGTGACTGTCACACCTGGGTGATTTCACTTAGAAAAGGGGAAAAGAATCCTCAAGGATTCCATTGTGTGGTAGGGGTGGTGTCAGACTGCTGCTAATAAAGGGTGTATTGGCAAGCCTGGCCTCGCCAGCCCTGGTGCTTTCCCTCTGTCCTGTTCTCACTTGTGCACTTCTTGGCTACAGGAGGACAAAGGGACTGGAAACAACTGAGATTCCCTTACCTTTCTGTCCTGCAGCCAGTGGCCCTCCCCCCCTCTTCCCTGTAGTCAGTGGCATTCCTTACTCCCACAAAGTGCAAGAGGAGCACATTGCAGGTGCAGCACCCTGGGGGTCAGCAGGGGTTTGGGATCTGAGGAAATGTACAGGTGTGGAGAGAAAAAGGGTGTGGAAGCCCTTCTCCATCCCTGTAGGTGACCTCACTCATTTCTCCGCTCCTCAGGCCCTGCCACAGGGTAGAAGTCTCCCGGGACAAAGACCCATCCTGGTCCTCCAGCACTGTGATACTTTTTAACTCAAGTATCACTAAGGTGAAAATGGGATTTCCCACCACCACTTTTGTGCTTTGGCCTATGGAAACCTGAAACCTGCACTAGCTGTTACGCAGTTGTGGACCCAATGAGGAAGCCTTGGCAACAGTTTAATTTTGGTTATTTGTGTTCCTTACAAAATGGACAGATTTTTAGCTCTTGGCTATATTGCACATCTCGACAGCATGTTAGTAATGCTACAGAAGTTTTGGGGGTGGAGTTTTGCACCAAACAAAATGGTGTTGACCAGCTTTTTTTTTTAAGAAAATGTTTCTGATGTAAGAGGAAAAGCAATAAACAGAAATCATCTCCCTCAGTGATATTTTAAATTATGATTTTCCTGCAAAATATGTTATGGGACTGTGTATTACTCATGTGCTGAGGCAGAACAAGGGGGCACAGTGGGACTGTCTTTGCTGTTGCATTCCTGTAGTAAGTTACCTGCAAGGCACAGCCTTCAAGGTCTGTAAATAAAAGCTGCCCAGGATAAACACATCCACTTGCTTGCACAGCCATACCTCAGAGCCATTGCTTCATCCCTGATGTTTCTCTTCATGTGTTCCAGGTAGTTTATTTAAAACTCGGTGCACCAGCTGTGGAAACGTAGCTGCGAATTACAAGAGCCCGATCTGCCCCGCATTGGCTGGGAAGGGGTAATTCATTCTTTCTTTCACCATTAAAAAAGGAAGTGAGCAGGGGAGTGGGCCAGGCATATACTCAGTGATTTTTTAGGATTTTTTTACCTTTACATTTCACCAGACCTTTAGATAGTTACATAAATAATTGTGCCTTTGACAGTCTTGGCCAGCTTATTACAGTTGCTCAGCTTCAGGATAATTCTGGACAAATTCCTGCCTGCTTCATGTGTGGTATTTTAGGATTGTAGTAGGTGTTCAAGTTGGCTGAAGTTGTGGATTCTTTGATTGGAGGGTGTGCATTAGAGAATATGAAGGGTTTTTATTAATATATAAAATACCTTTTGGTACAGCTGGACATGTATTTCCATTTTGTAACTACAGGGCTCCAGATCCTGACACAGAAGATGCTGCCATTCCAGTTGAAGACCTTCCTCAGTACGTAATGGACTACTTTGTTGGGCTGTTACTGCTTCATGCTTTGTGCATCTCAAAGCTTCATGTTATTGTTCATGTTGTTTTGGAAGGACATTCCACAGGAGACAAAGAACTTTGTGTAGGGGGACAGGATATAAGAAAATATAGTGTAGAAAGTAATCCTACCCCTAAGGAGTTGCAGCTGGGCCAATTATCAAAGATTAGGAACAGGCCTGACTTCACCAGGCCCCAGCTGTAACCAATGAGAAGAAGAGTGCTATAAAAGAGTGGGTTGGGTGGTTGAGAACGGAACTGGAGTTAGTTGGCTGCTTTGTGAAGACAAAAGAGTCAGTGCTGTGAGGAGTAGCCCCTGAGAAACACCAAGAAGGTATGAAACTTTTGGGATAGGAGGTAACAGTATGGAATTCCTGCAATAAAATGACAACAACTCTGGAACTCTGTCCCAGGAAATTGAGTCTAAAGTTGCAGAGGCATCAGACAAAGGAATGTGTAGAAGTTACTATGGTGCTAAAGGTATCCCACGTTTGTGTACTTCAGCACCAAGAGGAAACGTGGCCGAATTCCTGGGGTTTGTAGTAAGTGAAGTAGTAGGAGAATTGCAGCAAGAAAGTAGTGCTACATTTGTTACTTGACAGGTGTCACCTACTGTTTTTCTGGAATACTGTGGTGGGGTCCCCTCACAGGCACAGAATGTGCCACAGTGCTTTTTTGCACTGCCTGAAGCTTTGCCTTAGCTAGATGCAAATGGAAAAAGCCACCACATTTTTCACCTGATTCCTAAGGAAAAAGAGGCTAAGACAATGCTTCTGTCTTTTGGGTCATTTTCTCCTTAAAACCCTGTCAGCCAGTTTGTTAAAGCTGATGGAGGCTGAGTTTTAACTCTCATGCATTTCAGGATCTGAGTAAGGGGAAGACACAATAAAGTATTTGTGCTAAACAACTGTTTAGCACCCCCTTTCTTGGAATCATGCAGCATGTGTGTAGCGTGGAACGAGCTGCCTTCTGTCCAGCATGTGGTAGAGGAGGGTGTGGGGAGGGCTGTGAAGGAGGAGAGAGGATGATGGCAGGTAAGACCTGCCTAGGGAGAATGAGCTTCTTTGCCGCTCTGCAGCCTCAAGTGCTGCTGACCTGTCCCTCTGTGGTGCCTGAGCAGGTGTGAGGAGGACGGCTGCAATGGGCTCCTGCGGCCCCACGTGGTGTGGTTTGGCGAAGCCCTGGATCCCAGTGTGCTCACGGCAGTGGAGAAGGAGCTGGATATTTGTGACCTCTGCTTGGTTGTGAGTGGCGCTTTCCTTACCTGTCCTCTGAACCAGCAGGGAGGCCACACTAGGGATGTGGCAACTCCTGGGTGAAGCAGATGCATCCGTGCTTCCCTGAGGGAACTAAAAGCCCCAGAGGGACTCTGGTGTCCAGTGCAAAACATTAAAAGACCTTTCAGTTTGAAAATCTTTCAGCCTACTCAGAAGTCAACAGGTACACGGGGTAAGAGATTACACAATGCTGTTTGGCTGTTGAATTTTATTCCCCTCTACTTTGCTTTGGTGAGACCCCACCTGGAATACTGTGGACAGTTCTGGTGCCCCCAGCATAAGGATGTGGAACTGTTGGAGCAAGTCCAGAGGAGAGCCACAGTGTTGATAAGGGCACTGGAGCACCTTCCCTGTGAAGGGAGGCTGAGAGAGTGGAGCTGTTCAGCCAGGTGAAGGGAAGGCTCTTGAGAGACCTTAGAGCAGCCTTCCAGTACTGAAAGAGACCTGCAAGGAGGCCAGAGGGGGATTCTTCATCAGGAACAAGGGGTGATGGCTATTAACTGAAAGAGAGTGGCTTTAGGTTACATAGAGGAAGGAATTCTTTACTGTGAGGGTGGTGAGGCACTGGAACAGGTTGCCCAGAGAAGCTGTGGGTGCCCCATCCCTGGAAGCATTCAAGGCTAGGTTGGATGGGCCTCTGAGCAACCTGAGCTAGTAGAAGGTGTCACTGCCCATGGCAGAGGAGTTGGAACAAGCTGATCTTTAAGGTCTCTTCCAATCCAAGCCATTCTATTGTTTTAATTTCTCAAATAGTAAAAAATACAATTTTTTGTATAGTTTGAAAGGGAAGTAAGTTATAATGTGCTGCTTTTTTGCAGGGTGGTTTACATGCCATGTAGGTTCCAGATCTCTAACCAAAACTCTTGCTTAGACTGTTGTCTTCCATTTACAGGATCATCTAAAGTAACAGATGGAGCATTTTATTGGGTTTTTATTTTTCCTTGAAGACAAAGTGTGCCATTTTGTTTCTGGATTTTTTTTTCATCTACACTTACAAATGGGTTTCTTTGGGCTGCATCAGAGAAACAATTCCTGATTGCTATGCTAAGTTAAATAGCTACATCTGCAGTGACACTAGTCAGACACTGATTCCGTTTCATTTTTGTAGGCATCTCCTAGGCTTCAGTGCCCGTGCAGTTGTGGGAATGGCCCTCACCACAGGGCTGGATTGGTTTGGTCTGAGTGCTGTCCTACATTCTTGTGACTTCTGTCCCACTGCCTGCAGGTCGGGACCTCGTCCGTGGTGTATCCTGCGGCCATGTTCGCCCCTCAGGTCTCGGCCAGAGGAGTCCCGGTCGCGGAGTTCAACATGGAAACCACTCCTGCCACCAACAGGTTCAGGTAACACTGCTCAGGCAGCAGCCTTCAGTCCCCTCCTTCCTGCCCTGCTTTGGTCCAGCTGCCGAAACGCTGGGTTTAGACACATACGGTCAAGTTTTCCCCCCGGCCTTATGAAATATTAAGTTTTTGTTAATAAGTAAGAAAAGAGCATTCTTCTTCCATGGTGGAATTTTCACTGAAGACACAAAACGTATTATTTAAAGGGTGAGGCTGAAGTCTGTCCCTATGCCCCACAAGGCCTAAACCCTTCTTTCCTCCTCTTTTTCTTTCCTCCTCTTTTTCTTTCCTCCTCTTTTTCTTTCCTCCTCTTTTTCTTTCCTCCTCTTTTTCTTTCCTCCTCTTTTTCTTTCCTCCTCTTTTTCTTTCCTCCTCTTTTTCTTTCCTCCTCTTTTTCTTTCCTCCTCTTTTTCTTTCCTCCTCTTTTTCTTTCCTCCTCTTTTTCTTTCCTCCTTCCTGTCCCCCTGCCAGACTCGCCGGGTAAAGGAGCGGGATGCGCTGGTGCCTGCCCGCGCCCTAAACCTGCTGCTTCCTTCCAGGTTCCACTTCCCGGGCCCCTGCGGGACCACACTGCCGCCGGCGCTGGCGCGACACGAGACAGAGATCATCTCCTGAGCCCTGGGATCACCCCCGGAGTGCCGGGAGCGGTCCGGGCCGGCGGGACGCAGCGCGGGGCGGGCGGGCCGGAGGCGGCGGCGGGACTCGTCCCTACGGCAATAAAGGCGGGGCGGCCGGGCCATCTCCGATGTGCTGTGTCTGTGCGCGCATCCCGCGGGGCGGGGCGGGGCTGGGCGGGCGTCCCGGCGCTCGGCATTCCCCGGCGGAAGGCGGGAGTGGTTCCGGGGCGGGCGGCGCAGGGACCGCGGCCATGGCGCGCCGGCAGAAGGCGAAGGCGGCGGCCGCGGGCAAGCGCAAGGCTCTCGCCGCGCTGCCCAGTCCGGCCTCCTCCTCGGAGGACGAGGCCCCGGAGGAGGTGTCCTTCGGCGTGGCGAGGGAGGCGGCCGAGGCCGAGCGGAAGCTCGTGGGAGAGGCGGCGCGGAGGTGCGGACACGCCGGGACCTCCTGCTCCCGAACGGCGGCTCACACTCCAGCGCTTTCCTCCTCTTACCCCCTTCTCTTAGCCCCACTCATCTCCCCTTTCACCCCTCTTACGGTCCCCTTAACCCCTCGCTTACCTCTCTAGTCGTCCCCCCCACCCCTCTTACGCTCTTAGACCCCTTTTTACCCCCGTACATGCCTCTTGCCCCCTCTTATCCTCCCCTTATTCCCTCCCTTATCTCTGCTTATTTCCCCTTGTGGCCTCCTTTCCCCCCCACCTTATCTCCCTTCTTACCCCACCACCCTTCTTACGCCTCCCCGGTCCCTTCTTCCTTATCCCGCCCGTAACCCCTTCCTTCCCTTCACCTCTCTAAAACCCCTTTCACTTTTCCTATCCTCTCTCCCTTATCCCCCCACTTGCTCCTCCTCACCACCTCCTTTGCCCTTCCAAGCCCTCGTTCACCCCCTTTATCCCCGCCCGTAATCCCCCCTCTCTCCCCATGGAGTGCTGACGGTGGCTCCCGCCTTCCCGCAGGCACCGGGAGCTGCTGAAGGAGAAGCGGCGGCGGCACCAGGAGCTGTTCGCGGAGCAGAAGGTACCGCGCTGCCCCCGCGGGGCTCCGGGCAGGCCCTGGGTATGCGTGCCGGCTGTGTCCGTGCCCGCCTGACTCCCCTCTCCCCCACAGAAGCGCAGGCTGCTGCCCGAGGCCGTGCTGCAAGAGCTGCAGGAACTGCAAGAGCTGCAGGATGTGTCCGCACGGTGAGGGGACAGGGGAAGGCGGCGGTGGCTGTTGGGACCCCTCTCTCCGTATCTCCCACCCGTGGGGCAGCCCCGGTCCTGGCTTGGGAGACCATACTGGAAATGGGAGTTTCATGGCTGTAAGTAAAGGAAGGCAGTGTGAATTGAAGAGTAACCTTTTGCCTTCCCTTTGCTCCCCAGGCCCGCTGAGCAGGCTGCAGCAGATGACCCAGGTACGTTACAGCTTGCTTTGCATGGGGTGCACATCTGGTACTTCAGGAATTCATTCTGTGCCGGAGCGCTGGTGAAGAGACCTTCTCCAAGTCTTAATCTTGAACACACTGGACAGATTGTATTTTTCCTCAGATATTTCTTTTTCTGGGGAAAATACAAAGTCAGATTCAATCTAATTCCGACACCTTTTACAGAAGTCACTTGCTGTGCAGTGATTTCAGTTAAATAGCCTGAAGTGTTTAAGGAAATCATGGACAGGTGTTAAAGCAGAAAAAGCAAGGATTATCAAAGGTGGATTAATATTTAGCCTTTAATTTATAAAGGCTATTCCTGGGTAGGATTGTTAAATTGATTGCGTCTGTACTTTATATATCAAACTACAGTGTAATAGCATCTGTAGGATATTAAGTAACTTTTTTCAAACTCAGAATTACAAAATTAAGAGTCTAGACTGTTTATGACTGCTGTTTTTGCTTCATCTGTACTTCAAAGTACTTCAGAAAAAATCTTTTTTTTTAAACAGTTCTCTCATCCAAACCTCACATGTTGCTGTATGGTGTAACTGCTACTTTTTCTTGCTTTTATTTAAAAAAGATCTGTTGTAGTGACATAACAAAGAGCTGAGCTGAGAATGAAGCAAGACTGAAGCCAGAGCTGGATTTCCCTTTATGGGTTACCCATAGCTGTTGTATTGCATTGAATTTTTGTCTGGTGATGAATTCCATTTTGTTGATGCCGAGGAAAGCTGGCTCCCCTCAGCATATTTTTTCCCTCCCTCTTACAGCTGTTCTTCCTAGTCAGTGCTTCTGAAAAATGCTGCTTGTTCTAAGTCCTGTTCCTGTTTCACTGGCCAGTTTTGATTTGTAACATCTGGGAAATTTCATTTACAAGTTACTCTAGGTGAAGAACTTGAAGCTGAGGCTGTAGAGCTGGAGCAAGGCCAGGCCCAAAGGCAAGGCCAAGCTGAAGTGCAGGAGAAGAAAGGCAAGAGGAGCAAGGGTGCCAGGTAAGAGGAGGAGATGATTTTGCCAGGTATGGGAAGGTCTGTTCTGTCACTGCATGGCTGTACCCTCTTCTGCACTTCATGTTCCCCCATCCTTCATCTGATTAAAAGCATATTTATGTGCTAAAAGTGCCTTTAATATCTTCTGCTTTAGCATACTTATATATGTGTGCATACATATATATATATATGATAGAAATAATTTTTACATATTACATATATGTAACTGCTGTGAGGTGGCTGGGCAGTCATAAGGACAGCAGTACACATTGTGTTGTGGGGTGGTTCAGCACCAAATTCCTGCATTTCAATCTGTTTTTCTCTCCTTTTTATTTCATTGTCACTGATGGCCCTAGAGAGTAATTGCCCCAGCTTTTGGTAGGATGAGCTCGGGACGCCCAAGGAAACTACTCGGGCACACAAAGGCATATGACAAGAGCTTGAGAGTATTGGTCCAGACTTTATTTTTTTAATACTGCCATAAAGCTCATCTGAGTATCAGAAACCATCACTGGCTGCTGCTGTGCTCAAGCAGCAGAGCTTGACAGCAGTGTCTGTTCTGGACCCTGTAACCACACTATAGGGCTTTACATCTCTTTGACTAGGACAAAAGGGAACTACGTGGCTGTGTGCTTGAAAGACCACAGTGCAACAGGCCTCCACCAACAGCTGGCTAGAGACTTCTTAAATGCTCAGCTCTATGGGCCACACACCAACCGGGTACCGGGTAAGCACTGCTGCTTGGGTGGGTCTGGATGGAGCCTTGTCTGCCTTGAACTTGGTTATTAACACTTGTCTCCATTCCAGCAAATGAATTTTTCTCCCTTGCAAACAAGAGAGGCCCTGTCAAAAAAGCTGCCATTCACTTTGTGGACAAGTCTTGGGGTGAGTATAGAAAAAGTCAGAATAGGTACTGTTTTCTGCCTCTGTGGCTAAAAGTGCACTTGAATAAAAGCAGGGTTTCCATGCTAGAGCATCCTGGCTTGTGATCCTCCAAGCACCTGAAGAGTAAGGGAAGGACAGCAGAACACTGCAGCCTCAGTGGGTGTCATGAGCACACCCCCAGGGATGGTGTATGAGACACAATTTAAAAAAAATTACCTCATTTTTGGTATGTTAAGAGCCAGGGCTGCTCAGTGAAATAAATACTTCAGGAGCTGTTGTTTCAGCCTCCAATCTCTGAGCCGTTGGAAGGCAGTTCAGATCCATCTCAGACTTAAAAGCAGGGATACCAAGATCCCAGAACCTCTATGTGAGCACAGGGAAATAGCACCCATCTATCCTCATTTACATAGTGGATGCAGGCAGTTTCACACCCACACATTCTGTGAGGGTCACGAATACCAGAGGGAAAAGTTGCTGATCCTTAGCAAGCCAGGCCTGCTTTCCACCTGTGCTTCATCACTGCAAGCACCACTGTATCCCCCCCACCCTCCAAAGGAGGCTGTTGCAAACTGGTACTCCTGGCCAGTAGAATGCACCTGGGGCACATAAAATACCTTAGGAAGTTTATCATTGATTGAGGTGGTTGTTCTGTTCTGAAATACTGCAGCAGCCAAGGGATTGCTCCTTCTCCAGCACATGGGGGCTGAGAAAAATGGTAACTAACCACCTTTTTTTTTTTTTTTTTTTAGGGCAAGATAAAAAGGAAAAAGCAGCAAGGTTTAAGAAACGCTGGCTGGCAACACATATTAAAAATGGAGTTTGAAGACAGTTTTTTCAGAAGATGCTGCTAAGGACTTTTAGTGACAGTTGATCTCAACTCAACACAGGTGTTTTTCCTACTTCATCATCACTTTGCTTTCAGTTCCAGCCAGCAGAAGGCACTGAGTTGAGCCTGATTGGATTTCCCTCTCCCCTTTCAGAAGTTCTTGGGGAAGCTACAGAGCAGCCAGGCCAGTGTTTTAGAACAGCTGGTGCTAGGACCAGGCTTGCTGAGCTGCCTCCATGAGGCAATGCCTTTGCAGAGAATAAAGATGAGCAATGTTGTACCTACTGTTGTGGATGCTGCATTCCTTACAGCAGGCACTTACTTCTACTGCCTCAGTGACTTGTGTCTCTAAGGAAAGGCTGTACCCTAACAGCAGAATCATTAAATCAGCTCCCACAGCAGGGCACTTCTCTCCAGCCTCATGATTACTTTCCAGCAGTAAGGGATTTTCCCCATCTGCAGGGAGCCTGAGTAACCTTCCTGCACTGTTAGCTAGACTCACTGTGTGGCAAGAACAAGGCAAAGCCCTTCACCTGGACCAGCCCAGCTTCCACATGGAGGTGGCAGCCCCAGCTCAAGGGGTGAGCCTGTCCCCTCAGAGGTCTCCACAAGAAGCACTGTTCTAGGATGGAGCCTAGAGCAAGACAATGTAGCATACACGTCCATGCTACCGTGGATGTAGATGTAAGTTTTTAATGGCTGGTTAATTATGATATCACTACATTTTATTGCAATATAGTACTATTTAAGCACTTTTAAAAATGCAAGGTGTACAAAGATTAAATTAAGACTGTAAATTGACTAAATATTTGGTTTTTATATAAATAGGTCATAACCACACTGTGTTGACATGTAATACTGTTATAATACAACAGTTAAACTGGTGAGCCTACACAACAGAAGCTGTCTGTAGTTAAACAAGGAAACGAAGTTGAAAAGACCATGTTAAAACAAAAAACTACTAAGATCAACAGGTTGGGATTGTAAGTAGCAACAAACATATTCACTCAGCTCCTGAGTAATTCAAGTTTTACAGTACACATTAAAAAATATCATTTCTTCCCACCAACACTATATATCCAAACCATTTGCATTTTGCAAATTACACTGATTGAACTATGTAACAATGGGGGTGGAGGTTGGCAAGTCATCCTGCTTGACGTTTACATCACCCACATGCTAATACATCCATGTTTTCTATTCTTCCGTCCCACCACAAGGTAGCAGGATTTTTGGTTTGTTTTGGACAATCGTTCAAAGGATTGGTACTTGTCAATTTGCATGTCTGACGTTACCAGTGATATTTTCAACTCTTAGTTGTCTAAGAGGTTTAAAGATGGAAATCTCCTAACACTAAGTTAGAAATCATTTGCATCATGCTGTAAACTAGGAAGCAACATAAAGCGACAGACTTGTCCTTAGTACATAATTAAAATTCCAAATTCCAGTCAGCAGAGCTGGTCTACTTTCCATGTTGAATATGCCACAATGCCTTTCAGACCTTCAAAATGCATAGCTAGTGTAGGTAGTCTTCCACTGTGGCAAACGCGCAGGATCCGATTCCTGACCGGGCCATCAATCCTAGACACTGTGACGCCTGTCCCATGGCGAGGGCAAGCGGGGGTTGCTTTGGCAGATTGTGAGTCTCTGAAAAAGAATCACAGTACCAGTTAAAATACCGGAATAATTTCATAGTAATACACCAAAAACTTGACATCTAAACTACTTAAATCATTCCTTTGCAAGTTTGCTCTTAGAGCAAGACACAAAGCAGGAGCAACAAAGTGACCTTGCACAGCACCATTACTGCACAGGCCCTTTTCCCTCTGAACTACAACAGTAGGCAAGTTCCTGTTATTTTACATACCCTCCAAAAGAATCCCTCTCTTCCCAGAAGAGTGTACACAACGCAGCTGTCCTTATGATGGAGCAGCAGGGCCACCTGTGTGGGACACGGGGGAGGCACCCCGAGTCCCCTGGGCAGCCAGCAGGCCACACTTACCTAGTATTGCACTATTCAGCACAGAGCACACTGGTTCTCTTTGTATGGGGTCAAGCTGATTTCCAACAGGGCTGCTCCATGGATCAGAATATGCAAGCAAACTGAACGCATCCTGTGGGAAGATAACTTCTATTACATCTACAGCTACAAGCTACTAGTGAAAAGAAGGGATACTTTGTTCAACTGTTCAGAATCACAAAGGTGACTGTCAGTATCCATCAATATAAAAAGATAGAAAGAAATTGTGACAGGACTTGTTCCATTTAGTGTTTTTTTCCCAAAAGCAAAGCAAAAGGTAACATTATTTTACTAGTGAGGGGGTAAGAGAAAGACTGAAAACTGCATGCAGTCTTTGGCAGGAGGCTTTGCTTTTCCAGAGCAGTCTCAAATCAAGGCAAACTGAATAACATGCAGAGTACTAATGACAGCACGTTTTGGGCATCTCTACCAATCCCCCTGTTGTTCATTTATCATTGACAAAAGAGCAAAAACACAAAACCAGAACTTCGATTCATGAGGCCAAGGTACATGGTCACAAATGAGAGAAAGGAAAGCGCTAAATCAATTTCTGTGTTTAACTGTGTAACAGCACAAAATTATCTTCCCTGAGCATGTGTTGCACAGACAAAAGAGAAGACAGTGCTACACCACAGCTGACCAGAACATCTGCTCTGAGACATGTGGAAAATGGCAGAACAGTATTCCAGCACAACATGCTGTGGGAAGTTCCTGCTGGGCAGCACAGTTATTCACCTTTACAAGAAGATTAAACATACCTTAAGCATTTTCTTATTCACTGTGTTTTTGCCACATTCTCTTCTTAGCTGCTCACTCATTGCTTGCAATTCTCTTCCAAAATGGATCATCCTTTCAATGGCTGCTTGGCTGCCACCACACAGCTGGCGTCTTAACTGACTTGAATCTACTTCTAAAGAAACGATATCGTCATCATCACCACTGGCAGAGCCGAGGGTAACAACCTATGGATCTACAGACTCTGCACTGATTTCACTCAAACATGGCTGCCTGCCCAGAGAGAGCAGGTCAGACACAGACCCTGGCCCCACGTGCTCCTGTACCACACACTGGGGAACTGCTCCTTAGGAACATTTAGGAGACCTGGTTCACTAACGGCAAAGGCTGTCACAGCATGTGCTGTTTATCTGCAAGGGGTAATTTTAAACTAACTAGAAGACAAACCAGATTTTACCCTAAAATTTTAAGGGAGTTTAAAAAACAACAATGAAAGTCCACACAGTTCTAACTTTCTTAATTCTTTGGCACTGCATTTCTGAAGATACACAAAAATGGGAACTACTAGAGTGTAAAAAAATGCCCAACTTCCTCAACAGTCATGATGGATTCTCTACAAGACAATCATTTAGACTGTTCATACTCCTTGCAGGACATGTTATCTTAATCATTTGGCTATTTCAGGCTTCTTTTGTAATCAAGCAGGACACTACAACTGATTTGTTTACTGTTTCATACACTATTTCCAACACTAGTGATTTTAAAAGATATTGATGCAGCTTATGATTAGTAAACCAACTTCGCTTCTTTGAAAAATCTGCTTTTTAAAAATTTACACCTAAAGCACCTCATTCAAAAAAAGGCATTTATCCATTCCTTGTCTTTTTTCAACAATGGAATCAAGTTTTAAAATGAGCATTTTGATAGACTCTTCAGTTACAAATACACTCTTCTTTGTAACACTGCTATTTAGTGATCCATTTTTGACTACTCTTTCAAAACAAGATTTTTAACAGGTTACTTTTTTTTTTCCTTAGATGTAAGTTTATCACCTCTGGAAAATACCTGCCTACTTAACCTTCAATACACTGCACTAAGGAGAATATATAACTATTTCAAAAAGTGAAAAACCACCAGACTCAACCTGGGGGCAGGGTTGGGGGGTAAACAGTGTCAGTGAGGCACCCACAAGTCTTCAAGTAGTGGTGTCTGTCGCTAGCTCAGCCTCATCTAAGACATGACTTCCCAAAGGCAGGAGACAGCCACATTACAAAAAGCACAACTCCGTGCCCTGAGCAGCTGCTGCATGTCTGTCACAGCAAGTCTCTGCAGAAAAGGCTGCAAGAGAGCGAGGGCCTGTTTTGGGTTTTCTGTCACAGAAATAAGGTCTTATTATTATCCAGTTTCAGAGCATAATGCAGGGAATACAGTCTGGCAACTTGCATTCCTCCTTGCAGAGCTGTAACAGAATGACATTTGCTGTTCCACTGCATTTCCCAGCAAAGCTGCAGGATCAGCAGCAGCACATGCCCCGGAACTGGGAAGTGCTCACAGCACTCTGCACGTGCTGCTGCATTCTGAAGGTCTCCAGTTTCACATTTCATTTCAACTACACATTAACTGACATCTGCTTAAATCAATTGTTTGAGTACCAATTCTGCAGCTGCACAAAGGGCAAGCAGAGGGGATTTAAATACTCATTTGTCACCAACATCAATAGGCATGACAGAGTATAAAGCAAATTAAGTAAAACAAAGTTAATTTTTAGCTCATAACTATATAAATTGTTATTTTTTTGGTGGAAAACATGGGAAAAAAGTTAATTTTTAATTTTTTACATTTCCCTAATAAAGCTCTTGAGCATTAAATATTAGCACTTTGCATTTCAATATAAAAGATTTAGAATTTCTACGCTTACTGCGGAGCACAAAGATGCCATGAGAACCACAAATGGGAAGAGGGAGAAGCAATTTCCCAACTCAAACACAGGGTGCTACACAACCGGGTGTTTCTTCTCAAAGGTACTTCCTTAAAAATTAATGCTAATTTCAGCAGGCATGAGTTACCCATTTCCCCTGTTCTCACACAGATACTGGACCACCTAAATCAGTGGTTTTAAAATATACTTCTAGTAATAGCAAAACAATCAAAAAATTAAGATTTGAGCTAGTAACCCTAACTTTCAAGTTGGGAAGCATTGCAAGTAAAAACATAACCTTGTTGCCATCACTTAATAAAAATGTAAGAAATATCACTGCAGACCCATTTCTGTGTCACATTCTTCCATTTCGTGATCATGTTTAGAACTACCATTTAGGAAGCCATTGGATGAAGTCTCAGCAACCCCATTGGAGTAGTGATCTGTTTCCATGTCTACATCATTGCTGAAAAGAGAGTAGTAAATACAAGTTTTACTCGTATTTTTAATACTTAGGTTATCTTTACAACTTCATCACACTACTTCTTCATCTTAGCTACTGAAAAGCTGCTGATAAATATTTCCAAGCTAGACCACAGTTTCTTCAATAACAACTGGTGACACCAGAGCACCATGGAAAGTTTTAAGGTTGTCTAAACATTAGTTTTCAGTACAATACTATTTTCAGATGCTGAAAATTTAAACGTGTGCCCCATTATTCAGGAGTAAGGAATATAACAGTTTCTAAATACAGACCAAAAAGTTGTCTATATAATTGTATGTACAAAGAGCAGAAGAAAATGCATTGAGAAAATATACTACTCCCCCTTTTCAATATAGTTAGTATTTATATATAAAAAATATAGTTAAGTCAATATACATCCTACTTGGAAAATGCCATATTTAGGTAACTAATTAGTTTGAAAAAATGCATTTTCCTCTTATTTACTCCGTGGAACGACAGAGGGAAAACAAAAAAAGAAATCCCCAAAGCAAATGCTCAGTAAAGCAGAACACTGAAGAGACACTCAGTGGCAAATGCAGAGCATTCAGCTCCTTACAACCCTCTGCTCACAGCAGCTCACAGAAGTGTTTTTAGAAAATGCCAGCGTGGCTTTGGGGACTGAGCTTTGCTGACAGTTGCATCCTGGCCTGCTCTATTCCATCATGGAGAATAGCAACCTAAAACCTCTGTCAAGACCAAATAGACTCAATTTGGAAGTTTAATATCTTGCTTCTAAGCAACCAAAGATACTCAGCTTCCTTTGAGGAAGGAAACCAAAAGGCCTCTCTGACTGGGCAAGAACACAGCCAAGGAACTGTCTTCCTCCATGAAAAATCTCCAAGTTGCCTGGACACTGCCAAACGTTTTGGCAGAGGCAACTGCTGATGCTAACAGAAATTGTGGAAAGTTAAGAAGTAAATTGTTACTCTTACTTTTTCACCCCAATTATCACTATTCAACTAAAATACCTTTGGTCATCACCACTACATCATCACATCCTACATGGTAGTTTTGGGAATCCATTTGGCACAATGCAGCTGAGTCCTGTTGCATTTCACATCAAATTAGGTTCTGCTGCATCCATGCAACCCAGAGCTTAACCATACTGGTTATAAAGACCCACATTAACCCTGGTTAACAGATTTATTTTCATTCTCTGAATGGAATGCGTGTGCACTCGTGACAGTGACTGGAGCAGGCAAACAATCCTGGTGTATACAGGGAAAGGGAATTCACACTTCATTTGCATCTCAACTGTGTTTACTTTCTAGATACTGCCACAAATGGAGAGTATCTGGAAAACTTTTCATTACCTGTGTGCAACACACTTACATCAGTGTCAGTGGCTTCAGTTAAAAAACCCAAGTGTCAAAGAGCTAATTAACCTTCACTATGGAACTTCAAAACTGACCATAGCTATAAGCAAGGTAATTTATTTTTGTCCACTGCATTTCCTTAACCCAACAGGAGAAAAAGGTCTGTTGAACTTGAACTGTCAAAACAACCAGAGTTACCACAAGCTGTCGGCTCCTTACACTGTGTTTCAACTGTCCTTGGGGGAAAAAAAAAATCACATCAAAACCCACTGAAAACTCTTCCCTGCCATGCAAACACATGGAGAGCACAAGCCTTAAGTGATTTAGAAGCATCTAAAGTTTGTTTACCTGGAATAGCTGTTAACCTGCTGTGATCTGGATACATTTATGTTGTTGAGCTCTGGTACATTCAAGCTGGTGGTCGTGTGTTTACTGTGACAGTAAGACTGATGCACTTTATTTGATATTACTCCATTACTGCAACTACTTTCAAACCCTGCAAGGAAGTTTTAACAGTTGTAGTCATAAAGTGGTACCTACAGGTAAGTTTGCAGAAAAAAATGAAATAAGTGTAGCGTTTACTAACCAGGAACAAGTATGCTAAATTTGCCACACAAACTCAAGTACTTCATCTCCATGTTTCAGGTATTTGAACCCTTAAGCATTCTAGAAGTTAAGCATTATTTAACAAGTATGAACATAGACACAAGAAGGTTTTTCCAGTTGTACTAATATACTGGTAATGCAGAAAACTGCACTAATGTAGAAGTTTTCTAAAAAATCTTTTCTAGGCCACTGAATCATTATGAATGAAAGCAAACATTATTAATTCCTGATCACATAATTCTTTTGATAAATGTGCAGTAGAATTCAGTGCTGAATACTTCGCATGTTGCTATACTTACATAAACCTCCCTCCTTCACCATGTAATTATTTTAATTGTTAATATTGTGCTTTGCTAAAAAAATTACATCATGCTGTGAAATTATGATGCCCAGCTAAAATCTCTTCTGACCCTTCTAAAATATAACAGGAAAACTACCATTTGAAGCAAACATGTAATTGCCAGTTCCATCAAACCAAGAGCTCCCAAGTATGTTCTAAAATAGAAACAGGTCACAGGAAGGGCTATTATAAAGAAACCAGCTGCTGCCATTTACAAAATCCCAAACATCACTTCTAGTAATACATTCATCAACCTGCCTCTATTTTCAAAAATTACAAAAAACATAAGTACTTTCTACACTATATCCCAATAACCACCTGAAGAACAACCAGAAAATTTGAGTGGTTCTTCACTGGAGTGGTTCTTCACTGACACCCCAGAGAGGAAAAAAAAAAAAAAAAAAAAAAAGTGCTCGCAATCAGTTCCAATTTGGATTTGGAAATTAAACAGAACTGAAAGCTGTTGGTCTCTGCTACCTTAAGAGTCTTAGTCTTCAAGGATGCCATGTTCAGGTATCATTTTAACATGCTTAGCTTCCATTCAGCAGGGGTGCTTTGGAAGGCATGGGGATCTCCCCATAAGCTTGGGACAGCTCTGAACATTAGTGGCTTCCCACTGAAGATTTCCCCCTACTTAAATGCTCTAAAAATGTTTGAACTGTGCAGACTGAAATGTGGCTGCCAGCAGTATGTCTTTTACTCAACCATACCACCTGGCTCCTGGTGTTTCCTGCTCAACCACAGCTATTCTGATTTCTCCATCAACACCAGAGGAAATGGATCATATATACCACTTACAGGATTTAAACCATCTTGCCCAAGCCATAAATTATCATCAAAAGGACAAGAGAAATATAAGTCAGAACCTTCCACCTCCCAGAGGGAAGCATTTCTTAGAAATTGGTGGCAACCTACTTTGCAAGAAGTAAAGCCAAGAGCACATGCAAAAATTATGTGATGAAACTTTCATTTTTCCCAGTGACTGGAAATTCTGCATTTTAATCATTAACATTTTACTGTTACACATAGCATTCAGCATAAACTCTTAAGTTTATTTTAAAAAAAATAATCCATGTGGCAGGGTGCATCCAAATGTGTGGTGTATCCTCACATGAACTTACCAGTGAAGTGTGTGCTGCTCCCTTTGCCTGTTGCCAAATTGTGAATATTCATTCCATGGCTGGGACTCATGCTAGGACTACTGAATGACCGTGGGCTAACAGGGTAACTGTCTTGAGATTTTGGACTGTGGCCTCCCAAACACCGCACTTCACTGTCTGTACCATTCACCATCTCTATGAACTGACGCACCCTAAACAAAAGGCAAAAAGTTAAGCTAATAAAACCATTTACACATTTCAAATTACCAACCATAGCAATGATTTCATTTTAGTGTTAAATATAGAACAAGTCTGACTCAACAAAATGCTGAATGTCAGTAACCCAATGGTCAATAAGCTCTGGAGCATTCCACCAAAAATACACAATTACAAATTTGTGAGGGAGCAGAACAGGAATATTATCCTTGGAGGACAGCCTTTGTAACTAAGTCCTCAAAGTCTAGAGATTTAAACTATATTTTCTTGGTCTAACTGTTTTCTTTTACTGGCAGGGGCAAGGTTATTTCTTGAGAAAGATATGTTGTTATGTTGTCATGTCTGTCATTTCTCTCAAAGTAAAAGAGAACAGAGTTCGACTGTCTTGAACATTAGGCATTAAAGGGTAACTCCTAACATTAAACACCTGCACTAGAAAACAGTTTGAAAAGATAATTCCCATACAAACCTTCCCTTTAGAGGCTGCTGCTCTTTGTCAATTTCATTTTAGATAAGGAGGTTTTACTATGGACTTTAAGGAAGCTCAGAACTCCTGCTTTATGCTTAAGGCTTTAGTAGTCTTAATAGAACAGACAAAATTTAGAAAGACAGACTGAGAAAAAGATAACATAAAATTGATGCTATTGAGTGAAGTCTTTCATCAAAATGTTCGCAATTTGTGAATTCTGTGATAAGTCTGGAGTACTATCATGTGAATTCTGTTCAGCACTTGAGCATGACAGACTTCAAATACACTCCCAGTTACTTAACTGAACATAAAATTAAAGTGCTTTGTTCTTAGAGGAGATAACGCATTTTTTCCACATTCAAACACTGCAATGATACAAAAAATTCTGGAGAACAGCGCAGCTGGCAAGTAAAAATGCCAGAATGAAGGTGACTATCGTGTGCCTGGGAAGCCAAGAGAACTCTTTGGGATTATGGAATTCCACAGTTTTAGCCAGAGTTTTCTAGTAAAGCGGCATGGAATGAAACAGCTCATTTAAACTGGTCTTTAAAGTCAGTCACCCCTTTGGAGGAACAGACTAACTTATCCCATCAGGTTTCTTAACCTTATTGAATGTGCTACTATATCAGTTTCCATTTTAAGTTGCACTTGACACCCAAATGGGACTAAAATTCATTAAAAAGAACTACAGAACTTTGTTCTAGAGAACAAGTCTACAGGGAGATGTGAATTATGCTGCAAACCAGGACCTCGATGACAAAACCTAGTTAAACATGTAGCAAATAAGAAGAGCATAAAAAAGTGAAATACACACATTTTCTAAAAAGCGCTGCTTAACTTTGTATAAATTTCTGTGAAAGCTTTAAATGAGTAACTGTCTTGTCTCAGAAGGTACTGTGCCATCTATAAACACACATCTGTATAATTTGAAGACTCACTTTAATGCAAATAAGAGATTAGGATTTCTTTCTAGTAAACTTGGATACAACTGTTGTGTTGTTTCAATGGCTTCTCCCATTCTTCCTGCTAAAACCAATTTCTGAATTCCTGTTCACCAAAAAACAAATAAGAGATTAGGATTTTTTTCTAGTAAACTTGGATACAGCTGTTATGTTGTTTCAATGGGTTCTCCATTTATCCTGCCAAAACCAATTTCTGAACTTCTGTTCATCAAAACCAACATCAGTTAAATGGACAGCTTATGGATTAATACATGTACAATAACGATTAAAAGACACTGCAACCATCAATCAGCAAGAGTTTTTTCCTTTTAGAAAAAAATAGTGTAAAGAAAGATCATGTTTCCTTAAAATGTTCAACAGGAAAATTTAAGAACTGCACTCCACCTACATGTATCTAAATGAGAACTCAGTATTTTTATTTATTGCCAGCATCCAACTGCTTGGTAGTCAGACTATGCATTTAGAGCTAGAATAAGACTGCAGACACTCTTCTGTGATTTACTTCTCATTTTCACAACTTTATAAATAAGCACATTTCAAATTACTGTCACTCAAGAACATCCAAATTGCATCTCATTCCTACAGGTTCAATTTTGACTAAGAAAAACAAAAATTCAGTCTCTTTCACCTACAACACATACTTCTAATCAAACTACAGCTGAGTAAAATCTTTCACAAAGGTCCCTGCTTTAGTTGATGCTTCTGTGGCTGTAACTTGGCTCAAGCTGCAAACAGCCTCCCAGCTCTCTTCACCAACAGGGAAACTGATCCAAATGAAAAAAACCCCAACAAATGTGTTGTTTTACAACCAAAGCAGTTTCCCCATGTGGTATGTCATACAGCGACACAAATGCTGATGGTCACAGAGCAGGGATTTAAATGGAAGGGGAAGGCACTGTTCCATCAGGCTGCAAACAGCACTGGCATGGCAAGTTAGAACTGAACTGCTGTTAGTTGTCCTTGTCCTCTTCCCCTCACAGCTGTAATCAGGAGAACTCAAGTTTCATTTAACTTATAAAACATTCTCTAAACTCAATCCTTTTTCACAGTCCAGATAAAAATATAAATGTTTGTCACGACTAAGTTTTATATTCCTGTTTGTGACTAACCATTAGCTCTCACAAACACTCAGAGACATTACACACATTTGTTTCAGACATATCACAACTTTCCATTCAAGAGAAAAGACAACAGATAATTTACCACATTCTGCTACATCAGACAAGTTACAAAGTATTACTGTGCAGATTTTTCATACCCAGCTGCTCATACATGTGTAACATTAGATGACAGCAAAGAACTGTGCTATGGGGCAGTGCTGCAAGCAAATTCTACAACGCTGCTTAAGAGAAAGCTTTATGTAGTATCTGTTTAAGGGAGGAAAAAAGGGATGCAACGTGCTTTCCAGCCTTACTTTGTCTGTTCTTAATGGAAGCTAATTCTTCTAGCACAGTCTGGTCTGTGGATCTGGCGAATGCCTCTGCTGTTGCACAGTATCCATGGTGAACTAAGTAAGATGATACCATTCTAAAAATAAACAAAAGCAAAACTCAGAAATACTTATAAAATACAGGTAAGAAACCAAGAACTCCTGAATGTAAAAACCCTTCGATAAAATAAGCTGACTGAATTGAAAAATTCAACTTGAAATGCAGAGACTTCTGTACAAGTCAGAAAAAGTAATTCAGTTAAGAGTCAGTATATTCTTCAAAACACTGTACAGAAAAATAATTTTAAAAAATAATAAATGCATAACTTTATTATGATGAATTTTAGTAACAATTATTCATGACCCAAAAGCAGGTCAGTTCAAATATTAACTGCTAATTAAGCTGTTTGATTTTTTTTTCATTACTCCCACTGAAGTGAAATTGCTGCACATTAAGTTTCTGTTTTCACTGGAAAAATTAAAAATGCAAAGTCAGAACCACCATTTTTTTTCCAAGAAACACAAATGAGACACAACTTAACCTGGCACGCCAAAGGCTGAGAATGCAAAGGGAAATTTCCAGAGCCCAGAGTATTAAAACTGTCCATTACAACCAAGACAACTTTCATACAAAGTCCCCAGTCCATATTAGATAAGGCAAATTAGAACAGAAGTCTTACACTCATCATTATGAAGTCCAAATTATTAATGACACAAACAACTCTGCCACAAAATCTGTTCATACTACCTTTTACATGGTTATCAAACCTGGTAACAAAATTACTTGTACTATTTTTTAATAGCATCTATCACTTTTTGCACAAGACAATAGACATAACATTTTAAAGATCTCTGAAATCATGCAACTAATGACTTTGAAAAAATTAATAATATTACAAGTCTTACTTCTGAATCATTGTTTGCCACTCTCCTTCCCGATCTCCTATTGGAAATCTGTCAATCTGTGCTTGAATTTTGGTTCTCCACTCTCGCATATAGTCTTCAATATCAAATACAAATGGGTGTTGTCCAAAATTAGCATCCACAACCTCTCCTGGTGTTTGAAGTCCTACTGTAGGGTACAAGTTTGGCTGCAAGAAATATTTTAGTTAGTTTTTGACACTTGCCCTAAAATCCCCACTGTTGTGGGTTTGTTTTCTTTTTTCACCTCTAGTATCAACCTCACTGCTTCTAGTACTGTGCTCCAGCAGTAAAAGCAGCTTCTGCCAATATAGCAATACAATGACTGACTAATTTTATTCCCAGTGCTCATAATTTCTTTTTGTTTGGAAGAAGAAAATCTTACTGACATTCTAGCCAGAAAATACACTTTTTAAACTGTGCTACATGTTACAACTTTTAGGTTAAATTTCACAAAATATTATGTAACAATTTTTGATTATTTTTAAAGACCAGTTTTTTTCCTCTAAAAAGAGAACAGAAAATAAACTTACAAAGTGGGCCATTTTCCTTTTAGGGTAAAATACTTAAAACATCACAGAATTTTAGTGGTAAGAACTGACAGGATAGAAAACTCAATAGCCTCAAAGTCCAGTCGTGGTGCCTAACACAAACTGTAACAATGCATTGATGTTTTTATGAATTCCTGAACTTGTATCTAGGAAAATACATTACATAAAATAACAGCATTTACTGTTGTCTCAGTCTTATTTTCTGCTTAGAAATAAGGTCTCCATGCAAATTTAAAATATGCCAAATATGAGAAAGGTAAAATCTGCCTGTTCAGATAAAGGTAATTTTCCTAAATGCAGTGAGCATCTCAGCAATGGCAAGGGAATCAATTGTGTGAATGGGGTTTTGTTACTGGGGTCTTTTGTGTGTATGTGTTGGGGGGGGGAGGTAGTTGAAATTTTTTTTTCAAGTTTATTTAATAAATATACCTACATCGTTATTACATGTTGATCTACAGAGCTATTATGCTAAATAAATTAAAGCTATCAGTAAGAAGTTATCAACACACAGGTCAGTAGGAACTCTGGAGCCCAGAGAGCCCAGTGAAATGAAAAATACGCTGGTTTCTCAAACCACACCCAAGCCAATCTTGCCTCTGTTTTCACAAATACAGCATTTGTTTTTTAAAATAAACATGCTTATACTGTTACCTAGTTTAAAATAATCAACAAACCACAAGTCTCAAATCTTTTAACAAGATGGAAACCATTGATTCTAAAAAGGGGTTCAGCTTCATACTTCAGATTATAGTGTCAGTTTTCCTGAGCTGGCACCATGTGCTAGTAAGGAGTCCTGCTAGCATCCCAAAGATCCAGGCAGTGGTTTCCTACACAAAACACTCAACTCTGTGGTAGGACTAAGGGGATCCTTGGGTAACTGACTTCATTTTTCCTTAATATCTGTCCTTGCCTCTGAAGGCCATACAAAGGGAGTAGCTGGCCAGGTGGACGAGCATCACACACTGCACCTTAAACAGATTAAATCAGAAATGAAGTGGATAAGAATAAAACCAAAGTAAGTGCAGTATCATGCCTGTGTCAGTAGTATAGGGAACAGATGCCAGTTTTAAGGAAAGCACAATTTAATTGACTCAAAAGCTATAAGATTTCAGATATGTGCACCTTTTAAAAAATTGATACATTTGATTCTATGAAGCAAAATTTGTGAAAATCAGGCATCAAGAATGAGTTACAGTGACAATATCTCAAGCAGCCATCCACCATGCTGGTGTTTAACACAGCTGATTCTGTATGTAAAGCTTGAATGTGCCAAAACATGCAATAATTATTTGCATGCATTATTATTATTCTGCTAAAAAAAAACCTGAAAAGGAAAACCTCTTGTAAGGATCAGTGTAAAACCAAAACACTTTCTACTTCAATTAAATAATCCCCACTGAAATCATGATGAGCAACATCTAACATTAAACTGTCTACAAAGATTATCACTGTGATTCCAACAAGCACAGGGTAAATGCTAGTCTGATCTGAAACATCTGTTTAAAGACACAAAGGAAAACTGTTTGAAAATGCACTTATCTTACCGGTAAATCTGTGAAAGCGATGCCTGTAATAAAGAGAAAATTAAGATTAACTTCCACATGTCTGGATTCTAGCCTCACTTTCTTAAATGTATCATTATCTGTTCAGAAATCTCTCACTCAAACCATCTCAGAAATAAGGAGAGTATGGTGAAATCCACGATGCTTACACACAATTAATGTTTTTAAAATAAGAAATGGTGGTATCTGGCAAAAAATAATCATCATTTTAAAATACTTAAATTGCCCTTAATTTTTTCAAAATAGGTCATAAGACTTAGCAAATCATACAGATAGGCACATTAGAAGGTCTGAAAGTTCTAGCTACGTACTAAATTTAGAGAAGAAAGGTAAGGATATCTGAAAATACTTTTTCACTTGCATGTCGTGATGCTGCTACATCAAGATTTAATGGTGTTTTTTCTTGTTTGCTATTACTTTTCTTCAGACTCACTCACAATCTTTACACAAGCAGCACATGTCTATAATACTCCAAACCAGCCTGCAAGTGTTTCACTCTAATCCATGCCCTCATGCTTTGGTTTTCAAACAGAACAGCTTAATATCTTGTTACATAATTACAAGCATCCATCTACCCGTAAAACCAAGGGAGTGATTTTGCTGTCTCAGGATTAGAGAAAAATATGACCTCTATACACTTCAGGAACTTCAGGCAATTTCAGGGGCTGGGAAGCTTTCAGTTAAAAAAAAAAAAATCAGTAATCTCCTTCTGACAGCCAAATAATAACAGTATTTCAGAATTTCCTTTATTGTTGCAAGTAATTTTTTTTAATGCTGAATTATTTAAATCCACTTATCCCTTCAAACTTCAATTCATTCTGTACCACCATCTTTTCAAATTTAAGATGAAAATAAAGCTTTTAACCTTTTGTCCTAAATTCCATTCCTGTTTTCAATCTCTACTCTTCACTCTGCACCTCAAGAGCATCTGGATTCCCTACACACATCTTTTGAGACAGAAGGATGGCATACTGAGTGATGAGTTTCCTTTGTTTCCTCCCATCATATCTCAAAGCTATCATTTTATTTATTTCCTGCTCTTACTTTATCTTTTTCTAAGCTATACCACTTTTTCTATTTGGCAATTTTGACATCCAACTTGCTCTTTTCCAAAATGGAGGCTGTAGGCATGACAAATAAATGATGACTAAGTGATATGTAGGAGCTGGGGGCTTGGTTGGGGCTTCTATTCAACACAGGATTTCACACTTGCATGAGAACAGCTTAGCCCTTTCAGCAGCATCAAATCCCAGCCTGAGCCAGAGACCTCCTATATTCTAGACCAAGTATGTGGGGCCAGAGAAGAAACATAAACGTCCTCCAAGTCACGAACATACAGGAATTCTGGACAACTAGTAACTGCAACAACTCAGTGAGACAGACAAAATTTCTGATGTCTTTTCCCACTCAACACAGAATCAATATTCTTATGTCAGAAGCTAAAGCTAGCAAAGTCCATGACAGCAGAACAGCTGTCAGGTTTCCTTGTGAAATCCATAAACTGTTTGTCAGACTCAGTCTCTGACAGATGACATTTTATTAGCCTCCCCTCAACCTATGCCATTCTGGTCTTCTCTAAAAATGGATTTTAATCTTTTGCACTGTTGTTTCACAGTTGGCCTAATCCAGTCTGCTTTACATTTTCCACTTAAAAGGAGGGTTCTGCTCCTGCCTTCCTAGCTCACTCATGCTTTCAGGTGACCATAACGGTAGTGGGAACACTCGTGTCTCTTTAATTGATCACATGATCCAACATCCCTGCATGCACATTGTGAATGTTTCAAAAAGGGAAAAAGGTAAGACTGCTTTTCTCAGCTTTAACCCAGTTAAAGATTCAGGCAAACACAAGCCCGTTATCTTCCACTTGGACCTATCCTGCAAAAGGATGCCAAGAGAAACAACTACACAGTGCATGGTTCAAGTGTCCCACTGCCCTCGGTCTCAAGGTATATAGACTCATTAAATTCAGAAGGAACATTAAATCATGGAAGAATATAATCACAGAAGTGATTACATGGAACTGACCTCAGGAGGAGACTCCTAAGCCCTGCTGTGAGTAGAAGCAGGAAAACTCCCAAGTCAGATGTGTTTGCTCAAGGCCTGAGCAAACAAACTGTCAGTCTCCTTCAGGGAGGCTAGAAAAGAATTTAAACCACATCCTTCCCCTTTTTTCCAAACCTACTTTGTGCTTGCCAATGTAAGAAAATAGAACAGCAACTTCAAGACCACCTATCTCAATAATCTCTTACTTCATTTCATGCTACCCTCTCCTTTCCTTATCGCATTTCTACCCATCACAGAAAACTTATTCTTCTTTGAGGCTTATAACTTCAAAGCTCCTGCTCTCCTCAGCACAATTCCAAGATCTCTTCCCAAGGCCCTACTCCTTTCTTAATGCAAGAAGTAATTTTTTTCTTCTTTCCTTACACTCTGTATCTTGGCTCATTAAATTACATTAAGTAACTGAAATAGATTTTCCATAAAAATTTTTAACTCCACCCACTCCTGACATCTTCAAATTCAAACATTATCTTGCAGTGTTGCCTAATACTACAATTTACAGTATGAGTTTATTTGACTTAATTTTAGCTCAACTTTTATAATTTATGGCTTTAGCCCAAATATGAATGACTCCAGACTGGGAATCCAAAATACACTGTTCTCCAACATATGCTCAAAATAACATGCATCCAATGTAAGTCTTTAGTGAAGGCTGGGGGTGTTCCCCCTTCAGCAGCAAGGAATTTTAGCTATACCCATTCTCCTTATCTTCACGTCTCCTATTATCTATTACTTTATGACCATCAAGCACTATTTGTGGATTTAGTAATGGAGTTCATTAATGCAGATCCTGTGGAATGAGATGCTATAAGATGAATCCTTCCAAATCCACAAGGAATGTTAGTGCTAATGGCACAGAAAAAATTTTTTCCCTCAGTTCTTTAATTACTTCATAGACTATCAAACTATCAAAAGAACTATTCAAACCCTTTGCTCCTGATGTGAAGAGGGCTTCCTATTCACAACAGACTTAAAGACATAGTGCTGCCACGAAAGGCAGCATTTCTGCATACCCAGGCTGTGTCCATTCTTGGTGTAGAAGCAGGTGTTGTTGATAAGGTTGACACAACAACCAATGACATCGCCCGTAGTAAATGTTGGGCCGTAAGGTTGTCCCGTTCCAGAGGAACAGAATGAATGTCCATCGTCTCCATGGTAACCATATGAATGTTTATCCCAACCTAGAGAACAAAAGCATTTGCAATTTATTCATTTTCTCCATTATTAAATAAATTGAAGACTGTGCTATGTCGGTATATTCTAGCCAGGTTAACACAATTTATTACTATGCTCAGCTTTCTGCTTTCTAATATTTCTTATCTAGGAAAGCCACTGTGTAATCTTTAAAATGACAACTTCTTTTATCAAAATGGCTGAATAAGTAATTGCATTTGTAGTATATAACAGGTAATGCAAATTCAGATAACACATCTTTCTCTTTTCTCCAACATACAGTATTACCAACACCAAAAATATAATCAGCTACAATGCTGAAATTCAAAAAGCTATATACAGATCTGACATGTCCCAGTAAAGCAGTGAAGATTCTCCTGTTCTCCCTTTCATTTTGCAAAACTATTGCTACCATATGTCATAATCAGATTCTTCCTGGCTACAAACCAAACAAGCATCTCTGGGGAAACATATTTCTAGTCCTGATTATTCTCAATGACTATTCAGCAGCAAGCAGCCTCTGCATAATAACAGAATCTCCAGACTAAAGTGTAACTAGCTATGCTGCCCCTCAAAATAAAAACAAATTTTAAATAAAAGGAAAAAATTAGCAATACAGGTGAAAATCACAGCCAAGAGCTAATCATTATGCATGCAAGTATGGTGCTTATTTTGCAGGTGAAGAGGCTGTAGAATCTTTAAGAAGCTTCATACTGTTAAACTACTCAATGAAATTCACAACAAGCTATCTTGGTCTGTGGTCTTTTATAAATACCTATCTACACTCTCTGCAAGTCAATACTGAAGCTCTTCTGTCAAGCTGCTGCCTAGCAGGTTAATTTGGAAGTATTTTCCACACTTAGACCCTTAATCTTTATCATCAGTAGCTTCAGCTGGTACCCTATTAAGCATCTCTCAGTAAATTAAAGACAACCCCAAATTATTGCAGTTACATTGATTAGTAGTATCTTTGATAATTATAGCATCCTAAATCATACTTAAACTTAATGTCACCCACTAATAATTCATGAGCCTTAGGTGGGCTTGCAGTGTAACGGGGACTTGCAGTCATCATACGAATCTCTACCAGAGCGTTTGGGTAAGAAAGTTAAAACTCAAAAGTAATGAAATGCAGGTACTTGAAGGTCAGTTCAACATGGTTTTTTTATATTTTGGTAATCTCAAGTCAGTTGGTTGGTTTTGGCCGGATACTTTTTATGCATTTAAAGATCTGTTTAAAACCCAGTCTTTTATGCATACACACACAGATTCAGAGGTACTACAGAAAATTGTTAACTAGACAGTGTCCCTGACCATGCAGGTCAATGGAACAGTCAAAACTTAAAACTAGGCTACACACTCTTACTATGAAGGCTGGAAAGGTAAAGGTACAGAAAATGACAAAACGAGACTTCACTCCATGTTTGACGGAGAGTTTTTATCATAGTAGCTCATTTTTATTTCTAGAAATCCAGCACACAGAGCATGGAAATCTATAGCTTCATTTTTTATCAGGACACATGATGAAAATTTTAAACTGTATTGGTTTACTAAAAAATATCTGCATAATGTTAAAAATAACAGTAAGAGCTGACAAGAGCAGTACAGGAGTAAATGTACAGTAAAAGTTAAACTTTTCAGCTGCAAGTGTTACATAACTCCAGTAATAGATACAACACAGAGGTGTCATGCTACACTCTATTGCTTACCAAAGCTGCAGCATATTTTAAAAACCAATGTAAGTAACTGAAACATACCTGGTAGTCTGTTCATGTTCACACCCTGTGCCGAAAGCCCAATTCCCATGTAACTAAAAATGAAAGAACAAAGAAATGCATCTGTCTCTTACAAAAATACATATGTATGTGGAACACTGCCAAGAAACACAATGCTGACTAATCACGTACCAATTAAGCTACTGAGAGGTCGTTTAATAGTGGCATAAGAACATGGGATTCCCAGCATATATGGTTTAATATGGACAGATCCTGTCTCTGCAGGAGGTAAAGACAACTTCTTTTCTTTTTGGCATCCTGGGCTAAAATAATCTTCCATTTTAGCTAACACTTTATTAGCTAAAATGTTTAAAGCATGAACAAAAAAAGCCAAAGGTCATAGCTTATTTTGAAAGTAGGGGTACAGCCATAAGCATACCAATTTCATAACCTTCAACATACCCAATGATGTTTTGCAGACAAACTGGAATGAGTAATTTTATAAAATACATGCAACACTGCATTACTTCAGCAGCAAAATGCAAATGCAACCTTGCACAGCACTTATGAGAAGATCATGCTGAAACATTAAAGGCCTGGATTGTACAGCAAAATGTTAACTTGTAGAAATTTACCAGCAATGGCACTCAGCTGCTTGTAATCTGATGGCAAACTAAAGAGGGGAAAATATTTGTACTACACAAACCAGTAATCTGAAATAAAGTCCAAAAGCCAGCTTAACAAAAAGGTGGTTTTAATAAAGTCAGTGTGCAGTACAATTGTTAACAATTTAATAGCATATATTAGAAAGCTGAAATGAAGAATTTCTTCATCCCTAAATAGCACTATTAGAAGTTAGCAAAATCAATTTTGCTTGTTTCTTAAGCGAAACTAATGCCATTACCAAGACAACAGGAATACAAAAAGAGAAACAGCAAAATTAAAAGCTAGGCTTTCACCACTTGCCCCTGCCCAAAATAAAGCAACCCTCCTCCAACAACTAAAGCAAGCATCCAAAATCACCTAAACCTAGATTTACTTATTATCAAATAATTCAAAGTATTTTGACACTAGTTCACATCAGTTTACAAGAATTTGCTATGAAATAATAAACTGTATGAAAACAAAATTTCACCTGTGGCAATCTGGAAAGTTTAAGTCAACAAACATGACCTTTGTATTCCCATTTCATAAAATGAAATTTTTAAGCTATTTTTAACTATTCCACTTGGAAGTGCAGGTTAATCTGCTATTTAAAATGCTTTTGCCACAGAATGAAACTGAGAAGAACATCTCAGAGTGACATGCTTAATTGTCTATGGGGGTTTCTGCTTTTTCTATGGATCACTTCTAACAGTTACCTTAGCTGATTCTATGTTTGATACTTAAGACGCCCTCCTCTGATAATTTCTAATGTATAATAATACCATCTTCCTCTCTTTCAAACGTACCAGCATGAAATGGAACCTCAGAACCATATACAGCAGATATTACATTTAAAAATACTGAAGAGCTGAAGCAAAGGGCAACAAACAAAAGGATTAGTCTTTGCTGCACTGCTGAATACACTACTGAGGCCCCGCTGCAGCAGCAGATTCAACAAAACAATTATAGATGAAAGCAACAAGTGGAAAGCCCTTGATTTTGTCTTAAATAATAAAGGCAGAGTTGTTATTAGCATAGTCTGAGGTCTGACACATGAAGGATACTCATGTGAAGACTGAACATCTCTTATTCATTAAAGAAAGGATGTTTACTTTTAGAAACAATTTTAGATAACTTTAACTCCACTGACTGCAAAAAGCCCTTGAATGCAAGTCAGAATAAAAACGCAATTAAGGTTTTGTTTCAGTATTTTTATAGTAACAAGACTAAAGTTACATAAATTTAAAATATTAGATCATTGTTTAGGCAACATTTTGATATCACCACTGTTTTCTTCCTCAGATATCCTAACTTCCAACCCTCCTCAGTAACAGCTGTAAACACAAACTGTATTTAATACAGCTGGGAACAAGGAACCCTCTGGTAGTGACTGGAAAACACTAGGCACTAACACCATCTCAGGAAGAAGATGGATGTTGACAGTATGTATTTTTCCCTGGGATGCACTTACAACTACTCGAAATGTTAACACCATTTTGTGAAGGAGACTTGCTATTAATAGAAACTGAAGTTAGATAAAAAGATTGCAACTAATAAATTTACTATAGACATCTTTCACAAGGCAAAAGGAATATCTACAACTTATGGTCTGACAAGAGCGAAATTAAAGGCTCATCAATTAAGCTAATTTATTATTTTTTAGAGTTGATAGATAGCTAATTTCATGTTCAACTAGGTTAGTGCACTATAAATTGAGGGGGAAAATAGTACCATGACAGACAGGCTTTAAATGCTCTACAACTTATTAACAGGAATTGTATCTATCCCAAACCACTACATGTAACTTTCTTACCTTTTCCTCACACCTGTAACCTTCAAACTGGAATCGACTTTTTTGTTTGTTTTTTTAAGACACTTAACCCTTGTTTAGGTCAAGAGTCAGGGATTGCAAAGACTTGCTTCAGTGGGAGGAAGTACACAAACTGTCCTCCCCTTTGCTGCTTAAAGCTCACATTTCATGCACATCAGGATTAGAAGAAGAGCGGCAGAGCAAGGTATTTGAGTTTTCCTTCCTTAGTTTATGACAAAAATGATGAGCAGCACAACAAGCAGCTCAGGTGCAATGCAGGCCCAGAATGGTCTAAGTCAGTTCATGATGCACCTGCTGTCTTGGCACATTAAGAGGTTTGGTCTAGGAGACCCAAGTGGACCTGTCCTTCCTGTCTGTAGCCGTGTCGGCCATAAGAGCTGTCCTTGGGAAGTGGAGGTGTCAGCACCACAAAGCAGCGCCTTCAGTCCATCCTGTAGCACCTTCCAAAAATGGACACAGCGTGGCTTCAGAGACCAGAGAGGGTGAACAGTGGTGTGGTTCTGATGCTGCCTCCCTCAGTACCTGAGGACTGTCCCTCCACCTCAGCTCCCTACCCAGACACATCCCTGGCTGTGGCAGTGGGAGGATCACTCACCCAGGCAAATGGCACAAAGCAGCCTGGTGCCTGTTTTATGAAGCAGCCCCTCTTCTGAGCAATTTCAGTCCCACTGGCTACTACTCATCACCTCATTAACATGCTCAACTCTTACAGGATCTCATAAAATAACAAACCATGCATGGAAAACATGAAATAAACCCGTAAGAGTCTGAAATAAGAGACTATAGCTGGAAAACAACTTAAAGTACAGCCAAATTGGTATTAAGGACCAAGAAAGCAAGTGTATTTTACAAAGACTTGGTTTTTTTCACTTCAAATTGTATTTATTTTTGTTCCAGTCCAGTTCAATTAAGATATAGGTTACCATTTTAATGTCTCAGCACATTTTCTAGTTTACATTTCACAAGTCATATAGGAACTTTAGCAACACCAGAAAACTACAGAATTTAAAATTCACTGAAGATTCTTTTTTTTTTTTTTTTTACCACAAAGCAAAAGAGAAAATGTCAAAAAAAAGAGGCATTATTATACCTTTTCTTTCCCCCTGTAATGCATACTGAAAAGCCTAGGCTTCTCTGCAGAGAAATCTTTAAGAAGCCAAAAGCTCACAATAACTATTTCTTCCTCAAGTATCTTTCTAGTCAAAGAACTAAATTTACATTTTTGCTGGAGCCTGAAGTTTCTACTTGGATGCCTGAATAGACTAATTGTGAGAAATAAAAACAGCCAGAGCCAAGCAGAAGGAAAAAACTGCAGTAAGAGATGGTACAGAACTGCAGATGCTAAAAGATTAAGAAATTAACAAAACCCAGAAAGAGACACAACTCTGATTTTTATTTATAACTGTTCAGTTCAATCTTGTAGCCACTATGTTGAAGGTATATGGAAGATCTTTCAATATGAAAGCTGATAAAAATCAGAACTCAGATTAATTATATCCTATCCTGCTCACTCTATAGAGAGAAATCTCAAAAATTATTCCAAACCACAGACACCTCAGGAAGACTAAAGATAAATTCAAGTCCTAAATAATCACTTCTCTAGTAAAAAAAAAAACCAAACCAAAAAAAACCCAAAAAACCCCAAAAATTCCATGCTGTATTATAAAGCCAACTAAAATAATTTAGCAGATATTTACATAATAGTATGTGATTATCCATTTAAAGGAAGCAACTTCAACCATACAGCATTAAAACTTAAGTTACCATAATATCTGTAGGGAACCTAAGACAAAGCACTAACAGATGTTTACAGACATAAATAAGGCAACTGAAAACACCCTAGTGTTTTGAATGCATTGATTATTAAGAAAAAGAGAAGTAACACTGAAAAAAAAATATAAGCTATATACCAAGTATAGTTTGTTTTATCATTATGTTTGTACCTTGGAAAGAGGACAAAGTCAAAAAAAATGCATCATCTATAGGAATTTAAAGACTCAATGAAATTCTCTAGGGCCTTCACAACTGACTTGCAATGACATAAAAAGTTTGAATAATGTTCTCCTATAGTTTTCTACACTGCCTTCGCTGACACTATGAGGCCAGAAATAAGCCACATTAAAAAGGTACCTACGTTTATCTTTAATATAGTTACTCTGCATTAAAATTTTGCAGAAATGTGCCAATTCAAGATCCTTATTGTCTGCACAATCACAATAAGAAATGAGATGTTAATCTATTTAAATGTTTCAAAATATGCCATAGACAGTTTGAGTCTTTAATTTCAAATTGAAAACAAGTTTAATTTTACTGAGTATTTCCAAGGAAACAGTATTTTGAACATGATAAACCCAGGTTTCAGATTAATGCAGTTCTGCATAGAGAGGCAAAACCAAAAATACATCAGGCAGTCATTCTGCATAGAGCTAAAAACCGTTACTCCTGTAACATTTTGCTTGTGATTGCTCTAATGTTCCTAGAAGGATTTTCATTTACTGACATCCCTCCCACTTTGAGTTTTCATGATTTCATCTGTGACACTTGTCCCCAAGGACTAGAGCCTTTTTAGGGACCATACAATCAGAAAAGAATAGTTACAAAGAAAATAATATAATCTCAATGTGGACTACAGTAAAGTTAGCATCTATACAGTACAATAATATAATGTCAATGTGGACTACAGTAAAGTTAGCTATATTTATGTGAATGAACTTCAGAAGAAAGAAGTAAAAGATTTTTCAAGAAGATTAAACCAAGAAATCAAACATATTCTATTAACTCTCTTTTTAAATTACAATTTTCAATTTCTAGCACACACCATCAAAGAAAGAAAACTTTTGTCACAGCTCCAATATATCTAACCAGGTAAATATAAACCTCATACAATCTTATTAAACATTTAGCTAATGTTCATTTCTGCCAATGTCTGGTCTCATACACTCAGGGAAAAAATTAATTACTGCTATGGTTTAAGAAAAGATACACTTGCTGATTCATGACCTGATCTCTTCTTGCAGCTGCTACAATTCAAATGAAGACACTAAGGAAAGAAGGATACTTCAGACCTTATCAGATTCTACCCTACACAAGTACTCTGCAAAGCCTACTTATTGTACATAGAGACTGAGTGAAGTGTTGCATGTTGTTTTAATAAATGCCTGTTCTTTTAACAAATACCAGCTGAAGACATATTAAAACTATAAAAACAGGTCTTAGGACTGCATAAAATCTTCAGAATACATTAATAACGTACAAAACAAATGCAAATCAATCAGCAACTGACAATGTTATACATTTTGTTTATTGGTTAATGCTTCTATAGAACAAGAAAACGGGTATACTGGATCCTAAAGGAAAAGCCAACTTACTGCAACACAGAACTTGAAATAAAAAAGTATAGTTTGTGTTTGAAGAGCTACACACACATCCTTTAGAAGACAACAAAGCATTTATGACTCAAACACTCTAAAACAGTTTAGGCTCTGCCGCAGGCATAGGTGTCATGAACACTCAAACTTAATTCTCATGATATTTTTGTTTTGGATAGTTTTTCCTTTTTTACTTCACCACCTACTTCATCACATACACAACACATACTACACAAGATACTGCCAAAACAACAGATGACTGATTGTATATCCAGTGTTAAAAACCAGCCATGGTGTAACAAGTGTTTAAAGCCTTATTAACACTGATTACTTGCATGAATTGCTGTACTACAATTTTATTTTAGTGCACTACATTTAGCAGAACTTACACATGGTACTATAAAGCCTGGCCATGAAGATCTGCATCAGCACCACCACACCACAGACTAAACAACCCTGCTCACACAAGTGCAAGCTCAGTGCTATTTGCTAAAAGGATACAGCCTTTCTAAACTTAGTTTTCATCAATTCTTCTGGATGGCTTACCACTCCAAATCCTTTTTTTCATTCTTCTTTCAAAAAAAAAAAAAAAAAAATCAGCAGTGTTCCAGGCCAGGCTGGATGGAGTGCCGAGCAACCTGGTCTAGTGGAAGGCATCCCTGCCCTTGGCAGTGGGGTTGGAACTGGATGATCTTTAAAGTCCATTCCAACCCAAACCATTCTGTAATTCTATGATTTTGCATTTTAAACATACATCTTCCTCAGCTGTTTTAAAAGCACTGAAGACTGTCTAGAAGTACGTGCTATTACTATATTTTTTTGCCCATTCTTATTAATTGTATTTACAAATCAATTAGTAAGAATAGACAGAAATTCAAGACATGGAAGATGAAAGTATTGTTCCCAGAAGTTAATTTACCCTGTGAAAGAAACATGTCTCTCCTGGTGAAAGATTTAAAAAGCCAAAAGGCTGTATTTAAACTAAAATTAATGGGTTTAAGCTATACTGTGACCTAAAGTAGCATTCCCAGGCCCTTCGTTTCGGAGTCTACTTTCTGCTCCTAGTTTCACCCTCTTTTGCTGTCAGAGCTACTCATGAAATGATACAAACAGCCATACTGGGGCAAAAAACTGAATGAAAACAAACTCACTCTGGAGGTCAGCTTTTGGAAAATAAGTTATCCAATCAGATTTACCAAGAAGCTGACACAAGCTGTCACAAACTGGGAAAAGGGACATCAACTCAATGAGTGTTCAGAGACTGCTTCTTCTCCTGGCCAAATTTTTTTATTTATTTTTAGGTTAACTGGACATTTCAACAGAGATGCAGACATAACTTATTGTTAGTTAATAGTCCCCTTCCTACCATGCTTTCTAATCATCACCTTGGTACTGTTCCCCATACACCCATTACCCTTCTACTGTTACTCACATAACCATCCACAATGTTCCACATGAGCCAAACAAAGCAAAGCCAAAGAGAGTATAAAAGGAGAGAATATAAATAAATAGAAGCCCTTAGGCTACAAAAGACAACATGAAACTAAGAAAGAAAACTGAAAAAAAAATAAAGAACAACCGGAAATATTTACAAAGCAATGTGACAGTTGGTTAGAACTTTCAGCAAGAATTCAAAAATATCTAGGGTAATTATTTCACATATCTGTACTATAGCAGCACATTAGGACTCCTTGTGTCAAACACTCTACAAATACCAAGACAGATTTTGGTTGAATGATATTTCAACCACTTCCCTTTTTCTCATCCAGTACCATCAGTTACTGACCCTATCACACCACATGGAGGTATCAAAAAGCAACTTTGCTGCTCATCTGCTCTGCAACACCAATTCCCATACCCAGTTCTTTCTTCCTAGTACAGTTGTTTTTTTTCACACTTTCTTCAGTGTATTCATAATGTTCTCAAAGGTGGTCACGAACTTCTGCAAAATTAACATATTACACATCTTCAAATTTCTACTCAAGCCAGTTACTCACCTAGATACATTAAAGAATTTAATGACCTAAGTCATTAGAGTGACAAAACAAATTCTGTGCTCAAACACAGCCACAAGAAGCCATGCTACATCCACACCCTAAACAAAAAAGAGCTGTGCTGCTTCAAAGAAGAATAATTTTTGCCCTGCTACTTTCAGATATGCAAGATCAGATTCCAGAAGCAGCACCTTCAAGTACTACATTAGCATGAAAAATGGATCTCCTACAGCAGGTTTTTAGTAAAGCATTTTTGATTATTTCAGGCAAGTCATGCTAAGTGGAGCACACAAGCAGGAATGCTCTTAGACATACTCCTATAATATAGTACATGGACTAAATACTTTAAACTGAGTTTATTTAAAAAATTAAATAGAAGTAGTAAAGACTACTACCAAAGGGAACTTCAAACAAACAGCACAAAATTATCCATTGACATTTATGCAAGCTGGAAGCTGTACTTCAGCTTACAGGTAGCTATCTCAGTTGTCTCAGGTAGTCTAGAATTTACTTTAAACAGTACTGTAAAATACAGTTCTGCTGCTGCCACAGCTAGACTAACACCTTGAGAACACTTGATTTTGCAAGTAAGTAATTTTAGCTAATTGACCCAATTAGTTACATGCTGGTCTTCTGCAGGTATGGTCCTCCTGAACTCTGTTCCCATTATCAGATGACAAAAAGAAAACAAAAAAATATGGCAAAAAGGTACCTGGAGCAAGCCAGGTGAAGCACAACAGGCAGTGAAAAAGAACAAATAAATCCAAACAGACAGAAACTGGTTTCTGCAGTCCTATTTCTCTGCATTAAATTCCCAGTTTACTTACTATGGAAAATTTTTTAGTTTGAATGCAAGGTAACACTGAACTGTAAGATATTCATCCTGCATCTCATCAAAGACCTCCTGGACCTGAGAACAGGGTCTAGAGATACACATTTAACATCCAGTGAGGTGCCACATATTGACTCCTGGTCTTTATCAGCCAAGCTACATTTGGCTTTAGCGGTGTGTACAGTATTTCCCAGGTATTATCTTACACAATGAAAAAAATTAACATCTCAGCTCATTATGCAGCTAATGTTTCATAAAGTGGCATTAAATGAAGTTCACAAGGCTGAAGCAAGGATGAGGCAGTATTAACTGGAAAAAGTACCCCTCCATTTTTTATGCAATCTCAGCAGGCAACTTTGCAAGTCATAGCTATGTACATCTCATGAGTAACCATTTAAATATAAAACCTTGAAAAACTTCACTCAGTGATGTCTTCCCACTTCTGCAGGTTTGTCTTACTGAATTGTAAATTACTAAAATCCAACACAAAGTATCTATGGTAAAGTGTTAGAGGAGCTATGTAAAATGACACACCCACATACGTGGACACTTTTTGAAATCCATCACTTCAAAAAAGGTACCTTCCAAACTCAGTAGTCAGAACACTATTTCAAGAAGAGACACACCACTAGCAAGTCACAATAAAAATCTTTCCTTAACCCACAGCAGCAGGATAATTTTTTAAAAAACGTTACTAAAATTGAAAATACCCCAAAACCAAAAAACCAAGAAACCCACACACACACCCCCCCAAAAAATAAAGGTGTTCCTAAAATCGGTAGCAGAATGTTACTTGAAAAACTAATTTCTACCACCTCAATTTAAAAATAATTAGGTGTTCACAGTGTAACAAAAGTAATGATGCATGTAAACTTTTCATGGCAATACGATCCCAGGGATAACTTCTAAGAACAGAAATAACAACAAACTCACAAATGCCCCTACAAAGCTGCAGCACTACTGAGAGGCTATTCTTTCAAAATATCACTATGCAATAGTATAAGGAAAACAAAGAAGTTTGAATACTGTTTCTGACTTACAGAAGGCTTACAGGACACTGGGAAAATGAAAGAAACAAACTGCAGCAACACAAAGAAAAGACAAAGGCACTGAATTTCATCCATGGCTCTTCTCTCAAGATTTACTTTCACACCATGGCATAAGCATCTGCATATGCTTGTACAGTACCTAGAACAGGGACAGCCAGTCCTGACCAGAACCTTGAAGCAGAACCAGAGAATGTACTACAGCACATTAGAAAGGAGTCCTACAGTGTATCAGAATTAACACACATCCTCTACCAAAAGCAGTGAAAGATGAAAAGGAACTAAAGTGCTTCAGAAAAGATTTCATTAGCACTTCAAGACTTTCCCAGGTGAGATTCTATCTGCCTCAGCAGACTTAAAAGCATGTATCACTTGTGCTTCAACAGATTCATAATTCAGATGGATTATGGGAAGCAGCAGCTACTTACTCATTAATTCTTGTTCTTTCCATAGGGTGACAAATTCCCAGGCGCTTATTCAGAATATTCCCCTTTATTCTTATTACTGTTCACCAACAAATAGCCTTAAGAATAACTTTCTGTTTCAAAATTGATATGACATCCATGAAAAGATCACACTGAGGAAATAAGTTGGTCTGCTACACACCCTAAAAATTACATCAAAGTCTGTAAATCCATATAGCCAAAACCCAACACCTTTAAACGTAACAGCAGGGTCAAACTGGTCATTCAAACCCTAACTTTTTTGTCAAGAAAAAATGAGATGATGTTTTGGTATTTATTGTACACTGATCTGTGTACAATCAAATATAAGAGTGCAACTTGATAACAATAAGGAATCAAGATATATAAACTGGTAAAATAGGAAAATAAGTTTTGATACCAAAAACATCTGTTGACTGAAAGATTATATAAGGCAGTATTTCAAGAAGTAATTCATAATGCACTCTGCTTACCCATCTCTTCCCTTACTGACAATTTTAACTTCGAAATAATATATGCCACAGGCTGCAGGTATAGGATGTGTAGCTCGAACAGAAGCAGCATCTTTTGGAGTTTTTCCATGACCTGAAAAACAAGAGCATTCAAAACACACAAAAAATGTATTTTAGTTAAATGCAGAAGGTGTCTCAAAGCTATGCATGCCAACTACTCAAAACAGAAGGCTTATGCAATGAACAAACAACATACAATATTCTTATCAACCTGATTTTTATTCTGGAGTTATTTTGTTTCAAATACTGTAAGCACATGTATTGCAACCAAGGATGCTAAAAGAAGTCCTGGATATAGTAATCCAAATAGGTCCTACAATTATTTAAAGGGAAACCAGGAAAAAGATTCACCGAGTAATATGATTGACAAAAGGCCACCCGTGTTTGAAAGAATTGTATGATTTCTACAATGCACAGGGCTTACTCATTTCTATGGACTGAAACACAATGTAAGAGTTTCATCTAATGCTTAGTACTTCCGGATCTACAAGTTACTGAAGACACTTCAACTCTAACATCCTCCAGAATAAACACCAGTCATTACACAGAACATGCTACTTGCAATCAATTTCCATGTTCCAACATTGTTTCAGGACAGCATTAAGCCTTACAGCCTGCAACTGAGCTCATGCAGCTCCTACTCCTTTTTCTTATTAGGCTCACTATACATTAGCTCTGCCACAATGATGCCCAGTTTCAGCTCCTGTTTATTCTCAGGATTTTCAACCTAAACCCAAGAGCCACTTGCATTGTACTAATACCAACCTTGTGAATGTGTTATCCTCTTCACAGCCCTTTCCAAAAGCAACCTGGAAGCAGGCTTTTAACCAGATGACTTGTTTTAGCAACAACCTGCTCAAGCAAGCACAGTGTCCCAAGTACACCCAAAACTCCCCAACTGTTATGTGACAGTCAGGCATGGGGCCACTGGACATAGTTGAAAAAAAATTAACAAACAAGATGGAAATATTGGATCATGGCAAGAGGTAAAGTAACTCAGTAAGATGGAAACCAAGAACAGACTGTCACTGTCATAAGAATAACTCATGCAGATCTCATGCCTACTCTTGAAGTGGATCTGCAGTACGATGAAAGGAGCTGCCTGTTTTGAGTGTGCTGTACAAATCACTTGTGCTGTAGCATTCCAGCTGTCATTTCCAGTCCAGACAGGGAGACCTACTGCACCTGCATAGCAATTGATCTGCATATGCAAAAATCCCACGACCAAACACACTCCTTTCAGAGGCATTAACACTGGCATTACTGCTCAGGCTCAGATTAATCATGTCTCAGGTGCAGGAAGTCAGGTCTTGTAGGAGAATGACAGCCTAGGCAGGCAGAAAGATAAGGCCCAGCTGGCCCACAGTACAAAACCTCTAAAGGCAGAGGGTCAGGGATTGACCTGTATAGAACCTCTGAGCACAGTGCTCCCTTGTGCAAATGTTCATAGAACTGTCAGTGCTTATCAGCCTGCAGAGCCAGCACCCACCAGCTCCAAACCAATGGCACGTGCTCAGCCAGGGAGAGCTCTCACCAAAGCCACACCAGCAACCAACACCTTTTTGGACACCACATATACTTCACCCTCTGACATTAGGTTTTACCTACCATGTTTTCTCTGATGCTAATGACCCACCCCAGTATGCTACTACCTAAACACAAGTGGCCAGCCACCTTACTTTTCTGACTGCAAACCCGCTTCAGTGTTCTGTTAGTACTACTAAACATTTTGTGCAGAAATCCTTCAATCACCTCACACGTTTGACAATGTTAAGTTCGCTGCCTACATTCTGCATGTTGATTTCTGCATGCTGATGTGATGTATCACATGAGGAAAAAACAGTAATTTACTCCTCCATACACAATACATTTTATTGTTCACTACTTTTAAAGTTATTTCCTAGGGCTGTGACAACTAGTGTAACAATCAAATACATAATCTTAGTTAGAGCTTCCATGAGTTTGCTTGATTTTCAAATGCTGGTAGGTCACTATTTAGCTATTACAGATTATCATGCCTAAGTACGTTGAAATCCTTCAGCTAAAAGGGCAGAACATGAAACTCCTAAGATATCCCGTAAGTTCAAAGAAGTCCGATTAAACAATGCACTGGAGGAAGGAAAAATACTTTCTTCTAAAATGTCTTTAGGTTTTTACTTTAAAATAGACTGTAAAGAAGTTCCCTTGGTTACTCTATGCACTTGACAATCTGTGTAGTTTCAGTCTGAGTCATTCTCCTTATTTGGGAAAGTCTTCCACATAGAAAAGACTAAAGCAGTAGGAACCAGCCAAATATTATTGAAAATGTAAATCTATTACCCAGCAGACTTAGCTTTGTGAAATCATAATCTAAGTGTTTGGCAACAATACCTATTTAAGGTATTCTTAACACCTCTTCCTGAAACTCCCCTTCTCCCACCTCCTCCCCAATCCAGGCATTTATTTGCAAGGACATACCAGGAACCAGATCGATTAGCTGATCGGGGTTTAAGAAACCTACCAGATTTTTTTAAGCAGCAGATCAGTTCCCTGATCCAGTTCACAACACAACCACACACAGCTGTCACACTGCAAATAAGAGGCCAACAGAGGGGCAGAAGTAACAGGATACCTTACCAGTATTGCCAAACACTTCATGTGGTGAAGCAACATGCTTGGGGAAGTCAGTGCCCAAAACTACTTTCATCCCATTAAAACAGAAGACACCCTAAATTTAGAACTGCTGTCCTTTTAACATAAGCTCCTATGAATCCCATTTTACTGCTTGAGCATACTGTTTTTATTTGTACTTACACACAATTAATATGTCTAGAAGGCTAAACATCATCCAGTTAACTATTTTCCAATATCCCAAGTATCTCCATACTGTCTACACATGGCAGTTATGTCTTTCAGTACCACCAGGCTACACTGAATTACATGTGAGACAGCCTGCTTTAAAACAAGAAAGAGGCTCTTAATTGAACACTTAGCTGAACTGCAAAATTTCTTAGCAGAGGATACTATAGATGTTAGTGTTTAAGAGAATACTGGGTAAACTTCTAGAACTGCAGTTAACTGAGACACTGCCTTGAGTTCAGAATGTCCTTCAGCTTAAAATGGCTGGAAGCTGAGAAGGGAAACAGACATACACGGTCTATGCCCAACATGCCTTTAGATTTTTTCTCAGGCACTTGCAACCACTGTTACCAATGGGACTCTTGAGCTGAGCGGCCCATTAACTTGATGTCTTCTACTGCTGCCACATTCTTTGGTAACCTGAACCCTCTCTTCCTTGCTTGTGAATAAAAAAGAACTTTGACACCCAACTCTGAACTTCTGAATCGGAGGTTCCAAACACCTGAAGTAGATCACACAAACACTGCCCAATGTTTCCTCAAAACAGACCCCTTCGACAGTCATAAGCTATAGGTTGAGTATTTAAAAGAACACTTTTGAAGTATGTAGTATTTAACACTAAGCATTTTCAGCACTAAAAAGAGAACTCTGCAAACAGATGCACTGGGGGTAGAGAAGGGAAAACAGGTCTACAAATCTTGAACTTTACACTGCAAACCAGATCATAGGTAAGTTCAATTACTATAATTGTTTTCACTTGGGCTTTCATTAGAAGTGTTTGACAACCATGACTTGACCATGTTTTATATAATTTTTAAGCACTCACACTAATGACTTTTAGTAAGTAGTATCCTACTACTCAAGCAAAATTACAGTGAAATTAATCTATATTTTAATTCTATCAAAAGCTAGCTCAGATATAAACATGTTTGGAGAAGCCATCTCTGCTTTCAAAAACGATAATATTTGAACCTAAATCTAAGTTTATAACGCATACACATCAAATAGTCCAAATAATCTATAGGAGCACCTACCTAGACAAAAGTAAGCATGTTTATCCAGTTTAAATTCTTAAACGAAGTTTACATAAGCTGAACTGCAGTTATTTCCAACAGGTGCTTCAATGACTTGCTCACACTGTCAAAAATAAAATAATCAAAGCCTAATCTTCTGTTGTATTCATTAGGCAAGTTTCACTGGGACAAGAACAGAACAGGTTGCCCAGGGAAGTGATTGAGTCACCACCCTGGAGGTATTTACAAAACCTGTAGATGTGGCACTTGGGGACACAGTTTAGTCGAGGACTCAGCAGTACTGAGTTTGTGGTTGGACTCAGTGTTCCTAGAGCTCTTTTGCAAACTAGATGATTCTATAATTCTAAGAAAAAAACCAAATCAAAAGACACAAATTACTAATTTTACTTTAACTTCTTCCCCAGTTTTAAAAAAAGCAAGACATCTCAGAGCTACAAGGCTGTCCAAAACAGGCAAACTGTACTGAATGTACCCTGAGTGTTCTCTGCCAGAAAAATTGACACCATCCTTGTAACAGTCAGTGACAACACAGAATTATTAGTATAGAATCCTCTTCGTTTTCCAACAGGAAATGGAATGCATAGTTTGCACTGAAAAATAGTTTATTTTTGTTTTGCACTACAGGCAGTTCAAAGACAACTGCACTGTAAATAAATGTCTGGCTAAGATCCCCTGGCCTGTGATACATTAGAAAAAGTTCATGCAATGGCAGCTTACTCAAAATTGCATCACTTTCTTCAGCTTTTTTGGACAATTGTCGCAAGACTAATTTAAGTGAAGTTTCTATAGGAGTTTCCATTATTTCTGCACCAATTATTTTGTCTGTTTACCTAATTCTGTATATAGTTTCTTCCATGGTTACAAATCTGAGTCTCTGTTTTTATCTCCTTACACAACACAGTATAGATCACTACCTCCTGGAAACCTAACTTGCCTGTCTAGTGGATCTTTCATATCACATACACGATTTATGAATTCCCTGTTTTTCAACAGGACCCATGTGCCAATTCTGAATATTTTAGAAATATCTAGGAATATTTTTAAAGATGTCTTGCCTTACCAGCTATGTAATTTTGTGCAGTAATGCATGCTTTATGTGCAGCATGCACTTATGCTTTCTTTACTACTTACCTACAGCTCAGAGCTGTAAAAATTATAATTAAGTGAAATGACATCCATTTTTTTCCTGATACAGTTTTTCATTGTCTCCCTTACAAAGGAACACCACAATCAACAGTCAGTAAGACAGTGTTAGCTTTCTATCAGCTTGCACAGCTAACTGGCAGCAACACAACAACTTATGTCTGTCCAAAGGAAAACCAGAAACACTCTAGGTATAGTCTTTCATATATTTACAGTATCACTGTAGCCATTGTCTACGTATTTGGTATCAAGATTTTAACAAAGCTATCTGACCTGCTAAACAAAAACACCACTCCATTTAAATTTTCCTTTCCAAGTAACACTATGATTCTGAGAGAGAGCACAAAAAAGTACTGACTCTTGGGTTTTGTTGTCCTTAACAAAATTTGAAGAGCTTTTATTGTGATGTTAGACTATATTCCTTTTTTTTTTTTAAACCTCCACCACTAGATCAATGCCTGGTTTTGTGGCAGTTTTCACTTCTTAAGCACTTTGTAGGATGCTTGCAAAAATCTTCAGGTCCAGAAATGCAGTACACAAAACATCCCAGCTGCAATGGGTAGAAAGAGACATCTACTGCACTTCATGCTTCCATACAACTTGTCCACTGGTAAGCCAGAAAATAAAAGGAATCTTCAGAAATTACACTGAGAAGACCACCATTCATCTCACAAACCAATGAAACAAAAATACCGCTGCTCACAATACATCAGCACATTAAAATTATGAAGGTATCTATATGAAAAATAACTTTTAAAGCTTTTGCACTGATTGTTCCTCTCACACATCTTTTCAGTAGCCCCAACACATCCAAGGTGAAGGCAAAGCATTGCTGCTAACATTTTCTGCCTCCTATCAGTCACAGAAGTAAAATACTCCAGAAAAAGTCCTATAGCCAGCAATCTACAGAGACAGAAGTGAAAATTTAAGTGTACAGGGTACCTATACTACAGTAATAGAAAATAATAAGAATTGCTTTAGGTTACTGGCTTCTTTGGACAGATCGATCTTTCTCCTTGAGTATTTTGGTCAAGAACATAACAGCTCTTTATCCTTGCTCAACATATAATTCATACTTCCTTTCAACAAAAACATCCAATGCTCTTCCACTACTACTTAGGGAACTTCAGAAGCACTTAAAGTGCCAATATTACAAAAGAAGATACTGTGAGCACTTTCTTTTGAGAACTGATTTGTAAAACACTATTTCACAGTGCTAAGCACATTCCATCTTGCCATCTTCCCTTACTCTCCTCATTGAACCTCCTCATTTTCTCCCCTTTTATTGTATTCTTAGGGCTGAAGGATCCAGGAGGGAGAAAAGGCTGGAGATATTCAGCATGTCTGCCCCCTGGTTCTCAGGTAGAAATAGTCAGATACCATTCACTGCTTAGCCCAGTTAGCAACTCCAGGTGCCAGGCTGGTAACATAACCATGGAGTTGCCCTAACAGCCACCTTCATTAAATTACCCAGAAGAAAATATGGGCCACTTAAGAAGCCATTTACTCCCATCTGCACTCAGGAAAAAGAAAAGCACAGACATGTTATACTGGCACCTCTTCTTTTCAGAGTCCTTTGGGCTAACCTAGGAACACTTCAACCTGCAGCACGTACAATATTTAAGAGCTTGAGTAAAGGTATTTCATTGTTATAACCTACTAACTGCACTTCATGACTTCTGTAATTTCTTTGAGGTAATGATTTTCCGTAACACCATGGCAAAGGAGATAAGTGAGGAAAAAGAGGGATAGCACAAGAATAGCCTGAAAATATACTTCTGCAATAAAACTGAAGAGATCAGAGAGGTTCAACCTCTAAATTCTAGTTTATGAGAAAGAAGCTGGCTAAAGCATAACAAAGCTCCAGCAGAAGGAGCTGATAGCCACTAAGCTATGATCATCTCAGAGGAAAAAAAACACCAAAACCAAACAACCCACTGGCACTAAGCACCAGAAAATACAAAATGTTTCTAAAAATACAAGGTCATAAAACACTGAACAAAAGCCAGGAAATTCAGAGTTGAGTATTAAATTACACATCCTTAAATCACTCGGTGCCTCCCAGAAACCTGCTCTATAGTCATCAAGCTCCTTTATTATCTTTGTACGGTGCATTAAACCTCACATTTTTAACAGAGTATTTTGTGTGTGTATAATATTAAAACCTCTCTATTAAAAAAAAAATAACCTCTCCCAGAGTACATTTAATCCTTTCATGGCAGGCAAATCCTGACATGTGTTTGTGTTGCCGTTTTCCTCCTCTGATTAAACAGTAACATGTTTATCGAAATTTCCCTTGAATTTCTCCACTGCAAACTCTGAGAAAGGGTAACTGCACGGTTGTTTTTTTCCCCTCCCACTACGTTCATTTGACTACAGACTGACAAAGGATCCAGTTCTTCACAGCCAACTCAGAAGTGGCTTTGAATCCACAACACTTCTACTTTAGGACTTTGGGCCTAGAACACCAGATGTGTCTGTGTTTTTTCAGGTCAGAGTGTAGGCTTATGTTTCCAGGTTTTATGACATTTCATAACAATCAACACAAGTTTTTCTTCTAATACCTCTCGCTGATGTTATTTTTTAATACAAAAGCATACTGTTTTTACCTTTTATTTCAAAACCTGTAACTTTAACTATGAAACATCTAGGAAGAAAGTTTTAGTCACCTTTATTAATGTAAGTCCTACTGTTTCTTCCCTCAAATCACTCTGTGCAATAGTTAGGCAAGACTATTACCAGCGACTTTAAAGTAATTTTTTTCACAGCTTAAAAATAAACCGTGTTTTTCTCAGTGCTTTCCCCTCCCGTCATTTCCGTGTTCAATAGCTTAACGCTTGCTGCTCTTAACTCCATTTAACCCTTGCTCTTCTCGAGAGGGGGAAAAAAAAAAAGCAGCCACTTCGTTTTTTCGCTCATTACCATAAACAGGACACGTCATGCCGAGCGTCCTTTATTCTCCTGCCTCCGACCCAAACGTTCCGGCGATACCTGAATCCACGGAGGAAGTCTTGGAGTTTACATAATGCCCACTCCAGAGGCATAAGGAGGCGGGGGCGGCCCCTTGTGTCCCCCCCCCCTTTCCCCGCACGGCGACAGAAACGGGGAGGGGGAGGGGAAAGGAGAGAAAAATAAACCTGAAATAAGGGAAAACAAGCCCCTTATCTCCACGCTGCGGGGGGAAATTTAGGGGATCGGAAAACAGGGAAGAAGGAGGGAGCGGAGCGTGTGTAATTTCCTGTTATTGTTACTCCTGTGCCCACTGCCCGACGGAGGGGTCGGGCAGCCCCCGGCCCCGGGGAGGGACCGGGGGTGTCGCGGCGGCCCGGGCCGCCCCTCCTCACCTTTGTAGTGCACCCGCAGGTTGTTCTGCGAGAGGCCGATGTAACTGAATTTGTCCTTCGGGCTCCAGGAGCGGGGCAGCGGCGTCTCCTGCTCGTCCACGGCCGGGTAGAGCCTCTTCAGCCGCCGCTTCAGCTCCTTCTCCTGCTCGTTCAGGGCCGGGTCTCCGTGCGGGAAGGGCGCCGGGGCGCTGGTGCCGCTCCCCGCCGGCAGGCCCAGCGCGGCGCCGGCACCGCCGCCCCCCGCGGCCGCGGGCCCGCTGCTGCCGGCCGTGGCGGCGGCGGGTGGCGGCGGCGCCGCGGTGGCCGGAGGCGGCGGTGGCGGGTGGAGCAGGAGCGCGGCGGCCGGAGCGGGGCCGGGGCTTGCGGCGGCGGAGGGGATCCCCGGCGCCGGCGGGGGAACGGCGGCCGCCAAAGAAAGCTGTGGCGACGGCGACTGTTGTTGCTGCTGCTGTTGCCCGGACATCCCGGCTCCGGCCTCCTCCTGCTCCTCCGCCGCCACCTCCCGCGGCGGTCGCGACTGTCACCGGACGGGCCCGGGGGCGGAGCGACGGGCAGGCCCGGGGCCGTGCGGAGCGCGGGTCACCCCCACAACCGGAGCGTCTCGGTAGAAGACGGGGGGCGGGGTGGGGGAGGGTTGGCGATGACGGCGGCCGGTGGAGGTGCCCGATGGGAGCGAGGGGCGTCGCGGGGCGCGGCGGGGCCGGGGGCGAGGCGGGCAGAGCAGCGGCGGCGGCGGCGCCGGGCGGAAGCGGGGAGCGGGCGCCGCGGCGGCGGGGTTGGTTCGGCCCCCGGCCCCTCCTCCGGTCGGGGGCGCGCCCGGCGCGCACACGCTCCGTCCGGCCCCCGGCGCGCCCCCGCCGCCGCGCGCCCCCGCGTCAGCTGAGCCCGCGGCCCCGCCCCGCCTCCTCTCCGCGCTCGCGGCGGGGCGGGGCCTCCGCCCCTAGGCGGGCGCGAGGCGCGGAGGGAGGGGAGCGGGGCATGAGGGAGGGGCATCAGGGTAGGAGAGGTGAACTGGCGGTACCGTCAAGGACCCTTGGTGCTGGGGCCGGGACCATCGGTACGGTCCAGAGCTGCTGTAGGGCTCTCTGCCGTGACCCGGACCTGTCGCGGGTTTTTCTCCAGGAGGAAGTCTGAGCGACCCCCGAGGGTGGTGGGGAAAGGGACGCTCACCCTCAGTGGTTTACTGAAGGGTGTTGCTGCCGAGGGTCAGCCACATGGTGACTGTCCCCTCGTCATGAAATTATCATGGAATCAGAATATGCCGATGGAGAGCTTTGTCCAAATGTGTCTTCCACTCTGCCAGGCTTGGTGCTATGACCACTTCCTGTTCCAGTGCTCAGCCACCCTCTGGGTGAAGAATGTTTTCCTGATCTCTACCCTAAACCTGCCCTGACATAGCTTCATCCTGTTTCCTCGAGTCCTGTCACTGACATTGCAGTCATGAGACTGTAATGATAATTCTCCTCTCAGTGTTGCCATGTGTGACAGGGCACATCAGACCTGTTGAAAAGTTTTCTGGTGTAACCTGGACTTGCTGAAAGGTCTTCTCTGGGACAAAGTCAAGCTGACCCTCAGAGGGGTAATGGGAAGACACATTAACCTTCAGTGCATTAATGACCAATTCAAAAGGATTGACTAACTGGAGTGAGTCCAATGGGGATTGTCCCTTCTTGATGAAATTAAACAGTCGTAATGCCGACCCTTTTCCTCCCGGTGTGATCTGGGCTTCTAATAGTTGGCATGACCCACAAGCAGTGCTGGATCAAATGACAATTCTTATAAAAGAACATAAACTATGCACGTACACCCACATACACACACACACACATATATATATATTTTATATATATATATATATATATATATATATATATACACACATATGTAAACACCAGCCACTCAGTATCATTTCACTCTAGTCCACTCCAAGTGATCTATTAACAAGAACCTCAGTTACCCTGCCTTCAGGTGCGGGTCATGACATTGAGTTGGAGAAGAAGGAGAAGGTGGCATCATGGCAGCAGCCTCTGCCACCATTGGGCATGATTGGGAATGGCAGCCAGGGAAAATGGAGACAGGCTGGTGTGTGCACCAGGAAGGCTTTGCCTCCTGACAGGCACAACATGGGTCTGCTGCCCACACCTTGCGTCCAGCACTACAGCTGGTATGAGGAAAGGCCACTGAGAGCATTTCCCAGAGGTAGGAAAGCTTGGGAATGCCTCAGCTCAGGAGGATGGGAGGAGCAGCACTGCAGTGTTTCTGAGGGGGGTTTGTTTGGGGCCTGTTTTCCTTTGGTTTGTGTGTTGCAGGGTGGTTTTGTTTGTGCTTAATGTTGTTGGTTATTCAGTGGTTGCCCGCACTAATATATTCACATGGCAGCAGTGAAAGAGAAATGGTTTACAGATTGGCCAGCTTGCCTTGGAAAACATTAGGAAAGGAAAGGAATGTCACTGGCAAATCTAGAACCTGTGTCCAGTTCTGGGCTCCTCAGTACAAGAAGAACAAGGAGCTTCTGGAGAGGGTTCAGCAGAGGCCACAAAGATGGTGAGGGGTCTGGAGCATCTCTCTTATGAGGAGAAGCTGAGGGAGCTGGGCCTGTTTAGTCTGGAGAAGAGAAGACGGAAAGGGCATCTCATTAATGCATATAAATATCTCAAAGGTGGGTGTCAAGAGCCCGGTGTCTGACCCTTTTCAATGGTGCCCAGCAAGAGGACGAGGAGCAGTGCCTATAAATTAAAACAGAAGTTTCACCTGTACATGAGGAAGAAGTTTGCATTAAGAGTGGCAGAGCACTGAATGGACTGCCTGGGGAAGCTGTGGAGTCTCCCTCTCTGGAGGCATTCCAAACACACCTGGACGTGTTCCTGTGTCACCTGCTCTAGGTGACCCTGCCTTGGCTACAAAGTTGGACTGGATGATCTTCCAACCCTAACAATTTTGTGATTCTATGAACCTGAAATGTTGATCACTTCACAAACCCTTTTCCAGCTGCCAGCATATTGGAGTACAGGCACAGAAGCAGGAAACAGAGGAGGTTAATTATGCTTCATCTGTGTGAAATGGTGTGTGATGTAATGGAGGTGTGACACTCACAAAGTCTTGTATGAAGCTAAACATTTCTTACCTATAGTTACCAAAATATCCTGTCACATGCAACTGCTTGGTGTGTCTAATAGCATTTATGGCTGGACAAATTGCAGTTATCTAAAAATACCCTATCAGGAGGAGCTGCAAACTGTAGAAGAGTAGAAGTGCCTAGAATGGATGTTGCAACACAAGCTGGACCATGCCTGAGGTCAATTACCCTGGCACTGTAGGCTATCTCCCACTATATATAAGTTTGCTTTCTAATATCTAGATGTTGTTGTAAACCGCGAAGCTCAGTTGTTTACATTATTATTAAAAATACAGTATTTGGCTAACTATAGGCATCAGGAGATATATGTGTTATGTTCTTAAGTATAGATGTGTCTTAAGTAATTTGTGATTGTCAATAAATTTTCTGTCATATCTGCTTCCTCAGTTGTGTCTCTCTTCTAGCATTTGTGCCAAAATGCTTCATGTCACCCATTTGAGATTGCCACCATGAGGTTCCTGTTTCTTGAACAGTAAGACAGGAGAGCAGATGTTTCTGCACTTCTTGACATTATTCATTTCTTTGCTACTCTGGTTGCTTTTATCACATCTTTTGCCATCTTCCAAGGATAAATAATCCAAGTGTAACAAAGCATTGTTTTTTATAAAAGTCTTTTCTCCAAACTATGCCCCTCGACAAATACATTCACATCACTTTTTCTGAGTGAGGATAGACTGCACACTGTGCCAGAGATTTTGTAGAGAATTCTAATAACTGGTGTTAACCAGTGTGTTACTTATTCCTCCTGTGTTCTACTAACTTGTTTTCTGACTACAGCTTTGTGAGGATTAGAAATAACAGATAGATATTTACATAAATGCCCAGTTTACTTTCCAGTTTAGTATAAATGAATGGGAGCTTGTCAGATTTAAAAGCAGTACTCACGTTCCTCCCTAATGTGAGTTGTTTTGCATTTTCAGTACTGAATTTAATTCACCATTACATGGTGCATTCTGTTTCGTTAGCACTTCCTCATCATCACAGTCCCCTCTTGTCTTGCTTAGCTGAAATAATTATGACAGCTGCAAATGTTGCCATCTCACAATACAGCCCTCTTTCTAGATCAGTGGTAAATACAGCAGCAATATGAGACTTGCTGCAGAGCCCCGAAGCTGGCTAGCGTTAACCTTCTGCCATCGCAAACTTGCAGTTCAATTCTGCTCTTTGTTTTCCATCTCCAGTTTTTGAACCATGATTGTACTTTTCTTTTTGCCCCAGTGATTACTTAGCTGCTTGAGTCCTCTTTGGCTTAGAGATTTAATCAAAGGCCTTTTGAAACACTGTAAAGCATTGACTAGTCCACCAAAATCTCTTGTGTTTTTTTGGGTGGTTTCTTTTTTTGATGCTTTCAAAGAATTTCAGTAGATGGATCAGCTAGAGATTATTTAGCTTTGCAGAAAGCCATGCCCCCCTTTTATTAGGCCTAATTTTGACATTTAAATGCAAACATTATCTTCTGTATGCTTGGTTTTCCTTTATGTTTACTTTAAGGGACCATTTCTGTCAAGGAAAAAGCGATCCAAGTATTCCAGACACTGAGGGTATTTGTTTGGCCTCTCGTAGAGCCTATCAACAGGGAGTCAATGTGTGGAACATGTGTTTTAAAGTGAGTGCAGGTGATCAGTGAGTGCTCTCTCAGTCCAGGAGCCATATCCTCTGGGCAGATGTGCTATGTGGGCATCAGATCACTGTCATCGCTCTCCTTGGGGAATCCAGAGCCAGAGGAGAGGGGAGAGAAACCCGGCTGACATTCTTCAGGCAGCACCAGTAAGAATTAAACTGTCCTGATGGCACAAGCACATCTTCTTCTCACAACAGAGCTTTGTGCACGGCCTCGATGTTGCAGAGGTTAATTTCGCTCCTGGATCCTGTGTTGGCTGCCCTCTGTGTTTTCATTAAGAGTGAGTAAGTGGGCTAGGGCCATCTGTGCCAGTGATGCTGATAGCATTCTGGCTGTCATCAAGAAACACAGGCAGGATTCTCCTTGGGAGTCTATTTCTGTATGTGTCCTTTGTCTCTGCCGTAGGACCAAGCCTCCTAGTTGCACATGAATTTAGTGCTTGTGCTGCGGCTGCCAGCCTGACACATTTCCAGCCACTTCTCCGAAATTTAATATCTCCCGTTTGTAGTGATGGTAACTGTTTGCTGTTCTTTGTTTAGTATTCCTCCCAGTTAAGCTTTTCCAGTGTGTAGTTTCTTTGTAACTGTTTTGGAATTAATTTTCCTGCTTCTAGAAGCTGCTTGGAAATCAGCAGTGTGTTATTTATTATTGTGCCTACTGAGTTGATTTACTGGTCCTTGCAAGAAAAGAAAACCACTAAGTAGTAGGCGATGATATTTGAACAGTATGAAGGATAGATCTCTTTAAACTACCTGAGCCCTTTTCTCCTTTTTAGCCCTGCTGATTTAATGGCTTATGTATAGGATAGGTTTGATGAACTGACAAATGCAAAACTTGTCAAAATGAATCACATATGAGTTATAGGCCATCATCACCAATTAACTTTGTTGAATCAAATGGTAATCCATTAGCAATTTACTGTATTACTATATTGCTGCTCACGGTGCTTCTGCTTTGATAAAGCTGAGCAATCTGCTAATAGAAATAATTTTGTTGTATGACTCAACTATGCCTGTGCTATCTTAGAGCAAAAGTGATTAGAAATCTCACTTGTTTGCCAGAGTTTCAGTTGTGGTATTTATATATCTATGCAATATATTGGGAGAGATATAGATAGATAGATATCTATATTTAGTTAGTTTTGGTGCTTGAACATTGGCATGTATACACAGTGGGATCAGGCTTGTTCTCTTTATTCTGTTCTTACCTTTCTGGTCTGTACATGAGCTGTGATCTACAGGCACACCAAGTTTTATAGAAGTACGATTCTCTCTTTATACAAAATCTCACCAAATCTCTCTGCAGTCAAATTTTTCTTTTGTTATTTCTTTGCATTTTGTTAATGAGTTTAGAGAGTTTATTCGTAGCTAACTTATGCTTTTCTTCCAAATAACTATTCACATGTCTTTACCATATCCTCTTTCCGCACTGAAGAACAATTATTCTGGATCATTTTCTGGTGCACAGACTTGTGGGATTTTACTTAATATTAAAAGTCAGTTTAAAGAGAACTGAAAATCTGTTCACTGGAATAGCTCACAAATAGAAGATTTCATAGTCTCCGCTGCCTGGGTTACTGTACAAGCATCGTAATCCAACTAAAATCTCAAAACGTACACAAAAATAAAATGCCCTCCATGCTGAATAGAATATTTTTTTATTCACAACACAAATTTATGTGGGGGCAGGATAGAAAATATGATGAGACACATTGGCTTATTCCCTTTGTGAAAGCAGATATCAAACTATAGCACTAGTGGAGAAGTGATTCTCCGCTAGAAGGACAAGATCCATTTCTGAGTCATCATGAATTTCTGCCGAGGGTGGAAGCAAATTGGCATGATTTAAATGTTGAAATATAAGGAAAACTATTGAAGGGTGACTAAAAAAACCCCACAGCGGCCAGATTTTCTATGGGAAAATAGTTTGTTTGGCCAGATCAGCCAGGACAAAAAAATCCTGTTGTGGTATGTAACCAAGGCTGAAGGACAGGAGGAGATGAAGTGAAAGAAGTGAAGATCTCACCACACAGCCTACTTGGACTAATGGATGGAAACACTCTGCAGTCCCTTTTGTCTTACCCTGGCTGGGCACATCAGCAGCCTGACTCCTGCGTGTGCCTGGAGCAATTCCAGCACCCTTTTAGCAAACGGGGGGGCAGGTGGGTCGCAAAACTGCCAAGTTTGGAAACTGCTCTGTGACCAGGCACCATAAGACACCCTCTCTATGATGTTTAGGATGGAAATTTAAGAGTTACATGCTTTTGGTAAACAGTTTAAAGTTCCCCTGGCAAACCAGGCAGTGTTTTGTTTCCAGCCTGTGCATTGGTAGGGTGCCCATTACCATAGATGAGCAAGCTCAAAGACTGCAGGCTTTCAGAAACACATGGGATGTGTCAAGCTGACCCACTTCTTGAAAGCCAGGCCAGGCCTTTGTGCAATGTCCTGTACTTGTTAGATGTTAGGATGTCAAGAATGTTTAAGTCTCCACTGACGTGATAATTATTGTTATGGTGTTTATAGAGGTGGGAGGGCCCTAAGGGAAAGGCGGCCAAAAGGAAGAATCAGGAAGTGAGATGAATAAGGCTCTAGGAATTGCACACAGATAGAGTTTTGTCTTGCTTTTCTCTTTAGCTCACTTGGCTCTTCAGTAAAAGAGATGCTTACATATGAGAAACTATTTTTTTCCTCTCTGCATCTGTCACACATTCAGATTTAAATGCTCCACATGTTAATTTAGTGACAAAAGTAGATTTTAAATGGACTTTAGTGATGTGAAATTGTCAGGTGAAAACACAGTGTTCTAATAATCTTCAGCTATTGTAGCTGCTCCCACTCCTACCAGTCTGTAGTTTGTCTCTTTCACATCTGTTCCAGGGAAACAAGCACTGAATCCTGAATATCTGCTGAAATCTGAAATCCTGAATATCTGCTGCGCTTTTTAGACTGTAGCATTACACTGTACATGACCAGTCACTATTTATGATTTATGGAATATGTTAAACATACAAGAAGCCTGTAGCATGTACAGACAGTTGCCTTCTTTTATTTCAGAAGTAAAAAAACCCATGTGTCTACAAAGCACATTGTCTGACAAAATGCAAAGTATTTTTCTGACTTTGTTCAGTCATAGTAACCTTGGAGAATACTTGCATGACAGAGCAGTTAAAACATTTCAAACAAGGTCATGATTTTGCAGGTGATTGTTTTTAAGATTAGCTTGCCATTATGTATGCTGTCATGATTGCAGTGTATATGCTCAGAAGCTTGGAGGAAGAGTAGCTTCCTGTTCTGGTACATGTTATTATTATTATGATCAGCAATTATTGTTGTTTGCCAAGCCAGACCTGTGCTAACCTCTGTCATCAACAATATTGTTTAATCAGCTTGAAAATGACTAAATCTTATCTACTTGACAGCTTCTTTTATCTTACCTTATGAACTTATCTGTGTGAGAATAATATAGAATATGATATAAAAATCTTCAGTCTATAAAAACCACAGCATCATCACTGATTTGTCACAGCTGCCTCCCTTTGAAGTGTCTCAGTAATAATTCCTTTCTAGGAATCAAAAAGTTGAGAAAATCTGAGGGATGATCTGACCTTGTGTCCCCTCCATGGCGAGACCTGCTATGCCATGAGCATTCCTGGCAAGCGCTTGCTTAAACTCGTCATTAAACCTCCTGTGACTGAGGCACTAACAGGTTTCTCTTGTGTTTTGACTAGCAGCAGTGCTTGAGTGGTTTGAAAATACATATTTAATTTGGATAATCTGAAAATTAAATGGAATACAAGCACTTCTGTTGCTTTAAATTTTTTTCAACTGGATTTTTTTTTGAAACATAGAGTTTAAATTTTGATCCAGATTTACATTGCCACAGTGAGTGTTCAAAACTCATGAGTCAGTGCCCACCCACAAATGAAGTTGGCTTAAAAGCCCATTTTCTTAAAAATAAGACATTTAGAGCTGATAGGTAGGTGGTTGGTTATTTGCCATCTGTTTTATGAGTTTTTATGAGACTTTTTTTCATATTTACAAGTTTTGTCATACAGAAAATTAAAAACTTGCTTAAAAAATAGAAAAGGTAGGATTCTTACTACAGTCTCTTGACTTTGACCCCAGAACAAAAAAGTGTTGAGGGATTTGCAATGAAATAATAAAAATCAGCAACCCTTAATTTGACCTGACAGCGTTCTCCTTGGTGCTACAGCTTTGTAGAGAAACAAACAGTAATCTGTATATATAGGTCCCCTCACATTTAATATATTCGGCATATTTTGAGAAAGGCTGAAGAAAAGTGTGGAAAACAAATCCTTTCCATCTCAAAAAAGTCTCCATTTTATATTGCTAAATGCAGTTTTAATTTTCAATTTTTTTTTAAATTTTCTCCTTCTTAAGGTAATTAATGCATAATAAGGCTTGCTAATAGGCAAATACTGTCTGTACTCCTGGATCTTAATAAGTTAAGCCTCGTAGTAGAGAGGAATTTATTTTAAAACATAGAGTTTGCAGTAAAATAACAATTCAGTGTTGTGATGGATTTGTCACATTTGGCTTCTTCTTGGCAATTAAAGGAAGTTTTCAATAAACAAATGGTTTACTTAATTTTAATGGTCTGTTCTAGGATAAACTATCTTGTTAGAGCCTCCTTATTTCTTCTAGTGAATATATTGTGCCCTTGCATTAGAGAGTCCTTATTTCTTCTAGTGAATATGTTACCTTGCTGATGTGCTAAGCGACTTTGAGCAAACTCTGTGAATTCAAAGCCCTCCTTTTGTGCAGCACCTTGCACTCAGCTGGGGGGCTTGGTGAGAGCAGCTCATGAGTTTCCTGGAGTGCCATATTAAACTCATAAGCCCCATAGCGTTCATTCCTGGCTCTGAACCCTCCTTTTCAGAGGTGCAATCTGTAGGAGGCCCAGTGCTGTAGAGAAGGTCAGCCCCTCCAACACTAACCAATAGCAGGAAATTGTATTGGAGAACCAGCTCATTAGTGAGAGCAAGGCAAATCCCATACTAAAATCATATCCGTGGGTTAGTTAGGTTTGATTTTTCTTGTTTGCAACAACCTTAGGGTCCATGCTAAGATGAAGAGCCTGAAAATATGTTTTCAAAAGTTGTTGCTGTACTGCAGAAAGGTACAAACTGGTGCATAAAGAGACGTGTTTCAGGTTTTGACTGCTATAAGGTTTCTGGGCCACCCAGGCCTCTTAGCCAGTGAGTGACACACTGTGGGAGTGCACCAGGAACCATCAAGCACTACAGCTTCTCTCTGTGCAAGGCTTGCACTGGTCATGGATCAGCTGGTGGTGAAATTTACTGGGAAAAAATGTAGTACTTCTAGTAAGAGTGCTCTGTGTCAGTACCAGAAGCATGAACCACTTCACTGACCAATGCATTGAGCTTCTTACCTAACTTCTCACCTCAGCTATGTCAGCATTTAATGGAGAAAGAAAGGTGCCTGGAAACACCCCTCCCATTCCAGCCCATTTGACAAAAACATATGAACCAGTTCCAGATTAATCAAGCAATCTGTGTTCTTAAAAAAGTTATATGGGATCATACAAATTAAGACTACCAGGATGCAAGTGCACTCAGAAAGAATTAAAGCTGCAAAGCTTCATCCAAATTATCATGTTTCTAATTATTATGGATGCTTGACTTTGAAACCTTTATAATGTCTTACAATATTTTTACAGGCATGAGATATTTATGTGAAACTCATTGTATGGTAAATTTTAATCTATGCCCTTTTAAATAGTATAATTTGGAGGGAGAGGAGGAGGATTTTGCTCTTAGTGATTTCTTGTAGTACATATTTGGCTTCTGGAGAACGGGGTATTATTTAAACCATGCTTTTACTGTCCAAATCCTCTGCCTGCAGCATTAAACCCTTTATTTGATGCAAATCAGCACAAGGGTCTTTACCTGGCCCCTATGGGTCCCTTAGGGGCACTTTGGTGCCACCCAGCACCCTGGTCACCTCAAAGCCCAGCTGTGCCATAGCCCAGCCTGGCACACAGGTGGCCCTGGACACAGAGTGACAGTGGGTATGGGCGAGCTTGCTGTCCCTCCACCCTGCCCGAGTTTTGTGTCTGAGCAAGGAGAACAGGAGGTAGCACTGGCAAAAATGCTGAAGAGGTGGGGACAAAAGCTGCTGAAGATGCAATGCAGCTGAAGTGAGATGTGACTCAGTGGCATGTCATCCTTGGCTCATAGGAAGAGGTGAGACAAAAGCTCAGAGGCAAGAGGAAATACACTTGGAAAATTAAACACTTTATCAGAAAAATAGCTTCTTCTCTCTTCCTGATGTCCCAGTTTTCACTGCTCATCCAGGAATTTCTGTATGTATTATGAGACATTAATGCTGGCCCCGTTTCTGGTGACTGTCCCTCATCAATAGAATAAGATTTGACCTTTTGCAGACTTGCTACTTGTTTACAGCATTTTCTCTCTGCCTTCCAACCTCAGTCTGTTTTCTGCATTGTACTTTCCTGCTATGTATTTTTTAAGCTCTTTTTGTGGAGAAGTAAAAGTTCCTTGTGGGCAGAGATGCTTATTTGTCTGTTATAATTTATCCACTGTATGGGAATCATGAAGTTATGTAAACCAGCAATACTATTATTAGCAGAGAAGGCAGCAACTTCTCTTTCAAACTTTTAATACAAGTTCTCAGTCAACTTAAATGGAAGCACAATTCATAAAGTGGCACAGTCTTGTGTACAGGAAAGTTGAATCACAGTGAAAAATGCAGGAAAAGGAAGTATTATAACCATGTCTACTCACAGAGAAATAAATGCAGCCACACAAATCTTTTAGATATTCCTTGGACAGGTGTGTTCTTCCAGCTCAGTATTGGCTCAGGCGGGATTAATGTGAACTGGAGAACAAACCCAGCAAACATTGTTGGAGCAACAGGGCAGGAAAAGTTTAGGGCAGCCCGCTGCTGTAACAAGAAACTGACTGCTGCTCATTAATGAACCAGCAGTGAACACGGTGTGTGAAAGCAGCAGTGCAAAACTGGCCAGCGAGAAGTGCCAAGTGATGGATATCTGAGCTTGTGCTCTCTGGCTCTGGAAACCGAGGGCTCTCTGCATTTCTGAAGAAATGAATGCTAATGATTACACATCCAACAACATCTTTAAAGAGGTGTCATGAAGATGGGCATCAATGCTACTTGAAAGATAGCTCTGCTTCCTTTTAATATGGATCCTAAAATCAGGGAAAGGTGGGAAGAGGGATAAGGGCTTTGTACCACTAGAATTAGCCATGTATTTTATGAAAATCTTGTATAGTTTCTGAGCCTGCGTAAGAATGAACTTTAATTTTTAACTGAGAAGAAAGGACTGTACAGGTCCAGTGCTTAGCATAGAACTTTAAAAGCATGGTAAGAAGGAACCAGGTGTCTACTACTGTGTTGAAGTTAACTACATTGCTGTATTAACAAGGCCAGAACTGCTATTCTATTTATTTACTTATCATTAAATGATAGAACATTCTCTTCCACATCCTGAAGGTCATTACCACAGTATATTTATTTTGGCTCCTTAGTGATGTCGAACATCCAGTACTGTTCCTCTTACAAACACATACATGAAAGAAATTCACTAAATCATTCTCCTTCAGTGCTGCCAAGAACACAACAAAGTGTAACCAGGCTGCATATGGTTTGACTGTAGTAAAATGTCTGTGCCCTGCATACACTGCAGGTGTAGCTCTACTGGAAGAAATATCCCAAGTAGGTTTCAAGGGTTGGATGACATCCTCCTGGAGGTGCTTGAGTGCCTGGTAGAAGAGGTGTCCTCAGCTTGATTCATCTCTCTCACATCCTGTGTCTTAGATGAGAGTTACATTCCTTGTTGGGGTGCACTATTCTGATCCACTAAAATGTTTTCCTCCCACAATTATAAAGTAGTAAGGAGGACAATTTAACCAACAGTACTTTAGTTACAAAATCAACAGATGCATGACTCGACTTTGACACTGCAAGATGACAAACTTAAAATAAACATCAAAATATTACTTCAGAGTTTTGCCTTTGTTTACTAGGGCTCAGATGATGGAAAAATCATCGATTCTAATACTGCAAAAATCCCATCAGGTTTTTTGACCATCAGGTCCAAAACAACAGTCCTAGTTTCTGATCATCCAGTCTCACTTGTATTAGTAGGATTTTGGTCTCCCTTGGATTCTATTGGTAAATCAAGCTTCACATTGGTGCCTAGTGTATCAGATATCAAAGCCAGGGCCCCATCTGAGAGGAGGAATGGAGGGCTTTGCTGTGAAGGGGCAAGGAGTGTTTGAATTATGCCATGTTAAAATGAAAAAATAAAAATGAGATGACAAAGAAAAGGCAAGCCAGGGGTAATCTGACTAATATCCCTCTTTGGGGGGATATTTTTGCTACAGAGTTGAACTCCAAAAGTGAACTTAAGAGATAAGATATGCTTATTACTGTACAAGACAATTACAGGGTCGTGACTGTGTATGTTATAAAAAACCTTTCCAGTAGCTGATGTCTGTAAGAAAATATATTTAGTTAGTACTAATTTACTTTTTTTTAAAGAGAAGATTATGCAAAAGAGTGAAAGAGGAAACATCTTTTAAAATTAACTGATGCATCTCTAGCCAAATTACTTGGCTGTTGCACTTGAATCTCTTTAGAGACTCCTCAGTCTGAGGACCTGAAAGTTACTGGAAGACAAGTTTAATCTCGCTGTTGGGCACTTTATTTTAAAGAGGCAGAGACACTTTCCTAATTTGACAGACCTTCTGTGTGGAGTTGAGTGAACTCTCAGGCTGGATGGAAAGTAACTGTCACAGTGAGGCTTTGAAAATTAGGCAGCTCTTCCCTGCCATGTCCTGAGGCTGCTGCAATTCAAGCAGCATCCCTGCCTGGCTGGGCCAAGGGCATGCATAGTTACAGGTATGATAAATTTTGTATTTGTTCCTGCAGAGGCCACCTTAAGAAAAAAATTCAAAACAATGAGCAAAGTCTGCATTACTTGTACAGGTTCCAAATAGGTCACAAACATCTAATTTAAAAGCTTGTGTCTATTACTGTTGTGCCTTTTTTAAAACAGGCTGAGGAACAGAAACATTCAGTGATCATCTGTTTCTGCCAGTTCTGTCATAGGTTTATAAGCACTTTGACAGGTGCTCTTTGCATTTTTATCTGCTAAAGACAAAACAAAGCAAAGGAAAATTCTGTACGTATTGCTGTAAACAGGGACTGTAAACTCTACAGTACTTCATCTATAGAACTTCATTTGATTTCAGAAAGGGTTATTAACCTACACTTCCTGCTGGGAAAACAGTGGTGAAGAGGTGCAGAGACTTGGCCAGAACTCACCCAGCTGAACAATGTCAAAACTGTGAATAAATCCCAGGACTAATTCTTTATCCTAGAAGCTGCCTCAAAATAAATAAAACAGAGAATTGTGCAATGAAGAGTGCTCTCAGGAACAATGGCAGAACACAAAATGAAAATATATATAACCAACTGAAATACTGTGAAGTGACTGGATTCAAGACAAGAAAATAACTACAGAAGCATGTGTGAGATCAAGCATCATGTAGTAAAGGAACTTTGCTTTGGCCAGGCAAAGTTTTTGTTAGAAGATGACATGTTTTCTAGATTATGTCTCTATTAATGTATTTTATTTTCTTTTTTTTTTTTAGATGATCAAGGGTAGCAAAAATGGCTACAGCCCTGAAAAATAATTATCCACAGTTTCTCATAGTAAAATAGATAGACTTTTTGCAGACTCTGCATGTAACTGATGTGTTTGACTCATGTGTACTATCTAGTGAGTTCTGAAGCTTGTTTCATGAAGTTTTTCCATGCTCTTGCTGATAGAGCATTCAGCTGGAAGTTATCCACCACAGCAAGAATTATGGCATAGAGCCCTCTTGATCTATGGGCGCCCTGGGGCATCTGCAACACAGCTGACATCCCCAGGCCCTTGTACTGGGAATTGCTGTGTACACATGCACTTCAGCTCTTTGCTCTGCCCAGGCGGTGGGGATGACCACTTAGTCCCAGGACTAATGTTTGAAAGGTTTCCCACCAGCTTATTTTGTAGCTCTGGTATTTTGAGAACTCTCAACTTCATTCATCCCTTCAGAAAATTAGTGGAAGCAGTCAGTCCTGGAGGAGTTCCGTTCTTCAGCTCTTGGCAGTAGAAGGAATGCATGGATGGAGCTAAAGTAATTAACATCTACTTTCAATTGTCTCTCATGTCTTTCATTTTTTGCTCGTATTTATTATCATTCTTTTCCATAAGATTATCTTGAAAACTCCTCTGAGTTTAGGCTACTGCACAGAACTGCAAATCACAGTCTCTGATATTCATCCTGTTTCTTCTGTTTTTCTTTCAAACAACCCTCAAGACTTTCTGCTTGTCTCTTTCAGGCCACTGATACTTTCAAAATAACCTCATCGTGTGACTGAAATCCCTCAATATGGAATATGCTGCTTAGCTACTGCCAAGCTGAAGGTCAGGTTTAAAAACTACCTTGCCCTGGGTCACAGCTGCCTACCTTTTGGGTTCTGGGTGAACAGATCATTACAGTTTAATTAACACCTGGCCAGCCCATTGCCAGAAGCACTTGGAAGCCCGGCCCAGCAGGAGGTTGTATGCCAAGAGCAGAGTCTCTCAGAGCAGAGTTTGCATCACACACACAGAGCTATGAAGGTCTGAAGAGTGAACTGGCTGGGAAGGATTCCTCAAATCATTGCATGTGTTGTCCCAGGGCATGGGGCCAGCTCCCTCACTCACCCTTCCCCACAGCAGCATCCTCATGATGCATCCCAGGGCTCCGCTCCTGGCCCTCTGCTGCAGGAGGGAGACCAGCTCCTCTCATGGGGCCTGAGGGGTTATCTGGGTGAGAGAGGCTTGGTTGCTGCCCACATCATGCCTCGCAGTACAGCCAGGGATCCTGCTCCAGCCGCTTGGAGACGTTCCTTGGGACAGCAGATGAATTATGGATCGGTCAGCCAGAATTTTTCTGCATGCTTCTGCTGCTGCACAGCACTGATCGCCAGCTGAACTCTGGTTTCCAACTGCTGGCTGGTCCTCATGCTTCTAACAGTAACTAAAAAAGTCTCTGCTTCCTGTCAGAGGGCTCTGTGGCAGGACACTGGGAATCCCAGTGCTTGTCCAATGTCAGGCCTCTGCATTCCTACCATTTTTCTGAATAACCTAGCATGTGTAGAAAACATTTGGTCCTTTCTGTGTGGTTTGCTCTTCTGTCGCTCCCACCAACTAAGTGCATGGACACAGTCAATTAGAAGAGACAGCAACAATGCTGAAACTGATTTGAATTTCAACCAGGACCTGATAGCAACTAGAGCTATGCACAGAGAGCTGAGAGCAGGCACCCAAGGACCTGCTGAGTGCCCATATAAGCTAAAAGTTGTTTTTATTTGAAATTTTCACTTCAGTCCATACCTAGATTCAGGTTAGTTGTTGATTAGCAAATGCTGATTTCTTCTGCTCTTCTTTGAGCGCATGATCGTATAAAAGAAACAGTCCTCTTCTGGAAATATTTTCTGAGACAAAGCACAAAATCCTTCTTCATTTGATGAGTCCTCTTAGAAAGACTGTAAATTCTGTAAATGCTCACAGCAAAAAAGCAACACTGATGTCAAACTATATAGCATGGGAGACTAAGCATTAATTCAAGTCTTATAATAAATTTCTATTATCTGTATTCAGGTTGAGTCTAGAGCCCTCAATCAAGACAGGCTTCAGCTGTGCTAAACACTACATCCATCTAAATGACAATTTGCACTTTAAAGCACTTAGCATCTAAATAGACAACATGAAATAAACTGGTGTGAAGTCAAAGAAATGAAGGATGCCCACCAGCTCTTCACCTGGACACAATCAGTAGTCTACCTGCTGCATTCAAAGAGCCTGAACTCTGTGTTTATCTTTTGGCAGCCTGAAAACTCATTGATTTTAATGGGAGAGAAGCACAGGAGAATTTTCCCTCAAATACATGAATGGCCAGCACCCAGGAGGAATTTAAGGATGAATGCCTTACTGATTTACAGGCTAATGTGGCAGAGATGGGACAGGAAGGAATAGAAGACAATCATGCTTTTGGAAAGGCCATAAGCAGTGTCTCCTGGAACTGCCCATAGCAGCAAAAGAGACCTTGATTTGCACAACCTCCCTCAGGAGCTTTTCAAGTGCAGATGTTCCAGTCAGCACTTTCAAGTTCTGTGGAGGGAAGTTTCATTTGGCTCTATTTACACAGTATATAATTTCAATTATTCATGCACACATTTCCTGACACCTTTTTCATCATAATTAAAAGGGCTTCTGGGGTTTTTAAACCAGAATACTATCCAAGAATAATACTGTGATGAAGTTAATTGATCTTCACCCCTGAACTACTCTACCTACTTTATTTCTAGCTTTCACCTGCCATGGGATGTGGCTATGCTTTTTGTCTGTAGATGATGACAGGGCTCCTTGCATTTGAGAACCTGCACAACCTGCTTGTTCATCACCAGGTTTCCTCTTAGTCTCCTTTTCAATAAAATCAAAAGACTGATTGTGAGTCTTTTGCCATAAATCAGCTTTGCTTAGATATCATGTAACTCTTAATACTCCTTTGTGAAGCCTAAATTGTCAACACAATTTTTCTCAAGTGTGGGCACCAGAACAAGACACACCATTCTCTTACTGTTACTGTAATATCACCTCTCTCCTCCTACGGAAGGTATTCTACATCCAGGGATCACATCAGTTCCCTTAGTCACTGCATTGTTCTGACAGCTCCTGTGCTGCAGATTGCCCACGTGATGAGGTTTGTTGCTAATTCTTGGAATCCTGTGATTCATTCAAAGCTGTCTGAGCTACTTTAGGCAATGGAGTAGAAGTCACTCTAAGTCACCTAGCACCTGCTGAGGTGGCCGCAGGCAGCGAGGTGTGCAGCAGTGCCTCTGCAAATCACTATTGAAACATTCCTGTCATCCTAGGGAAAAAACCCCACACATTTAGTCATGTAAAATCAGTCACTGGGCAAACTTGTGTGTTGGTCTGAAATACATCCACTTTGCCATGCTGCCAAGGCCCCATAGCCCAAGGTTTCCTGTGGGACACAGTGATGGCATAACTTCCTTGGAGAGGAGGAGGCTCTTTTCTGTAGACAAATGAGTATCTCTCCAAGTAAATAAACAGGGTTAAAAGGTGTTGGTTAGAGAATAGTTGTCTACCTTACTTTCCACATGAACATACAATGCTACATCTAGAAGCCTGTGTGACAATATAAGGTTTCTGTATGCACATTTATTTACCCAGAAGGTTTTGTTATACTATTTAAAGCTTAGACAAAAACAAATTAGGGATTACAAAAGTGTGTTGTATTGTACAGGTATTATAGCATTATGATATAAGCCAGCACAACAGAATACCTTTAGTTTCGCAAATGTGCTTTTAATGATTATAGCTGAAGACAAAATTCTCATTTCACAAATATTCTTTCAAGTTTTCTATGTTGGATCCAAGTAAAATTATTATGTTCATGGACGATACATTGCAAAAGACTTGAGTGTGCAATACTTTTAGCTTTTCTTGTCTGAGATTACAGATCCAAGACCTACAAATTAGAAACCAACAGTTAAAAGACAGTAAGTTGGCTATTTAGACCTGGATACACAATGATGAAATTTGGGTTTAGTTCTGTGCCAACAGATAAAGCATGAAGGAAAAGAAAAAAGGAAGACACCTAGAAAAAAATATATCAATGTAGGGTCACTGCAAGCCAGAGTAGGGAGTGACAAAAACTTTCTAATAAAAATTTGTTCGAAGGGTTAAAACACCTGATTTTTTTAAAATCCAAATTAATCAGAATACAACACATGCTGTATTTTACATATTTTAATTTTTATAATAGTGCTGGAAACTGAAACATATGTCAGTTCAATATAAAATAGACATAAATTCATCTCAATTCAGTACCTACTTATCCCTGTTCTGCTACCAGAGCCAATATAATTAAGAACAAATTAACACGTCCTCTGGATCAATGTGTAGATTCTTCATCATGTCTGTCTGTGACAATCAGGCACAATCTGAGGACTGTGCCTGTGTATAAACTCTTGTATTCTGATTCAAGTTAAGAAATTGATGAGTTACTGAATGTAGTGGGGGATGTGGAGCTGAACTGTCAGATCCATGTCCCACACCATCCAGAGATGAGAAAGCAGAAATTTAGTGAAAGTCAAATGCTCCCATTCAAAATAGGACCATCTCTGGAAAGTTTGATGGCTGGAGGATGGACCAGTTTTGCCTAGTTTACCTGATGTCCAGGAGAGAGGCATGGAAGAATTTTCTTAGGTGCAAAGCATGAAACAGCATTAAGCATGGATTCTTCAGTGCTGTGGGATGTGGTGTGATGGTACAGCCAAGCCTCTCTGACAGTCCTGCCTCCCACAGGTTGTGCTAATGTGATCCTGTGGTGAGATGGTTCCTCTAGCCAATCCAGCAGAAATACTGCTCACCCTCTGTGTCACAGTTAGTTTTCTGCTGGATTAGGTCCCTTGAAATCCTTGCTGTGACACTAGATGAGCTCCAGTGCCACAGGAAGGGAAGCTGCTGGGGTACACAGCTGGGGAGGAGGTGGAGTGGGATCGCCCCTTTTGGCAGCAAGTAATTATTAAAATTATTACAGGTGAGACGAGCTGTCTAATCCCACAGTGGGCCTGACAGGCTGGGGGTGCTCTTGCAGGTAGAGAAAGCTTGAGCAGAACAGAAGAGACAAGCCTCCTTTGGTAGCACATTGGTTTAGCTGTGAGTTCCAGCTCCTCCTATGATCTGGAGGAGAGCAGAAGGCACCCAAGTGTCTGATCACAGCCCTAAGAAAGCTCAGAAGCCTCAAGCAAGGAAAACCACATTGCTACTGATTATTTTGCACGTCTCTGTATTCCTTGAGCTGCCTCAGGAAGGCATGTTCAGTGCTAGCACCCCTCAAACACGTGTCCAGTGGCTTCCACAACCATAGGATGATAGAAACATAGAAATGCTCTGTACTCAGTAACTCATGATACTTTGTAGGAAGGGAGGGACAGGAACCTGTGCTTGAGCTAATGGGATGTGTGTGAGGTAGAGGGAAGAGCAGTTATGTTTTGGGAGATGATAGGATCCAAGCTGTAAAAGGTTTTCCTTTCTACAGAGAACTAACAGAGGGTTTCTGTGCCAGAAACCAAGGACAGAGTCAGCTCTGTGAGCTGATCAGATTGAAAACAGAGGGAGAACATGTAGACACAATACAGTAGGTACCATCTAGGAGCAGGATTATGTGACAGCCATGGTGCCCAGCTGAACCTCTTTTTTCACAAAATATTTCCTTGGTAGAATATCAGGAGCCTTTTTTGTCTAGCCTACATCTGTATTTCCTGAGTGAAATGAAATATGACACACTACCCAATGTCCCTCCCACCAACAGTGCCTCGTTTGTATTAGGGGGAAAAATTATTTGCAGTCACTACTTTTTTGCAACATATTTTTTTATTACAGAATCTTTTATCAGTATTCTAGATTTTGCCAGCAGAGCTAGCCCACATAAATAAAGTAAAATGTAAATGGTGTGCTCATTTCTGCTGATCCCCAACTTTGAAAACTGTTTTTTCTTTTCCTGCTTCTCATCTTTGACAAAAGAGAGACAGGGATAGCCCTGATAGAAATCAGCAGGTACAGCTGCTGGTCGTCCAAGTGACCTGAATCCCTCTTGTCACTACACAGACTTTCAGTACAGTGGATATTGGAAAATGATGATGATGTAGGAAATAGTAGATGATGGATGCCAGTTAGGCTAATTTGATAGTTCCATATTTCTCAACCAAATCCTTTCCCTTCATTCCCTTAACTATCTCTCCTTATGGTCAATTATTTTTTTCTGTCTTGCTGGTTTGTCTGAAAACCAGCCTTGATGCTAAAGGATCCATGTACATCCATGAGGTTTCAGATAGAGGAAGAAAAAATCTCTGAAAACATCTTCCCTACCTTTCTCCAGTGAGTTCTCTTCACATGGCAAGACTGCATAAACCAATTCCTGAAGATACCAATACTCACACCACCTCTCTTTCACATGCTGGTAACACTTCTCTGTCTTGTTCCCTCTGTCCTTCAGAGCCTTCACTAACTTTCCTGCAATGTGCACACTTATTCTCAATAATCACAACATCCCCTCATTTCTTTGGCTCAGATCTCACCAAGACTAAAACCACAACTCACACACAAAGAGTACTTTCAAGCTCCTTCTCTACTCTGTCTTGCATTCTGACATTCTACTATCTTATCTCATCACACTACTGAAATTACTCTTGTGACTTCTGCCTCCTTAAATAATGTTGGTTTTTTGTATCTTCACCGATCCCTGTCTCTTACTTTCTTTTTCCCCTCAACACTTGCTCTCCTTGGCTTCCAGAACTCCATCTTAGCTTCTCCCTTTTGACAGCTGAGGCTTCCTTTTCAATTCCTATTTGTCATGGAAATCTCAGCAGGCTTTCTTTTCTGATGCATCAGTACCCAGTCACATTGGCACCAGTGCATTTATCTTGGTCTCTCCATCCATCCAGTTCTACATTTTAGCTGTTATGTCTTCTTGGGGAAGTGTCTTTGCCAATTCAACTTTCATATGGCTGCTGCTCAAGGGGCCCCTTGAGGTGCTAATCCAATTCCTCCAGCCTCTCCATAAGCATTGTTCTTCCTTTTGTCCTGCCCTGTTGCTTGAACTAATCAAATTCAGTCTTACCTTGGGGCATATGGAACATGCCCAGGCTTTGCAAGCTTTTCTCTCAAAATCACAGCATTCTGACATGTTCCCTGCCTTTTCTTCCCCACTCTGTCCTTATGGGAGACATCCTTAATAGCCCCTTCATCCCTATCACAAACAAAAGTTGGTACACTTATCCTTGCCCATTTTCTCAATTTTTAAAGTCTCTTCCCCAACTCTCTTTTTACCATCACTCAACTTTTAATTTTCTTCCTCCTTCACAGTCACACCCACTTCTAACCACTTTTAATTCTTATCGTGCCATGTCTGTATTTTTCTGCTTTATCTGTGATATAAACACTAATCCTTGAAAAATCTGTTGCCACTGCTTTTTAAATACTTATTTTCATTCCACCTGAATAGCTATAGTACAAATATAAAACTTGGGCAATTTATCTTCCCTTTCTACCCTGTCTCTTTCAGGTGAATTTGAAGAAATTAACTAGAAAACTGGATTCTTTTTTTTAGCAGTCTAAAAGAAAAAAAAACAAGTCCACTATTGATTAAAGAACAATTCAATAAAACTGATATAAATGGTTTTAATGTTTGTTGATTTTTTACTTCCACCCACTGAGGGATGACAATGTACCATGAACAAATGTAAATTGATAAAAGTCAAGCAATCACAAATATATGAAAGAATCTATTAACTGCCTGGAGTGCACTGACATAAACATTAAAATATTTTAAAGGATGACATGGGGGATAGAAATTGTAGTTTCACTGCACTGAGAAAGGAAGAAAATTAATAAGATGAACTTTCAAGACTAACAACTTTTTTGTCCAGTCCAGCAATTCCATAGTCTGCTTGAATTTCTGCCAAGTGCTTTCTAATTTAGGGCTTCATCCTCTGCACAGTACTTAATTCTCTTAATGTCCACAGACTCATGGAATGGGTTTGGGTTGGACGGGAAATAAACAAAGTAATTTTGCAGTCTGGGAGCCCCAGATCCTGATACTCTGTAGATGCAACTCTGCCACCACTACTATAAGCCATAAGCATGCTTATATTTTGGGGTATAACCAGTCCTGTAGAAACTCTACTGACAGTTCTGCCTAATACTAAAAGCAGTGAGTTAGGCTGAACACAAGTTTGGATACACTTGGAGATGAGTTCTCTCTTCTTCACATTTTTAAATCAACATCAGCCCTGAGTTCTGACAGAACAAGCGAGCTGTGCAGTGTATCCACACAGGGCACATCCAAACATGGCCCTGGGCACTGCACTTTGTGCTGGTGGAGCACAGAGTCTGAATGATGGCAGACTGGAGATAACAAGGAAAGGGGAGCAGTGGAGGAGGCTGGAGTGACAGAAATATAATTAGGCAGTTACTTTAGTCATGCATGGAGCTGGGTCATGGAATGCTTTGGGTTGAAGAAACCTTAAATATTGAGTTCCAACCACTCTCCATGGGCAGGGACACTTTCTACTAGACCAAGCTTTTCATCAGTTCAGGCTTCCTGGCATTTTTTCCTGACTTCCTCTTTCTTGGAATGCCTCTTTTTTGAGATTAATCACTCCTGAGGTTGGAGGAGGTGATCCTTGAATATTAACCAGCTTTCTTGGGCCCCTCTTCTCTCCAGAGCTTTATCCTGTGATATTCTACCAAGCAGATCCTTGAAAAGGCCCAAGTCTGCTCTCCCGAATTCCAGGGCAGTAAGCTTGCTATGCTACCTGCTTGCTGCCCTAGGGATCTTGAACACCACCATCCAATGGTCACTGCAGCCCTGGCTGCCCCTGAGCTTCACATTCCACACCAGACCCTCCTTGTTGGTGAGAGCAAGGTGCAGAACAGCACCTCCTCTATCCCTTGGAGAAGGAAGTTATCATCAATATACCAGAAAATCACAGGATTCCTGAAACAGAAGTTAGGCACGTGAAAGTTTTTCTAAAACTCATCAGCAGAATTTCCCTTACCTAGGGATTTTTCTCATTCTGTTTTTACAGGGAGAACTATGTACTCCTGCAACTGCATCAATATAATTAAAACACAATAAATTAATTCCCTATGAGGGAGTCTGATAAGCTGTATAAAAGGGGCTTACACCAGTCTGTTATATCACTGTAACAGGATATATAATATACACATTTTTGTAGATGTGAAATGCTCTGTTTGGTGCTTGGAGAAAAGACAGGGAAATCAAAAACCAGCTCAGCAGGGGCTGATTGCACTGCAGTACCTGCAGGAAAAAGGAAAATTGTGCTCCCTGGGAAGGGGGGCTCCCAGCAGTGCAGAGAGGCTCCCCTGTACCAGGGGGATTGGGGAGGCCTCAGTTGTGGGAAGGGAGGTCCCAGCCTGGAAGAGGTGGGGTGGGAGGCAGGAGGGTCCATGCTGTCAAACACTTCCCAGACTGGATTCCAGGAAAAAGCAATCTCACCAATCTCACCAAGCCTCACTGGAGATGCCAAAAAGCCTGAAGGATGGGCCTGAAGGTAAGGGAGGTCTTGGAGAAGCTTGGTGAGAGAACAGTGGCTGGTGGCATGGAGAAGACTACAAGGAAAAGTTCCCTGTAACTCTCCTGGACAGCTGTGAGGGGGTGCCCAGGGAGCCAAGGTACACCCTGGCAGCATTACAGCTCTTTTGGTCATTAAATCTTAGCCTCCCCCTCCTCATGACACAGGCCAAGACCAAATGACTCAGGCTCTCTCTACAGAAGATCTCAAAGCAAAACATCATCTCATTAGTACAATAACCTAGGATACTCATCCACACTTTCTGCAGCCTCCTTCCAGACCTCCCTCTCTCCCTGGTGTGCCATTTATTTGGTCCAAAAATGCTTTACTCCAAATTAGCCCTGCTGTGACAGCTTTTTGAGAGAGTTCATCTCCACAGAGTTTGTATTCCTGGATTAAAAATTGCTGCAAGTCAGCCTTTCTCCCCTTGGGAGCAAGGGAAAGTTTTCAGCTCGTGCCATGCAAAAACCACTTTCTGATTTCTCACTAGGAATTTACCATGATAGAAAAATGTTCTTACTTGAACTGCACAGGGGAGGGTTGGGAAGACTCCAAAGCTCTGCACTCAGTCATTTATATTAATTACTTAAATGAACATCTGTCATAGGTAAGTGATCTCAGGCAGTAAAGTCTGAACTCAGGACAGGCCTCTGAAGCCCAGTCAATTTTTATCATGTTGGCACTTTCTGATAACAATTCTAGCACAACTGTTAAAAAAAGTTTAAAAAGAGGAGAGGAGAGGAGAGGAGAGGAGAGGAGAGGAGAGGAGAGGAGAGGAGAGGAGAGGAGAGGAGAGGATGAGGAGAGGAGAGGAGAGGAGAGGAGAGGAGAGGAGAGGAGAGGAGAGGAGAGGAGAGGAGAGGAGAGGAGAGGAGAGGAGAGGAGAGGAGAGGAGAGGAGAGGAGAGGAGAGGAGAGGCGAGGAGAGGAGAGGAGAGGAGAGGAGAGGAGAGGAGAGGAGAGGAGAGGAAGAGGAAAAGGAAAAGGAAAAGGAATAGAGGATGAGGCAGGAGACAATGTAAACCTGTTTGACCAGGTGTGACTGAGCAAAAATCAACAGACTATAGCAAGTTTCTGCAAAAATTGTATGAGACAAACCCCATCCCCTTCACTACTGCTCTGAGTAAAGTGCTGCTTTTCACAGGACCCCCTTGACTCAGCCTAAGACTCATGCAGCCACATTATTGGGATGCAGGCCTTTCCCAGTGGGTGTATGTTAGCCTTTAAATGACACATTTGAGGTGTTTGTTTTGAAAGTAGATCTGAGCTGTTAGATTGTGAAGGGCCAATGCATTAGGTTTGGCCCAGTGTAAAACTCTTTGGCAGTTCAGCTGATGAGGAGAGCTAATTCTTTAGCCACATGTGCAGCACAAACTTTATTTCAGCCTCAAAACACATAAAGACAAGTTGGGAGCAAAATCAGCAAGCCTTAAATGTGACTCCTCTGTTCCTCCATGAGACTCACCTGACTAAGTTAAACCAACAATTTACTGGGAACAAAAGACTATTTTTCATCCTCTTTTTTTGGCCAAGATACCTTCAAATACTAATCCATATCACGTACAAAGAGCCTGTAAAAACTTCCTTCTAAAATTATAACAACTGAAGAAATTAGGTCAGCTGCTAAAGAGTAGGTTTGGTATAATGAAGCCATAGCACCCCTGGGACAAAAAAGGTAATGCTTTTTGAATTTGCATTTTGTCAACTTTCACAGCTTATTGCAGTGGGAGGAATTAGAGGCAAATAACACTAAGACGGGATTTTCCCAAACACTGGAAAACTGTTTGATCATTAATCACATTTGCTAAGACTGTGATTAGGGTAATTGCTCTGTATGTCTTTTCACAAACCCGTTGTCCATGGGGGGATCAGGAAGGACTATCCCCTGCCCCATGAAGTGCAGCACAGCCCAGGTGCCTCTTTGTGCCTATTTTTTTTCCCCTGAAGTACCAAATACTTGCCCCTGAAAATGCACAAAATACTGATGGCTGCATATGGAGTAGCCTAGTGGTAGGACTTACTAAAGTAGTATCTGATTCATTGTAGCTGTACCTCATTTGATTTCTAGGTGACTTGACATTCTTTGGAGTGAGTTTTCTAAGTGGTTACTTAGCAGTTGGAACACAGAGCTGGAGTTTGGATGGACTTCCACACAATCTTTCTGAAAAGCTACTTAGTATTTGAAAACACTTCTTTTCTTCAGTGTGGCTGGTGGCAGCAGCAGTGCACAAGGTCTCCCATCGTGTCAGTGGCTGTGCAGTGTATTAATGCTGCCCTCAGTTTGGGCCTACCTTCCTTTTTTTTTTTTTTTTTTTTTTTTTTTTTAAATTTTTATTACACAACTGCATAGAAAGGTTCTTGTCTGAACATGAAGCAATATTTGAACACTCTGTTTTAATTACTAGCACATGCATTTCTGTGACACACATCCCTGTGGAATCTAGGCATTGCCACTTTAATTTAGAAACACTGATATCATTATAATGAGCATAATGCAGACCTTAGACTACATAAGACAGAAAGAAAAGCACAGCTCCTGTTCTCTCTCCCTGCAGATTAAAAACTCTCTTGGCTACTGCAGCATTCTTTTGTACCATGGCTGTTAAAAGTTTTCTTGTGAGGTGTTTTTTTCCATGCTTATTATTTCAACAAGTATAAAATATGTTCAGTTCTAAAGAAAACAAAATAATCCTGGTCTTCCTGTCAGTATGGCAGGCTCATCCCTGTGCTTCAGAAATCCACTGGATTCTTTCCCTCTCAGATCACTAGCTACTAGGGTTCAGCAGGATAAGTTTATGCCTTGTTTACATTGCACAACAATGCTGTCTTCAGGTTCTGCTCTCGGAGTGTGTGCACAAAATGTAATTGCATCCAGCTCATTTGCTCTCTCTCTCTCTGTTATGTTATTTCTGAAGAGCCAAGAGGATTAAAAAAAACCCCAGCAAACATTTGATGTGGTTATTAAACCCAGTTCATCTGACTTTAGGTAAACAAAGTAATAAATCTATTCAGAAATAAGATGCAACTTTTTACAGTTCCTTTCCAGGAGACCCATGCCTTAAGGAAGAAAGAGAAATTGAGGAGTTTTATGCCAGAGGCATTCCTGAGAAAGGTAAGGAGGTATGCAAATAGAAATCTAATCTGGCTCTGACGTGTGTGCTTGGGCAGAAAGCTATTGTTAGACAAACATGTTGTTCCTGAGCAGCACAACTACCGAAGCCTGATTTCCTACGGATTTGAGTCCTTTGTCCCACATCTCTCTCTCTTCACCACAATAATCCCAGCTCTCCTCATGCCTCCAATGACGCTGCCACCACCAAGAGACAACAAACTGGGGCTGTTTTGAAGCTACAAATGTACTCACTGTCGGCACGTGTGTGCTGCCTGGCCAGCTGGCTGGGACCAGCACATAATGGCTGAGAGCCTTTTCTTCAGGCAGGGCAGTAACTTGACTCTGTCCCTCATCCTGCTGCCAGACTTCACAAAGTGTTTAAAAAAACATAATCATGTCCAACACTATCGCTCTTACAGCTTCAGTCAAAACCTGATTTGCCAGAGGGTTACAAAAATTATTGGGTCCAGGACAAACACTGATTGTGTAAGCTTTGTTTCCACAGGAAACCAGATTCAGAAGTTCAGCTACTTTTCTCTTAAAAAACAGAAAACCCCAACAGGGCTAATTAGGAAGTTTTCCCACAGTCATTTTCAGCTGCAGTAGTTTGTATAAGAAATGGTGACTGACCTGCTGTCTCACACTAATGCTTAAGGTCTGATTAATTATTTTTTAATAAAGAAATGTTAGAAAGCTTCTATTCTGCTGCTAGCACTGACACCTTTTATATGACTAAGTATTTCCAGCCTGCTGCACAATCATTATTGAGCCTTTTCAAAGGAAAACATGCTGCCTCCTCTGTGGCCTGCTCTCTGTGCACCTCTCCATTCCTAGCTTCAGGAGAGCTCCACTGGACTGCATTCTCACACTGCCTGGACTTTAGACTACATTGAGCAATAAACATCATCTGCTCCTAGTGTTCCCTCTGGCATATTTGCTTGAATTGTGACCTTATGTTTTGGTTTTGTTGTTTATTCCAGCTTCTTTAATACACACTCCCAATGCTCCTTCACCAAGCTGCCAACTAAGAACATGTTTTAAAGGACCTTAACTATTTCTCCTGAAGAAAACTAAGAAAAGAAGTAAATAACAGAGGACAGGTGGGCTGAAAGCTTGCACCTCCAAAACCACTTAATTTCTTCTTCCATCACACCTGAAAATCTCAATTGTGGTATTGGTGGAGGAGATGATTGTGATTATGTATTGGTGGAAGAGAGCAGGATGACAAAGAGCCCTTGAGGAGGAGCAGCAGATGTGTGTCATTTTGCCAGAGGCAGAACACGGTGTTGCCAGCAGAAGCGGGGCTTTGGAACAAGGGATGAGAACACAGAGGCTTTGCAATGCAGTGTTGCAACATCCCAGAGCTGGATGGTGACCAGCAGTTGGAGTTGGTGAACAGAAAAGGAGCAGAGGTTACTTGTGTCATCGATACACAAGAAAAGGCTTCCATTTCATGTGCTCTCCTCAAAATGCCTGCAGCTGCCTATCAGCCTTAGCTGGCTTGAGACCAGCTATTGGAATTGCACTCCAGATCTCCAGCACGAGGCTCTGCAGCAGCAGGACAGTGGGGAGCAGCAGAGGCACCCCTGGGAGGTGCCCAGACTGAAGTGGGGCAAGGCACCAAGGCTGTGGTGAAATGAGGTGCCTGCAGTTTTGGGTTGAATAAGGAAGAGAACGTGCAAATTATAAAGGGAGATCAAAAAGACTGTAAAACAACCAAATTGCTTGTGAGCCTTGAATTCTGACACTGTAAGAAGAAACTTTTCATGGCAGTGTGGGAAACTCCTTTTTTCAAACCAGCGCTGTGTGTTCAGAAGTAACTCTGTTTAAATATTGGATACAGTGAATGTAAACCAGGGCAGATGTGTCCTTCCCTGCCCTCCCTGCATGTGTGTGTGTGTGTGTGTGTGTGTGTGTGTGTGTGTGTGTGTGTGTGTGTGTGTGTATTTCACACATTTCACACAGAAATGTGAAATTTCACATTTTACCCTTTTTCATCTTTGGATTCTGGGAGCAGAAGAGAGGATCCATCAAGGTGTGGTGGGGCAGCGATGAACCTGGGCTGGTTCATCTCCTAGCAGAGGAGGGACCTAGCAGGAAGGGAGGATAACTGAAGTACAAACTATCTTTAGCTGTAATTAAGTGTGCATATATATTAAAAATATCTCTAAAGAAATTTGAAATACCATTTCAAGATCAAAAAAAGGCATAGTACACTTCAGAACCTAGACGTTTCCCGCTTTAAACTCATGTTATACTGAGGGGAATGGCCCATTAGTGATGTCTTGAGTTTTATAGTAAATTACTTCATTATTTCTTCTGCATTGGCAGAAGATTAGAAAAATAAAAAAACCCCAAGCCTTTAGAAATCACATTTTTCATACTTATTGAACACTAGGGCATGACACGTGTTTTTTGATCTACTGAAGTTACTGTAAAAAAATGCTGACATAGTCCTGACATTTGAACCAGTGGATATAATGTTGTTCTATAACACTGGTAAAGGTTTCCAGATAGCCAAAAAATAAAAAAGCATTTCCCTTCAGTGTTTATATAACCCTACAGCAGAGGGAAGCTCTCTATGGAGTTCTATCTTTCCTAAGATAAGCACGACACATGTAATGTGACTGTGCTGGTTCATGCAAATTTTCCAACCCCATCTCTTCTTGCTGCTTCTACTGGACTCCTATTCCAAATCCTAAATTCTCTGACGGTCAGGAATATCTTTATAATTTACACCCTAAATGTACTTGTGGCAAGTCTATGCCTGTCACCTTAAACAATGCTTTCCTTTTTCTTGTGTTTGCTACTAACATAGCACCAGCGAGAGCATTCCCAGAGTCTGCTTGGCTTCAGTTTTCATTTGTTAGGGTAAGTGAATCATATTTCTGAACAGCCTGGTAGCTCTTCCTCAGAACACTTACAGTTTGAATTGGTCTTTCTTAAAGAGCAGTGAACAAAACTCTTTTTTGTCTTCCCATCATGAGGTAACTTAACAGCATTATCTTTGTGTCTCCTTCAAGTTAGGTTATGTGGAACTTGTAGTCAATATCTATTAGATCCATAGTATTTCTTTTTCCTAGAAAGTCTGTTACACAGTTATTACCAAAGAAAGCTGTCACATTAGTCTGGCACAATCTACTCTTGATAAAGCTATACTTTTTGTGCAGTTTTCCTTTTACATTTCTATGTATTCTTTTCTTTGTATTATTTGAACAGCTCCCTGAGTGAGTGGAGGTAGCAAGCCACAGCAAATGAAACTGGATGTACTAGAGAAAGAGCTCAAAGAAAATCAGAATTGTCATACAGATCAAATGTGGCTTCTTAAGTCTGTCTAGCTGACTAACATTTATCACATACCAAAAAGAATTAAATAAAGATTCTGGCAATAGCCTATATCAGCCCACAGCATCAGTGCAAGGAACCAAGTCTCTGTAACACACAGCTGTACTTAGCCACCTTTATCAATCTCCATCACAAGTGCCAGTTACATATTTCATGAGCACTTCCATCGATCTGAACTCTGTGTTAGTAGAGACCACAAATAAAAAAAAAAGCAACCCACGTACAGGTCTCTTGGGACAAGGATTAAATAGAGTGAATCTATTATGCTGGCTAGCTAGGGACTCATTACTGAATTCACCATCCTTTGTCTTTGGAAATGCTAGAATCCATTCTGGGACAAAAGCCCTTCAGCCCTAGGGATCCCAGCAAAAGAGCAGAGTCTCTTTTTGTCATTCAATGGCCCTACTTCATCCTTGTTCCAGAAAAGATTGTGCCAAGGGTCATTGTTTCTCATCTTCAGGCAGGCTGGGATCTCTTCGGAGAGGGCAGAAGTTCAAAGTGCTTGCAGACCTGGTAAGAAGCGCTATGAAAAGCAGTCAGGAACTACCTTCCTGCTCCCAAAAGCTGGATTTGCCTGCATAATTATCCCAGTAGGAGCTGGAATTTGAGGTTCTCATCTGAGTGTGGGACTGAGCAAGGCATAAAGGGTGGCACTGGCCAGCTGTCCCAGCCCTTTGTGGAGTGGAAAGCAAGGCAGTCTTTTCCCTGGCAATGCAGGTATCTTTCCCAGCAACAGAATTGCTGCAGTCTGTGTGTGATGATTTGATGCTGACATAATGCTTCCATGTAACCTCTGATCATGGGAACTTCGGCACAGACCTGTTAAACCATCCTTGCCTACACAGCTGCTGTCCAAAATTGCCTCGTCACTTAGCAACTAACTTGTTCCGGCTATTGGTCCTAGGCCTTCTTTAATGTTACCATTTCTTGAGCTTTTCCCTTTCATTATCTGTATATATTTCAAGTATTGCTCCCCCTGAGGCAGTGCTTCAAGAAGCAATTCACTCTTCTTGGTTTTGGCCTTTTATTGGCTGTCTCTCTAATCTCTCTACAGAAATCTTACCAGCATGGCTACAGCTCATTGTCTTAGATCTGTCACCACATCACTTAGCCCAGCTGTTTCTTCAGTAAGGGTAATTAGCAAGGAACAATCAGCCTTTGGTCATTAGCAATTAGAACCCAAGCACAGTATGCTAGAGCAACATGGGTAAAAGATCTAAAAACCAGCCAACTCCTATCACGTTTATGTTATGATTTTCACACCAAGTCTAATGCAGTTTATATGAAACTTCACTTATTTCCGATAATGTGCTTCATCCCAGGACAGCAGAAAATGTACACAAAATAACACTCCACTTTAATAGAATCAGAAAATGGGTCCATCAGAAAATGGAAGGAACCTTAAAGATTATCTGTTGCCAACACTCCTGCCATGGGCAGGGACACCTTTCACTAGACCAGGTTGCTCTGAGCCCCATGCAGGGATGGGGCATCCTCAACTTCTCTGGACAACCTGTGCCAGTGCCTCATCACCTTCACAGTGAAGAAATTTTTGGGTTAACACACTGCTACCAGCAGTTACAGGAACAGGCAGCTACGCTTGCAGCAAGGGCAGTTGTTGAACAGCTGCCTGTCTCCATTGCTGGGTTTTGTCCAAGAGCAGAGAGGAGCTGCGTGCCTCAACCTTCATTTGTGGACCAAGGAGACTGGCTTTGCTTATGTTTTCTTCCACTGTTGCTACTGTCTTATCTCTTTGGTATCTTAGATATTTTTATGGTACACAGACTTGTAGCACCTTGCAATTCCCCCCCAATATTTGTATCTGTTTCTATGCAATCCAGTGGCTCTTGTTTTATTCAGAGATATTTGAGTACCTCAGGGTCTTGTGGTTTTGCTGCATGTGGTGATGTATTAACAGTGTACAAAAATATTTAAATTGCTACTTGAAATACAATTTGTACAAAAACTTACACAAGCATCAATCAGAGGACTGAATATGAAAGCTCCATATAAATAAGCCTTTAACTTCAGTCAACAAGTAAAGGCTTGCAAGGGAGCCTTTGGTCATATTTGAATGCATTGAACACTGTTTTATTAAGAAATACATTAAAGCCCTCATTAAGAACACACTGAAAAACAACCCCTGCCTCCTTCAAATCTCTCTATAACCTGGCAGGAACAAGAAAGCTTGAAAACAATATTGAAACTACAAATAGCAGACAAAAAAATCCAAAATAATTTATTAAATGACATATTGAAAATTTGAAGATAGGACCTGCAAAGGAAAATGAGCTAAGAGTGCCCAAGTACAAAACTGTGGTTTTTTTATTTTTTCCTGCTAGGTAACAGCAGAAAAAGAAAATACCTTTCAAAAAACTGGCTTTCAAGTAAATGGAGATGAGGTTTCTATAGAACATTTATTTACCTTTCACAGTGAGTATATTTTTGCTTTGTTAGCTGATGACTACCACTGTTTATCAGACATTCCCAACCCTCCAGTTAGCTGAGCCTTATGAATCACCAAATTTATAACTTGTCAGGTGTGGTTTGATACCTCAGGGCAAACTGGGACCCTGTTGCAAACAAGACATGTTAACTGCTTAAGCAGCTCAGCAGACAGTATGTTGTTTATTGTGCTGAATGCTTGAATGCATTTTTACTGTAGTAAAAAGAGAGTAATCTTAACATAGCTTTTTTCAAGAGCTGTAGTTTGGGCATGCCCAAACCAGATTATTAAAAATGAAACAATTCACATACAGGAGCATGCTGCAATGCAGAGACTGGAAGGTGGCTAGATGGATTAAAGAAAAAAAAAATCAACTCAGTTTATTTTTAAACACAGTTCCTTTTTAGAGGAATGAAAATACTAACACTTCTGTGATAACTATGGACTTTTGGAACTGTGAGCCATATTTTGCACTTTCCCCCCTTCAATTTCCATACAGTTTGAGCTCCTTCTTAAAAAACTTCTCAGAGCCCAGTCCTTCTGAATGGTGGTGCAATGTAACACATGAGACAAGCTAACTAACTACACCAAAAAACCAGCTGAACAAAAATGTAAAATCAATGTGCAAGATCCACACTAGGTGTGCTCAGTCTCTTCTGAGCACCAGTAGAGGTCTTTTTTTTTTTAATAGGCTCAGGCCTGTCACTTTATTTGGTCTCAAATGCTCAGTGAAGAGCTTGGTAGTTCAGACAAGATGTGATTAGGTCCTTGGCTTGGCTGGAGTCAAGGAACACAAGGGAACTCTGCATGTAAATCATGAGGCAATGGAATGGACTTCTGTTAAAGCTATGATATAAAAGATTTTAAAAATCTCCTGCCACTGTCTGGGTCTGCTTGTGGTAAGGAGCCTTTAAAAGGAGCTTCTGAAGTGACCTTTGTATTTATTCATTTCTTGCACTGCTGTGAGAATTTGTGAGTTCATAAAACATAGTATACCTTTGCCACAAGAAAGCAGATCCTGGGTAAAGAGAGGAGAATGACTTTTGTCCATTATTCTGGACAAAATCACAATGAACAGTGATGCATTTAATAGCTGCCCATTCATGAAGTAACATGTATTCCCAAAATAAGAGGACTACAGAGTTTTTAACAATGGAGAAAGACCAAAGCATGCTGGAGATTGAAGTGTAAGCTATAAATAAAAACTATAAATGCTGAGTTTTCTCTTCATGCTGAGAAACCTGCCCTGCTTCCATTCCTGACCCCCCCCCTCCCAAAACAACTATTACTGTCTCTGTCGGTTCTGATGCAAACCCTGTATACAAGCTGGGTTTGACCAAATTCAGTTGCTTGCTATAAATATGCCACTGTTATATTCGTGTACCACACAGCTCTGTTTAAAATTCTCACAGAACATGTGCCACTTTACCGCAGGGAAAGAAAAACAAACCACAACCAAAACAACACACCACCCTTCTTTTTTCCCCTCACTGCATTTTTACTCACCCAACAAGAAGAGACTGTTCACGACTAGTATTACTCATGACTCAAATCAAGCTGATATAACTTCAGAATACACCAGGGAACCTAATGAACTTCCAGGTGTTTGACAGGGTCCATATGGGAGGTGGGGTATTTGAAATGTTACACCACACTGACATGCCTCACTATGGGGCTAAACATTGGCCCAAGGTTGATATTTGCTGCAATATTTTGTCACTCATTTCCAGTACCTTTGTTTTTGATTCCAGCTAGGCCCCCTCCCAAGAAAACCAGAGTCTTCTTCCTTGGAAGGGGCAGACTTCAAAGGAACACCATGCAAACACTGGCTATCTTCCTCTATGATCTCTATGAAGTTACCACACTGCATGTTGAGGATTGGGGGTGACTGCTCTGACATAGAACATAAAGAAGCAACACTATAGCTTCAAAATGTTTAGTAATAAGGTAAAAAATATGTTTTAAGCCAAAGGAAGCTTTCCTAACAAAGACACAGCAGGCCATCTATCTCCAAGGGAGTATGCATTTGTTTCACTTCTGCTTAAAGTGGCTCCCAAAACTCCAGGCATATATTTGATTGTAAATGTACTCTCTGTTTAGAGACTACAGGAAATGTATTGCCTATACAGATATCTTTATTCTAAAAGAAAAAAAAACCCAACAACAAAAACCTCAACAACAAATACCCCTTTAAATTCAAGATCTATATAAATAAAGGAAAAACGATTTAAAAGAAAACATTCGTATTTGAAACTAATATTTTTCAAATATATCAAAACATTTAAAATTAATTTTACTGTCTACTTGTTTCTTGAAAAGAGACTTCAAGTAGAAGTTCTTTAAAACAGTAAATTGTCCTGCAGAGTTCATTTTAGACATAATTTTAAGAAACCATAAAAAAGGTAGTTTACCTGATTCCTGCAAACTCAATGAGAGATGCAAAACTAAGTCTTACTTTCATCTTGCAGTAGTTCAAGAGAACAATTTACAGGAGTTTGCCTAACTTTGCTGATTAAAAAAACCCCAAAACCCCAAACCAAATGAAAAACTTCACCAGTTTTCCTGTGCAAGGTCTGCAGATGGTAGGAAGAGTAAGAAGAGAAAAGTCCACTAAAGCAGTATGACTCAAAACGTCTTGAAGGTACTGTTAAGAGCTGCTTGGAGACAGGATTTCACCATTTTTGGAAAGGTCATTTAAGTGAACATTCACAACTAGGAGAAGTGTTATTCTAGTAAACCAAAACATTTGTGGTTGGTAAAATTGAAGCAGATTTTGTATCTACATTAAAAATATGTTTCCATTTGTCAGCTTGTGGTTTTAAGTACAACTCTACAACATTCTGGGAAATGAATGATGCAAGCAACACTTCTAATGGAAAAGGGGCTAGACTGCATGGGATTTAATAGTATAATAAAAGAATACTTGAAGTAAACAATTTGTCTAATACATACCAGTGAAAGGGAGACTGCTCCCTTGTGGACTTTTACTGAAAACAAGAAGGAAAGCAAAATAGACAAACTCAGGATACTCCCAGTAACATATCACAAGTAAATACAGTTTTGTAAGAACTCTGGATCTCAATTTGTTCTGCAAAACACAAAGAAGTTTTGGTGCAACTTAGGCTTTCCACCAAATGGAATGATTTTCAATTTCCTTCTCCAGAAAAAAATTCTTGAAGAACATCCTGTCTTTGCTATGTAAATGGGGAAATTCAAAGGAAAAACTCACAACTAGTGTTTGTATAGACAGACCCTTACTCTTACAGGCTCACAATAGAAATTGACTTTTCTTTAAAGCAAATTAGAGCTGGAGCTCAGCTTCAGCTTGACTTAGAGAACCTGAGAGATCTAACATTTCTGGATCTTTTTTCTTTTATTCTTTTTTATTTCTTTTTATGCCCAGCAGGAAATGAACACATGCATGAGATTAGGTCAGAGCATGGTGCTAATAATGCCAAGGTTGTGGGTTTGATCCCCATCCAGGCCATTCACCTAAGAGCTGGACTTGATGATCCTTGTGGGTCCTTTCCAACTGCAAATATTCTGTGATTTCTGAATCACTGGGGAGCTACTGCAGGTTTTCACAGCTGAAGTTGCTCTTTGGTAAAACAATCTCGTTTATTTTTCACTTGCATCTTTTGACAAAAAATCAAAGCAGAAAAATATCTCTGTACATTTAGAATTGCTCATTATTCCAATTAGGCACAACATACAGCATGATACAGAGTCTTACAGAAACAAATTTGGAGAATTGCCAACTTGGAGCTTTTATTTATGACTTCAGCGATCACTTGACTCTCAACATTCAAGAGCTGTGCATTTGCAGCCCAGAAAGCAAATTGTATCCTGGCTGTATCAAAAGCAGCATGGGCAGCAGGGCAAGGGAGGTGATTCTGCCACTCTGCTGAGACCAAACCTGGAGTGCTGCATCTGCCTCTGGGGTCCCAAAATAAGATGGACACAGACCTGCTTAAGCAAGTCCAGAGGCCAGGAAGATGCTCAGAGGGCTGGAGCACCTCTCCTGTGAAAGGATGAGAGATGGCGCTGTTCAGCCTGGAGAAGGCTCTGGAGAGACCTTATAGCACCTTCCAGTACCTGAAGAGGGGCTACATGAAAGCTGGAGAGGGACATTGTACAAAGGCATGTAGGGACAGGACAAGGGGTGATGGCTTTAAACTCAAAGAGCGCCAGTTTGGATGAGGTATTAGTAAAATGTTCTTTACTGTGAGGGTGGTGGTGCACTGGGATAGGTTGCCCAGAGAAGCTGTGGATGTCCCATCCCTGGCACTTTCCAAGGCCAGGTTGGATGGGGCTTTGAACAACCTGGTCTATGAAAGGTGTCCCTGTCAACAGCAGGGGAGGTGGAATAAGATGATCTTTAAGGTCCCTTCCAATCCAAACCCTTCTGTCATTCTGTAAAAGATTCTTGCTTGCACCAAAATGCTCGTTCCTTGAGTTTAAATCTCTTTGTCAGATTTGTGGTTGGAAATATATGGAGGGATTTTCTAAATTTTTGGAAAGCCAATAAATACATGTGGTATATATATGATGACACAGAAGAAGAGTAAATGAGAGAAGATTTTGTCTGTATGCACACAGATTGGGAATAAAAAGCTTTTACATAACCCTTGAAGACTTTATGGACTAGGAGATAATAGTTATGTTCTATTTAGTGTATTTTTCCTGAATGACACACTGACTTTATTCCTTGCTTAAACACCAAGAAGTGCTGGTTTGCTGACACTTTGGTAATTCCAGGATGCTGGGGCTCTATAATCTTTCACTTCTTCTTTCCACCTGCCCTAAATAGAAATTTATTTGCACAGTATCTGTTTTTAGCAGGATAAACCCTATGTTTAAAATTAGTCTTAAACACTTACTTTAGCAACTGTTTGTCAGATGCACAAGCCTGCAGGCCAACATGTACTGATTCCATGGACATATATAGAACCATCTGCCTTGGGAAGGTAAGACCAACAGCAAAGTCATTCTAAAAACTGAATTATTGCTTGTCTAATTTGAGAAGGTGTCAAATCCTGTAACTTAGTATAAAAAATAATTTTTTAAACAAAAAAAGTGACGTTCTTAAGTATAAATTAATTAATTTAGAGGGGCTGTTATGTTTGTCTACAATAATAATTTTCCTTATGTTATTTCTCTTCAGCATTTTGGAGGGGCAGTTGCAAATTCTTAGCTTAAAAGACTTGGTAGGAGCAGTGACTTACCTTCAAGCAAAGAGACAATTTTCACATTAAAAAATTGCCTTTATAATGAAAACACATCATATTCTATGAAATATTCAAAATTCTTTATTTCAGGCCAGTATAGTATTCTTACAGGCATCCATCTCTTCCTCTGAACTTGCACATGATCAAAGTTGGCACTTCCAACCACAAAAATGTTAAATGGTTATTACAGTACAGGCACAAAGTAGCCAAAAAGCTTTACTTTCACTAAGCAAAGCCATCATTGTGCTCTAACAGCATTTATCACCAGTGCATAAACTAAGCTCCCCTCCTAAGAGCAAGCAGGAAAGGGAAATTTCCCTTAAGTGAAGGAACACAGATGGCAGCTCTGCTACTAAAACAGTCATTTCATCAGTGGAAGAATGACAGATACCTGGATACACTGGACATCTTTCTTCACTGCTTTCAGCGGCACTTCCTGATTCACGTGGGTTTAACTTTAAAGGTCTCCACTGCTGCTTCAATTATTAGCATCACTATCAGAGTTCCACATTTGAAGAACTAACATGATTTTTTTAAGAAATGAAAAGTAAAACTCCCAGAAGACTGTTGGTACTGCAGTTCTCTTGCCTAAGAGCCTGTTTCATAACCACCATTTAAAATCTCTGTCCTTTCTAGAAGCATCAATTCCCTTACATCAAGAAGGCAGCACCTGAGACACTTTGTATCACCTAAGGACAAATTAACACAACCAGCACTGGTTACTGCATTTCCAACTTCCAGTTACAGTGGTAAGGTAAGCAATTAGCATATGGAATGAGTATCAGATGCTTAGGTCTACCAAAGGCAAGTTAGTCACAAAAATCTCTAGAAATACCTTACAAACAAAACTAGCAGCAAACACTGCTATCTTTACACAGGACTAGTTCTTGAACACAACTGATTGGGCAGCCATCTGGAAAAAAAGCTGATAGCTATGTTACAAAAATAGCCAAACAAATATTTGATCATAGTAACTGTAAGAACAAGTGTTAGAGGGAGGGAAGTGAGCATGATTCAGTCAGCACAAACTCCACTTATACAAGAGTGCCTCCAAGCCACAGAACATGTAGCTTCAGTTTTACACTAATAAATACTTCAGTCCATCACATGCAACTGAGTCTGGCCAACCTGCCTAAGCAGGCAATGGAACAGTATTCCATTGATTTTCTCTACAGCACGCAGACCCACTCCATGTCAGGAATGCCAGTCTTTGCCTACACAAAGGCAGCAGCAGGTGCCCTGCAGCTCAGAACGGAGGGAAACTGCAGAAGTGCTTCCATCAGAGGTAAGGTTCAATGTTGGCATGGTATGTGCACAGTTTGTTTTTAGGCACATCTTTGGTTACATTCTCAACACAGTCTGCTTTAAAAAATAATAAATAAAACAGTCAAGATTTGGTTAAAAAATCAGGTAAAGATTAAAAACTTCCTTTTTTCAGAATCTCAGGCAAAGAAGTCCCTTTAAATTCTGTTTTGTTATATCCATAAACGATAAAATCCCAGTGCTACTGTAAGGCATGTAAATACTGAACCTGAAAGAAAATAAAGATAGAAGGAAAATGGCATTAATATTGACATTGAATTACACTAAGTCAATAGCTCTCAAAACATCTCTTCAGAAAGCTATGTACACATCTTACTACAATACTGAAAGTTCAGTGACTACAAGCTAAAGTTCACTTCTCCCCAGGTAAGAGATTAAGTTTTTCCTTTACACCAAACCATTTCAAGGTAGGAAGAGTATAAAAAATGACAAATAAGAAGGAGAGGAAAAAAAAATGCTGGAAAACTATCAAAAGGCTTGCTTACCATTCCAAAAAGATCAATATATCAAGTTTCAGATGTAAAACAAGGTAATAAATAATGGGATTAATAAAACACAGTCAAGTATTTAGCAAACAAATGAATGAAAGCAATTTTAACAAGGCTTATCAGTTTTACATTTTTTAAATTTTAATGCAATGAAATAAAATTTTTATTTCAAGACATAAACACAAAATATTTTTGCCTTTGTTTGTGATGGGAGCCCTTCAAACACAATACAAATTATTTTAAATTATTTTTTCTTCCATGTAGAATTCAACTTGGTTTTGAGTAGGAATGGTAGGGAAAATAATTTCCTCTCATTTTAATAAAGCACCTTTTATTTTCCAATTTTTTCTGACCATTCTCTCTCTAAATTATATTTCTGAAATACAGTACTATTGGGCTTATGTCACTGTACTTTTGACAAAGCCCACTATGAAAAAATAATCAGAAAATCTAAATCAGAATAATTTTCTACTGCAAACCTCATTTAATAGTACTGCACACTCAGTAGTAAAATGTCAAAATGTTAAAATTACCTAGGGCAATAATGTGAGCACACATATACAGTATTTTCTCCAAGCACTTGTGTAAATATGGAATTTTAAAGAATATGTGGCCTTGAATGGTCAGAAAAACTGAAATGTTCCTTTTTGCACAGAGATCTCCATTAGATGGATGAAGAAATCCTAGAAATGCATACACCAAACTGCTTACATGAATTAAGTCAGGCACAGAACTTTTTGGTCCTTATTAACAGGCAGTCTTTTAGATTTCTCACACATATAATTATTAACAGTATAAAGAAGGACAAAAACCTGAAAAAATTCCATGCAAAATAAAGTTGTGAATCACAGGAAACTTCTTCTGGGTTAAGTACAGAAATAAGGCTGCTAATCTTGCCTAAGACTATTTCAAGTTTGGGGTTTTTTGTGGTTTTTTTTTTAATAAGGGCCTTTATAAATACAGTCAATTGAGAGTTTGCCAAACATTTAACAGTCATTTAACATTTAAAGGTCTGGCAGTGTCAGCATCAGAGACAGCCAGAATCCTTACCTGCTAAGTATTTAATATTATCAAGCTTGTGCGATTCGAGCATTGTTTTCAGATCTGCAACTTCTGTGTCAATTTTTCTGTCTGTTTGGGTCAGAGCTCGGTCTTGTTGTGCATGCTAGAAAGCAAAGCAACAAAATGATGAAATTTGAACACTTCCTAGTTTATTTAGAAATTTAACCCATCCCTTCAAGTTGCATTTTTGCTTCCTCTTTAAACACACGTTAATTTGCATTCTTACAGAAGTTATAGAATATTCTGAGTTGGAAGGGATTCACAAAGATCATAAGTCCAACTCTGCAGTGAATGGCCTGTACAGGGATGGAGTCCACAACCTTGGCATTATTAGCATCATGCTCTAACCAGCTGAGCTAACATAGACCTTATTGAAAGACAACAAGTTCCTTCTTAGCTGATTGTATCTAAGGAACTGAATAATTTGGTGAACTCAGGAAATTTATGTGATTACATGTTCCTTAAAAAGTAATCCAGAAACTGGCAGAACTGGATGCCTTGTTATCTCAATCTAACAGCATAAACATTAACTTCAATCTGTCATTTAGCCCACTGACTAAAGTCACTGCTCAATTGTAAGAGCTACTGAGAAGCCTAAGAGCCTCTCGTGACAAAGTCATACTGGAGCAGAGATTTATGGATCACTAGAAAAACTGAGAATTGGTCTTGAGCTGTAGAAAAACATGACTTTGTCTTTCAATCAGTTTTGCCACAAAATCTTGCTACAAATTCAGAATTTGATTATGACAGAAGACAGGACTACCACTAAAAATATATGGGATAGAATTATTACCCAGAAGAGACTGAAAAATCCAACTCGTAAACTAAGAACAACAGCTGCTGAGTTGCTGATAGTTTCAAATCAGCACTAGTAAAACATTGTGAATCAGTTAATGATTTACTTCTAGTGGACTTCCAAGGGATAATTCAGGAAACAAAGAGAAGTAGTAGTGCTTGGTAAAAACCTCCTCTAAAACGAAGGCAAATCAGTCTTGCAATGAGCTTCTCTCTAAACATGGGGGAAAGAATTAATTTCACATTGTGAGTGGAATTTCATCTACAAAAAATACTAAATGCATGAGGTTTCAAAACAGTGACTACTGAACAGCTCATATATACATGCAGAGGGTTTAATAATATATGTGAAGGTCTTTTTGCTCTGTAGACACTTAAGTTAAAGTGCCTAAGGACATCACCAAGTCCAAAAAGGATACAAGGTCCATAACACAAGTACAAAAAGATTTGCTATGTGATAATCAGCTACTAAATTCTTACCAATTCCACTATTTCTGTCCTCATTTCAAGTAGTTTTCTTTCATTAAGTGAATACTAGAAGGAGAAAAAAAAAAGTAAAACATGATACTTTCCTTAAACTTTTTTTCCCCACTGAAAAGCATTTTTCTTTGATTCCAGATTGCATAGAACACATGATCTGGACAAGATTATTGTCTGACAGCACTTGGGAGACAGCATTGTAGGGCACCTGCTGTCCTTTCAAAAGTACACCTCAAAAATGTGAAGTCCAACAAGTTCTTCAGACACTCATCTTCCACAAAATCCATATATATTAGTAAGCAGCTGGAAGAGAGGCTGGCAGATTTGCATTTCTGAAAAGCAAGGACCTATGACTCTGAACAGTAACTCTGGCACACAAGCACAATCAAGACTGAATCATCTGCTGCCTTCAGGAAGGGGAGAACACTTTTAAATCACATCAAACTCAGCTGTCAACAAAATGTTTAGCCTGCACCATATGCACTCACAATTTGAATTGTTCTGACATGTAATTTCATTGTATATTTGTTAAAAACAGAAAATTTGTATCACACATGAAGTCTTTTGTTTGTGGATCACCAGAAACTGTGGCTTATTTTTAAGTTATGGCTACTTGGGTTCAAGGAAAAGTTAAATCCAAAATAAGGAATCATACTTTTAAAGCAGGTTACCTTTCTGACTCATGAGCTTGATTTACTTTGACACCTATAATGGTTCCTGCCCCACTACTGGAGCAATTAAATTATTCACAGACAACTGATAAAGCACCAGTTTCCAGTGAAGAGTACTAAGGTCATCAGGCACCCATCTCAGAATCCTGAGTTAAACAGCAATAACCTTATCTATTGACATTCCCACGAGGAAAGTCACCTTATTTTTCCTTCACTCTGGAAGGTTATTTAATTTTAAATTAAAATCAGATTAATCTACATAAATGCTTCAGCACTGAAAAACATTCCTTAAAGATCTAGAGCTCTGTTTGGACTTTTGACTTTTCTCAAGTTGAAGTTAAAAGACAGCAGGCTGCTACAAATGTGGAAAATTATATAAAGACAAATAACAGCATGTGTACAATTAATGGAGTCACTAGATTCTGCAAAAAGAAGACAGGGATAAAAAAAGAAATTCAGTCATTTTTTTATAAAGCCCCATTTTTGAAAGTGTCAAAATGGCAGAATATTTAGAAAATAATCTAAAAAAATTATGTTTTGGTAGAAATGCAAGAATTGGACCTCACATTGAGGAATCGATGACTATCAAAAAGAACTATGAGAATTAAAATAATTTTATGGACTGAAATAGTTAATCTGTTTAAATATAGATGCAGTTAGCCAAATACACATCTTTTGAATGATTTATATTCTATAAGGTTTCTCGATGTTTCTTGAAGTTTTGTTTTGTGTTTAGAACACTCTAGGTCAGACTCAAGGATTTTACTCTTAGGTTTAAGACAGTGAAATTGGCCTTTTAGTGCAAGCCATCGTCACATCTGTAACAACATAAACATAGTGGATAAAAAAAAAAGAAGAAAGGACAAGGCTAAACCTCCCACTCTGAAATTCAACAGGGAGATTTCCCCTCGAGTCCACGTTTTTCACAGTGCAGGAAAAATTCAGTTTTGTCAGATACATATTAAGGCTTTTAACAGCAAGCTTAGAGACACTGATGCATGAACACATGAATATATACAAGTTTTTGTACTGTATTTCAAGTTTTTAAATCATAACTGTACAATGAAGACACAAATCACAACATAAAGAGATGTGCACTAAGCAATGTAGGATTCTCTGAGAAATAACGTAGAAGAGACTATAAAATAATAAACTATAAAAAATAAAAGATAAAGCATTTAAAATTTGAAACATTAAGGACTGCCAACATCAGTGTAAACAAACTAAAAAATTCTCTTTCAGCACTCCACATCAAACTGAAGGATAAGAACTTATACTTATTGTTTCAAGTTAAAACAATTAAAACTTGGGACACTTCTCTTCTGAAAAGTAACTTAGTAAGAATGCATGGTAACCTTCAATTATCCTTAGGTTTTTTCCTCAGAAAGCCAGGTATTAAGTCCTTTGTCACATTACAATTGAATTAAATATAACAATGATGCTGTCCCTACTATAGAAAATACTGGGTTACATCCTCCCCCCAACCCAGCATATGTGCCACAACCTGCTCCGCATTCAGCTGCTTTTTTCCTCTTCTGTTTACACATTGCAATTAAATGGTGGGGTAGGGGAGGAAAAAAAAAAGAGCAGTTTCCATAGGAACTATGAAATTATCGTTGCACAAGACCACAAAGTTGGTAAACTTTTTTAAGAGAAAGTTGACATGCAGTTTGCCTTTCCTGGGAGACAAAATAAAGTTGTGTTCTACATAAAAGACCAAAGTTCAGATTCCACGATCCTACCTACATTAATATACAGGAAAACACTGCTGCAGTGGTTTCACATAAGTTTTGTAAGCCCAAATTGCTGTCAAAGTTTATCATATACACAATGTTTACATTTCATATGATGTTTCTTTGAAAGCATTAACATGAAGTATTAACCTTTAAACAAGAAGTCTACCTTGCTCAAATTGTACTGTTAGTCATTATATTGAGTCACCAACACAGCTGTTACCTAAACTAATCACTCACTATTTCTAGGGGCACACACAGAAGATAAATGATATCTGCTTGAACAGTTCTTATTGCCTGGATTGAAGGTAAGTATTATAACTTATATGAACTTGTCTTTATAACACACCTAAGAATAAGGACTGAGAAATAAATAATAATAATTTAGAAAAGTTATTAAAAGATCCTTCAATTTAGAAGATGCCATTTCACTGAGATCCTAAAAGCTACTGAAAAAGAAGGAAACTATGAGAACAGAACTCTAGAGTGCTGTGCATAATGCAAGAACTCATTAATCTACTAATTTTATATCTACATTACCCCAATTTAAGATTCCATCAATTCAGATCTACCGGGTACTTCAACGCTCAAAAGCAATATGAAACAGGATAACTTACAATTAAATAAAAAAATAAATTTACAACTAGTTCCACAAGAGGTATTTTTTGACAAACTAGATACAGGGAAATGAAACATCTTCAATGATGAGTCAACAAAATGTGTAAGCAATAGTAAGCGTGTAAATAGAGAAAGAGATATAAAACAGAAAACCCTCTAGGCAGCGAGTCAGCACATTAGATTAAATATCAATATATTTAATTGTAATGTGTTAATCCTGATATTAAAACAAAATCAAAACAGGTAAGACATACAGACCCAAACATGGCACCTTGCATATACCAGCATTAGGATGAATAACTTGGATTAATGCGATCTTGAAGCTGAGTGATACTATAGGTTAGTAGGAAAATGCTCTTTGGGTAAGATGCTCTTACCCAAATTTGGGGATTACTTAGTGTTGAAATGTTTCTAGAAGTAACCAAAACTTACCAGTTCTTTTACTCTGCTCTTCTCCAGGTTTAGATTTAACTTGTTATCTGCATGAACTTTGGTAATTTCATCCTAATGAAAAACAGCAAGCAAGATTTTCTGTTTTATCATATGCAGAAAGAATTGGACAAATACATTTTATCCTTATTTTTATATCTCATGAATATGAGCTTCTCTCCAATTAAGGTATATAATTTTCAGATGTATTAAGTATTTATAATACTTATTTATAAGTATTTATATTGGAAAGTATGATGTTCTCTAGTATGAATTGGATCTCAAAATCAAAAACTAAAAATTACTTTTAACCCTGACAACAGCACTTAACTGAGAGCACGTCCTTCTATAAATGCAGAGAATGTTTCATATATCCTGCAACTCTCTCTGATATCTAGAAATCCATGTCTGGCTACACTTATAAGTTGGACTTCTTCCATGAAACAATCTTGCTGATGGGGGAGCAAGATGCTCAAAATAATGTTCAAAGCAGTTTCTCACCTTCCAGTGTAAAAGAAAATCTGTTTCTAAAGACTACATCCGGGATTTTCAGAAAAAGCTATAGACATTTGAAAAGTCAGGAAAACATTTACTACATTTTTAAACATCCAACTTTTTAAAACTACTATTAAGTTGCACACTTGCATTTGACTTTATCAATAGCTGCGAGTCCTGCTTTTCCTGGTGACAGCTGCCATTTTAATGCAACCTCCTGGCAAGAATTCCAGCCAGCTGACAGTTTGTCATATGGCAAACTGCTGATCAGATGAATATGTGGGAGAAACAAAAGATTGCTGATGTTCTGGGAGATTCTACTGCTAGAACCAAGTAAGCATTTTTCAAGTAGGCCAATGCCAACTCATTAAGTTAGCATTAACAATAATTAGACTCAATTTCTGTGTTTGAATTTTGAACTATAGTTGACTTATTGTTAGTTGTCATTTCAACAGAATACATTACAGTTTAATAAATCAAAAAAGAAAAATTTTCCTTGAAGTTTTATACTGTGTCTATTTGTATGAGCAAGCATATAACAACATGCACTTGTGAGAACTGAATTTACAATTGAAAGTAAAATATAAAGACATCTAGCTTTAAAGAAAAGATGACTGAGATCCTTGATGCTCTACTAGTGGATTACACTAACTCATTTACATGCAACTAAAACCATAAAATTAATTACAATTCAAAAATTAGACACCAAATTATTAGATGCCAAATACTTTAAAACAGAGTAAGCTTTCTACACAGCCTATTTTCTTGCAATAATCATTTGCTCCCAAACAAATGGGACCAAACATAATGGTCCCAAACTTGGTGGCCTTAAAAAGCTATTAAAATTCTGGACAGGTAACAGGAAAGTCTTCGGAGAAAAAAAGAAACAAAAAAAACACCAAACAATCAAACCCCCACAATTATTAAGTACTGTGATCTTAAATGTATGCTGCATCTTTAATGTACAGGCAGCCCTAAATGCAGAACTTCACTCAGCCTTAACCATGACATGGCAGCTACTTTCTGAATCTGAATTAAGGTCATAAAAATATCTTCAGTTATATGTTAGTTTGCCTCTTGTATTAGTCACAGTTTCCTGTCCCCATAAAGGGGAGGTATGTATGAAAGTGCCATTGCTGAAGACCAGCTATTTCAGTATCACACGTATCATAACAATTAAACACAGCTTAGAAAATGAAATTCTGAAAGTAGCAGTTTTTATTTTTTCCAGCTAATTAGACAGGTGTTAATTCGTAATTATATCGGTATAGTATCTTACCGTGACTTGCTTCTTTATCTGCTGGAGCTCAAGTTTTATTTTCTGTGAGAGTATGAAGAAAAATTTAGACTTTATTACTGTATATAAAACCACACTATCTAGAAATCTACACAATTTGCATCATCAGTAACAGTGACTATAATCCATAATATGAAAAGGCAGGCAAACCAAGCACTATTGTATGTCCTCAGTATGTGTACAGATGAATACACATGCTTGTTTACGGTGCCCTTCCAAACAACAGCACGAGGCAGAAATCAGCAGTGTCCCACTGGCAGCCATCCTAACACAGCCCAGGAGGCTGCTGGCTGCTTTTGCCATAAGGGCTCATCACTGGCTCATGATCCACTTTTGTTCACCAGGCCTTCCCTGCCAAGCTGCTTTCCACTTGGTCACCCTCAGCCTGTCCTGGTGCATGAAGGTATTCCCCAGGGGCACGACTGGGCACTTCCATTTGTTCAAACTTCATGTGATTCCTATCATCCCATTCTCCCAGCTTGTTGATGTCCCCTTGAGTGGCAGCACAACTGCCTGGTATATCAACAGCTACTCCCAGCTTTGGATCATCTGCAGACTTGTTGAAAGTGCCCTCTGCTCTGTTCCATCAACAAGGTCATTAATGAAGGTGCCAAAGCATCCCAGCCCCAGTTATCTCCTTTAGTACAAGATGCTTTTCTACATCATTATTTAAAAAAAAAAAAAAAAAAGCAAGTTCTAGAATAGAACTTTCCAAGACAGTAATTTTTACCTCGTTTTCTGCACGAAGTGCTGAAAATTCACTTTTTTCCAAAATAATCATGTCCTTTTTCACACCAGCAATATGGGACATAACTTGCTGAAGTGCAATTTCCTTTAAAAGAAGAAAGAAGAACCTCAGAACATATCACAACTATAATACTTTTCCTCATCTGTGCCTACAAATATGAAAGACTATTTTGGTGCTCTGAAATTTTTAATTCAGCAATTTCAGGTTGATTATCCAAGTTTCAGAAAGCAAGATAGAGTGACAGTGACAAAATAAGCAAGTTAGGCTCAAATGTTGGTAATGTCTGACAAAATTGGCAGTGCTAACACAGATCAGCATAATTCAATTATTAGCCCAGGAAACATTTGCTTCCAAGTCATCAAATTCTTAAGCTAGCAAAGGCATTAGGCAGAGCTGTCTCTGAGCCAAATGAGGAAAGCTGGCCTTCAGACCAAAATTCCTCAGCACAACCATACTCTTCTGTAATTACCTCCTTTTTTGCCTCTCCCTGCAAGGAAGTCTCTGCCTCGCTGCTCAGAATCACACACTGATGCTTTGAATTGCTCTTCTCAGTCCATTACACTGAACTGACAGAAGACAAACAAGAATTCTCTGCAACTTTCAAGGATGGAAAAGTCTGTAGAGATTGTTCTAGATCCTACACTACCCACACATGCATGTAAGAACTGTCTTTTCTACTAAAGATATTCCTCTAATAAGTAGTCCCTTGCTTTTGGTTCTGGACTAAGACCCCTACAAATCTGACACAGCACCCTAACTTCAGTTTTGTCACAAAATGCAGCTCTACCTTGCAGCATTTTATTTCTAAGTAGCATCTAAATATGCCTCTCCAGACTACCTGCCCACAAGACTGAAAAAAATGGGTCAGTATTCTGGACATATTACAAAAAGTCTACAGAAAGAATACTGCAGGGACACCTCTTTTCTTACTCCTCAGTGTCTCCAGACTGTTCTTGTTCTCTCTTCTCCTCAGTGGACTCAGCAAACAGAGACCAGAATCTTCCATATTCTTTCTCTTATTCATGCCTATACATACACACATGTAAATCTGTTTTTCCCTAAGGTTTTATCTCACCAAGGTAATACTTTGATAATAGCTCAACCACAACATTCCAAATCTTCCAATTTTTTGTTCTCTTTCTGCAGAAGACCTTGTGCAATCAAACACTATAGGGAAGTACAAATTTACCATGTGGCCCAGTGTTGATGGCACACACACTTCCTGAGCTGCCATACAAACCTACACATTGCATCTTAATGGCAGAAAGTCACTTGAGGGTCAAATCTACCAGTCTCAGAAAACATCTACCATCAGTAGCAGCATTAAATCCAACACAAAACAACTTTCATTCAAAAAAGTGAGGCACAGGAGGCTGGGACTGCTTGTTGTAAAATACAGCTAACCATGGGAGAAAAGGACCCTTTACCAAGGCATGCCCTGAGTGACTATGGAACAAATTCAGCACAAGAGAAGGACTGTAGGCCCACAATCTAAAAGATCGGAAGATTGGCTTGAAACCTCCCTAGATGGAAAGTGCCACAAAATCCACCTTTGCAGTGTCCCACTTTTTAATGAGACACCCTTCTGCCGAGACTGTTACACTACAGCAGCTGCTGTTTTCTCATGTCTCAAGACAGCAGCCTGGTTACTATGAAACAAGTTCCAGCTTGTGCTCGGAAGGTGAGCTGGGGCTGTGACCCCAGGCTCACAGAGCAGCCCCAGGAGGGTGTATTCCAAATGAACAAAAAGGTCACTGAGAGACAGAGTTAAACAAACAAGAGGATGGTAAACAACTGAGGGGATTTGTACTTCCTTCCTAGAAGTCTACAAAAGAAATGTAGAAATTCAAATCTATGCACTGAATACCTCTTATGAATGTCTAAGTGTTCTCAGTAACTCTGTGTCATGTTACTCTAAGGTTGAAACTAAAAAACTACTTGTGGTTTGCACACCAACCCACAGTCCTAAAAACTCAAGGTCCATCACAACACTTTGATAAACTCAAGACAAAATGAACCAGGTCAATAGATATAGAGAAATGTTTGCTCTTCACCTTCAAACTTTTAAAATGCAGTGTATAACAGTAATAAATAGCAACATATATTTCATTAGCAGGCATACAAGGCTTTAATTTACTTTAACCCCACCACTGCCTCTCATCTAACCTGCTGTACTTTGGTGACCATGTCCTTGTAAATCATATCCAGGTTGGTGTTCATGATTTTCACTAATGCAGATACAATGACCTCCGACTGCTGAGTAGTGAACCCTAAGCGAAATAAAGAGTGACATTCAGAGAGAGATCCAAATCTGGACAGTTTACAGAAATGCCACTTGCTCATAATCAGCACCAAATTACAACAAATGTCACTTAGGAAAGATAATAAAACACAGAACTCTTGATCCAGCACTAACAAAAGAACACAGTCAGTACCTGCAAGTTTCCCCACCCCAAAACCATGTCTGTGACATAGGATGACTGCTTCCACAGTACAGCACTATTACTATCAGCAGGATAGAGGGAGTTCTCCTGAGTTACTGTGGAATGTCATGTCTCACATGTGGTTACTTCCACGAGCAAGCAAGAATTCTGACTCTGAAAAGCAGATACTTCATTACACTATAAAATTCAGTGCCACTGAAGATGTACAAAACTCAACAACTAAAACCACAGCCAACTGTCCTGATTTTAGGTTTACTAGCTTCTGAGTGCCTATTAGAAACTTTCTGAACTTATTATATATTGGAAACTATACTAAAACACTGTCCCTAAAAATACCTTCACATTTTCCACCCTCAAAATGTAGGAGTAAAACTGTCACGAACAAGAGTTACTCATTATGAAAAGAAACACTTGCAAAAGCATGATTATTTAAAACTCACCAGCAGTTCAGCATCAGCAAGCACAGCTAAGAGCAAGTCACTTTCAGTGGCTGAGCTAATATAAAAGTTTACTACCACTAAAAGGCTCTTTCTCCACTTATCCCTACTCCTGACACTCTGACCTGTGCTCACTCAACTGATCCAGCACCTCATTAAACTAGTGTCTCAGAATACCAAACAAGAAAAAGAGCTGGAGAATTTCCTGAGAAGTTCCTGGCCCATGGAAAAAGAAGAAACCAGCTGGCAGGGGAAGGGGACTAGGATCTCTCCATTTTAGGAATGAAGAGCTGTTACAAGTCACTTCAGCTGTACTGAGCTTCACCTTAGGGTACCTCTCCCACCTCAGCATTGAATTAAAAATAATCTATTCCCTCATCTATTTTTTAGCATAATACTATTTTTAGAGTATTCTATGCTCTATCCTAAAAGGTGCATTGTACAAAGTAATCCATATTCCATCCAATTGTTACACATTGGTACATATTCAAGGTGTAATATCCTAAATATAAAAGAATCCAATTAAAACATTTTAAACCACTGCCTTGAAGGCTCTGGGGTTCTTTGCTCTCAGTTCTTAAAATTTTATTCTTTCTCAGCATTTTAAACTACCAATAGGGCAAAAATTATTCCAAACAAAGTTATATAAGCTCACTGTTTCTTTTTTGAAGCCAAAGAAAACCTGTATGTATACCTAGTATATAGATAAGCCCCCAAAAATCCATAAAAATCAAGGTGTAACACTGTATGTCAAGGAAAAGTAACAAACTCTGTAAACTAAAAACCACTCAAAAAAGCCATTAAAAATACCTACTTGTTTCAAACAAATTACCTTTTTCTTCCAAGAGGCATACCAGTGCATGAGTGTCAAAATAAAGCCTATTTCCCACTAAGGAAACATTCTCTTTGCTTTGTAAAGATGACACAGAGATGCTTACATCTGTGGAAAAAAAAAAAAAAAAGAGTTATTTCTCAAGAAACAATATTTTATCAACATTTGCTTTCCAGGAGTCTCCTTACTACCCAGAATGTTTTTCACTTATGACAAAATAGTTTGTGTTGAGATTACCACAGCCTGCTTGAAAGTGAAAAGACATCTGATCAATAAGTGCTATGTGCAAGAGGTACAGGAAAAGGGAAAAAGAAAATAGGATACTACACTACTGCTCCCCTTACAAGAGCTCTCCAGGAATACAATGTTCTGGAAAAAAATGCCTCCAGTTGACAGGGTCCTGCATCTGCTCCTTTAACAGAATCACTTCAGCAGGTGGGAACATGTAAGCACTTCAAGGCTGGAGGGCTAAATCCACACACTCTGTCCCTTCTTTGTTAAAGAAGTGAACTTCCATCACTTGCCATTTAGGAAAAAAGTAATCACACACAATTTGCCATTTACTGTTTTTGCAGAAAATACTTTCAACGCTGAAAGCCAATCTAAGACAGTGTGCTGTTTCCACTGGGATGCATAGCATATAAACAACCTTGACAGAATGAACGTGAGGTGGGGCATGAGCTGAACTGCCAAGAGGCAGGATATAAAATCAATTAGGTTGGAAAAGACCTTAGCGGTCACTGACTCCAACCTTTGGCCGAACACCAGCCACGCTGTGAACGAGACCATGGCACTGAGCGCCACGTCCTTAAACACCCCTAGGGACGGTGACTCCACCACCTCCCTGGGCGGCCCAGTTCATAGTTCAGCCACCTGTTCTGTGAAGAAATTATTCCTAATGTCCAACCTAAACCTCTCCTGGCACAGCTTGAGGCTACGTCCTCTTATCCTGTCGCTGGCTGTCTCGGCGAATAGGCCGCCCTGCACTTCGCTACAGACCAGTTTCGAGTAGCTCTAAAGAGCGATCGGGTTCCCCCCGAGCCTCCTTTTCTCCAGGCTAAACACCGCCAGCTCCCTCAGCTGCTCTGCACGGACCTGCGCTGCCGACCCTTCGCTACCCCCGGTGCCCAAACTCCCTGTGCTCTCAGGACGCCCCGTGCCCACGGGCTCACCCCGCTCCCCGCGGTGCCGCCGGCTCGCCCCGCCGCTCCCGCCGCCCCTTCCCCACACGGCGCCGCCGCGCGCCGGAGCCCGGCTGCGCTACGGGCGGGCACCGCCAGTCGCCGAGGCAGCGGCGCGCGGGGGACGCGGGCGCGCGGCCGTCACGTGAGGCGCCGTCCGAGCCGCGCGGCCGCGGCCGCAACAGCAGCAGCAGCAGCGCGCGCCCCCCGCCGCTCGCTGCCGCCTGGGCCCCGGCCATGGCCGCGCCACCCGATCCCGACGGCGGAAAAGGGCACGGGAAGGAGGGAAACCGCTGCTGCCGTCGCCACTACTGGGATGCCATCGCCGAGCACACGCCGCCCCGGCAGCTCACTTCCGCCACAGACGCCGTCCCGCTTCCGCCTCCGGGACGCAGCCAAACACGGCAGGTGACGCCGCCGGGGACGGCGATTGATTCTACGGCTCACGGAGCGGGCGCGCAGAGAAGAGCGGCGCGGGCGGGCCGGGTTCCGGCGGGGCGGTGCTTGCGAGGGCGATGCGGGCTCGATGCGATGGAGACGGACACTCCCCTGGTCATAGAACCATGAAATCGGGGATCATGGGATCGGCAAGGCTGGAAGGGACCTTTGAGATCATCTAGTCTGAAGGGAATGAAGAGCTTGTCTTTACAAACAAGCTGTGGATCTGCTGGTAAATAAAGCTAGATACTGGGAGATAAAAGAAACAACGGGAAGAATTCCACTTATTGATAAATGGAATGAGAGGTTTGTCTTTACAAACAAACTGTAGGTCTGCTGATGAATGAAATTGATTACCGAGAGATGAAAGAAACAACGTGAAGAACCATAAATTCCATAAGGAATTCCACTGATTGACACAAGGAAAAGACAAAGGGGAGTTTTAAGACATTAGAGGGGGGTCTTAGGTATTATGCATTTCAGGGAATCTGTACCTCTCAAGTGCCTTGGCCAGTGGGGAAAGAGAGAGGGAACTGCAGATGGGAAATTATGATAAAAAGGAGGCAGCGTCCTCCAAAATTTTGAGAAACCGTAGGGCAAATCCTGTGACCTCTCCCTTTATTAGAATAAAGTAACAGGACTCCTCTGTCTCATGTTTGGACATAAAGCTCTGGTGTTTGTGTATTAATTTTCCTGACAAGTCCTACCATCAGTGCTGCACTGCCATTGTAACCCCATAACCACAAACAGTTTCAGACAGAACTTGTCATGCTGCAATGGGACTGAGACTTGGTGGCTTGAAGTTATTAACCAAGTGCTGCCTGGGACTGGGCAACTGGGTGGGTCTGGAGCCTTAACCATTGAACAGGTGCCCTAAGCACTAGCTTGGGTCAGGTGTACTGTTTGTTTGGTTCTGCCAAAAATACAGGTTTCTGGGAAATACGGGAAAACACGTTTTTTTTTTTTTTTCTATGTGCTGTTTTTAAGACACATTACTTAATATTTATAGGAAATTAATAGGAGAAGAAGTTGGTTCATCCCACTGCCATTTTCTCCAGGCAGCACTTACTTCAGAGGAAGCTGATAGTTTTCCTGTTAGATAACAATTCACAGAAAAAAACACGTGGCATCTTTTCTTCTTCCAAGTAGAATCAATGATTACAGCAAATCAGCATGAAGATGGCATCATTCAGGTGTGTCTACATAAACACAAAGGTGGGTGACCCGACAGGACACATGGCAGTGCCACAGCAGCACAGCAGTGTCTCTGCAGCCAAGACTGCAGGTACACAAGGCCAGAATGTCTTCAGCAGCATCCCCTTCCAGCTGCTGTGGTGATAAAGCAGAACAGTAGAAGCCCTTGATGTTCTTACAAAACAAACTATAAATACTACTTCTGTGTACCAGAGTGTCCTGGTTCAGGGCAAATTTGGGAGAGAACCCCCAAAGGGGGGGTTCTAGAGGAGGGGTTCTGGATTCTGCTTTCTAGAGGAGCCCCCAAAGGGGCTCCTCTAGAAAGCAGAATCAGTCGGCCCCTACCCCAGCTGGTTCAGGAAAAAATACCTCTTTGGAGAAAAGTGGAAAAAACTGTTTATTAAACAATAAAACCTAAACAATATTAATCAATAAACCCCCTTGCTGCTCCAAAAGAGATGACAAACTCAGAAAGTCCTCTCCCCGGGTTGCAGCTCAGCTCACTCAGTCTCTTTTCAGTCCCTCCAGCACTGGAAGTGCCATTGTCCTGGCCTGGCCCTGTGGGCCACAGATGTGAGCTTCTGGTGCTCCTCTGGTGTTCAGTCCAGAGCAGGTTTCAACAGGGTCAGAGAAAAGGGGAAAAAAAAGTCCAGGAAACTTCTTTGTCTCAGCTAGCTAAAACTAACTAAAAGCCGAGGTGAGCTCTGTCCCGCTGTCTGTCCATCCGCAGACAACACCGTGCAGGAGCAGGAATGCGGAGGAGTGAGTGCAGTGTCTGAAAACAAACTGCATGCTCCTTCTCTCCCCCTTCACTCTCAGAACAAGTCTTAAAGGTGCAAAACTTATTATTCAGCATAAACAGAGCAGACAATTGGGGATACAAGCATCAAATAGTCAACCCAGGACACAGAGAGATGTCATTATACTTGCAGGCTGCATGAACAGCCATGTCTTAAAAACCACTTGCACTGGTGATGGTCAGGGACATCAGCGGGCCGACTCGCACAGCCGTGTTTGTTTTCATTGTAAGCAAAAGCAGAAATATGCCTGATAAGTTCACTGCATCTGCTTGGCTGTTCCATGAACACTGCCTGGCAGTAGCACAGCACCGATTGCTGACATTTGTAAGTCTGCAGGCAATTGTCTTTTCATTCTATGGATGATTCAGAAACTGGTGCAGAGTATTTTCTTTGATACTTTCTTCAATGGTCCCTTTCAAAGCCCTGCGCTTGTTATGGCAATTGAAAGGCAAAACTGTGACTGCTGAAGTATCTTCTTTTATGTCATCTGCCAGTTTGCATTTTGCAGTTGTTCTTTGTGCCTGGACATGATGGCAGATAATGGATGCAAGAAGTGCTGTACAGAGGGAGGCTCTGACTGCAACTGGAGGCAGCCCCTTCAGGGTCAGAAGCACCCACACATGCTGGCTATCACACAGTGCTGCTTTTCATCTCTCATGAAAGCAAAGTCACTACCATGAGCTACAGAGACCTCCTAGGGTAGATGAGATGACTTTTTGTCAGAGATCAGCATTTTCATTTTTTTCCCTTTTCAGTGTCATGTCACTAGGTTGAGGGAGGTGATTCTCTCCCTCTACTCAGGTCTTGTGGAACTCCACCTGGAGTAGTACATCCAGTTTAGGGGTCCCCTAAGGACCCCTAAACTGGATGGACAAAGGACAAAGACTTGCCCAAGTGAGTGGACAAAGGACAAAGACTTGCCCAAGTGAGTCCAGAGTAAGGTCATGAACATGATCAGGGGGCTGGAGAACCTCTGTTACAAAAGAACAGGCTGAAAGAATTGGGATTGTTCACCCTGGAGAAGAGAGGGCTCCAAGGAGAGCCTGTAGCAAATTCTAGTACTTAAAGGAGGCCCACACTAAAGATGAGGAGACTCTAATTACAAGGGTATGTAGTGACAGGACAGGGGGCAATGACTTTAAACTTAAAAGAGAGTTGGTTGAGATTAGATATTAGTAAAAAATTCTTCACTGTGAGGGTGGTGAAGCACTGGGATAGGTTGCCCAGAGAGGCCATGGATGCTCCATCCCTGGCAGTGCTCAAGGCCAGGTTGGATGGAGCTTTGAGCAACCTGGTCTAATGGAAGATGTTCCTGCCCATGGCAGGGGGGCTGGAACTAGATGCCTTCCAGCCTTTAAGGTGCCATCCAACCTTCCATGATTCTATGACCTTCCACATCCTACTTTTGACCATTTTCTCCGTGTTGGAGACTACCAGCAGATAGATTCCCTGCATTCTGGAGACACCTTCAGGAGGCTACAGTGGCTTCAGAGCTATCTGTTTTGGTAACTGAGCACTGGGGACTAATTTCTGCATGAAAAGGCAGAAATGGTGCAGTTGCAAGCCAGGAGAGTCAACAGGACAAAAAACTTTCTGCTATTTCATGATTGTAAGTCGCTTAATGCTTGACTTTATTCTATCCATTACCCCTTGATAGCCAATAGACCCTGCTTAAAGACTGTAAATGAAGCAAATGCTTCGTGTCCTGAAAACTTCATCCCTGCAGGCATACAGCATTCACTGATCTATGGAGTTACAACCCCCTTGGTTGTAAAAGTGAGATCTGCAGAGAAAGAACAAGTAGTGAATGACCTTAGAAACTAGGGTAACAGAAATGGCAAAGTAATGTAAAGTGCAAAATGAGGACTAATTACAACATCTTCTGTACTTCTAGGTGAAAACTGAAGGAGGGTAAAGTGAGCTCTGGGACATATTAGTTGACCCACCAATGTGCTATGGCTTCAAATGTAACCCCAAGGTGTATCAAGTTGGATATTTTCAGTGGTTCACATGGAAAGTTTCATTGACCCTTGAGTATAATGTAATTTCAATTATGAAATACAGTTCTGGTAACTGAATTGGATTTCAGTAAAGATGAATCCAATTGAAACTGAGACCCTTGTGTAAACAGGATAATTAGGGGAGCAAAGAATCCTTTAAGTCACAGGTGATTAAAAGGAAACTGGCTTGTTTAACTAAGCAAAACAAAGCTTGAGAGGGGTTCTTGTTTGCATCTGTAAGCAAAATGGATGAGTAAAAATTAAAAAAAAAAAACAACTACTGTTTATGTGAAAGAACATTACTGGTGAAAGAACATTTGGTATAAAGTGGCTGTCAATAAATGTAGATTGGAAATTAATAGGTTTTTGTTCAACAGTACAGCTTGTGAAAAGCTTCTCCAGAGGAATCAGGAGGATCAAAAACTGAAATCAGTTCTTAGATGAGTGTGGTCTGCTTGTGAAAGTGATTTTACAATACCATTCCCTCTAATAGCAAGGGACTGGTTCCTGTACCCTTGCATTAATTCTCTGCTATTGAGGTTCTTCACTTTGCACCTCAATCATTTGGGACTAGCCACTGTCAGAGACAGACTAATAAACTAAAAGTACCACAAGTGCAATCCAAAATAGCCTTAACTAGTACTGTCACTTACTTAAAATGTTTTAACACAGTAATTGTATAGAGTTCAGGGGGAGTAACAGCTACCAGGGGTGATTATTGCCCCAAACTGTTTTTAATTCTAAATGGAAAAAGCTGAAAACCTCACAGCATGGAAAAGAACGAGAGTCACCAGTGCATGAATGCTTTCCCTCATTGAATGGAAGAAAAGGGCTGTAACAGCTTTCACATGAATATGCAAAGGATAAGATGCATTTCGAGTAATTTCAGTGCTGTTATGTCAGGAATGAGTGTGCTCCAGTGATTTTAAAGTGAAGGCAGCACCCAAAACACTGAAGGCAGAGAATAAGAAGATACTATTGTTTTCTTTACCTACAGCAGATAATAATTTTAAGTGCTCAAAGTCTTCTCCGATTCTTTTCAGGGGGATGCATAGTTGAAGTCCTTCCTCTGTTATTTTGTTCTCTTTTTAGGGGAGAAATCACTGATGAGTATGAGATTTCTCCCGTTATACTTGTTTACGCACGCGAACAGGTGTGGATGGCTCGTAAGGAAGAAGGGATCGCTGAGGAACGAAGCCAAAATGATGCTACCCGTAGGTGGCAGCAGTAACTGCTGCTGCTGCCTGTCAGTGCCGCTCCAATTCAGCCTTGGGACCCAGACGAGGTTTAAACCAATTGACCTGATCCTCTGAGTCGCTGAACAGCTACTCCAGAGATCTTAAAATGGGGTCATGCACCGAACTCCTTGCAGAAACCACCAGCAGAGTGTATCTCCCTGGAAGCTGGTTCAATTGCCAGAAATAACCCTGCTGTGATTTCTTGAAGGAAGGAGGTATAATATTTATTCAAGTGCTGTGGTTGACAGCAGTAAGAAATGGCATTTATATTAGAATATTAAATCCTGCTATAGTCTCATCGGATGTGTTTTTCCTGTAGAATGAACAGATAAATACCATCTGTGTTTAAAGCTATCAAAACTGAGTGCCATTACAATGGAGGACAATTTGGACCAATATCCCTTCCTGCTAACCCAAGAATTACCTTGTATACAAAATATTTATGCATTCACCACCTTTGACTGAATAAAGGCAGGAGGAATTGTTGTCATGATATAGAGGGGCAGCAGCAGCTGCTTCTGACTGCTGTGTGCAGGAAGACAGAAGTAAGGGAAGCTATTATCCATAGGAGTTTCTTATTTTTATCTTTACATGCTGGGAATCATATGAGTTGCAAATAAGAATTTCATGTCTCCACAACCCTGGACTTACTTCTTTCCTAAAGGAGTCCTGCAGTGGGATTGCTAGGCAGGACTTTCTGTGCTGTATTTTAATTGCTCCTTAGAGATCTGGTTCATTCTGGCAGAAGATTTGAAAAAAATATATAATTTCCAGGCAAGAGAAAAGGGAAGGAGTAGATTGGAATTTGGGGCCCATCTCTACTGGTGGAACCTTTCCTCCCTAGGGATTATTGTGCATTGACTTTTTAACTTTCTGGAAAAGCATCTATTATTTACAGTTTTTCCCAGGTATCTCAGCAGGGCAGTGCAAATATACAAGACAAAGTCAGCAGCCTATGTGTGCTTTTTAAGAAGGACATGATATGCTGTGAAGAGAATTAGGATCAGGAGCCCTGTGATGATGTGTGCAAGGATGCATGAGCAATCTGGGTGTGTTGCCAGCAGTTTTAATGTTTTACCACTGTCATATGAGGACAGCAATACTGTAGTGGCCTCTGGTATAGCAGGCATTGTGTGCAGTGCAGAAAGTGTGGAATTGAGGGAAGATTTTAAAGAGGAGGCAGAGAAGAGGCTTTGTGGAGTAGTCCAGAGGTGTCTTCCAGGTGTAAATGTGCAAAAGAAAGATTACAAGAGTTAGTAGTAGGTAAAAATGTCTGTAGAGGGGACAGACATGAACTTGAAGTGGTGAAAGGAGGACAGAAGAGATGAGCATAAAGATTTAAAAAACAGGCTGAGAATATGTCAAGAATGTATGTCAGACCCAGAGCTGAAGCTGTGTCAGCTCTGTGTGATGCAGCTGGGAGAGCAGTGGGGAAAGACACCAAAGGGGCTGGAGGAATCTGAATATGGGCCAGGAGACTGATGGTAGCAGAGACATTGGGCTGAGGGGCTAACATGGATGTCAGGCAAGATCTGGGTTGTCATGTAAAGAAGGGAAGAGGCAGATGTAGGGAAGAGAAATGGAGGTGAAAAGTGGATGGCCGTTACGTGCTGTTCATTATTTTGTGAGACAGTTAAGCAGTGAATCAATTATGATACTAAGCAATTGTGTAGATAATGAGTTAAGCAATGAGGCAGTTATACAGCAAATCATTTCTGATATTAAATAAAAATGGGGAGAATCAACAGCAATATGAATCAGTTATGCAGAGAACTATTACTGAAGTCAGTCGGTTAAGAAGAGAAACAGTTATACAGCAAGAGAATGAATAAATTAATTATCAAGTGGGACCATAATGCTGAGAATTAATTATGAAGAATCTTCCTTTGTGATAAGGGCATGTCTGAGGCAGCTTCATGCACAGAAAAAAATCCAAAACAAAATCATAAAAACAGGTGCAAAACTAATGAAGATGCAAGTCCTGCACCAGTTGTCAGACCCTTTGTGACACACTCTCATCCGTCTCTTTGGGCTAGACTAACCGTGTTGCAGTAGGTTCTGAAGCCATTGCAGAAGCAGAGTAGAGGAAGCCTGTTTCTCCAAGCCTTCCTTCACTGGGAACATGGACATGAGTTAAAGGAAGTTCAGAGATGACTTTGGCTCTGACAGATATAAGGAGCTCATGGTCTCTGGATTCCTCTAAGCAGCACAGAGAGGCTCAGGGTTCTTCATGGCCCCCAGATGATTCAGGGTCAAACTGAACTTTATACCAAAGAGACTGAAAGCTGGATTTTCCTCTGAATTGCATTGGTTTCCACCTCTAAAAACAGGTGTCAACCATCAGCAGAGAAATGTTTCCATTTTGTCAGCTGTCTCTACGGTTACAGCTGGATGAAAAACAACCGACCTTTTGGATACTGTGCTCCCTGATAGTGTCAAGTGTAAGGATTCTGCTACAAGAGACAAGTCTTACTTTCAACAGATGAAAATGCAAGGCAGACCCCAAGGTGGTGGAAAACTAATTTCCAGATCTTCATTCCTGTGGTATCAATGAAATATATTGATTTATACAGGGGACACAATATGTATCATTTTGTCTTAAAAAAAAAGCTAAACAAGCTAAACCCCAAAAACCCTGCAAGAAAGAAAGGATTCTGTAAAATCTTTGAGAGAATAATGTGTTTTACCAGTTAAGCACTCAAACCCTTTACCTAGACAACATTTCCCTCTAATCCTGTGATAAATTTGCTCGACTTCCAGATCCAGCTGAGAAGAAATGCTATACTAGATTCTTCCAACTATTACCTGTTCCAAGTCTAGTTGGATTCTTAAGATGGCTGGCAAAAAGCCACTCTTGCTGCTCCTGTTCCCCTGCCCCACCGAGGTTAAGGTTGCTATTTCTCACTACAGCTCAGAAGAGCAATAGTAAAGAGGTCGGTCTGTCTGTCCATAGGTAATCAAACCTATAGGCTCCCCTTTGGCCAACAGTGCAGTGCAAGCCCATAATATTCATGTCTAAAACATGTTTTTCACACAAACAAGTCAGATATAGGTGCAGTTGAAGAAATTATTGTTTTTTCCAAGAACGTTTAATGTTGTATTTGTTGGTTAGAGAGATAAATTTTATTGTATGTTCTGATGATAATAATATAAACAAGGTAATAGCTATGCATATTTTTTTAGCAAAAGTATTGTGAAACTAGTAACAGAAACTTCTTAATATATTAGCCAATACTGTTAAAAAGTAAAGAAATATGTGAATTAGAAAAATATGACATAAAAGTAGTTTAAAGGAAAATGGGATCTGCTGAAGCAGAAGCAGACAGATGTGGTTGGATATGATGCCACTCTATTTCTGTTCAGCCATGTTAAAAATGCTGTAAACACCTATTTTCATCTGAATTAGGTAATGTTACCTTCAGCTCTTGGTAGTTGCTCCTATCTGTGGCTTTCTGTCATGATTTTGGAGCAGCACATCAGAATCAAATCTTGCACCTGCAATTGGTATTAATTGCACAGGATTATCTCTTCAGGTGATGTGACAAGACCTTTATGCTGAGGGTCAGGACTGCTGAAGTCAGCGATGCTTTTATAGGCACCCAGCCATGCCACTGGGCACTAGGCAGGTACAGTATAGACATGAATAGAAAATATTTTCTGTGTGGAAAGTATGCAGAAATTATAAAGGCAAGAGATGCAATTTCAGCTGCATTAGTCTGCTGCTTGTTCTGTTTCTTTATTTCGGAGGAATGAGCTGGGGCAAAGCTGCCAGTTACAACTAAACATTTCCTCTTTATATTTTCCTTTAAGGTATGGAAACTGGAATCAATATTAATTCACACAGATGCTTTTTGTTGGTCTTTGCATCCACATAGATAATTTTGATCAGGCCTCTAGGGGTTTTTTTAAGGTTCCTGCAGACTTTTCCTCATTTTCATTTCAGCTAGAAATTCAGTTTTAGGGAGCAGGGCAAACGTGTGGCATGCTCTGTACAAAATGGCTCAAACTGGGTGTTTGCTTTCAAAATGGGCTTTCAACACCATTAGTTTGTTTCTTTCACTGCCGCTTTCTTTTCAAACATCTCCATCCTAGAATTATCTTCCGTTAGAACTATGGAGTTTGTTTGGCTGAATTTAATCTCATGCTATGGGTTTAATGCTATGTTAGTGTTAAACCTTCTTTATTTCTTATGCCAAATGATGTTTTAAGGTGCTTAAAACTGAAAATTATGTATACACCTCAAGACAAAGATGCAGAAATCCTGAATGTCTGCCATCACTCTGAGTTACAGCGATGACTGACATTTTAGGTAACAGTGTTGTTCTTTAGCAACACTCAGTGTTCAAAGAGTTTTAAAGGTGTGGATAGAGGGTGGAAATTTTGCCAACATTAATCAGAAGCAAAACTCATGATCTTGTTCACAAAAATATGGACAAAAGGGAATAAACAACCTTGTTTCCTTTTCCTTTCATGTAACTCCTGAGTGGTTTTTTTTATCCTTTGACAACAAGCAATACCTTTGGCTGTAGTTGCACTTTAGGAAATTGCTTTTCTTAACTTTGACCTGCCTCCTAGCAGCCTCCAGTATTTACAGATGTCTTTAGTACATCTAGACTAGAGACTGGCTCTGGACCCAAGGCTCTGTGGTTGATAATTATTAATGTATTGCAAGGTACTGTTAAATGTACTCTCTTGTTGGATACAAATAATTATTTTTGCCTCCCTGGAAAAATGCAAACTCTGTAGTCCAGAGAGGAAGAGTTTCTCTTTGTGTAATATTCCATAGGAACTCTAGGTTGACTGAACAGGTTACAGAAGCATTTTCTGGACAACTGCAATGTTTCAGTTCAGAAAACTTTAGCTTCTAGGCAGATGCCTGTTAACTGGCACTGAAGACCCATAAACACACTGCCAACCCAATGTCCTTGAGGACAGGCAATCAAGCTCCTTCTGAGCCTAGAAGCATTATTTGTTTAGGAATGACCAGTGGCTCTACAAACTCTGAGAAATGCCGACAAGGTCCATGATGTACTTTCTGAAATGTCAGTTGCCTTTGTAGAAGTCACATAGACCTGGTGAGGGCTCAGAGAAGACAGTCCATGCAAGGAATGGTGCATAGGAGAGACAGATACAAGCATAAGTTACCTAAAATACCATAGATATAATCTAATGCTTTGTTTCTTCTAATCATGACTTAAATATGAGACCTGGTCATAGACTCCCTGAGGAGGTGACATAAATGACAGAAACTGACTGTGTGTCTGGGCTGAGACTGGTTGCTCTACAGAGCACTCTAGACTCATCTAAAAATAGGGAATGTTCCCCTCTACAGCTGACATGAAGAGTGATCTCTGCTGGGGTGCACTTGGAGTGACTCACGAGAGGACTGAGATACAATTAGCTTTATAACCATAAAAATTGCATAAAATAAATGCCCGTGTATTTGGAAAAAACATTAAAATGGCAACATCACCTAGAGCTTTCCAAAAATAAATATTGTGAGGCCAAAAGACCTGGAAGAAGACATAGGTAACTGCTTAACTATTCAGAAAGAGAAAGGAAATTACCAGCTAAGAGTGAACCCCCATTTCTTTAGGATTCTGCTAGACCACAACTCCTTTTTACATAAAATGCAGATCACTCAGAAAATAAAATTTCACTCCCTAACTGCAAGGTATTATGAATCAATACTGTGGCTGAAAGAAGTAACGTTTCCTTTCATTACTGACCAATAGTCTAGGTTATAACGTTTTGTTGCATTTCCAGATGAAAGAAAGCAGTCCAATAAAAGCTTTTGCATCAGTAAGGTCATTTGGGGACATAACTGCTTGAAACATTTTTGGCAATATATGAAAAGAGACTACAGTTCTGGGTGACTAGTTGTTTTGAGATAGATCTTGCTTGTGTAGGAACTTTTCTACTCTGCACTTAAGTGTCAAATTTCATTACATTAAAAAAGAGTACACATCGTAACAGATGGCAAAAATGCCATTGAATAATTTTTAATAATAGCAGAAAGCTGATTGTTTGTCAGCAGAAAATACCTTTTCCAGAATTGGCAGAAACCCTACAGAATATCCATGTTGTTGGTGTAAGGTTTGAACTGGTTGATTTTGTAAAAATCTGACAAGAATAGTCTTTGAATTCATCTAAATAGGTAAGTTAGGTAAGTTACAGCTCCTGAAGTGAGTACCTAATTTAGGTAAGTTACAGCTCCTGAAGTGAGTACCTAATTGATGTGAAATGCTGCTGGAGTGCCAAAATGAAAAAAACAGATTTTAAAAAGATGAAATTACTTCAGCTATGACTTGGCCATCTGAATGAGCAAGGTGGTCTGGCTTTTGGAAGAGCTTTTTATGAGTTTATACACGCAGAAGACTTTCACATCTTTTCATTGGGAGTATTATGTAGATATGTACTCTGCCTGCTAAACACTAATGAATATCCTTTTTGGAATCACAGTGAGGAATGGCAATATTATTATAATTCCTGTATTGAAGAGGTAAAGCCCCTAAATTATTGTTGCTGGCTTTTTATTCATATATTTTCATCAACAAGGAAAAGCCCCTACAATTCACTAGGACAAGTAGAAACTCATTATACATTTAAGTTATCTCAGTATTGTTAAGGTTACTGTGAATGTCTGAAAAAGTTTGACATTTTTTGCTTTATTTGCTTTCCTGAAGGAATGGTAAATGATGTATGTGCATTTTTTTTAACAAAACAAGGTAAAAAGTTACTTTATGTTTTAAAAACCAGAATTTGTGTTTAAAACAAAGAAACCCTAAATACTGCTCCTAAGGAAGATCACTCAATTGGCAGTGCCTGACAAAAATAGTTGGCCCAAATGACTAAATAGTTACATCTTTCCAGGTTATGATGCTGTGTTCACAATATCACCCAGAAGGTGACTTAAAACTTTCAGCAGAACTATTTCCACGAAGTATTTAGATTTTTTTTGTATTACTCTAATCCAAATAAACACTTTTAAATGCAACAGAAGCTGATAGCCATAATTTCTGTCTTAGGAGAGACCCTAACCTAGTAAGGACCCACCGTTTTTTGTTATATCTTTACTTTCCTACAGCTGTTGATGGGAAAATTATCTCAATATTTTCTATCCACTGAGAGTCTTGTTCTTCTTATTTTGATATAATACTGAGGACATGGATAGCTGGAAGAGTAGATGTAATTTCTTGACTGATAGAAACCCAGAAAATTAGGGGAATCTCACACACACTGATACCACCCATCTTTGCTGTGTCAAGAAAGTCACTTGAAATCTAAAGGCCTTCCATGGATTTTACATCTGGCCTTTAGGCACTGGAATTCATTAAGGTCTCAAACTCTGAAAGACATCCTATCTGTTGACTCTATGGGTTAAGTATAAAGACGCTCATTCTTCCCTGAACAGGACTGTGCTCGGGGAAGAATCTCACTGATACAGAAATGTGATTCCAGCTTTTCATTTGCCAAGTGTATTTTTAACTATTTATTTTTGAGTGGCTGCTCTGCACTTTGCTTTAGTGATATTTTTATAAAGATAATTTGTAGCTGTGTAAAAGGTGCTGAGGATGCACTTCCAAAACCCTTTTGTACATATGCAAAAATAATGAATAAATAAATAAATGCTCCTTTCACATGACCTCATCAAGAGCAAAGCCAAATTCTCGCACAAGAAAGCCAGCTGAGCAGAATTTTCCAAGTGCCTGTATTACAACATTATTTCTATTCCCATTGCATCTCAGGGCCCTAGCCACAGACTGGGACATTGCAATGCTAAGTGCCACACCAAAATGCATAGGATGTCTTTGTTCCAAGGGGCTCTTATAAGAGCAGTGGTTGAAACAGAGCAATGCCTGTCAGTAAGACCCAGGAACATTTCTCTGAGTGTGGAAGTGTGTGTCAGCAGTTTCTTTTTACGTCGGCTCGAGGACAGATGGGGTAGGTGTGATGACATCTCAAGTTCCATTTCAGATGCTGTGTAAAAACTCAAATGGAAATGCTTCAGAAGAACCAAGCTGTACACTTGCTGTACTTTGAAGAGGTAAGTTAAAAACCAAATTCTAATCAGCCAGCTATGCAGAGATGAAGTGGGGACAGTCAGCTCAGGTTTTCAAATCAGCATTGCTGAGGCATTTTGCTTATGTACACACTTGTGATCGTGTTTTCTATGTCTACAACCATCTGAAATTTTGCATAGCTGCAGACTGAACATCTGCATAAATCTGAATGATTTAAAAAACAAATAAGAAGATTATGTAGCAAAACCACATCTTTGTTGCAGCATTTTGGAGCTCAGACACAAAAAATCAGACACATTATGTGAAACTAACAATATAAAATTGTGTTTTCAATACATATAACCCATCTGGACATTAACTTTTATCACCTGTGTCTTCAGGATTCAACTGAAGGCAGCACACTACTAGGAGCAAGGAAACCATTATGAATTGTTAGGCTAGTACTGAAGTAGTACCAGTAAATGGACAGTGAGGACATATATTTGTGGAGAAAAAGGCAAACAGACTAATCTCTCAAACCCCATGGTTGTGGCTGCCCCAAGGAGCCCCAAGGTTTCACTAGCCTGAAAGTGACAGCAGTGCTTTCATTGAGAGAAAAGGATTTTAGCTCTTAGATCCCCATGGCAAGTGACCAGTCCCCAAATTTGCAGGAGTGCAGGAGACTTCAGGGTTCTATACACTGAACTTTTCTTCATGCAGTCATGCCAAGGCCATTTCTGCATCTCAAGTATTTTGTGATACCCTTCCAGGCTGTGATTGTGCCCTGCCATGTTCCCTTCCTTGTGTATGCACATGCTTAGAGAAATGCACATGACCTGAGGCTGCATGGGAGGAAAGCAAGCACATTTCTTCTTTATCAAATGGAAAAATAATATCTTACAAGGTGATTTTACATATTGATTTTCCTTTGGCAAGAAGCACACATTGTTGAAATTACACACACACATATACTGCTTTCATCTCCTGTGACTTCAGGGGAAGTCACATTAACAGAGAGACAGAGAAATCAATCTGGGATCTGGGAAACTTGAGAGTAGGAAAGAACTAGAAAGGGAAATACAGCTTTAAATGGCTTCCTCTTCTCTCTTCATTACTAGCACCTTGAGTCCTAAGTGACATTGGGCCTCATTTCCAGAAAGTACAACTAAATGCAAGACAGTTTACACAAAATCTCAATTTTTACTTGATTAGGGAAAATGGAAATATTTTTGTATTGACCAGAATGAGAATGTTTTTGTTCAACTGAACCAGAGTATTTCATACTAGATCAGAGGAGAACATATCTGGGCTGCCAATACTGATGTTCTGCATCAGCTAGTTTATCTCTAGATCAGGATCTTTGCCTGTATCAAACCCTGGTACTATATTGTAGTGTAGACTGCACCAGCTCTGACAAGTTTGTTAGCTGGAGTGTGTTTGGAAGGAAGGGGTGAGGGGAAGGGGACCCTTGGGCAGTTCAGCTGGGCACTATTCCATTTGGGGAGAGTTGAAACTTTTCAGTGAAATTAAAATGCAGCTGGAATTGGCTTTTTGAATGCTAGGAGTGCAGCTGGGAAGTAACTGGTGGGTTAAAACTGCAGATGAAAAGCCGTGGGCACTTGCAGCAATTAAACAGTCTGGAGTCTTTCAGAGAATGAGCAAAGAACCACACATTTTAAATACAGAGAAAATATCAGGCAAATATATCTCTGCAGCTTTTTCCTGGCACATTATTTCATCAACCAGCTAGCACTACTAGTGTTCATTCCCTATATAAAAATTTTTTCCAATGATTTTTCTTTAAAAAGAGGTCATTTGAAAAAATTATGGTTGAAATGAATAACTCACAAGCCAACATCAGCAGGCCCCTATTTCAGGGTATCAATTAGATGGCTACTTTTGCACTGCTGGGTGGCTGACAATATGAAGTTAAATTATTACAATATGCAGTTAAAATCATTATTGGCCTCCTTTGCTTCTTCCTCCATTAGCTTCTATTGTCTTTAACATAAGCCCTGGTAATTCTTCCACTGATTTGAATAAATAATAATTACAGTTCTGTGATCCTTGTTATAGCATTCCCTAATTAGTCTCTGTAGCTTTAAGGTTTAAATCATGAAGATAGAAATTAATTAAATACAGGATAAACAAAACCCTCACACAAGACATCTTTCTCTCCAACATCATAGAAATGTTTCTCAAGGAACTATGGAAAAAAAATTTGAAAAGCATTTCAACTCATTTTCCTGGACAACTACCAACTCTTGATTTGTCGACATTTTTATTTTTCTCTCTTGGGTCTCAAGTGGAAGATGACCATGTCTTGATATGTTGGTAACATTTTTATCTCTAAGTAATCTTCTCCTAGGAATGATGCTGTGTTACTTCGTTTTGAGGGGTCCCAAGATGAAGGAAGAGATGACAAAGTTGACTCCATGTATCAGAAGGCTTGATTTATTATTATATGATATATAATATATAAAAACTATACTAAAAGAATAGAGAGAAGGATTTCACTACTAAGCTATGCTAAGAGTAGAAAAAAATCTGTAAACGAAAAGTCTTCTCAGACCGAGACGGCCGGACAGGTGTTCTGTGATAGGCTCTTAATTGGAAACAGTTTGACGGGGCCAATCACAGACATCCCCTGTTGCATTCCACAGCAGCAGATAAGAATTGTTTACATTTGTTCCTGAGGCCTCTCAGCTCCCAGGAGAGGAAAAATCCCAAGTAAAGGATTTTTCATAAAACATGTCGGTGACAATGCTGCACACACAAAACACCCAACATCCAACAGACCAAACTAAACTCTTCTATGAGTGTATTAAACCCTATGGAGTTACACACAAACAAATTTAACCCAATGAAATGTTCTAGAGAACAAAGCAAAGCATATCAGCCTACATACAACAAAGTAGAATACACAGTTGCACAGCTGGACAATTCTATTTTCATTAGGGCTTGAAAGCTTCTCACTTGCTAGTTTCTATTCTGCATAGCTTTTTATACGACAGCCATCACCACAATATCTGAGTACCTTCCAATAATGCCTTGAATAGTGTGACTAACATCTGGTCCAAGTTTGTTTTCTCAATTTCTCTAATGCTCTGGGAAGTTTTGTTTATAATAAATAACTATCATGAGGAAAGGCATTTGTCCCTTAAGACATTAAAGAAGAGAAGCAGCATTTTTTAAACAGATAATCAAATATTTAGGGGAAAGCACACTTCTTTTCTACAATTCAGAAATACAGCCTTATATGTTTAAAAAGTACTTTCCACAAATGTCTCAGTAAGAACACTTTGCATTCCTAATGCTCTAATGCATTCCTAATGCCCTCTGTACACAGAATTATGTCAAGGCAAAATTTTGGGAGAAGAAGCTGTGTTGTCAAATTGGTAGGAATCAAAGTGGCTCACATCCTTATGGAAGATGCTTGGCCATTTCTGAGAGTGGCAAGTTGAGAGCAGAGCAGGAGCAGGGAGTTTAGGGCTTGGATCATGGCTGATCCAGGGCCAGCTGGAGTAGACAGCAGAAGTCTCCACATGGCTCCTCTTTCTCCAGAATGGGAAGGAGTTGAGTAAAACTTTCACGCAAATGAAAACAGAAATAAAGAAGAACTTGGGATTTGAGCAATCCCCTTATGCATGAGCAGTGTACTTTGCTCATGACACAAAAAGAAATCTTAAAAAAATGAAAAAGAAAGATGAAGAAATGATCAGAGAGAGCAGAAATACCATGTTGCACAAAGTGGCTTAAAGCCCTGTGTTCATTCAAACCCCAGGCTCAGTTCTTTTGATACGTCTAACAGATAAATCATGCTGTTGTTTGATCATCTACATTTGAATCTTATACTTCAAATTCAGATGAATCTTAGCAAGCTTAGGAGTTGTTACTCCCTAATTTGAATTCAATTGAGTAACATCTGTGCTGAGAAGCTAATTGCACAGATCTTTCAGTGGTCTTTATGTGAAGTATTTCCTCTTATCCATTTAAGAAATGAAGCTTTTGTTAGCTCTGCAGATAACCGTGGTTCAAATTCATGCCTATCATTAGCATCTTCTTTCTGCTTGTTGTTGTTTTTCCATCAGGTGTTTATGTGAGTTTGATTCCATCTTCTTACACAGTAATGCAAGATAACAACCCCAGTTTCTGTTCCAGCTCTTTCATCACATATTGCCTCTCCCTGCAGTGTAGGTGCTCCTGCAAGTCCTAGCTCTGTTTTTGCAGAAGTTTCTGTTGTCTGTGATACAATTTTTTTCAATAAGATTTTTTAAAAACCAGTAATTTAAACAAAAAATTAAGGTAGACCTTGGAATCTGAAATTCAAGACGAAGTTGCCTCCAAATTAATCCATCTTGGAAAAGTGTCTGGGTATGGTTCAAACCACTTTGATGTACTGACTTCTTAAGGGATGAATTGATACACTATTTTTCATCAGGCAGTTCACACTGAATAATTGACAGCTCTGAGGGCCTGTGTATGTGTTCTGCTAGCAGGAAGGATCAGTCCAGCTTCTGAGAAAGTGGTCAGGGGGTCAGGAATGTTGGTGACACAAAGAAATGGGTACTGATGGAATCTCATGAAGGTAGTTACAGCAATGGCTTTCTGCCTAGTGCTGAAAAGGAACTGTAAGCTCACCTCAGTTCCACCACTGGACCTCCAAAGATGCCACAGAGCACAGAAACTTGCCAGTGACTGGAATCTTGCAGTCAGTAATTTCAAATGATTTGTGAAATGCAGTTCAGGGAAGCTGTGATTTATTTCAGTAGATCCCATACCTTAGAATCCTGTATTTTATCACTGAACCCATACACAAGACTGGTCTTTGTAAACATTTGTGATAAATGCTATAAATGTTGTGTTCAAATGGGACCAGACCCTGCTGTTTGGTAACATGAATCTCCTCCTCTTCACTCCTGAGGGAGCTGCAAACACAGAATAACACCCAGCTCAAACTTACTCACTTTTAGCTTGGTGTGGTTTATAATTCTCTCACTTTTGTTAGAAAAATACATTCTTCTCCTTTCTCTAAGAATTGTATTCGTTATCTGTTCTAGAAATAAAGAGCCACTGTTGTATCCTGCATTGTTTCTAAGTGGGAGTTTGCTGGTGAATGAAGGAGACCAAATTCTTAAAATAAACTGAATTCAGAAGTATAGAGCTAAAGGCAGGAGCATTTCAAGAAACAATTAGAACCCATTTTGAAAATGCAAAGACATAAAAATAAACAAAGCAGCCATCCTAAATTGGCTTTGATCCCCTATGCTCCAGCATTGCTTTTTGATCTGTGGCTTTTCAGTGAGGTAGAAGAAAGATTTTATCAAAAATATTCCTATCATTTAGGCACTGTAATAACCTGCAATCTACAAGCTTTCAGGACTCAGAGAGCTTAGGTAACCGCCTTTTGTTCAGCTCCTTATTCTCTATCATTTTCATTCTAATCACCCAAGACAGAATGTCACAGAAATCTAGGGGTTGGTTTCTATTTGAGCTGATATTTAAACAATGCAAAGTGCTTCAAATGTGTTTATTACCATATTTAAAGATCCTCATAATGAGCAGGAGTATATCAGCGATTTACATATTTTCTATTACCATCATCCACACTAATAAGGAACTCCAAAATCATCTCCATCTCCTGTCAAAAGCATTTTGTTTTCACATGTTCCATATAAAATTTGTCGATGATTTGTAAAATGCAAATGAACTGTGGCCAGGTAGATGGATTTATTTTACCATAATATTATGACAGTTTGCTTAATAATTTTATTGTGTGAACTGTGAAGATTGCTGCTGCTGTGGAAACACAGCAGAAGGCTGAAGAATGCACGAAGGCAGTCAGCACTTGTGGAAGGTAAAGATATGATGCTTTGTATTGCTGCTGTAGTCTTAAGGGGGGGAAAAAGGGATGATCTAAAAAATCCCCCAAAGACTCATTAAGAAGGATTCTATTTGCACATTAGTGTATTGTACTAAATTTACTTCCCAATTTTGATGTCAACAGCAACCAGTACTAATGAAAAGCTTATGCAACACCAGTGAATTTAGTAAAACAAAAATACAAATAAAAAAAAACCATTTTAAGGCATTGGATTACACCAAACTGTAATTACTAATTCAAGATTACACAAGACTGTAATTAACAGTTCAGTGTTACAAACACTATCAAAAGGCAACTGATGACACATTTGCAGTATACACAAACACCATTGCTAGCAAAGTTTTGATACTATATGTTTTTTTTCTTTTTGCTAGTGGTTCAAATTTCTTAGGTAAACTGAATGCCAGTAGGGAAATCCAGCCAGGTTAATGCTATCTACTGAGTCCCAGTTCAAGACAGGCTTTAACATGCTGTTTAAATTTACCTCTGTCTAAAAATAAATTTCCTTGACAATAGAGTGTGCTCAGACCCCATGTCTTACAGCAGCACACACATGAATATTTTCCTGACTTAGACCCACAAGGATACCATCTTCATTTTAAACAGTTTCTGAGTGAGGCAAATAAGAATTCAGAGTCACCTAATTAGCAGGAATCTTATAAGGTAAACCACACTTCTCTCCAAAACAAATCCAATAAAAGGAGGTCTGTTTTATTCACATGTATTTAGACCCTATGGAGAAACTAATGTGAAGACTCAGGGCTGATCTGGTTCTATAAAATTGTGAATTCCCTGCCTTTTATGGACCTTCTAATTGTATTTTAGAATGATGGCAAGGGATATCAGTCTTAACAGGAAGTTATTGATAACAACAAATTAGAAGCATAGAGGAGCTCATCAAAGTAAAGACAGTTGGAGGGCAATGGCAGGATTACCTAATGTAGTAGACTGTGCAAACCCCAAATTCACATAAATACTCCACAGGGAAATGCTAACCCTGACACCTTTCTAGATTCTTCTGGGGGCCTTCAATACTGCTGACCAATGCATGGCACCATTTGCCTGAGGGAAGTGCCAGGGCATGTGGACCTTTAGCAAAGTAACTTAGAAAGATGAAAACCTCAGTGCTTCACAGGGACCATCCTCGATGCAGGAGGACTCACCTGTGAAGACACACAGGACTCAAATCTGTCTCCATGAAGACCCAAATCTGTCTCCACTTCCTTTCCATTTCTCTTTGCAGTTTCAGGGTGAGCTGGTTGGACAGCATAGGCTCAAGTAAGGTCAGTATTATCAGTAAGGTCCAGCTCTTATCTGTGGGATTGGATGAGGAAAGAGGAATACCTGTGTCAGAGGGATCCCATGAGACTGCAGTGGGAAGCTTTCAGAGAAGATCATGCTGTAACAGTGCTGCCCTCACGGATTTACTGCCTCAGCTTGTACAGTATAAGCCTCTGACCCTAAATTGCATCACTTTGCAATGCAGCATTTGTCTGTGTGTTGCTGCATCTTGCTGCAGCTTTTGTGGTTCCTGTTTTCCACCACTTTGGCTCAGCAATGGCCCCACTCTGGTGAACAATGACATAGCTTTAGCCAATCATCCTGGTATCCATTGAGTTGCAGCTGCCTGGTACAGGTGGGGAGGCAGAGATCAAAGATTTCCAGGTTGGGAAACCTCCTTAGGTCATCGTGCTAGAACAGCAGGTCCCCTAAGCAAATCTAAATTACCTCTCTGCTGCCTGCTCTAAGATACTTTCCTGAGTGTTGGATTTCTATTTTACCATTCATGCACCCCATGGTTTATAATAACTGGAAGCTTACCCAAGACCAGTTTGTTGAAGTTCCTTTTCCAGCACCATGGAAGTTTCAGGTAGGAGCAGGACTCACCTGTGTGGCAGCCAGAGCTTCCCTTGCATCTTGCACCTTCCCTTGCACCTTCCCTTCCATTCCAAGCTGCTCTCAGGATGAGCTTTGCTATCCTCCATCTTCATTCTTCACCCCTTGCTGCTGCAGCTGCAAGATGCATTTCTTTGACTGTATCACCTTTAACATGATGACAACAGTTTATGTTTTTAAAGCATGCTGGTGGGTTTTAATGTCATCCACTAGATGTAGGAGGCATCCTACACACTCATTTCCTTATGCACAGAAAAGAAGGGAGAAAACCCCATCAGTGACTTCAGTAACATCAGGCACTTCACATACAGGCACATCTTGGTGTGGTGCTGGGCCTGAGGATAGATGGAGTGTACAGCTTTTCACACATGAGGAAGAGCTGCACAGCCTTCCATTGGATTGGGGAGCACTCTTGATATGTCATTTTAAATTTTTGTTCTCTCTCTCTGTTAGCCTGCAGCATTCCCAGAAAGGCTTCACACTGTAACAGAGCTCAGATAGATCACTGGTCCTACCTCTGTGTGTGCTCTTTGAACATGAGCTATCATCTCTGGTTTGCAATTAAGATGCTGTAGTGGGACTAACAGCAGGAGCTTCTGGTACACTGAGCTACCGAAGGCTTTGTCAGCTTGAAGAATTTAAAGGTGAAGTCATACAGCAAAGCAACTGGAAAAAAAAACCACTCATGAAAATCTCTTTCAACAGTCATATGTTAAGAAAACCGTGTAAAGCTGAAAGAAGAAATTACATACCTGAGGTATTTTTGACTTGCTATTTGCTATATGCAGCATATAAATTGTTAACTGGAAAGGATTTTAAATATATTATGCTTTGATCTGCTGTATTCCCTATTCTCTAACCCTTATGGTATTCCATGGTGGAAATACAGGAGTTATTTGTGACTTGCCTGGAGCTAAATTACCATTTTTCACACAAACACATTGGTGATTGGGATATCTGGGTGCAGGGAAAAACAGTCATTGCCATTGTAAACTCTGAGCACTATTCTCTGTGCTAAAAGAATAGATCCATGGGTCAAGAAGAGTTTCACTCACATCAAGAATGTAAAAGAGGCAAATATATTGCCATTCTTTGAATATACCAACACACCTACTCTCACTGTGTCCTCTAATGTTTGAGACTCTCCATGGTGGCTTTAGATTGCTTTTGAAATGCAATTTTCACATTCTTGTTTGTTTTGACTGATATCTTAATACAATATAAAGTGCTTGCCAGAAACAATCCTTCTCTGTCAGACAAAGGCACCAAAGCAAACATTCCTTGATTTGTGCTTGGCAGCTGTTGAAGTAAACCCATGTCAATAGAAAATTTCTTTTACTACAGTTTTACTGAAACAATTGGTTATTAAATGAATCCTGGGTGATTCAGAGGCATGCAACTCCCACAGCGTATTTTTAATAGTAGATTTTTCCCTTTATGCTTTTATCTTCACCTTGGATTTTTCTTTACCATAACAAATATGAAATTTTTCAATAATTCAGAGATACAATCATAGCAGGAGCAATTGGTAGTCCTGCATCTGCCTTCAAGTACAAGAGTGGCTTGATCAGGGGAACCACAGAGAGCTGCAGAGAGCTGCCCAGTCACTAATTCCCTGCTCCTGCCCAATCCTCTTTGAAAAATAAAAACATTCCTGTCTTTTCCCCTTCTTGATATTTCTTATATCCTTCCTGAATTTTTGAAGAGGACCACTGATAGGTCTGAGACAGCTTTAGCAGGTTTTTTAGCCTAGGAAAAACTCATCTGACATGCCTGACTGGAGAGCCTCCAAGCTAACTGGTGAGGGTCTCACTTTTTCTTGCCCAATCTTACCTGTCACTGGTATTAATTTTACGAGCCATTTGCTCACAGACAAATTTTCCTTAAGGAAGACTGATGCATAAAGAGTCTTTACAGAAGGTTTTTCAGTTCAGGATGGGGTTTGAGTTTTCATTAGCCTCCACCTCCTGGTTTGACCTCCCCACCACATGGCCTTCCCTACTCATTACATATCTCTGTCCTCTCTGGGGGCCCCCACTCCCGCTCCCCCACTTCCCTTTGCTTCCCCACAGATGCTGCCCTACACTTTCCAGGTAGCAAAGCGCTGGAGCAGAGCATCCACCTTACCCTGTTTATTCTGTCTGGCACAGGCTTCTGGGACAGTCACCTACAGAGATTATGTGGGACCTTCACCTTACTCTTTTCACTTTATGATGTCCAAAAACCTGAAGCACCCATATGTGTCAGAATTGTGAAGATTTTTTTTCTCTCCAAGAATAATAATTCTCATTTCAGATAAATTCACTCCCACCCAGCAGCAAGGCAGGCAGGGGCAGCAGAGAGCTGGGAGAGGGACAGGCAAGGAGAGTTATGGTGCTGGCCTCTGGGAAAGGAGGGGCTGTGTGTGCTCGGTGCCAGATGTGTGCAAGCCACGGGGACAGGATGGGAGGACGTGCTGGCTTTGCCAATGCCCAGGTGCTGTTGTCCTACAGCATTAATGGCTGTGCAGAGTGGGAGAGGATAAAGCTGTGCAGGCAATGCGAGTCTGTGCTGCACCAGCAGTGCTGCAGCGGGGCAGAACGCTTCATGCAACAAAAGCTGCATGTACCAGGTAATCCCAGGCAATGCTGGGAAAGAAATGCACCATCTCTCTTATTAACGGGAATACAGGGCTGCTTCCCTTGCTGCCCTGGAAAGATACCCACAAGGCTCTTCCTCCCAGTTCTCCCCTTGAAGCGCACTCAGTTTGCTCTGTAGGGTTTCCCAGAGTTGTCTGGCATCACATGGTTCAGCTGTATCTCCTTGCTCAAGGACACAACCATAATTCACTTTTCAGAGAAGCAGGCACAGCTGGCAGGTAACATCCTTCAAGAAGCATCTCTAAATGTCCTCCTTGTTCAAGGTTTGGGAGTCACAGTCTTCCCAGCCCTCCCCACCCCTTGTTGCTGTAGGGATGGACAACCAGGTGATGTTGGGGAGCACTCCCCTGCTCCTGCCAGGGGCTTAGTCCCAAGTCAAACACCAATGCCTCCAGCCAAACTGACCATCAGATAATTCTCCTTTCAAACAACATGTCAGCGCTAAGAGGGGCAGGTTTGCATCCCTTTGTGGTGCATAAGCAGCTACTGATATTTTCTGTGTTTGAGGAGGGAGAGAGCTGAATTTTAGCCTTAACATATAAAGAACATTGGTCTAAACTTAATTTATTTTCCTCTTTGGAGGTTCCAGCAATGCTGGCAAAGTGCTAAAAGTTCCGTTTGGATATCTGGATGCCTGTTTTTTTTTTATGCTGCTTTTATGAATACTGTTCAGTAAAGAAACAAAGAACTTGCAAGTGAAGATCACATTCTCTCTCACTTGTTTATGTACTGCACTTGATTTTCTAAACCTATGCATAAAGTTTTGTCAGAACAAACCAGGAGAAATAGATGAAATTCTGAGGTGGTAAAAAAGAAGTTGAAAAGAAACTTCATGTTTGAATTTACCACATAACAAAACAAATGCCTACATTTTAATCTGAGCTTTTATTTCTACACTAGAAAAAGGGGTAGACAGTACACATCTAGCACCAAAGGGGTATCGGGGACAGGCAAAGGTGGTACAGAGACTCTCTCATCAGAAAGCATGAAAAAGGCACTTTATTATTAGAAATCTACAGTTCTTATAGAAACAATGGTGGACCTAAGACCTGATTGGCCTTTAGGACCCTTCTCTCACCTGTTGGTCAAGAAGGGACAATTCCTTCTTGTAAACATCTTTGACAAACAGAGATTGCCTGCCAGGTGCAGAAATTGAGATAATAATAATTTTAATTCTTTCTCTGAGCTTTCTCACAGCTTCCCAGGAAAATCCTGGGAGAGCTGTGTCTCTCTCTGTTCAGAGGATATGTGATTACCACACACATCCACCTTTTTCCAAGGATGGGTTGCTTTCAGCTCAGAGTGGGTTTGGCCTACAATCGAAGGTTCAAATGTCTGCAAGTTTAGAGGCTCATGAGATCTGGATATCAGAAAGCTGATCAGTTCGGGGCCATCTCAGCTTAACAGAGAAGAAGGAAGCAAATCATAGCAGGGAAGGCTTTGCAATTTAAAATATAAGGAAGAACTGTGTGAGTTTTATATCTTATATCTTTTATTTATTTAGCCATTACTAAACCAAAGTCTCATCCATTCAAAATACAAATTACACCGGTGGCCACATACTGGCTGGTGTGACAAAATCTTCCTATTCTACCCCCTTCTACAAGATCACATACCTCACCCCTGTGAGTTGCACTCCTTTGTGGTCTAGCTGCACCTGAAGCCAGCAGAATTACACAACACTCTTACTCCTTGCAGTCCTGCTAAAAGAAGGAATAATTCATGCCAGGGGAGCGTGTGTTGGCTGAGCAGCTCCATTTCCCAGTGCACGTGTGTGCAAATCCTATCCGTGTCCCTGCGACCGACACCTCCGTGACATCGCGAGGGACAGCCCAAGCTGCAACTGGCTGCCTCCAAAAGCACCAAACACTTGTGCACTCAGGCTTTGGAGGTGCCTGCACTAAGGGTTTCCTGGCAAGAGCATCCTTCTCTAAACCAGGAATCAGCCCTGTGTTTTTCATAACCGGTTGGAAAGGCCAGAAAATGTAGGACTCCAATGCAAAATACATGCTGCAAACTACTTCCTGGCTGCTACCTGGAATGCTCCCTTGTATATGCTGTCCTTTTATTTTAAAATACATGGTTGAGTGATCATCCAGAAATTTGTCTAGCTTTAATTTCGTTTTCTTGCAGTCTTCCTTTGCACGAAACACTTTGCATACTTGTGCAGTAAACACAAATATTTTGTCTATTTCGTTAAAACACTGTGAAATACTATCACATGCTCCCCTTCAGTCTATTTTTTTAAACTGTTCCAGTGAACAACAGGAATAAAATCTGAAAGACCTTCAAACACAGACATTAAGAAATATGCTTATCATGACAAATCTTTACTGAAAAATTAAAGTTTTATTGAATGAAACAATTGCTTTTACATTAGTACTTCGTTATTTCAGATAGGAATGGTTATATTTTTGCCATTTTCTTCCATGTCATAGTTTCCTTGTCTGCAAGATTATGGTAGATTTCATTGTTCCACTTGTAAAATAAACACAAACAAAAAGAAGTTCCCACACTATGACTTTTCCTCATAAATCTAAAAAAGACAGCTATAGAAGGCAAAGTTACAGCAGCCAAACTCCTCTCATAAAACTCACGTTACATTTGGTAAGCCTCAACTTGATCAGGAATTTAAGACTTATGGATTTTTGTGGCAAAGTAAAAAGTAAAGCAATATATGATTAAAACTCCCTGTTTTCAAGTTTGTTGGATTGAGAATTTCACTCTACAATGTGTCCATAAGACACATGAGCATACACACACATTCTTCACATTCTACCTGTCTTTGTGCATTGTTTCTGCAATCTCTTGTAGAAGATCTACAGCTGTTTGCCCTCTCCACCCAAGCCCTATTGTGTGAGCAACTCTTTTCCTCCATTTTCTTTTTTTTTAAAAATCCCTTTTCCCCCCCAACATTTTCAGCACCTTGTGAAATTTCATTAACTATCTGCATGATTCATGCAGCCTCCCTGACCTGGTTTTATTATTGTGTTTAATTACTAAAAACAAACAAAAAAGTCGTTAGAGATTTGCAGCTGACCCTGGAAGTGCCCCAAAAAGTTTCAGCCTCATAATTTCTTTCTTTGCTGAAAGAAAATCAGCTCTATCTAGTTTTAGTGCAATAACAATGTTTCATTAGAGTCACTCAGTTTTTCTAACTAAAAGATGGGACACCGATGTAAAGAGCATCAGCATGAAGACCTGAAGACCCTCAGGGGCTGCAAGGAGCCTTCTGTGAGGACCAGGACAGCAAAATGCTGAGGTCCCTGCTTATATCTGGTAGGACATCTGCAGGAAAAAACTCCAAACCTTTGCCCTACTAGGCAGTATGAAGAACCCAGTGTAATGAACTTACTGTCTAAACAGTATCGTTATTAATAATTTTATCTGAGAGCACCTCCTATTCTTGGAATGAAGAAAGAAGGACATGAAAAAGGCCACAGGGTTTAAGGAAATAAAAGATTCAGGAAAAGGTGTTTAAAAGAAAAAAGTATTCTTGCAATAAAAAAAGCTCTGGGCTGTAGTTTGGGATGGCTGCAGCAAGTGGGTGAGGTAGGTGCCACCACTATGGCAGAGAGAGATGATGAGTGGATTCTCTGGAATCTACTGTCTCCTGCACCCATGTGAGCCAGACAATTTAAACAGGCATATTAGAATGCACAGGATAAACTCACATAGTGGGTTTATCAATGCCCATCCATGTAACATGTAAACTAACAATAATCAAGTGTAACACCTCAGATGTGCTGTCAGGGCCAATAAAAATGACAAAGCATTTCCATGGCTGTTAGGAGTACAGGTACCTTGTGGGGTCACATGGCTTATCAACAAATGGCACTAATTAAAATCCATTTCTTAATGCTTCATCCCACCTCAAAATAAAAAAGAGGAAGCAGTAGAAAAGGTTCAGGCAAGTGCAGTAGCTGGTGGTGAGCGTGGAAAGCCTGGTGCCTAAGGAGAGATCAAACAGACTGGGATGTTCAGCTTGGACAAAAGGCAGTGAGGAGAAGTATGAGGGACAAAAGCCTGACTTTACCATCTCCAAGGATAGATGAAGTTCTGAGGAGAAACTATAGAGGAGAGAAGCTCTGAGGAGAAGCTGTAGAGGAAACAATGTGCCATCATACCTCAGAACTGCTTTCCTTGTTGGAATAAGTAGGGCAGAAGTATCTCAGGGGTTTTTAAGACAAACAGACCTTTTCCACCAAGTATAGAATTAAATTGTGGGACTTTATGCTGTGGGAATTTATAGGTGCCAAGTGGACACTTAAAAGTGGGTTAAACACAACATTTAAAGGAATCCAAGGAAGTCCATAGGCAAGGATGAAACCCATAGACACAACTTCCATTGCAAGAGATCTTCAACTGAGGATTGCCATATATTAGGAGGTATATGAGCTCTACATCTGTGTGAGCTCTTCATATACCTTTTTTATGTGCATCCACTACAGCTCTGAGGTTAGAGAGACCCAGCAGACCTCCCACCTGGCTCACGGTCAGCATAAAGCATAGCACTGCTTTTTTGAAGTAAGTAGCTTTTGAATGCAAAACCACAAAAAATCTAGCTGTCCACCTAGGATTTCCTTAGTCACACTGCTCCTTCTTGTCCTTTGAATGAGGCAGAGGATTATCTAATATGTTGTAATTAAATCAGAAATGCAGTTACTGTTGTCAAAACATGAGTCATTTTTTCAAGCACAGATCTGATTCCAGTGACACAGTTGCAAAGGCATCTTTTCAAACTCTCTGACTCTGGATTCATTTTTTCTTCTGAGCTAAGCTGTCAGCAAAAACTGCTTAGCAGTGAGTGGCAATCAATCCAGCCTTGTCTCTCAACAAGTTAAAGAGTTTTGACATAGTGTGGTTCTCATCTAGAGGTTTTCTTATGAAAAGAAAACTCAAATGCTTTTTGAAAATGTACTTTTAATAAAATCATCCACTTTTAGAAAGAAAAGCTCTATCCAAAGAAGCAGGCTGTTTGCCTCAGCACCTCTTGAAATTTCAGTAATAGTGCCATGCATGCACTTGGGAAGATGCATTTCTTCAGTTTCACTTGACATTCTTGACATTTTTCACTCCCTAATGCAGAAAGCAGTGTGAGCCAGGACTTGCCAGGAAATATATCCACTGGTGCATGGTACACCATCTCAGTGAAGTATTAGCTGCTCAGCTACTGGTTGCTTAATCTCTTTTGTTACTTGAATAACAAGGATTATGAATTATTCAGCTACAGTATGAAATGGATAAATATGATACATTTCCCAGATTTCATAAAAGTTAAAATAGTGGGCACAGAAGAAAGGGACTACATTATGCAGAAGAAAAAAAATGGGATCAGTATGAGGCAAGTATTTCCTAACAAAGAAGCCTATTAAATGGCTGAGAAGTCCCTTGTGGGAAGAGGTGGAGGCCTCATCACTTTAGATATTTAAAACCAGACTAGACAAAGCATTCATCTCTACAGGGGCGAAGGAAAAGGATAAAATTACTTATTAGGCTTCTTCCTATTCATCTCTGATTTCTACAATTTAATACATTTTTTAAAATGCAAACCACATTTGGATAGAAAAAAGCAGAAAAATAAAAAAAATGTTTTCTAGTTGTAGTGTTGCCCAGCACAATGAAACTTGATTTAAAATTAGATTTATGCTAGCAATTCAGACTGCAAGATGACTTCTCTTTGTTTAAGGTCTAACACTGAAAGCTTTGCTACTGTCACACGTGTCTCTAAAAAGATGATTTACTGTCCCCAGACTGGGGATTTATTCTTTGTGCCAGAACTCTTTGTGAACTGTGATGTTTCAACTTTGATAGAGGTGGCTGATGAAAAGAAGAATGGTGCTTTACAGAAAAGTAGTGGAGTATGGGGTCTGTGCCTAAGGTCTGGCAGACTTATCAACTCCCTCAGGAATCTCCAGCACTAAATATTTACTGATGTCACTCAAAGGATAACATCTAGTCTGCTAGTATGAAAGTAAAAAGACACTCAATCTCTTTCTATCACTTTGAATATCTTAAAATGATTTCAAAATTCTCAGTTCTTCTTCCCCACATTTTTTCTTTTTCTGTTTTTTTTTTTTATTTATCCTTGAAGGCTCTACTCCATTTAAAATACAGTGCACTGTCTTGCTTTGTAGAAATCAATATGAACAAATGAAAAAAAACTCCAACCCTGAGAAGCCTTAGGATAGTCAAAATGTTTAAAAGTGCAGGACTGTGTATCTTTCACTCTAGCCACCATCCATGCAGGAAGATGAAATCATGATGTAGAACCCCGGTACAAGAAATCAAGATGCACAGCTGAAGTGAACTGTCCCAGAGGTAATGCAGGGGTGGGTGTAGAGCCATGCTTGGGACAGCTCAGGTTCTCAGCCTTGTGGCAGCCTCTCAGTAATTTTGAACCAGCCAAGACAAGGCAGGACCCAGCCCCATGCTTTGACATCAAAACTGTTTCAACAACATGCTGCTGTTTACCCTCTGCACCCTGTTCACTCTTGGATCCTGGCTGCCATTTGCCATATCTTCAGTATTAGCCTTGCCCTGCTGGACTGGGCTGCAAACTCAGTGTAGTTATAAAGATTTCTTCCTTTCAAAGTACTGTTTATCCACAGTTCATGTAGACTTATTTCATGAGAAGGGGCAGAAAAATAAGAGGAATAGTGAGTTGAATCTACCACTAGAACTGGTTAATATTAAGAAAAACAATGGCCCTGTACCCAATACCAAGGAGCTCCCTCAAAAACATCATCTACCTTCTTGTGAACCTCCTCAGTTCCTCTTCCTCAGGTTAAAGTGTAGCCACTTGGGTGGAAATCTGTGTTTTCCTGTTCTGTTCTTGTCTATCTGGCTGTGTGCTGCTGGACTCCACAGAACCAGAGAATTCTCTGAGTTGGAAGGGAATTCCATGATCCCACAAGGATCACGGAGTCTAACTTTCAAGTGAATGGTCCATACATGGATGGAAGCCATGACCTTGGTGTTATCAGCAGCATGCTCTAACCAACTTATCTGTCTCTTCAGGTAATCAAGTCTGTTTGGAAGAGTCTATTTTTGGGTACATCGTTAAACTCTGGCAACCCTGAAGTTTGCCAATAATGTTATCAGGACAAGAGCTTGCCTATTTTAAGTGCTTTATATTAGCATATACAGTTTTGTAATCAATGTAGCAAGACCTACCAAAGCTCACCATGCAGCTAAATCAAAGACATCAGCCCTTACTTGGGCCAGTCCCATAGCTTTAAATAGTTAACGTAACAGTGGGAGTATGCCCAAACCTAAGGATCTGTTTAAATTAGAATGAAGTTCAATACTTTGTCATTTGGAAAGTAACTGTTCTCAACTGTAATAACAGTAGGGGATTAATTTAATTACCAAATGAATTTTAAACCCCAGAAGGGTCAGTATGGAAAACATTAAATTGTTTGCAGCAGCTCTACCCCAAAATATTATTCAAAACAGCGCCTTTGTCCCAGGCATAGACAAACCCCCCTCTCTGCTTTGCTCAGCTTCTCAGTCAGCCCAAGCCCAGCCCCACTTCCTATGTAAGAGCCCACAGACTCTGCTAACCCACGCTCTGGTAATTGCCCTTTAGGCTCTGGGCTCAAGCCACACCTGCAGATCTTCATCCCTCACCAAGTCCTGCTCACAGGATGTCCCAGCTCAGCACATCCTTCCTAAGCTGTGCCCAGCAGCCGCTCCTACATCATCCTGCCTCAGCCCCCAGGGGACACCACAGTGTCATACTGTAAATGGGCAGCTGGCAAGGATGGAGTCTGCATCCATAGGATAAGCAGGAATTAAAAACAAAACAAAACAAAACAAAACAAAAATCTCGTTTGGACTAAATTAATCCTGTAGTAATGAATTTCTAGCACTTTGTACTTGGTTGAGTCATGTCTGGGCATAGCAGGAATAAATCCCACTGAAAAGGAATTGCCTTGGTGTGCAGGCAGTATTTTACAACCCCAGGAGCCATTACTTTCCAAGGGCAGAAAAACAGTCAGAGAAAAGGAAGGAAAGCCAGGTAGAGAAGTGTGCCAGTCTTGATTTTAGCCCCATTTACATTGATTTCAGCACAGTTATTCCACTGCAGGGGACACAAGAGCTTTCAATTCAAAGTTTAAGGGAGGGTAGAGAATAAAAATAAGGAAAGAGTAATAGCTGAAGTTCTTCTAGTCTAAGTCACACAGCAAAAATTCTTCTCCACAAATAATTGAGATTTATCTCCCAGCAATTCTCAATGGCCATATTGTAAGTCATATAGGTATTTTATGACCCCAAAGTTGCAATAGCATGCTCTGGCTGAGTGGCAGCATAGCTGTACAATCAATATGCTTTTGCACACTTGCATCTTTGAGTGGGTTAGCAATGCAGCACAGCCTGAAATAACAGCATAAATTTTATGGGCTGGCAGTCTGAAAAGTAGAGCAGTATAACAACAGGTGTATTAATTTGTGCTGTGATGTGTAACTGATACCACTGTAATTTTGCTACAATTAGGCTCTGTTTTAAAACAGAGTACAAAATACCTGGTGCTGGAGCTACAACAATCAGCTGAAAATCAAAAGGAAAAGACAACAGGTAGCACTGTAGAGCGTGTTGTGCAGAGGTAATTCATATATATCACACATTTGCAAAACCTATATCCTCTGTTAGCCCTTTATTAGAGACACTATATTCAGACAAATTGAACAAATCCTAAAACATATAAACCCTTAACACTACAAATACATCTTTCCAAAAGTCATGAAGTTCTATAAAACCACGCAGGTTTCTATTTTACTTTCTTTTTGACATGATTGTTGTTGGATACTTAAAATTTATGAGCTCATAGATGAGTCAAACCTTGACTGGAGATGATTCCTCTTCTAACTACATGTGCTTTACCACAAACATTAAAAACAGCTACTTAGGAACAGCATTTTCTAGGAATTTTGAAAATATTTTAGGTATAATTATTGTCATTACAGAAAAGTCTGAAACATTTCCTTTAATCATTCAATACATAGCTCCATAACTCCATACACTTGAAAACTATGATTTTGCTGTAAGTTTTCTTCTCACATATGTGCCTATATGTACATACACACACATATATACGCACTATTATAAAATGAGGGTCAAGAAAAGCAGGACCTTTACATTTCCACATTTTCTCTGTTTGCAATAGGAATAAAACTGCAGATACCACCTGTGACATCTACAAAAATTGAACCAGCTTAACTTCAAATTCTCTTGACAGGCTCTGCTTTTCCCACTGTCATTTTTTCATTCTTACCAAAGTCTGTTTGCTCTAAGAGTATATTGTTAGGCCATACATCCAATTTTCATGCAACAAACCCCTCTCCCTTTTACACTGCCCTGAAATGACTAAGTCTTGTGCCAGACCCAAAAACCAGGCTTGCACTGCTCAACTCCACTCTGCTGTGCACAAGAAAACCAGTTTGCAGCTGCGGTGTTGCTAGACCTAGTTATACACATAAACATTAATTATTATTTATTTTTGTGTTCTTCCAGTAGTTCAAAAAATAGCCTAAACCATGCAACATACAAGCAAGCCTTACAGGGCCTGGTTCTATTTGTGGAATGGTAAAGTATCAGTAATTCCTCTGAGCTCCACTAATGGAGACATGCTAATTGCCACATCTAGATTGCCATCAACTCACAGTGGTGACAGGGGGAGTTCAGAGTATTAAAACATTTTGAAGGACTATGCCTTAAATAAAAATCTTCCCAAAGTCACATTATCTCCTTACAGTGCTCATTCTGTGAACTCAGAACAAAAACAAACAAACAAACAAACAAACAAACAGATCCAAAAACCAACCAAACAAAACCCCAGTTAACAATTTCAGATTTTTTTTCCCCTCGAATTTGTATCACTGACTGAAGATCTGTTTCCTAATGGTTGGGAATAAAAGTCTATCTTGGGAGCTAAATTCACATATGCCAAATTGTCCAGCACAGCTACCACAGAGTACATGTGCATGAGGCTGCTCACCCATGAGGAAGGACTGGAGGCTTGGAAATGTCACTAGTGGTGGTGGAAATGCTGGAGGGAGGGTAAGCATAACAGAACATAGCTAGAGAAATCTTCAGAGCTCTGAACCCTCAAAGGGAAGCCTAAGGTGTGTACACTGAAGTAAGTGCACCTGGAGAACAGCAAGCACGTGGCTGGGTCCCCAGAAGTCCTCATTAGCAGGAATATTTCAGAGTGAGCTGCAACTATATGACAAGGAAAAATGGGCTTCTCTTTGGGGAAAGTGTTCTGGAGACAAGTTTTTAACATTAGAAAAAAAAGTTGGCCTCCCACAAGTATTTTTGCAGTAGCAAGAACTAAAAAATTTGTAGGGGAACTTTTTTTCATTCTTCTTGGAATATTAACTAATGGAGTGATTTAATTTGCTACAAATGATGATGGATTATAAATAACAGGTATTTCAGAGCATGAGATGCTTTGGGTGAAGAGATGCAGTACTTGCATCTGGAAGGTGTCTGCTACAGTAATTTCTTCTTGGGTGAATCCTATGGCATGAACTGACTTGATCAGTCCCATACAAAGCAAAGTTCTACTCATTTGAACAGTGGCAGCAGCAGCAGGTACCAAGTTTGGCAATTTTACTTTAACCCTTTCTAAAATTCAGCCCTTCAAAATCAACATGCAATTTTTATTCCCAGTTCTTAGCTCAAAAAATGTTTGGGATGAGGGGTGTCAAATTCAGTTGGAAAAAAAGGGACCATGTAACTAGGGCCAGTGCTTCCATTTAGTGGGATGGACAATAAGAATAAATAACAATACAAAGAATACAAAAACAGGATAAATCAACTATGCTACACATCTAGTAATACACCTTTGTTTACTGTATTTGTTATCAAGAAGACATGCAGTCTAGAACTTCATGGCAAACACACTGGCAAAAGCCATAAATCATGAGAATAACAAGGCTCGAAGGAACAAGGCTTACAAAGACAACCCCAAGGGTGACTTTCTTGGATACCAGTAAATAAATCCCTAAAGGCAAAGAGCTAAAGTACAGCAGCCCTAGCAACCACACTAGCACCCGAATCGAGGTCTGGAAGAGCAAAGATGTGCAGTTCCACACTGTCCAGTTGTGGGACACAGTTGCAACAGAGTCAAAACTTGTAGGCCTGTAAAATTCCACCACGGGGGTTGAGTTCAGAGTCTGGGGACTTTCTCTTTGTACTTCCATGATTGTTATAACCAGGCAATTAGAAGAGGTGTGAGAAGGGCTAACCAGAGATGCCAGCCTTTTGGGAGTCAACAGCAGTTCTGTTGGGTTGTCTGGTAGGCACTTCTTTCCCTTTCCCCCACAAGCTAAATTCAGAAGGATGTTGTTGTCGTCAGGAAGACTGCTGACCTCATCGTCCGGCAGGCACGTTTCAAACCTGCAGAACGGGCACACTATGACTCCTTGTGGGGAATCCCCAAAGTCTATGATCTTGCAAAGGCATTTGGCACACACTCTGTGACAGCACTCCAGCACCTTTGGCTTTCTCTGCCGCAGGTTGTAGCGGTTGTAACAGATCTTGCACTCAAGCTCATCCGAGCTCTGGGTCTCCACGGACTCCTCTGGTAGCTGAGTGGTCATTTCTTCAGGCAGTCTTCAGGCTCGTGGAAAGAGAAGGCAAGGGATGAAGAAGTCACTCTGCCGTATTTTAGAACATTTTCCTATGACCCATATCAAACAGAAGAAGAGGAGATGACGTCATTGAAAAGCATCAGCAGACATCATCCATTTTCAGCTTCTGCTGGGGGTTGTTCACTGCATGTCCTTTACTCTGAGCCAGGCGTCCATCTGAAAAAGCCAAAGTGGAATTTTTGTTGAAAGTGGTGGCAAAAACAGGAAAGGGGAAGGGGAAGAGGGAAGGGAAAGGAAGGGAAGTGAGAGGGGAAGGGAATGGAAGGGAAAAAAAGGAAGGGTGGCCTGATGCCGTAAGGGCATGGACTTTCAGTTCCTTGTGCCGGTCATGTCCGTTCACTTTACCTTTCCTGTACATGTCCGGTTCCTTTCCTTTCCTTGACTTGCATGTCCTTTCCTTTCCTGGTCCTTGCCCTTTCGCCTGTGCCTTGTCCCACTTCCCTTTGACCTGCCCTTTCCTTCCCGTTCCGCCCTCCCCGGACCCAGTCCCGTCCCTTCACCTTTCCCTTCCCCTGCCCTTCCCGTCCCTTCCCCGTCCCCTTCCCCCTTCCCTTGTCCCCTTCCTGCCCACTCCCTTGCCCCTTCCCTGTCCCCTTCCCTTGTCCCCTTGGCCCTGTGCACCTTCCCTTTCCCCTGCCTTTCCACTTCAATTGCCCCTGGCCCGTTACCTGTTCCCTTTCCCCCTTTCCCCTTCCTTTCCCCCTTCCCTTTCCCCTTCCCTTTCCCCTTCCTTTCCCCTTCCCGTTCCCCGTGCCCCGTTCCCCCTTCCCTTTCCCCGGCCCGCTTCCCTCCCTTTCCCCGTCCCTTCCCCTTCCCTTTCCCCCCCTGTCCCCTTCCCGTTTCCCCTTCCCTTTCCCCTTTCTCCCCTGCCCTTCCCCCTTCCCTTGTCCCCTTCCTGCCCCGTCCCTTCCCCTTCCCGTTCCCGGCACTGGTCCCCTAGTGCCCTTTCCCCTGCCCTTTCCCCCTTCCCTTGTCCCCTGCCCCGGCCCCGCTTCCCTTGCCCGTTCCCCTTCCCGCGGCCACTGTTCCCCGTCCCCTTCCCCTTCCACCTGCCACTGTCCCCGGTCCCGGGCCCTTCCCTTCCCTTCCACTTCCTCGTCGCCCCTGGCCCCGTCCCTGCCTTCCCGTCCCTTCCCCTCCCTTCCCGGTCCCGCCCTGCCCTTCCCCTGCCCCTCCCATCCCCTCCGTGTCCACCGCTCCTGCCCGGCACTTGCCCGTCCCCTCCGTACCCCTTCCCGTCCCCGGCCTTGCCTGCCCTTCCCGTCCCTTCCCTTCGCCTTCCCGTCCCGTCCATCTTCCCGGCCCTGCCCTTCCCCTCCCTGCCCGTCCCTGACTTCCCTTCCCTTCCCTTCCCCTCCTACTTTCTGTTCCTTCTTCTCATGGTTCAGTGCAGCTCAAACGCGGGGAACGCTTCGCCCACTGCAATCCACCAGTTCTAACTTTTTATAAGCTCCGCTTCCTTTGCTAAAGCTACCTCTAAGGCAGCTGTTTCCTGTGGCATATGAAGCCTATATAACAGTCATGATGATGAAACTTAGCATCATACTGCAAGGATTTATTTTAGAGTCGAAACTCTGAGTGATTCAGCCCATGAAGTTCTCAGCAGAAGCTGCAATCTAATCACTGATCTGTGACCATTTATTTAAAGATGAGACTTGACATCTGGAGCTTTTGGTCTTTCCTAGTAACTTGTGAACCTGCTGTCCAATTTCAAACAAATCAGCAGAGGGGCCACAGTACTGAAGAGAATTAAGTTGCTAAAAAGAAATGAGCACTGGCAATTGGGTACAGGAGAGATATTTACAATAAGTACCATTTATCCTTGAGGCCAGTGGGTGGTCAGCACACCCCAACCTCTGCTCTGAATGGGCAGCATGCTGCCTCTAGCTCAGCCAGAGAGGAGGGCAACCATGTGGAAGCTGGTGATACTCTGGGGAAATATAAAGTTTTTGGAATGGTTATGAAGGAGGTCCAGGATTATTGCAAAGAGTTATGTGTGGACCTAGGTCAAATCTGGATTAGGCTTTGTTAATTTTTCTGTTCGTGGGGCAGCCCATTTATTTTCTCCACCCAGCTGCTGGACATATGATTACAAAAGTAAGTGTTCTTTAGCTTGCAACAAATGTCTCCTTCAATATGTGGCTGCTGGGATGAAGGCTAATGTGTCTTCCAAGGGCATTCACCAGATGCTCTGGTTTTCAAGGGTGTCATGGTTGTGATAGCTGTTTCACACCTCAGCTAAGGAGCGGTCCGTGGCATGCTTGCCCTGCAGCACTGCCACTCTGTGCAGCAGTTTTGCCACCAGACACATCTGCCTCACTTAAACAAATGTCTTGTCATATTTTGTAGCATGACTTTGGGAAACAGTGCATGAATTATAAACAAGGCATTAACCAGGAGTATGTGCTCTGGGGACCAATAATCACCAGCATTTACAAAACCAGCCCTTATCTGCCAGAAGATAAAAACTTCATCCGGATTCAGGCACATGCTTGCTCAAAGAAACGAGGGCAGAACTGCATTTTGCAGGTTTTCAAACTCATCCCTTAATTGCTAGACTAGCAAGGAATTGGCCACAGTCAAATGATGGCAAAATCAGCACTTGTGTCCAGCTGCCTCTTGCATTATCAATAAGTATCAGGCACACTGAATATGAAAAAGTGGCCTATTTCAAGAAACTTATTTCTTGACTATTTGTTTTAGTAAATATGTGATTTCTTTCCATTGGGAAGTTATTACTCACTCCTACAGTTCAGATTTTTTTCTTTTTTTGAGGCAGGAAGCAACTCTTTTAAGCAACGTGCTCCTTCTGTCAATACATTTTACCTGCCAACCATCAGTGAAGTCTCTTTCATGAGCCTCTTGTTCTTACTGTGCTTTAAATATTTTCCATTTCTGTATATCCAGCAGAAGATGGAGAGATATGAGAGAGGTGGATATATAACTTCTATAAGCAACATAATTTGTAAAATTCACCTCCAGGATTTTAAAACAAAGATGCAAACATCAGACAATGCAGTAACGAAAAAAAAGTGACAACATAGGGAAAAAACTACACATATTTCTCTAAAAATTGTACAGACATGGCCCCCTTCCCATTCAATTGCTTCAATAACTCTTTTCCTCCCTCTTCCAATTTTTGTCTTTAGTGCTCAAAAGGTTTTCATCTCTGTCTTGCTGTTGTTTTTATTATTTGTGCTGTGGATATATCTGTGGCATGTTGCATCAGGCAAAGCAAACATTAGACCATCCACAATTTTCAAAGTGTACAAGCTAGACATCTTCTATGACACAAAAAGGACACATTTTACAGAACTTACAATTTATCCTTTATTCTCTGTTACACTGTGTGCTTCTTTTTTAATTTCTACTACTCCTTTTATTTCATTCCAAATATCATCTTCTAGATGACTTTTAGACAGATATAAATGTCACAAGATGCTAACTTTCCAAAGGATGAGCAAACCACAAAATAGACCAAAAAAAGTGAAATGCCAGCCTACAGGAAGGCAAAGAACTGCTGTAAAATTAAGAGGCCAAACAAAAAACCAATGTTTTTGGACTTTCACATCTTGGGTATCATTTACATTCTGTACTTGTGGGGAATCAGGATTGCTAACAAGGTACTGTTAGTGATCTGCTGGCAAATGCTGTCCTACAACATAAAACTAGATTCCTGATTAACCAGAAATCTTCTAAAATATGTGTCTCCTCATAGAAAATTATGATCTTTCTTGCAAAACTTCCAAATCAAAAGACCTTGATATTTTAGTGTTTATGCTTCTAATTAATATTTCCAGGCTTTTCACAAAACCCAGTCCACTTTCCAACCAATTCTATTGGGACATGGATCACCTCTCCTGGAAAGAGGTATCAAACTGAATGTGTTTTACTGATTTTATCACCTTTAAGTGCTAAATTTTGACATTAATACAAGGAATAACAAGTCTCTGGACTAGCAACGTCCCAGTTGCTAAACTGGAATCATTAGCTCAATTTCCAGAGCACAGTGATCCTCCTATTGTAGTTTGTGTCATGAGCTATGCTACAATTTCTTTCAAACTCTTTTTTTAATATAATGTACTGTACAAGAAAGAGCTACTTTCATCGTCTTTCTCACTTCACAGAGTCTCTAAAAAAATGTCTGTCTGTAATAAAACATTATTGATTGTTCTTTCTTCAGCTAACTTTAGATGTTGGATTTCTCCTTACGTGTTTTAGTATGAATACTGTTTATTACTATTTGTTATTTTCCTTGGAAAATTAAAATTTAATCATTATTTCCTATTAATGCTTTTCATGCATTTTTTACCCTCTCAGCTCTATGAGGGTTTTAATGTTTCCTGTCTCGTTTCTGCTTTCCTGATTTCTTATGGAAATTTTTCCTTCTCAATATCCACTTTCCTGCTCTTTGTTTTTCTCTCCTGGGAGCTGCCACTTTTTTGAGTTTAATTAATGGTGCCCTACTATTATATACATCACATACACTAAAAAGTTCTCTAATCAGAGACTTATTAAAAATATATGGAAACTGAGGCTTTTAAAGAAATTTGGCTTCAAATAATTCCTATTTCTTGAGAAAATGAAGCATTTCTTGAGAAATATGGCCAGCTACTCCTTCAAGCAAATTCTGCTCTATATCAAAGATTTTCTATCTGGTCTTTTGCATGCTTCCCAGGTGAGTATTTACTGGAAGCAGGCAGGATGAGGAATTAAAGAAAGGAAGAGGTTAACTACCACTCTCTGAATCCCGTTCCCTCACCAAAAATGTTACAATTTACACACTTGTACTTGATGAGTGTTAAAAGCAATATTATGCATGGGAAAAAAAAAAAGAGATAGAGTCTATATGATCATGTTTTATCCTCCTCTTCGAGACACTTTTTTTTAATGATGCCACAAGAAGGTATGTCTCTCTTATGTGCTCCATTAATATTTGGGCTGTTTTGAATCTTGAGCTGCAACCTGCATGTTCTTTCTGACCTTGAAATCCAGGGGCAGTCATGATAAATCTAACCTCTTTCACATCAAGTACAAAATTTGTAGTCACTGGAGATCAAAATGAAACCCCATGTCTAGTTTTAAAGCACTGTGTGTATTTTTATTAACTCTGATATTTGTCATGATTTTAAACTGCTTCTTATGTCCAGCTTTCCACCTGAACCTAGACTTGTCTCATCTGCTTGTTTGATACCAAGAGATACAAGTTGTAACTAGAGAAATTTCAATTACAGATTAGAAAAACAAAAATAGTACACAAGGTATTCAAACACTGAACACGTGTCAAGACAGATGTAAATGAAATCTGCAACCTTACAGATATCCTTGACTAGATACAACTCTGGTCAGGCCACTCTGCCTTGGAACTGAGCCCTGCTTTGAGCAAAGGGAACTGGATTTTCCTGGAGATTCTTTCTAAAACAAATTATTCTATGATTCAATATTTTGGTATCCTGAACTCACTCTATGTAATGTGTTTGAAAAGCTTTATCTCTTAGTGAAAAAAGAATCAGACTGGCAATTGTTTACATATATAAACAGCTCTCTTAGATAGAAATTCTTTCATTTAACATATGAATTAATTTTTACAAACCCTACAGTCCCTCTGCTAACCTTCCACAGAATCTGTCTGATGGGGTCAACACAATGCAATTGCAGAACATTTTATTCCCATGAGTATTACATAGCACACAGCAGCTTTCTGAACAAAATATAAACTCCTAGACACCACTATAAACTACTAGACACATTCAATAATGACAGTATCCTCTGCAGTTTATTCAAGAACAAGCACATCTGTTATCCTGTGACAAGCACTTGCCTTTTGTAAGAGTCCTGACTAAGCACTGCAGGAGTGAATCCATCATTCCTGTTGCTGCTGGAGCTCTGACTCCTCTCTTTCCATCCCCGTGCCACCCGTCCTGTACATTATGAACTCCTCTACTTGAAACTTTCACTAAAAAGGGAGAAAAGCTGAAGACAGAGAGGCACCTTCTGCATGGTAGAAGACACAAGCAGGCTATGCAGTGCTCCATGTGAGTGCTGGAGGGCAGACCCAGAATCAGGGGGAATAACCTCCCTTGTGGGCGAGAGGACGTGACACACAGGACCAGGCTGAATCAATAATAGCAAGTTCTTATGTGTGACCCCACACACAGCCAGGCTTTCTCCCCAGACATGGAAAGAAAGGTGAATGGGCTGTGCAACATGTTATGGTCCTTCTTTGCACTCATCTATCAAACACTGTGTAGACAAAGTGTTCTTATGAGAGGCCAGAAGCAATTACTTGTAGATGAAACTCTCAATATTGGAGCTCAGTCATGCTGACAGGGCAAAGTAGATGGGATTCTTGTGCCTCTCTTCCCTAATGGAAGATCATCTTTGCCCAGTTCATCAAATCAATGTTGTATCATTCATCTCTCACACTTTTTTTTTAATTCCTGTGAAGGAAATTTGCCAGTATTTCACGCATAACCTAAAATGAATATATTAGCTCAGCAACTTCCATAAGACATCATCCATGGACCTCCTCAACATGTGATATTTTCAAAGGTTTTAAAAGTTTTCTTTAAATACAAGCTGAGCACATTTACAAAAGAAGAGAAGGAAAAAAATATAGATAGATAAATAAATACAGAGAAACTTACTTTTCATGAAAAAGAACTCCTTGGAAAGGTTCACTTGCAGGGAACACAAGAAATACCTTTTTTTCTCCACATGGGCAAAAACTGGTAGAAAGGAGGGAAACAAAATTAGTAGAGCAGGAATACAGCTGGGAGACTTTTCAGTCTATTTTCTCTGAAAGAGAGGAAGGAGTCCAACTTCTCTAGTTTGGATAGAAACAGCCATATGTTGAGATTTCTGTTTAGAGAAATATATTGGGTAAATCTCATTTACTAAAATTATTTCTGTAACATAATCCAGTTATCTTTACAGATCTGTTGTTGATTTTAAGCTTCCTTCAATATTATGTGCTAAACACTCTGAAGTGCTATCTCTTCTAGCAACCACATATTCACAAATGTTAGCAATTCACTAAAAAAAAACCCCAATCTAAAGGCAGAGCATCCAAAGAGATAAACTGTGCTCTGAGAGAAGAGTTGTAAAAACATATTGAAATACTTTCCTTCACAAATGTCACCGAAGCTCTTTGATAATTTCCAAACACAGTGCAATCTCTTCTCCAGCACAGACCAGAAAGCAATCATCTCCTGTGGGCCACTGCACTCATGTTGCATGGAGGAGCTTTGCTGCATCCTGACTAAGCAGGAAATGACCATCACACTAGATTTTTCCAGCCTGTGCTAAGCACAATGCAAAAAAACCCCACCCCAAACTGCTTTACTAATCTTACATTTGAATAGACAACGTTCAAAGTGCCAGCAGCTATCACATGTTCAGCCTGTTTCATGCCACATTTCTGCTAACAGTGGATGGGTTTTTACAATGGGCATTTCCCTGTCAACTCCAATCAATGGGAGAATTTGCACAGGAGTTACAGAATGTGATGTACTGATCCATGCTTGGCTTATGGTCAGCTGTGTAAACTGCTATGAAAAATGCCTCCATTCTTTTCACAAAAGCTTAGTTTTCAACAGCATAGGTAATGAGGTTATTCCTCCAATAACTATGCGTGAAAGAGAAGCCCCACAACATATACAGCAAAAAAGTTGTGTGTTATTGACTGCTGAGACTAATATAAAAGAGAAACATTATTATCAGAAGTTGTTACTATGTTTAGAGTCTTTGCTTGATCTCTCTCAATCCTCAACAATAATGTCACAAAAATACAAAACACAAAAAATGACAGTTTTTCATATTTGAATTGGAATTCACGTGTCTCTAAATATTTAGTATGGAAAGTTTGTAATATTAATGTGCCATCTCATACTAATGAAAAAAAAAAAAAAAGTCCTTTTTAAAAATTATTAATCCTCCTTCCCATCCTGTTAAGTAATCAGGGAGATTTTAGTGTAACAGGGTTCACTTAATTCCGTGTTTGACACGGGCTCTTAGGGTACTTTTTACCTCCTTTGCCTGTGCTTATTCAATATCATCGACTCCATTTCCTATTTGCAATACTTTTTGTTATTCCAATAACTCACATCATGTGTCAGGTAGTAGTGGGAAATGGTATGAATACACAGTAAACCCCTTACTGAAACCCTTCTATTCTCAATTACTTACTTTTTAGCTACAGGCTTCTACAGTATTTAAATGGATCCTGCAACTGTGGTGTAGAAATAAAATGTTTTATTATTTAGGTTTGTAGGCAAAACAAAAACCTCTTCCAATATTTCTTAAGAAGAAATTTTCCCTCATATAGAATTCATGAGCTATTTATGTAGTAATATGCCAAGTGACTACTCAATGTGACATATGGTTGTGGGTTGCTTTGTAGCTGTTCAAGAATAAAACTAATAAAGGACAAAGGATCTGAGCTTCAATTAGCTGTCTTGATTTAAACTGGCTTAATTAGATTAAATCGATAAGTAAAAAGAGATGGCTTGAAATTTGTATCTAAAATTGTAACATTTAATTTTGGAAATATGCTAGTTAAACAGAATTAATTCCTTTAAAGTTGCTTTTAATTCTTTCACAATCTGCTTAATGGGCTGTTTAGGCATTTTCTCTTGCAGTTTTCTCACTGCCAGTGGCTTTTCCTTTAGGACTCTGAAACCAATAAGTAATCTACTCCAGACCATATACACTTCACAGCAGAACTCATGACCTTACCACTATTTCAGGGAAAGGTTTGACATTCTCCTCTTTGGTAGTAGGGGTGGGTTTTGGTAGCTTTATCAAATAAGATTGAGTTCTGCTTCTCTGCTTTAGTGCTTGTGCCCTTTAGGAGCTCTTCTGAGAGTTGAACAGACTGTAGGACATTGGTACTAGAATATGACTTGAAAGGATACAAAATTATAAATAAATAAAAAGCTTCCAAGTATTGCTTAATATAGGCATAAATATTTAATCATTTGGCCTACAGATATGTCTAGCATTTATATTTATATTAGACACTATTAAAAGCCAATAGGATTTTGTATTAGGTTTCAGAACACATGGGGAGAGCAACAAAGAATTTTACATCCTTGCTCTGCTTGCTACTCTATGCTTGAATGTACGTAATTAAAATAGGCCAGAAATGCAAGAAAATAACTTCTGCTTTTCAAATAGAAATTACTTCTAATAGAATATATTAAGTGACATACTCAACATATAACATCCCCAAATTATAACAGAATTCTCTCACTTTGGACATATTTTCTGTTTTATAATTTGGGAGAGACCAGGTGAGACAAAATGACAGAAAATTTATCTTGATTACATCATTCAGTGAGAAATTCCTCTCCACACAGGGGAATCATTTTAATGCATTATAACAAGTTCCAATTAACCTTCAAAATAAGATTTAATAGAAAGTAAGTGTGGCATTAGCTTTGTCCTAATGGAGCTGAAAACAATTGCAGAAATGACTTCTTGCTTTTTCTATTGTCATTAAGAAAAATCCACCTAATACAAGTATGTTTTACTTCATATATTCTGTTTCAGGCATTTTTTGAGGATATGACTATATACAAAGATTTTACTATACTGTCAATTTTATGTTAATAGTGCAAACAGGAAATAAAAAGGGTGGACATTATACAGGGCAGTACTGATACTGGATTTTATGTATTCTTTACATAAATTTGATAACAAGGTTTTCTGCTTTAACTACTGCTCAGAATTTGCATCTGATCCTGTGCAGGAAGGAAATGGTAAAAAACAACTGCAGTTCCTTCAGTCACAAGAATAGTTGAAAACTCTGCATCAAAATAATCCAAATCCAATACAGATTTCCACTTACAAGCAACATTTTCAGACCTGGTCTTCTATCATTGGCAACTAAAGCCTAATCCAGCTGATGCTGCAAATCCCAATAGCTTGAGAAGTGAGGGGTCTGAAGAAACAACACCCTAACCTGGATTACAGTAAAGTGTAATTTTAATATTTCATTTAGTTCCCCTAAAGCATGCACCTAAAACTACTTATTTCTGGGATAAAGATTATTCTTATTTTAGCAATACAACAAAGTTTGCATATAAGTCCTCCTCAATCAACATTATTATTATTATTATTATTGTTATTGTTATTATTATTATTACTACTACTACATCATTACCATCACTAGAATTTCAATGCAACTAAGATTTTTTTAAAAAAAAAATCTTCCTGATGTATTTAAAAAAGAGCAGACACAAACCCCTCAGATGCTATAAAAAGTACAATATTAGTAGATCTGGTTGACATGCAGTAAAGTTGTATGTCTTCAACTACGCTCCTGGGAAATGAACAATCCTAACAGACAAGTGTCAGTGAGGAAACATTAACTTTGACAGCAACATGTACTAATTTGTACACAATATGAAAAAAACAGTTACTGCATGCACACCCACCATTCTAGACACAGGTACGCAAAATAAAATTGCAGGCACTGAGAAAGTGGATGGGAGGAGGGAAATTAATTTGTGTCAAATGATATGCAGAGCTTTTATTTTATTCCTTTAAGGAATACAGGAATCCTGAGAAACAAGAGCAGCTTTGTAAGTACTACTCTGGTAGTATCTTTGTAGCTACTGGGGATGATCTGGGAGTGTCGGATCTCCATAAATTGCTACACCACGGATGTCAGAATTGCTGGAGTGTTCTGCTGGTGAGACTTGCTTAGCTCAGATTAATACTGTTAAAGCAATTAAACTTCAGGGGGACTGATATGAATTGCTCAGCTTTAACATGTTATTTAGCAGTGAAATGTGCTATTTTTTTTACCCATTCTGAACTGTCAGTGAAAGAGTTGAAGAGCTACTAGATGGAATATTTCAAGCAAAGGGCAGAATCCTTATGGGCTGAGACTCTGTATCCAGTGCCCTTTGGGCTGAATAAGAGGAGCAGAAAGAAGCTGCAATTTATTCATAGGATGTATCAGAATCCAGTTAAGAATGCAGTGTATCTCCCTCCCATGAGTTTGTGATAGAAATATACTGCCACAGCAGCAGATAATCCAATCAGGTCTACATCAGATCAATAAGAACCTGCAAAAAATCGGAAAATCTGTACTTAGGAAATGTGTTTCAGAAAGAGCTGCATAATTCTATTCTGGGACAAGGGCAGCCTGGACTTTACTAATTTTCCATCATTCAAAAGAATTACACTGGTTAAGTCTCACAAACTCAGTGAAGGGAATGAAACTGTCTTTTCTTTGAGCAGAGCTACAGCATTTTGATGTCATTTGCAACTGCAGTGGTTGAAAGGTTAAACGAAATGAAGGTTTGAAGTCTGCCAGTCGAGCATGTTCAAAATACAAAGTGCATGAGAGGAAAGCATCGCTTCAGAAATTTTAGAAGTAATCAAGGCATATTCAGAAGCACAGTATGTATATTAAACTAATTAAATAAAACAAACCCTAACTAACACACAAAAGAGAGAGAAAGTAACTAAAATGGAATTCTAAAGGTTTAAAAAGCAGCATAGTACACAGAGAGCCATTACGCTTTCCTATTAACCTAGAAATTTAGTTTAGTGTAAATTAATAACTGAGACCAGGTATTGGTATTTTTTTAACTGGTAATAATCAATGGGGATTTTAGTATTAAGTGTTTTGCAACATGTACTTCAAGACTAGAAAAGAGGACACTAACAGGTTATGAATGTCTCTTAGTGTAATAAGAATCCCAACATCATCACAGCAGCTCTTCAACAAGTATTCCCAAGGATATCAGGTTTTCTATACAATATCACAAATGAGCAGCTTGGCTAGGGCTTATGCAGTAAAGTAGGAAATAAAAAATATTTCTTGCCTTCCACGAAGTAAGAATTTTTTTTTTAAATAGAAATATAACCAGGAACATTTTAAAACACCAGATGTTTTAAATGACAGCTTTCTTTAAACTATTTTAAATAACAAATCTCTTATGCTCTGCTTTCACTTAAGCAAGTGAATATAAGGCTTCTGAATGTTCCACTGTGTAAGTTTCTTTTCCAAAAAGTGATACTAGAAAGACATGCTGGGAAGTGAACTAATTAACTAGACATTAGGGGATAACACATATTTCACTCTTTTTCATTTCCGGTGTGCTGAATGCATATAATCTGCAAAGACTGAAGATCTAGGGAAAAAATCCTATATAGATCTATTATCTAGTCAAAAGCTAAGAAGCATTATCCTTTATTTAGGCTATTACTTTTTCACAGAAAGCTCCATGTTTGAAGCACCAGGATAGCACACTGCTGTTTGTTAGCCTACTAAACCAAAGTTTATGAAAGTTAACAGCTATTGCACTAGTAATCAGTGCAAAAGGCAGCATCCACTGTGAATCTGACTTTTTCACATCTCTGCAAACACCAACCACATAATTTGCAGCAAGCTAAAACAGACCTTTTTCCTTGGGCTTGGTTTCTTGACAGAAAGAACTCACCATGAAATTGATTAAAATCCAATTCTGCTCCAGAGTCAAATGATCGCAATATTACTTGAGAGCTTCTGAGCTCATATTTGTCCTTCTCTCCTTCTGGAGGACTCTTTCAGAAAGTGCACCCAAAGAAAGTGCACCCTGAGGAGCATTTCTCAGTAATTGTGGTGGATATATTTTGCAACAGTGAATACATCTACACTTTAAACTGCAGCGCAGAGTTGATATAACTGAGCAGGATTCATAGTGGAACCAACCTAGCCATAATAACACGTACTTCTGGATGAGCTAAATTAATCTGGCTTGTAGGAGAATCAGCCAGCCTTATGTACCATTTCCCACACTATCATCCTGTGCTAATATGCTGAGCTTTGTCTACAACCTGTGCCAATATATCTTGCCTATCCGTAAGTCATCACTGTAGAGTGTTAAGCTACAGAAGACTGCACTTTGAAATGTGATAGGAGATACCCTAAAGGAAAGCAGAAGTTGTACCTTTCATTCTCAGACATGTCTGTCTGAACTGGATATCTGAGGATCAGTAACCATGGAAAATGGAGACTTTCATCTCTAATTACTAAAAAGTTTATGCAAATGTTGCTATTCACACAATGTCTGTCAGTGCTCCTCCTTACAGATGCCTTCCAAAGTTTTTTCCTGCACATAAACACCTTGTGTATATGAAGTTACAAGACTTGCAGTAGAAGGTTTCAGAAACTTAATTTTCATGATTAAAAATTTTCTACCTGAAAAACAGGGAGAAAAATAATGAAAATTATTTTTCTGAGTTTCTCCCAGACATTCCTGCTTCTGAGTGGGCTTCACAGAACATTGCTGTATGGATAGATCATAAGACAGAGGTGGATTGGGGGAGAAGCAGCTGCTTCAGTAGTGAATTTTACTTTAAGTAGATTCACTAGACAGCCCTAGTGCCCATTTTGTTTTATTAATGAAGCATTCCTTGTCCACAGCAAAAGGTGATGGTATATCATACTGTCTATGCCCAAATCTCTATCTTTCAAGGATCCCACTGAATTCTGTAAAATCAAAAGCTCTGCACAGCATTTTCAGAGATGCATTTATGGCATCCTACAGCAATAAAAGCATTCTCTCTTTTTTCGTCAGTGTGGTCACAACTGTTTTGATAAGAAAAATGGCAACACAGCATATGGATAATTCATTAGACAGAAATTCCTCCTGTGTAAATCAAGAGTGATTCAGCCAAACAAGTAGCAATGCTTACAAATATGTCAACAAAGCACATTGGCTTCTCTTAAAAATCCCTTGTTTGAGATAAAAAGTAGTTTTCCTCTTGCTTTCCTTATGGTAGCCTGTAGCTCTAAAGATGTGCTAAGAAAAACTTTACTTGAGGGATTTGTTTGTCAAAACTTGTCACTGAGTTTACCTTGTAAAATGACAGCAAGAATTAAATCTTGGATGCAAACATTTTCTTAGGATGCACATGCAGGCCTTTCTCAGGCAAAATGCTTATTTATTGGGAAACAGGGAGAAAGCTGGCAGAATTAAACTACTACTGTATGCTTTTCTTAATTGCTATTTCCTAGTATACCTTTTTGACATTTCTAATATTTGTTACTGCCTCATTTATTCAGTTCCTAAATCTGTAATCCCTGCTAAGGCAAAAGTCATACTGAATTGACTAGAAAACTGACACAAACAACCATCAATTCCTCCTTGGCTCTGCTACTGAAAAAGAAAATAAATTTAATTGTCACATTATTAAATCTTGGAAACAATTGTGCTTCATAATATATAACTCCAACCAGGGAACATCATCAGTAAACAACTATGATGGCATCTAGTCATTCATAAAAACCACAGGATACTGTTCCCTTCCCCAAAAAGATAAAGTTCTTTTAATACACTGGGTTATGCAGAAAGGAGCAGACAAGATCTCAAGGACACTGTTTATGAATACACGAATTGTGGCAGCCCCATTGGCAGAATATCAAGTCTGAAGGACTTACTGATTGAACATTATGTGAATGAAGTATTTGATACACTCACACAGACTCAGCATCATGTCCAAAGGAGACACTGCAGCCTCAGATGTGCCTCATATTCTGTGAACATACCAGGTGGAACCACTGGCTTATTACACCAGAGGTTATGAAAGAACTGGAGATCCCACTCACCATCCATAGCAATCCTTAATCATTTCACACAGTAAGATTTTAACTCAGCTACTCAAGAGAAACAAACTAAAGCACTACACATTAGTCTTTAAAACCTGTAAGGCATCTTACAGCAACACCTTCATAACCATATCATTAAGCACAAGACCTAAATGGAGCAAAAAAGGACCTTCAAAGTAAATGCTCCCTGTCTTTTCTCTCATACTTGTGCAAAGCCACTGGGCTCAATTCCATTGTGCTACTTTTCTTGCCTGAGTGCAACTGAACACAGAATGCAATTTATAAGATTGTTGCCTGAAAGTCTTGGGATCCTTACAGAGGAGAGCTGCAAATCAGAGAAAAGAGATTAGCAGTGTGATGACTTGGAGAGACTTTGCTGTAGGGAGTGGCTAAGAGAGGGCTAAGAGCAAGCGAAGAAAATGTAGGAAAAAGCTTTCTAAATTAGCATGCTAAGGAAACACATCAGGAAGCGTGTGCAGGGGGAGAAGGACTGAGTGGAATAAAACCAAGTTTGATACACAAGGTGAACTTGTGGGGGGATTTCAAAGAAACAGAATTATCCACTTTAGGAAAATGGCCAAAAAAAGGCACAAGGGGATTAGGGAGGAAGGGAAGCAATGGAAGTGTCAAGTCATCTAGGAAAGTGTAGGTTACAAGGTGTATGTTACAAGTGACAGGAATCAAATTTTAAAAGTTTTAAGGCACAGAGAGTGGTGGGAGGTGAGGAAAATGTGTGTTACACAAGAATAGATGATATGAAAATTTTATTAATAATCTGAATATGAAAAAAAATGGAGTAATGAAATATACCTTTTGCTGCCCACCACACTGATGAGAATGAATGGGGATAAATAGTAATAGACTGATAGAACAAAAAGGCATTTGGGATCAAATTGTAGCACTCATTTTGATACTGAAAATACCAGTAAAACAGCTACAGTGAAATAACAAAGTTCAGGAGAAAGCTGTTTTATTTAGTTGTACATTTACTCCTTGAATTAACCACCACCATGAGAAATGGCTCGGTTCATTTACAGAGAATTGTACTGAGGGTAAAGGCTGGTGGGGTTCACAGCAGACCCTTCAGTGTTTTTATAGAAACTGCACTTTGTCAGTCAAGTAGCAAACCAAAAGCACAACTCCTGGCCTGTGCTAGAGCTGACAGATGTGCCTGATTTTGAGTAACAAGCCTTCATTCTGTATGTCCAACAACATTGCAGCAGAGCTGAATGAGAGAGATTACTTGTGGCTCCAGCCTCATACAATCAGCTTAGCTCCATAAAGAAAGCGACAAGATGAGGTCTGCAAATTGGACAGTTCAGTCTGGGCACTGTATTTTTTTTTTAAGTGGATACATAATCCTCATTGTTTGTGATTGATCCTTTCTCAGCCAACAACTGAGATGGCTCTTCAATCCCAAGCCTCTGAAGTTCAGAGGTTTACAGCCATCTGATCAGAAAGACACAGTGAATGATTTTTTTTTCTAGTGCAAGATTATTTAAAATCAATTTTATGCTCAGAAATGCTTTTTTTTTTTTTTTTTTTTTTTTGTACCTAGGTCACTTAAAACCATTTTTAAAAAACAAAGCATGGGTAGTTCAAACAAATAAGATCAAAGTGTAAGATTTAAGAAATGACCAGAAACCTATATTATACTAATCTTATGACCTGTGCAGTGTGAAGTTCATGGAACTTCATACGACTGCTTTCAAGTGACATAATTACAGAACAGTTTAGATTGGAAGGAACGTCTGGAAATCATCTGGTTTGAACCTCACATCCTGAAAAGTCCAGAAGACAATATTGCAGTACTGTGTACCAGGAACTTAGAAGAGCTCAGTGTGAAATCTTATGGAATGGGAGGGTGCTGATCACACTCCAATCCATGCACTCACAAAGCACCCAGACACAGGTAACCAAAAGTCTGTTCAGCATTGATAATGGAGATACAATCCTTGCAGTGACCTGGTGAACAGGACATGCCTCATCTTCATTTTCAGACTGCCAAACACTGCTGCTGCTGGATGTGCATTTCTGTTGTCTTCAGGCAACAGCAAACAGTCTATTCTTCCCACCCACTTCTGTGAGTCATCAGGCTTTACTCACTGTCTCCTGAAGTAGGTGTCCTTGGAAGGTCACTTAGACGTGCTGTTATCTCCATGACCTCATCTGGGTGCCATTCTCACTGTCCTTCTTGCATGGTCACTTTGGTGCCTCTACACCCGTTCAATCCCATTCTCACCTCAATCCCATTCTCACCACGGCGCCCACATCAATTCCCAGCAAAAGCAGAGACAGGTCTGAAGGGCCTTGTCCACTGGAGCATTATGAACCCTCCCAATGCTGGAGGGTTCACAAAGCCCCCGGGCAGTGACTCTCAGTGAGGAGTGTAGTTTTATTTCAATCACCCAAGAACTGTACTATCAAATAAAGATAAAATTTATATGTATATGTTTCAACAGGAACATTCACATTTCAGGTATTTTTCTTTATAATATTACGTCTTTGATTATTCTGATTTTCAAAAGCAGGTCTAACACACAGTGCATTTTCCAGCAAGTGTTGCAAAGGAGGGAGTGTGTTGTTTTACACACTATGCTTCCACACTTAATAATCCATTACTATATATTCACAAAAATGCATAGATAAAAGCTGAAGTTGTAATTTTCACATTGAAAATGAGCACTAGTGTCTCTTCATTAAAAGAAACCACATCAGATAGAATATTGTTGCTAGTGACTGTTGTTCAACTGGAATAAAACACTGCATTTCTGAAAATGCAAAAAAAAAAAAAAAGAAGTGGAAATCAGAGGCCAGGTTGGATGGGGCTTTGAACAACCTGGTCTAGTGGACAATGTCCCTGACCTTGGCAGGAGGGGTGGAGCTAGATGACCTCTGAATTCCCCTCCAAACCAAAACATTCTATGATTCCATGAAAAGTAGCTCAATATATTTCTTTAAACATTATGTTAACAGATTAATACTTTAATCTACAAATATAAAATATATTGAACATATACAATATGATATACAATATGTATGTGTACAATAATGTTTAGCTGGATAATTTTATCTGATATTTGAAGAAAGTAATTCAGTCATAGATGTCTTCTACTTAAAAAGGAGTGACACACACCTAAAAACACAGACATTCCCCGCCTTTAAACCCACTTAAATGCAAGATATCTCTATTGAAAAGTTGATTCAAGACTGAAGAAAAGAAAGATTTAACAGAATTATCAGGGAGTTACTTAAATAAAAGAGAAGCTTTGTTTAAACAATTTAAAGCTGGGGCACAATGGCATTATCACAATGCCAAGTATTAATTATTATGTTTGCTCTTTCCGGCCTTTCACAATGATGAACAATAATGATAGCAGAATGTGAGATATTCACCATTTAGCTAATTCACTCAGTCTAGGCAGGGGATCAAATACGTTTCTATACTGTCTATTGCTTAACAATGGCCCTTTTTGGTTCCAGTGTAACTGAAAGAAACCCAAAAATTGGTGTGACCTGTGCAGATCTTCCTTGTCATTTCCCAGTGCCTAAAAGGCAGCTGCAGGAACACAACAACTTAACTTCAGTCTTTCCAGTGCAGCTGGTGCTCTGGAGAGGCAGAGCAGAGATCTAGGACTCAGTTCCCTTTCTCTCAGACTTGCAGCAGACAGAAAAATCAGAGGAAAAAAAATAAACCAACTTTCATGGACATCTGGAGCTGTATGCAAGATGTGAGCTTTGTCAAGTGTCCTCCCTGGAACCAGCGAGTTGAGCTGAACAGACCCCCAATATTTACCCACTTCCTATCAACATAATTCCCCGTGGTTTCCCCATTATCACTTTGCTCCTCAGTGAATGCATGATGCTTGCTGTTTGCTGCCTAGCACACTGCATTTCTTTTTGCAAATGGGTGAATAACCATTCATAACTCTGACTAGAGTCTTTCTTTTGCTAGAGATATGCAACTGGATTTGTGTGAGGCAGCTGCTCAGTATTTGTGTGCCCATCTGAGTGGTCCAGTATGTCATGGTGGACAGATGACGTCAGCTCTGGAGCTGGCAGCACAGGAACTGGGCCACTGCTTAGTGCTATGAATGCTGATGAAATTGCCTTCCCAAGATTTGTTTCTTCTCTCAGAACAATATGATCTTGCAATATATGAGTTCAGTTTGATTTTTTTTTTTCCTACAAGTCTTTCAGGCTTTGCCCATTGTCTGAGCGCTCTGCACGCCTTCAGTGTGTTCTCTAGAAAATTTGATACAGGCATTGCAGTGTGTCTGGTAGTGCAAAATTAGGTATTTTAACAGGCATACTGCCAGAGCAGAAATTTCTTCTCATACACATGCCAGTGCAGAAATTCCACTTGTGATTAATATTTCTTCCTGAAAGACCTCTATCATCCATCTTCCCTACCGTAAAAAAGCACAAGCCAAAACAAACAAAAACCCCCACAAAACACATCAAACCACTCCAATCCATTGAGACTCAAAACTGATGCCAAATACTATTATCTCCTTCTTTGGAATATTCTGACATACCTACTTGTTGCACTGTTGTCTGCTTAGGCACTATATTCTGCACAGCAAAATCCGTGTTACCATGTCTTGTTCACAAAAGTTATTGCTACTATTTTAACAGCAAATAATGAACCTAATCCATCAGCTATGTGCACTGCTGTAACACACACACACACAAATTTGAATTTTATATTTTATGAATATATAAACATAAAAGCAAGTGTTCATTGAAGTCGACCCGTATCAACCCTCTGAACATTCCCAGACAAAAGCAACTCTTGAAACAGGATCAAAGGAGCTCTGGACCAGCAGTAATGGAGTGATATGAGCTTCACTTTTCAATACAGACAGCCACGTGCTGATCAGTGTATATTTTTTATTTCCCAGTACTTACTGTTTCTCATAGCTTTATTTCATGCCTCTTTTTACTTTTTATCTGCCCTTCGGTTGACATAGCTAATGCGTGAGCAGCAAAATAAAACACACAGGGTAACTCTTGGAAGCAAAAAAACTCTTTAAAAAGAGATCTTAACTCCTAAAAAAATAGAGATCTTTAACTCTTAAAAAAAAAATCTCTTTCAATGAGGCTGACTTTTTTGCACACAGACAAGACAAGACTGTAAGTGAAATAAAAGAGGGAAGAAGCTAAGCATAAAGATATAACACTGCTAATTAAAGAAATGCAGAGTAAAACAATAAAAAGGAGGAGGCATCAAATATGCAGCAAGATTGTTTATTACAAGTTCCTATTTTACAGTCAGTGGATAGATAATTCTGGTTTGGACACCTGCACAGAATTATGTCCACAGTTGCACTTTACTGATCATACTGTGTGAAATTGTTTCTCTTCCTTGAGCAAAAGGCAAACAAAAGGTTACAGGGATGAACGTGTTTGTAAAGTAATCTGCATCACTGGGTGCAGAAATTTTCCACACCTGTATCTATGATGTCAATTTCTACCCCTGGTCTGTCTGGCAAATATAAATATACATGTCCATATGCATAATTTAAAATACTCTAGCTGTCTTGAGAAGGTACCATGTATAAATGTGTGTGCATGCAGGTGTGTGTGTGCTAGGACTAGAGAAAAGCTGTTACCCTCGCAAGATACCTACAGAATTTCAACACATGCACTATATGACCTATCTGTATAAATGACAAACAGTAAGTGAAGCATCCTGTTAATGTTATTAAAACTGAAAATTAATTATAAGACTGGTACAACTGACATTTCTCTTCATGAATAATTTTACTTTACTGAAACAGAAAATAGGCAGGCCACTTAATTTTTAAAAGGGCATAAAGTTCAGAAGGCAGCTCAATCTATTAATAGCCATATCTGAATATCAAAATTGCACTTAAAAGAGCCACCCCAGAAAGTTTCTTTCTATGTGGTTTTATTTTTGCCATTCCTCTCTCCTCTCAGTCCCAAAGTCAATGAGAATTCATATTTTCATAAATCTGTGTCAATATGCATTACTGAAGCCTTACATTTACACTGATGAACACACAGAGAACTGTCCTTAGAGTCTAAAAACCACACTTCCACATGAAGCAGATGTGTTGACCACGGTACAATAAATTCATAAAAGTAATCTTCTTAAATGCTGCCATTAGCACAGCACACTACTTTGGAACAAGCTGTCTTGGGAGGTATACCAGAAGGAAGGGAGATACCACTGCCCCCAGTGTTTCTCCATTCCAGGCTAACTAAATGCTTTCAACTTGCCTGTCAGGTGACATAGTTGGGCAAAGCAGTCATGTAAGAAAGTTTCATGAATCCTTAAGAAAAAATGACACAAAATTTACTGGAAACTTAGTTCACTTGGGATTTTTGTGGGATTTATCAATATGCAATATTATTACTTCATCTTTCCATCACTCGCACACCATTTGTTTTCAGTTCTGACTTGCTCTTTCCAAGTCTTGTAAGAGCTGTTTCTCTATTTCCCCATGAAAAAAAAAAAAACTAAAAAAACCATCTTCTTCTTCAGATTCCTATCAGAGCACAGGTACAATCTCTGTATGCTTAAGTTCCACTGATAGCAGATGTATGGTTAAGTGTGGTCCTACTGTCTTAAGAGGATACTTCATATTCTAGGATATGATTTTGCTAAATACAACAATTAAAACAGAAGTGTGGTGCTTCAGAAAGCAATTTGGTGAGCTTCCAGGGACTCACCTGCCAGCTGCCAAGCTGGCTTAGAGCTCTAGGCTCAATCTATTCACCCAGCCATCACCAAAGGGTCTGAATGACTGATAACAAAAACAGATGATTCATTGTTGGTATGTTTTCTGCTCTCTCTTTGCCCTATGGAAGACATGGCATTTTAAGATTAAGGTTGATATTTCAGGCTAAGAAAAACTTACAATATAAAGAGGGCAGTTTGATATTACTGGATAGATACTTCCTAATTTTTAGAACACAGAGAGGGTGAGAAATGAAATATTTCATTGTTACCTGATCATTGATAATTAAATGAGCAGGTATCCCTGCCTATCATCCTGACTGTAAATACCGACCCAAGATGCTCTCCCTTTTTGGTCTTTTTAGATAGACCTGACTAGTAAGATCAAATTTCATTTCCATTTACTTAACAAGTGTTATTCAAGGTGTTGACCTTGAATTTAATAGCACAAACATCAGGGACTTATCTCAGAGGCCTATTAGAAGGAAAAGACAACTTTAGGTCTGCCGTGGTGATGGCAGAGAAGAAAGGAGAAATACATTAGAATTTTGAAAAGCATTGAGAGTACTTCCACCTAACAACTTTGCTCGAGTGATACAAATAAAATGAGGAATGAACCAAAAAAAAAAGCTATTCTCTTTAACATTTAAGTACTTGCTAGCTGCACTGTTAGTGCATGAGATTACTGTAGAAAAAGCTTTGGCTATTCAGGTAAGCTGCATACCTAATTCACACTGTGAATACAGAATCACAGATTGGAACAGTTTTGCTTGGAATGTACCTTTAAAGGTCTTCTAGTCCAACCCTCCTGTAATGAGCAGAGACACAGAGAAGTCACAGAGACAAATGATCTGAGTGTGAGATCTTAGCAACATGAATTTAGCAACATGGGAGGGAAACACGGCTGAGATACCATTACCTTTTTGGCTGCGGTGGGAGTCAAACTAAGGTATTTTGCACAGTCACAATGTTCACAATCTTCATAGGATTATGAGCAATTTGGACAGTTTCTCACAGAACAGTGAGACCTTCACCAAAAAAAAAATATTCAGGAGCTGAATAAATCTCCTTCAAGGGAAGGCTTAAAAGAGCTCAATCTGTTTAGTTTGTCAGAGAATGAGAGGCAACTTGATTAGAGGAATAAGCATCAGCTACAAAAGTGCTCTTTGATTCAGTGGACACAGTAAAATATCTGTAATACACTGAAAGCAAATCCAAGTACTAGAGCATTACAAGACATCACCATTCCACTGAATATATATTTTACAATACAGTTTAAATCATAAAATAACTCATCATTTTCTTCCACAGGAAGCTTCACTGAGTTTGCAGTACGTTCGGCAGTTATTTAGTGATTTTTTGGTTTATTCTCATTGTATAATTTGTGGCCCTGCAATTCACTCATTGTACCATTTGAACTTAGCACCAAACACAGCACTGTTTATTTTTTTTACTTTCATTTAGCTGTCACTTTAACAGCATAGAAGTGTAATTCAGTGAACTGAAAGGTACAGGAAGATAAAAGCCCTCATTACACACACGTTATACAACACTCCACCTGGTGATTCAAACACTATTCAAAATTTCTGCTGAAGATATTTATAAAATTCTAGCTGAATTAAACTAAATATTTTCAATATTGGTAGCAACACTGGTAAGCCTTTTAAAGCTATTTTTTTGAGAGTTACTTGTAGGAATTGTTTAAAGAGTGGAAAGCCAGTATCAGCTTGAGTTTTGAGCATGTTGGTTATTAACAGAGAATACTTCTGTGGAAATACTCCAGGTCTCCCCATCAGGTATTGGGAGGCAAATGACATCTGCAGGTTCTTGGTAAATACCTGCAGCGTAGCTCCTCAGTGGTCAAGCCATACTTTCACATAAAGCTATTCCACAGCAGAAGCTTCAAGGTCAGATGCTTTTTCAAGCAGAGTCTGATCAGGTCACTGCTTGTGAGTCACCAAGGGGGGAATATTTTCTTTCTGTTCACAGGAGAACATCTCCTGCCTGAGTACAGACTGGCTATCCATCTGAAATGGGAGTTTTCTTTCTTTGCCATGCACTGCCTGCCAAGATCAGTTCCCCTGTCTGGAACAACACCTGCCCTGAAACTATTATGGAAAGGTTTGGGTTTCCTGACCAACACCTTCTGCCGTGGATGTGGCCAACACTGCCTTGAAGGCTTACATAGGAGGGTCTAGGAGAAGCCTTCAGCCCTGAGCTGGGCCATCTGCTGGGAGGAACTGATGCACACAGTCTAGCACAAGATCTTCCTGTCCCAGTCCCAGTCCTGTCTCAACCTGACTCCTCACACCAGTCCCAGGTAACTCTCCCACCATGCCCATTGACTCCAGGGCCAAGTCTGCATTATGGGATGCACATCAGCCCCCCCCTTCTCCCTCACTGCAGCCCCACACACCATCAGGTCTCCTTACAGTTATTCTCAACACCAGATTTTCACTCTGCTTTCTTTTCTACAAGGGCACCTTTCTGCAAATAACTTGGGCAATTCCAAGTTGAAGTAGAAAAGCTGAGAGATAAGACAGTCTGTCCCTATTTCTTTCTCCAATTTCTGAACTACCACCAGTAGTGGTAATCTTTGCAGATGTTACTTTCAAAATGCAATATTTAAAAACACTTGTGAACCTGAGTCTTTCAGAGAACTACAGCTTTGTAACACTTTGGCTAAATTTCATGGAAATGGCAAGAGAGATCAGACAGAACCTAAATGGACTTGAAGTCTCTGCTCAATGCTTTAGACATGCTGGAACATCTCATCTTTTCATGCTATCTGGACTAAACTTGAAGTGCTGCTGAGTTATTTCAACTTCTACTGAAGTGTCCACTCATTGGAAAAGATAAAACAGGAAAAGGAAAGGTGTGTTGAATTATAGCATTTATTATGCCTAAAATGCTGTGCTGCACCATCTCTGCAGGAAAAACATTCTGAATTAAACACACAGGATTTGGTTTTCAAAAGTGTAGAGCTGTAGTAGGTTAAAAACTGCGCATCTTATACTTCTTGATTTGTCTTTGCAAATGAATTTTAAACCTAAGGTACATTTTGAAGAAGCCTGAGCTCTTTGCAGCTTATCGCAGCATTTTCATACTTGCAGATGTTTTGCTTTTACTAGAAAGTCACAATTATCTTATGTTACAATGTGATACATAAGGTACACATCTGGTCATACTATATTACTGTCAGAACAGTAGTTTATATTGGACAGGCACTGCTTCAGCACACAATGCGTGCAAAGGCCTCAGGGGAATTTCCTGAGCTTTGCTCTCCAAGGATCCCTAGTACTCCTTAGCAACCTTGCTGGGAGGACTGAAATCACAGCCTCCAGGCAGCAGGTGATAAGTGTCCCTGTACACTTGAAAGAGCTGCTGGCTACAGCAAGCACATGTACATCTCCAGAAAAAATATTTAACAGCAAGTCATCAAACTAGGATATAGATAAAAATATTAAGGCTGAACACAGCAAAAGGAATAGTGGCAAGCAGACTCCTGCAGTGGCCTTATATCAAGGCACAGAGTGCACAGCCTGAGATGATGCTTTTTAAGAAAATTTGACAACAGGCTTCCTATAAACCTAGTCTGGAATGAGGAGCACCAGAAAGGTGTGAAATAACAGTCTGAGAGACTGTGATCTAATGGCTAGAACTGCTGACCACTAGAAGCCCTTATGCAAGTCAAGCTATATTATGGGGTGTATTATCTATACTGAACTACGGCATCTTTTTCTGGTACTGTCTCAAATACTACTACATTTTTTCCGCTGATAAACTTTGTCTAGTGGAGTTTGCAATTTTCCACAAGGAACAATTTTGGGACTGAAATGTCACAAGGCAGCAAAACCATAAATATTTTGCTTATCCCTTTCACTTTTAAGGCAAGACATTGAGTTCTGATGCTTCTCATTCTCTGCCATGCAGTTATGGGGGTAGAAGTGTCCAGGCCCTTATTATGCACAGTTGACCTTTTATTTCCTGCAAGTGCATTCAATTTCAGGTAGCCCACAGTGTGATCTTGAAATGCTATTTTCCATCATGCTAAACTGATCTGAGGTCTACATTTTCACACATTTTATGAACTCAAGAGTTTGCTTTCCAATGTTGCATGAAAAACAAAGGTCATTCAGAAGGTTATAACTCAGCAAAACAACTGTTGTGACACTGTTGAAAGAAGAGAAGGACAACCACTTATAAACACGTGGCAAACCACTGTAATCAACATATCTAAGAAATTCCACTCTTTTTTTTTTTTTTGTGACTAATGTTTCTAAATAAAGCCCCTATAATTCCAGTCCACATACTATTATGATAATACTGATTTAAATGTTATAGTGAGGAAAGTTTAAACTTGATCAACACTCATTTAAAACTTCATTTTTTTATACATCTCTTGCAAGAGAAACCTGTCTCCATTTTCTTTTCTACTTGTATTCATGATTGCTGATGAGCTGTATCCTCTCTTTACACTGTTTTCACATCATTTACTTAATGGTACAGGTAGCTTCACTTTTCACTCAGCATTTCATTTATATACTTCTCAAACTTCTTACAGTCAATTCTTAGCCTTTGAGGTTTAATACCCTGATATTACATTATGTATAGTGTTTTCAATCTCAAATAATCTGATATTTAGATTACGTATCACTTAAAAGGCCAGTTCTTGTCCACCTACTCAATAACTATGTCCTCAGTCACAGTGTCCTCATCTCATGTACTATTTCCCTTTTTCCCCCTTGTTCACAGCCAGGAAAATTCCCATCTTGAACGTGCTGCTGGCTGCATACATGTCACAGCACAATTTTCCTTTGGCCCCGGATCTCGTTTATTTCCTAAATCACTCAGCAATGAACCACAATGACTGCTCCCTAGGACCTCATCATGCGGGGTCAGCCTTCTCTCATCATCAGGAAGTTCCTTTCAATTTTAAACTTCTGCAGAAACCCGTGTCTATTCACGCAGCCACTACCATTCGGATGTTATCGATTACAGTCACCGCAAGCATTGCTCAGGCCAATGACCTGCTAATGACCTTCCCATCCACTCTGACATTCGTATCTCAGAAGGTGAAGACGCTTATTCTTGCCTAACCTTGGCCGCCCGAGATAAGCAAACGTTTATCACCTCAACCATCTTAGCCTTCTGACTCGGAAAGCCACAGACTCATTTTACCTAAAACCTTTCCGTACACTTACTCCTAAAACCGAGCAGTAATTGTCTTGTTTACTCTACAACACCAATCCTTTACAGGTTGGTTTGTTTTTTGTTTTTTTGTTTTTTTTTTTTTTTTTTTTTTTTTTTTTTTTTGTTTTTGTTTTTTTTTAAACTCGGTAGTGCATTTTAAGCCTATTACCCTATTCATCATTACTTTATAAACCTGAAGGAACGAAACTCTGTAACCCGCAAATTTCCAGGCGGTCATATTTTTTACAACAACAACAACAACAACAGCAGTGAAATTATTAGTATTACTATGAAGGGGTAACCGTAAGGACGAGGAGCAGCGCTGTCCCCGGCGGAGACGGGCGAGCCCAGCCGAGCTCACCGGTTGCCACCCGGGGCGCGGAGCCCGCCCGTGCCGTCTCCTCCCCGGCAGGCGGGGGGTACGCGGGGACAGCCGCCCCGTCCCGGTGCCCGCGGCAAGGGGCACCCGGGGCGCACCCGCGGCAGCCCTCCCGCAGCCCTCCCCGCTGTCCCTCGGCTGCCACGGGCGCGAGCGCACGGAAGGACGGACGGACGGACGGACGGACGTCGCCCCCTTTCCCCGCGGCCGCCGCTGGACCCGCAGGGAGCCGCTGCCCCTCCTGCAGCCGCCCCCCGGCGGCAGCACCGCCCGGCCGGGGGCGGGCGGCGGGCGGCGGGCATCCCTCGCTCCGTACCTGTCGGGGTGTCCTCGGCAGAGGCAGCCGCTTCCCCCCGCAGCCCCGGCGCGGCAGCGGGCGGCCGGCTTTGTTACTACTCGGAAGAGCCGCGGCTCAGCGCCGTCGCTATAGAAACTGGCTGCGCCTCGAAGAGACACCGGCGAGTGGCGGGAGGGAGGCGGGAGCCGGGCGGAGGTGTGGGGTGAGGAGCGAGCCGTTCATTCAGGAATATCCTGGCCTTTTCCTCCTCCTCCTCCGCCTGCAGCCGGCCCCCGGCACCGCCCAGCCCGGCCGCAGGTTTGGGAGGGCGCCTCGCCGCCCTCACCCCGACTGCATCCTCGGACTAGGATGTGGTCTCTCGGCTCAGAGCATCCCCGTCCCAGCTCTCCGCCTCCTCATGGAGACTTGTCCCCAAAACACACGCAGACGTACACTCGCACTCCGAGAAGGGATCCCAAGGCAGCAGGGACCCAGGGAGCACCCATGACACGAAATTACCATGAGAGCTGACCTGCACTCTCGCCGCTGCCCTCCTGCCTTTGCAGCTTCTTTGGTCCAGAACATCACCACAAAAACCCCACAAAGCCCCGACCAAATTTTCAACAACATTTCTTCATTTTGTCAAAGTGGTTTAGCTCCACATCCTCAGGTGATGAACTGCTTTTGTGTGGGAACTTGCTTCTTGGACCCCTCTGGATGGTGGCTTATGATCCAAGGGTGCCACAGGCTTTTTCCAGCCTATGGTGTGTCAGGGACGCCCATCTTCAGATCCTTCTCCCTGCTTGACACGACTGACAAAAGCTGAGGCAGTTCCTCCGTTCTTCCTTTCCACCTCCTGCACTGAAGGCTCAGCAGTATTGGCTTGTTGGATCAATCCTCTTCTAATTTCTCTGCCTGAAACATTCTTATTCTCTCAATAGTACTAAAGTTGATAAAACATCCTTCGAAGTGCAAGATGGATCTCCCCTTTTCTCTCTCCCTGGTTTACATTGATTGAATTGGACTTTCTGAGTTTGCCACGCAGAAGAAGCCTAACATGCAAGGAGCAACTTGGAGGCTGCATTATCCACCTCAGCTACTGCCAAGCTACAGGGGATGACTATTAAGTATCCGCACTGCAAGTCACTGTGAGCCGATGAATCTGTGCCAAGAGCTGCTGGCACTCTGCAGAAAATACTCTTTACGAAGAGTTTGCCAAAGACAAGAAAGACCCCCACAGGAGCTCTTCACAAAGCAGCCCAGCTTACAGCAGAGCTGCTGGCAGGCCATCACACAGCCAAATGACAATGGTGGCACAAATGAGAGAGAGAGAAGGTTGGGTATGAAAGACAGGGGCTCACCACACATTTATCTAACTAATTTGCATGCTAAATACCAATTCAAGGGTTAAAAAAAAAGAAGAAAAGAAGTAATATAAATCTAGCCAGGGCAGAGCAGAGCTTATTTGTTTGTTGGTTTGTTTGTTCTACCTTACAGTGAATTTGCTTGCTTTGAGGAGGAAAGAGTAACATTAGAGAAGTGAAAGATCTGCAGCATCTGGATCTCATAGCATAGGAGAAATTCTGCCTATTTTATCTGATATAAAGGATGCTAGCATCCTTTTAATCAAATGGAATGTCAATATTTGTAATAGATATAATTTTTTAAAAACCTAAAATCCCTCTAAAAACTGGAAAGCATTCCATAATCTAAACTCTTTTGGAAGAGTGTAGAATGCTTTTTAACTTAAGACGCATTTAGAAAAGAAAGCTGAGGGATGAAAATGTTACTGAAAGAAATGGTCATTATTTTGACAGCGAGAAAGCAATGCTGTTGCTATAACGCCTATTCATTTTTCTTACAAAATAAATTCAGAGCACTTTCTCCCAGGTGGAAACACAGGAAGGGAGAGAAAAATGATAGGAAAGGCATGCTTACTATCTTATCTTCACTAGTACAAAGCACCTGAGTACTGATATCCTTTCATGTGTTCCAGTTTTACACACAGGCTTTTAAACACTTTCCTCTCCAGGCTGAAGGTAAGGAATAGCATTTCCAGAAGGGGCACTTGAGACAATTGGGTGGTATTTTAAAGGATTTACAGGAAAACTCAACTGGACATGTCTTAGCATTGTGCAGATATCCATGCTTTCTACATTGCTTTTTCTATCAAGGTTGCAATGATATTTTACTCACAGGGATGGGCCATTTTTGTAGATGGATATGACCTGTATCTTTAGGACAGAACTTTAGCCAGGTCACGGTTCTAGTGCTTGTAAAGCACTAGAGCAGTGATTTACAAGCACTAGAACTGTGACCTGAAAAAAGTTTTACTGGTTTACTGTGTGGGTTTTGTTTTTTTTGGGGGGGGGGGTTTCATTAAACTCTGCTTGAATTTTAAACTGTCTTAATGTCATTTGGAACCTAACTTTTGCAATAGCATTTACAGAGTAGGGCACTAACTGCAACCATGCCAAGTTGTTGCTTGGCAGTCACAATAATTCTACACTCACAGAGAGGGGAATGAAACATACAAACATTAAACCCTTGTATTGCAGTAATAAATCAATACTAAATCAGCAATTGCAGTTTGTAACATTTTAACACTAAGCTATCCTGCCTTTGCATTTTGACATTTTGAGCTATATCTCCCAGTTTGGCTTAAGGACAATATGTTTAAAAGCCACATCTGGAATGCCTCCTGGCAGCAATTTTTAAGGAGCATCTACTTCTTTGGGGCAGGGTGACAAACCTCCCAAAAGCAAACACTGAAAAGAATGTGTGCTGGTATGACCATGGCCATCTTCTGACCCAGCAGTGACGTGTGTGTCTTTCTCAGCCCAGTGGGTTTTTTCCAGTAACTCGGTGTACTGAAGGGATTCATCCTGGGACATTGGACAAGTGTTAACATTCATGTGGAGCAGAGCAGCTTTTGATGGTGTCCCCTCTCTTTCACCATTTGTCCTCATTCTGAACACCATTCATCCCACCAAACACTTATTCTATTGGCCTATTTGTTCCCTGGAAACAGAGCAAAGTATCCTTAACCAGCACAAAAACCTTGCATAAAGAATTCTTCAGCTGAGGGAATGACACACGTTCTTACCACATCATATGTAAACAAAAGATAGGAGTAGGCTGTGATAAAACTGAAGTAACATCATTTAATACTAATATTAATTATCATTACTATAGTAATGATAATTAATATTAGTACCTCTAATCTGCACCAACACCAGGCACTGTTTTCCCACAGAACAAAAATGTGGGTAATTTCTGCCCTGAGGAGTTTACCTTAAAATTAAATGTTTTTCCTGAGGGCCTGAAATGCCATTAGTTACACATTTGGGTAGTGGCAAGTGCAGGGGGACCTAATTTAATTGCAGCCTTTTAGATATGTGTAATATAAATTTTAAATAATGTAATAATTGTAATAATTGTTCTGACAGAAGACAGTGCAAAACCATTTTTCTGTGTCTATAGGCTAGCAGTTCTTTTGGAAATTAGGGATTTTGGAACATGGAAAATGAGCTGAAGTGATAATTGAAGGAAGCAATAAAGCATGAATATGCTAAAATAGGGGATGAACTTGTAGACTCTGGGTTTTGTAAAAGGAAAATATGCTTTCTCCAGAGCATTTTTTTTCTTCACCTTGGGAAAAAATGCATATTTTAAACCTCATTGCTTGAGATTTCTGGATGTCCTGAGGAGACAAGGCCACGGCAGTAGAGAAGGACTGGAGTGCCAAAAGGACACAGGCCTTTCCCAGCTCTGCCGGCTGCTCCTCAGAGGCAGCTCCAGATGGGCAGAGCCGCTGCGGCAGCAGCACTGGCTCAAAGTGGCTTTCAGGAAGGAGGGACTCAAAAAGTTTTTTGAGGGGAGGAGGACTTGAGAGGGAGCACTGTAGTTACCAGGTCTGTGGTATCTGGGGCATGCTCAGATTCACAAACTTCCTATTTATATATCCAGACTTGCAGCTGACGATTTAACAAAATAATTATCAGAGGTTTATAAAGGCTTCTACCCAAATTTGTGGTGGGAGTGAAAGTACAGTTGAGCATTCTAAAATGTCAGAAAGCAAATATGACTATGGTGGGGTTGACTTCCAACATGGCTAGGCTCATGGCCATCCTTCACCATGCACTGCTGTGCTGAGATACCACAGCCACTGAAAACAAAGCAAGGAAGGAGCCTGCTGGGAAATGGAAAATCCCTGGGTTGGGCCATTACAGACATGCCCCAATGTGTTTGTGCTCACTGTGTGGGGCAGTGTAGATGCATCCCAAATCTAAATTCCTAGTGGCCTCTTGTGACTACATGCCATCTCGAGGGAACACCTGAGTTAAAATGGCTAGTTAGTATTATTGATCCAGAAAGGGGTAGAACCACGTGGCAACATGATTCATATTGTTATTTAATTTTTACTGTTTACTGTTGAAAAGCCTCAGAGACAGTAAGGGGGAGCCTAACCTAAGGAGCTGAATGAACACCCTAGCAGACAAAGGGATTAATGCTGGGTTAGCATGGCACTGGATGGCATATTTTGGGTCACTCATATAACCTACTGGGGCCATAATCAAGAACAACTGCTCAGAAAAAAAATCCTGGCATTAGTGTGGCAAGCTCAGTGGGCATCACTGTTGAACAAAATGCTAGTGGGAAATTAAAAATCAGTCTGGAAATATGGTAATTCCCAAAGGTTGGTTATTTGGTACGGCATGAGTACTTTGCTCAGTTCGGGGAGCTCAGCTGCAAAATAGATGCAGAAGGCACAGAGATCATCTGGAGACAGGCAATGCAGATGATTAGAGGCTGAGAGAGAAAATTTTGTATCTGGGTGGCATGAAGAAAGGACATGATAGAGCTTTATAGAAAATAATGAATGGCACAAAGAAGATAAATCCTACATTTCTAGACACCTTTTTTTTCATAATTTAAGAACAAGAGTTCGTCCAGTGGAATTAAAAAGATATAAATTTGAAAGGGATGAAAGGAAATACTAGCTATTAAAGTGAAAGCATTCACTGTTACATGAGATTAAATTTGGAGAAAGGACTAGATTGTGTAAAATGTGTAAAGGGATAAAAATGTTAATATTTCAATGCATAAGCCTGTCATAAAGCCAGAGGGACAGGGAAAGAATTAACAGAAACTCATCTTTAGGCAAATTATTGAATTTCCTGAAGCTTCTTCTGAAGCATTTACTTCTGATGATTAAAGGGAGAGGCTATGCCAACAAATGATGCTAGTTCTCATTTGAGATGCAGATTCATGTTTTTATCCAGGAAGGACTAATGTCCCACAGCCACAGTCACCCATTTATGCCCGAGTGAACATCCTCTCCAACTGCACACTTGGGTGTTTCTTTTTCCACAGTTTGCCGAGGACAACACTGCTGGGAAACCGCAAAATGTTCTTTTTAAACTCATTTGCGTTAAACTCATTCCCTTCAGGGACTCAGGTATCTAAAGACACATCCACGTGACAAGTGCAGATCTGTATTTGTATGCTCCATGATCTAAGTAATCCTGCAAAGCACCCTCCCATTCCAGTTTGAAAATCTCTTGATTACTGGTGCTAGTAAATTGCTGTGTGCTCATACTCAACGCAGCTCAGGGGTACATTGAATATGTGACCAATTAGTGTTTCTTCAAACAGATGCAAACTTACTAGGTGAAAGCCAACAGAAGCTAGGTTCTTCAGAGACAGAATGTTTCCATTTAAAAAGAAAGTTACAATCCCCAGACAATGAAATTTTCACTTCAAGCCTTGCAGCCATTAGTAACACGAAACTCCCAACTGGAGACGTTAAGAGAGCTTTTTCCCCCCCATAATAATATAGATTCACTCATTTTAGATATGTATTTTTCATATTCAGTACAACAACATGCTAAATGTGCCTGGCAAACAGAGAAGGGACTTCATATATCTTGGGAAAGATGACAATGTGACAAGAACACTCATATCCAAGATATGAGTGTTCAGCCACCTGAAAACTACTCATAACTCACAGAGAATTACTTATATATAAACCTGAATTATGCTTATATTTGATAGTGAATTATGATGCAGTACAGAGCCCTACTACACCTGTGACATTCTGTCCTAGTTTCAGCCAGGACAGGGGTAATTTTTTTCAGTATCCTGGAGGGGGCCATGGCCAGACCCTAATATTATTTGGTAACACCTCACATCATTGCCAGGGGCTGGGGAAAGGGAATCTCTTGATTCCAAGGAGAAAGGCATCCTTTTCTGATTGGGTGAGAAACATGGTTGGGAAGAGCTGGTCAGTATTTATTGTGGTTTTCCATGTAAGTGGTTTCTTTTTCTTATAACTTTTGTTATTAATATTGTTGCTGTTACTGTTTGTTTTCTTATTTCATTGCTGTTTCCAGAAAATTGTCCTTACCTCAACCCATGACCTTTCCCTTCCATGCTTTCGTTCAGAGCCAGGGGAAGGGGGAATGAGCGGCAGCTCACTGGTTTTAGTGGGAATACTAAATTGGAGAATACATTCCTAAACCACAACACTGTCTCACTCTTTTATAAGCTACATCACCCTAACAAATCCTCAGGCTCAAGCTTTCAGTTTAGTACATGGGAATCACAGTTTTTTCAATGCTTATTTGTGTGTTACACCAGTCTGAATTGTTCAAGTAGATTCACCAAACTGTACTACACTTCAACAGATTCAAAATGTGCCCATCTTTTCTTCTACCTTGCACAAAAATACCCAATTGCTGGTTCACAGATGGAGTCTGTGCAGCAATTTGGTACCAGCAATGGCTGTTTCCCTTCACATTTCCCATCCACATCACAAAATGTGATGGCACAGTTAAAGCAACCACAGAAAATGGTAACAATTACATTTCAGTAGTCTTTTGCCATCAACACTATCTATATAATGTTTTGTTCTTTGTTGTTGTTTTTTAGAGTCAGGATGAATTTTCATAAAACTGTTGATGAACAACTACATATCCACCCCTGCCCCAAGCAAGAGTAAGGAAGAAAATAGCAATCTAGTAGTAGCTCAGCTTTCTCTGGGATGGGATTCTGTGTCTGTCAGTGGCATGATCGTGACAGCACTCACATTATGTTAGGTCACAGCTTGGAATCAATGATCTCAAAGCTCTTTTCCAACATTGTTGATTCTTTGATTCTCTAAAGTCTGAAAAAATCAAACCAAGAAAACAAAACACTGCAGCTTCTAAGTTTAAAGCCCTGAAAAATGAGAAGCCAAAGACACTATAGCTTTTCCTTTCAACTTCCACTTTACTTTGAATGTATTATTTTCTATATTACTTTCATACAAAGGAATTGATGATGCATATAGTAAGAAGGCCACTGCATGCAGAATAGGCTGAGTTAATGTTCCTGCATCACTAAGATCTGTAAGCCTTAATAGTAACTTCAATATCTAAATCAATGATTTACCATTAATGATTACTAAAACCAGTTGGTCCTAAACCAAATTTTTTGTGTAATAAATACAGATCTTACGTGAAATGTTCCTTGCCTTGTAGAAAAAACCCAAAACCCAATTAAATTATCTTGTAGTAAAAGTCAATTGGAGAGCCAGAGTAAAAAATGAAAACAGAATAAAATTTTTTGATGAGAAAGTGACTCCAGGATTTGAAGGGAACTTGAGTAAAAGGGAAGTAATTCATAAAAATAGGCTTTAATTGGGGGGAAAAGGTTTTCAAATATTATTTACCATTGAAAGAAGTCAGCTGGTACAATCTAAATTTAATTTGGAGTTTTGCTTCACTCCAACTTACCTGATAAGCACAAAACATAAAATCTGTTTTTATTTGCATAATCAATAAAAGTCTAAGAGTGATTTAGGTCTTTATTCTTCTACAGCTTGTGGTGAGAGCTTAGTATAGATCAGTCATAGAGAGCCTTTACTTTCCAACTCCAGTAATGAGGGTTGTATTTAGGATTGTACATCACAGTGGAGACTTGTAATGTGGAAGGAAGAAGAGAGTAGCTGTCTGAAATAGAATCACATGCAAACAGCCAAATATCTCCTAGGACTTGTGCCACTGCCACAGGCAGCTATTCTATTCCATGCTGGTGGTACTCTACCAAACAAAATTTGGGTAAACCTGGTAGAAGGCAAACTCCTGAAAAGGTGATAACTCTTGCCAAACAAAAGTTATTTTGAAATGGATACAGCTGTTGATAATAAACAGGGAATGGAGTGGCTTCCTTTAGGTGGATCAAAAATAAGGAATCTGCACTTATGGGACATGGGGACATTAGGTTGTGTTTTGAATCTTGTATCTTTTCCCCTGTCGATTCTCTGGAACTGCTGGTAGAGAATGACATTCCGTATTGCACCCAAACTGTTGCATTGTAAACATGAAAGAATTTAATTTAGAAAATAGAATGTTTTAGTCTATACAAAAAAAGCCAACAAACTACAACTAACAACAGAAACTTCTGAAAACTACTTATTATAGGATGCTTCATCTTAAAACATGATATGGCATCTGACATATCACTTATGGGTTTGATGTTTCACTGGCTGGTTGGAGAGACAAGGCTTTTTTATGATTTCATGCATGGCACTTTTAGTTTAGGTGGATGATAAGCTTTGATTACTGCACTGGTTTGCAAGTTTCAGGGAACATTTTATTCATCAGTGGGAAAGTTTCACTGATGTGATGACACCCAAGGTGGAGGGATGCCCATAGGGTAAAGGAATGGTGAAACAGACCCCTGCACAATTTTACACTGAAGAGTTAGAGAACACATGATTTAATACCTACCAGTCCTACACTCGAATTCTCACTGCCTGTAGTCACATTGATTTTGCCTGTATCAATACTGGGTAAGGCTGTAGCACAAGTCCTACCCAGCTCCAGCTGGCAACCCACTGGGCTCTCAGCAAGCAACACATTCCCCCGTTTTTGCTGTAGGGATAGTTGGCATTGACAATTCACTTCCTAAGCTTCCAAAGAGCTAGCTGGTGGCAGAAAAATGTGTTAGTCCCAATACACCACTCTTTTTATTTTGGTCTTATTTGTCAGGGGTGTTCAAAATGCTGATGTCTTGAAGGAGAAAGAAGAAACAAGAGGAGGGACAATATGTCATAGACATAACCAATGCAATTTTTCTAATTGCATTTCCACCACTTTTGCCATCATGTCCTGACTATTTGAAAAATGTATAATAAAATTACTGCTTAATTCACAGGAAAAAAAACCCTAATAAAAACAGGAATTACACAAAGTACTTTGACATAAAGTACCTAAAAGAGTTAGTGAATTCTCTTTTTCTTTTTTAGGGCACTCTTATCCTAGATAGGATAGGATACACACAGACACACACACACACACACACACACGCAGATATATATATATATATATATATACACACACATACATATATATACATATACATATATATATATTTATACATTCCTAATATGAATAAATCCTAACTAATTGATAAATATATATTAAAAAATCAGCCTAGAGGGTTATAGAATATTATAAAATTTAAACTAAAATACTGTGAATCTGGAAATCTGATTCAGGATCATTTAAGGGGAAGTTTCCCACTTTGTTAAGAAAGGAAGAAATTGCTTTCAGGAGATGCATTTTAACATTTTAAAGGACAGTTCCTATTTTTGAAAGCAGCTTAGAGGATTGAAATACTGGAGGAAGCTCCAGAGGAGATTAATTGACAACATGCAGGTGAATGGGTCAATTACACAAACAATCTGATTTAATCAGAGGGGTTTACAGCTTTGTCACTTTACAGAGTAATAAAGAAGTTTATCATATCCTGTAGGTGCCATCAGACACTTTGGCCTGCTACAAGCACGTTGTAATTGCACTTGAAAGATTTTCTATGGTCATTATTAGTATATAGAGTGGTTTCAATGATAGGTTTTTTCTGCAAGGGATAATCAAAGCTAGTAACTTTTTCTCTGCTTTCTCTGCTTACTCTCTTTGCCTGTGAACACATCAATAACAGATTTAAATATTTCAAGGTCAGTGGAGTTAAGCTGACTTTGGAGAAAAATGTGATAATGCTGCAGGCCATCATACTTGTAAGAATTTTTATATAGTTCAAGTGTTTGCTTAGCTACTCCAAAGCCCAGGAGGCTGGAAATGTAGTGAAGATGGAATGACACAGGGCATCACAAATATCTTGGCAGATAACACAGTGTTTTACGCAGAGTATGTGTCAAGCATTTCATAGGTATCTGTGTGGCTCTTTTCTTGACGAGGTGGTGAAGTGGCATTTCAGGAATATCCTCAGTGAATACAGAACTGCAGAACTGCAGTTGTACATATCCATCTGTGCACTTTTTACAGGCATCATTACAAGTCAGATGATACATACGCTGCCTGAGATTGCCCAACCAAGCAAGATAACCAAAAGAGAATAATTTGCTAATTTTCCTCTGCACACCTGCAGTATTACGGCTACAAAATGAAACATGCAGCTTCTTATTCAAAATATGTCTTGAAAACCAAGCCCTCTATTACAATGAAAACTGGCAGAATCTGAAAATGTTTCTAGCAATGAGCAGCTGGTGTGATCAGCTGTAAAATTTTCTAGAAGCAGTACTGAAAATGCTATATTTTTTCCCCCCTTTAAGCAGCATTAGTCTTTGCCTGACTAGCCTCTAGTAAGGCTACACAGGGTGTTGTTGCCACCTAGAGTCAGTTCATCAAAACAGAAGTTCTGCATGCCTTTTTTTCCTCTCTGCTTAAAGCAGAAGGAATCCTCCAACGCACCCAGATACCTCCCATCACCCTGTCACTTAGCCCTGTTTATTTTCCAGTACAAAACAACCCACCACCCAGAAAAGCCCCAAATTCAAAATCTTAAAAACCATAGAGGTGTGTTTCCAACAAGTTGGCTACCTCTATGTGGATTTGTGGAGAATGCAGGGCAGCCTGTAGCCTTACTTTCATCAGGGTCTGCAGAGAGACCAGTTGCACCTATGAGGGATCTTGTCCTTTGAAGATGGAAGTACAGCTCCGGCCTCTTCAATTAATCAGAACTAAAACAAAACTAACTAACTCAGGAGTAACAAGTGCATGGGATGCTGTGCCAAGGCTAAATGTGGAGCTGCTGGGCTGCTTTTCTGGTGGATATTCAGGAGCTAGGACTCCCGTCCCATCCCATCCCATCCCATCCCATCCCATCCCATCCCATCCCATCCCATCCCATCCCATCCCATCCCATCCCATCCCATCCCATCCCATCCCATCCCATCCCATCCCATCCCATCCCATCCCATCCCATCCCATCCCATCCCATCCCATCCCATCCCATCCCATCCCGATCTCCCCTTTTTTCCCTTCAAACCAAACAGCCCACATATCATTGGTTTTAGTCACGCAGAGAAACACAGGGTCAGGAAAGAAATGAAATGTGGATATGAAAATGAGTGGAAAATAAAGTCCCAGTAAAGGTTCAGCAAAAGGTGCACATTCACAAGTCTTCTTTTATGCAAGTAGAGTATCTACTTCTACACTGTACAATTAAACTTTTACTTCTGAAACAAAATCAGTTTATTAGCTTCTTTGTTTGATTCACATTAATTCCCAGACTAGTTGGGAAACAGAAACTGAACAGAATTTTGACAAAGATTCCAGTATTATTCTCACTGTGTTCATTTTTTAATAATCTTTACTAGAAAAAGAGCTCCAAACATGAGCTTTTGTAATCCATAAGTGCTTGACCAGACATTTCACAAAGAATGTCTGGTCACATTTCACCTCCTTGACTCAAAACTTTAGAAAGGTAAAGTATCAGGACAGATATGTAGTGAGGGTGAAGTGGTGGTGGAAAAAGTTAGGAAGTCATCTCAGTAGAAATTCACATTTTCCAATGCGTGGGAAAAATATTACAGATCTGTATTGAAAAACTGTATATAAAAGTACAAAACCAAGGGCTTATGAAAAATATTGGTTCCATCAATTTCTTCAGGCTGAATATGCTTTTCAGAGCAGATTTAGAATCCTGCCAGCCGAGATTACTTTTTATTGACATTTATCACTCAGAACCATCAAGAATGATTTATAATATAAATATTCTGCTTCCACCACCAGTAAGAAATGTCTCAGTCATGGCATATGTAGCTATGTATTGAAATACTTTTGACATTTTTAAATTAATGTAATTCTTCTTTTTTGCTGAGGGAAGTTGACATTTTCACCAACCACTGTTGATAAATATTCTGTTTTCTCCTGGAAACACGGCCAGGCTTCCTATGACTTGTAATTCCCCATGTCCATTTGACAAAACCACTCACACTGACTAGCTAACTGTTGCTCAGTCTTTAGATGAATAGCAATAAAACTCTTCCTGAAAAAAAAGGATTTCTTTTTCTTTCTCCATTCATCCCCCCTCAAATTGCCCATTCCCTTTCTGAAAATAAGCACACTGGAATTTTAATTTAGGATACAGTTTATGGAATAATCTGTAAGGAGAGATCATCACAGACAAATAACACATCCACTGCTTGTTAGGATGGCTTTGTCATTTTGAACCTTTGTGACTCATTGGTTTCTCTTCTGCTTTTGAAATACACAGAATAAAGTGCAACACCCAGACCAATTCAGAGGGTGAGGAGGGAACACAAGGAGCTTTTCAGTAATTCCTCCTGGCCATGCACAGCGACAGATCACAGCTTTTATTTCACTGATCTGTTTTCACTACTCTGCTCAGGGCCAGCATGGACCATTAAGAAGGGAGGATTTTTCACCAACATAATTGGCACAGCTCCCCGAGGCAACCAAGCCTCCCAAGGAAGAAAGAGAGTTCTTGTCCTTGTCATGAGCACCGTAATTTTAAAGCCAATGGCAATGAGATTAGTTAGATGAGGTGTTTTACAATAAGAGTACAGTGACCCACAGATATGGCAGTGCCATTTCAGACTTTATTGGAAAGAATCTTAGGTCTTGTGAGAAATGTACTTCTTAGAAGGGCAGGACTGTAGGCATGGCTGGTAGTGAAAACCACTCAACTTGTAACTCTGCACTGAAAGCTGCCAGACCACCTTATTGGAAGACTTGGAATTTTCCAAATTATACCATACTGTGTGTAGAAAACCAGCTGCTATCCTCCAGAGGACAACAAAACAAATTTTTTCAAACTTGTATTTCAGTAGTTGGTAAAATTTAAATAAAAATAAATATAATTTACAGTTCATTTTATAAGCCTTCATTACCAAAATTGAGAACTCATGGAGCAGTCTGTTTGGCTAGTTTGCTGAGGAAGATTGACCTTTGGCTCAGGTGTGCTCTCTAGAGTACATTTAATCTGCCTTATAGGAAACATTCAAGCAGCATCTGTTCTTTCTCAAAAATGCATGAACAAGTAAACCAAAACTCAAATCAATATAAAATGTAGATCTCATTATATTTTAAATAGTCCTAAGGAGAAATTACTCACAAATGTTTATATCTAAACCTTGAACTTGCCTGAGAAGCAAATACTTTCATCAAACAATAAGGCTTTTTTGCTATTGGGAAACTCAGCATGAATCAGAGTAGCAACGTCTGCACATTCAAGTCTCAAAATAAAAGATGGGGAAAAGGGACAGAGTGAGAGGGGATTTAATTTATAAAATGTTGGAGAAGAGAAACATGATAATTGCAACTTTGAAAGATCTTGAATTTGACTTGCAAAGCAAAACCCTTTGTCTCTAAAGAATATTTATGTGAGCCCTCATGCCAAATCCTGACCCTTCCATCACTCCTTCCCAGAGAATAGCATCAAGCCATGAAGTTTAAGCAATGGCCACTTCCTTCTGAGTTTCTTTACCTTCTCAGGCTCTTAGTGAGGCAGACTTGTGCAGAAATGAAACATAAGCCTCATAATGGTACCCATTTCTCTGATTTTAATGTGATTTTAAAATCTGTGTTTTTATAAACTCAAGTGCTTTCTTAATACGGTAATGCTTTGTGTCTGTCTCTGTCAACATTTGTACAACCAACTAGCTACTCCTAATAACTTCTGAATCCACTGGGCAATTTCAGCTAAGATTATTAGAGGAAGAGTGGTTTGAAAAATATCAAGTTCCTACCAGTTTTGTGGAAATAAGTGGCTAAGGAGGGCAAAAGAATGCATTAATGCTCCCCATGGAAGTGCAGAGGTAGAAGCTCACCCTTTATTAAATGTGTGATTATCTCACTGAGCAGCAGCCATTAGTTGTGATTCTCATGGGACTATTTGCCATTTATTAGCTGCTCCTCTTACAATGCAGGGATTGCTGTAGCCAGAGGAAAAGCAAATTTCCAGAAGCAGTCCAAAGCTGGGACCAGGTGTAAGGCTGGCATCTTTTTATGCTCTGCAGTTGTCATTTGCTCCATGGATATTCAGAGAACATGACCATGGTAACAAGGAGGAATTTGATTACAGGGAATTAAGCTTAGTTTTGCAACTCATTTGCTGGAGTAGGTTTTTCTCCAGTTCCTTAATATGCAGAGCAGAGATGATTAAAAGTCTCAGACTTGGCCAATGACATTGTCAGGATCCCAAGGGCACCACCAGCCCTGCTTGTGCTCCAACTTTCCTGGGACTCCCTCAACTCTGACCAGGGGCCAGGACCTCATTTCAACTCCTCCAGGGCTCTACCCCACCATGACCAGGGACTAGGACCCTGAACTGACCCAAAATGTCACAGCAGAACCAGTCTCCAGCTCCCCACAGCTCTGCCCTGCCTGCCATAGGCCCATTTCCATCCCCATGGAGATGCTGGATGCCTGGAGCCAGGGCTGGAGCTGCCTGAGGCTGGGGCTGCCTCTCCTCAGGCTACCCTGCTGCTGCCTCCCTGGGATTTCTCCTTACCCTTGTTGCACCCTGATGGCTACTGTATGAAACTACCAGTGCTCTTCTCTGAACCATGCCATGGGATCACTTCCCACCTGGACCACTCAGTCTGGCATTCAGCTCCCCAGAGGAAAGGAGGTGCCAGAAGGACAAGCTTACAGGGCTTCTGAAAACCTTCTCCATCCTTCTGGAAGCTAGGAGACAACAAAGGAGTTAGTGAAAAGCAGAGAGAAGGAGGTGTAAAGACAAGAAAATTGGATAAATTGGTGTCAAGGCTCTCCTGGTGATCTCTTAGCCACTTTTGGTGCTTGTCTGGTTACGCTCTGGTGGCTTGGGAGGTTTCTGACCTCAGCTGGTCACTTATTCAACTAAACCTGATAGGGATCAAGAGGAAGACGCCTTGGCCACCACAGTCCACCTCCCAGTGAACTGAATTAGCCACAGACACCTCAGTTATGTCAATATATCAGTCTGGTGCCCATGGTGTGGGCACATCACTACTTGTGACAAGTCAGTGACAGGGCAACCACATGTGGTAATGGGTGAGCACCTTGGACCAGGAGCTTCTTAAATCACCTCAGCATGACCCCCCAGAGCCTGAGAGCCAGGGCTCCCAGGACACAGGTCACTTTAGTATCTTCACATATTTGTCACTCCTTCCTCTGCTAAAAGGCTGTCAAGTTGTCTCTGCCCACTCTGCCGTCTAGTTCTATTAGAGGAGCTGCATTTGTCACAGCTCTAGTGAAAACTTTCCATTTTTCATTTCTCCATTTCTCACTGCTCATCCTCCCACGACACGTCGTCACCTGTTTCCTCAGCCTCCCCCTCAAGAAACAGTGGTTCCCCTTTCCATTCCTTCAGTGCATCAGCAGGCTTGCACAAGTTTTGCTGATGACAGCTTGTGAGCAGAGCCCTAGGCTGGAGGAATGAGGGAGTCCGTAGGAGCTGAGTGTCTGGGAGAGTGTTCTACTATTTTGAAGAAAGCGGTTCCCAGAGACTTTATGGGAGCTCTCATGAGTGTGCTCCCTTGTCTAGATGTCCTTGTCCCTCCCCTCCAGGCAAGCTAGGCTCCATTCTAGGCTCCATTCTAGGCTGCCTCCCACGAAGCTGCTGTTCCAGTGGCAACAACACACATGGTGCTTCGCAGTCTTTGCTGGGTGGTGTTGCTCCCCATTTTGCTGGGTCTTGCTTTCTTCCATGAGTGTGGAGCTCTCAGGCAGTAGATCTTTTCTTTGAAAGCTAAAACAGAATGAAGGAGCAACTGTCAGTATACAGAAGAAATGTAACCAAAAGGAATAAACATATTCATGGAATTCAACCACAGCAGTGATTATAGTATAAGAGCCTTAGTTTCCAAGTCACCATTTCTGACTCCTTTGGAATGCCTCTGCCCAGGGCAGTTGAATGAAAGTATTTGTAAGAATGTCCTAAAAAAATGAAGATCCAAAATGTACCAGAGGGCAAAGCAATATAGCAGTATATTCCAGCATCCCTTCCACTTCTCTCTCTCTAGATGTCAATGACAAGGAATAAGAGAGAAACCAAAGACTCACCATGGGATCAGAGCAAGTCCAGACTAGTGGTGCTGGGAGATATAAAAGGAAATCTGCCAGAGGAGGAGTTTTGCCTGTCCCCTTCGTTTAGGCATTCGAATGGCTCCTCCCTCAGGGATCAGTGCCTGGAGCTGGGTACAGAACCCATCAGACCCCTTCTAATGTAAATCAGCAGTGGCTTTTACAGAATGAGTGGGCAAGGCATTCTCAGTTTGCTCCACTGACCACTGTGAATCATTTCTGTGCATGGGTAAGGCAATCCAGTGCATCCAGTGCAATTAGCCCAGCATCCCAGTCCTTTAGGCCATGACACCTGAACTACAGGATTTCAGGGTAACACACAGATGCACTGACAATCTCTTTCGGATCAGCACTCAACAGGGAACTCCAAGCTGATCCCAAGCTGCTGAGGTGGGGAAAGGCTCTGTGAGTGGCAGTCTTATCTGGGGGAGGGACAGAAATGATCTCATATCTTGAGGGCACATTCACTTTTGCAGTGAGTTTTGAGGAAGATACAGCAGTAGATGACCCCTGGTGCTCTGTCAGGCATACATCCATGTGGTTTTGTGATACCAAAAAGAACTGCATGCTGATTAGACTGCTGGATGTAATACGTGCTTGCTGGATGATGTGGAAAATCTGGGCAGGTTTTTGGAGGAGGCTTGAGAAAATCTCCAGACACAGCGTATGGAGCAAAGGCCTCAAGAAGGAAGGAGACAGTTTTGGGGGCAAAATGGGTGCAGTCAGATGGCAATTTGGAGGCCAGGAGTTCCATAGTAGCTTCATCTGAAATGCCTCCAATACCATGAGCAGAGCTGAACTGGGAGAAACAGAGACAAGCTGTCAATGCCTGGCTATGAACCAGCTGAAGACAAAGGATTTGAACTTGTTAGAAAAAGGGAAGCTTTCATTATGCATGAGTCAGATTCTGGTAAACTAAAATAAAACCAGTGGTGGCACCTATAAAGATATTAGGAGTTTTTTTTTTTTAGATTGAAGGAAGGGAGAAGCTGGCAAGTGCTAAAACAGGATTTAGGATGGCACATATTCAGAGCAGATAGTCAGGAAAACTTTATCCTCTGCTGAATAACAATAATTTGGTGAAACTTTAAAAGGGAGAACAAAGAATAACCAAACAAGAAAAATCTCATAGTATAGCAAAAGAAAAAGAAAATCTGCATTTTTTTAATGAAAGCTAGAGGTCTAACAAATAAGATGACTTTAAACAGAAACTTGATGGGAAGAAGACAATTGAACAGATGCTTTAGAATTGGGGTACAAAGCATAAAAATAGAGACAGAGGAGGCAGAATCAGTAGAGAAGTGGTAACATATATTAAAGAAACCTTTGTGCCAAATCAAAGTAACATGCTAATTTTGTTTACAAGCAGCTCAAAACCTATGTAGCCTGACATTTCTGGCCTAAGTCAGAAATATGACATATCATATTAGTATTCAATCAAATGTCTGTATCTATTACATATTGAGGGAGATGGGAGTTGCTGACAGAGCAAGAAATGCAACAATAGCAGCAGGTATCAATTTCCTACTTGTATATTGGATAAATGTCACACAGGGGATTGATGCTCCATAAAATGAAAATATTGTTTCTGCATGAAAGAGGATACAAAAGAAGAAGGAACTTTTTATGTTAGCCCAGAGCAACATGTAGAACATGGTTCAAAATGCCCCTGCTCGACATACTTAGGGAACAAAACAAAACAAAACCAAACCAAAACAAAACCAAAAAAAAAAAAAAAAAAAAAAAAGCCCAGACTGCAATAGAATTATGTAAGAACAAGGAATTTTGTTAAAAATAAGCTAAAATGGATGCCTAAAGGCTAAAAAGTTTGCCTGGTGGCTATTTAAACATAGTGTGTAGGAATACATTTTTTCCTCTTCTATGTATGGACAAAGACTTTGGAAAAAAAAAAGCTGACACAGTTAACAGCAGGATAAAGGAATTTATTAGAAGCAGAAGACTTCCTTCACAAAATAAAAGTTGTGTCCAAGAACTGAAATTAGAAAGGATCATAAACTCTGGCAAGTTAAATGAAAACCACCACAAGGTCATCTATATAGAAACCCAGCAATCTTCCTGAAGATTTAAAGGTCCGTCAGTAAGGAGTCTGAAAGAAATTAAGGTACCATGGGACAACAGAGAAAGCCTTCACTTGAATAACCTGTTAAAAAAGGAGGGTAAATGGCCATCGTCCACATTTGAGGGAGGTCTCTAGTGACGCTGGAAGGGGTTTTGTTCTTGGGCTCCTGCTGTTTAACCTGTTTATAAATGAACTGGAAAAGAGGGCATATGGTGAGAAGACAATCTGGTGAAGGCACAAAGTTATTAACCATAGCAGGGGAGTTGCCTTAACTCGTTTCAGGCTAGACGAGTATTCTGTTGAGGCATCAGCAAATGTCTGAGCTCATCTCATGCTCTTCAAAAGGCCTGGAGAAAGCCAAATGATCATGAGAGACAGCAAAGGAGAAAAGAAAGGCAGATCAATATCAAAAGGTCAGGAATGTACAGATAGGGAAGCAGAGGAGGATGCATCCCACCCTGAAGGCATCCGAGGAGCCAGTGGACAGTTGTCCCTGATGCTGTGCTGGCAGAGTTCAGAGGAAAAGGGAATGGATGTAGGCACCATGGTCACCAGCACTCTTCATGAGGCTTCCTCTTTCTTCTGCTGGGGATGGTGGGGGAAGTTGATCAGGAAATCCCATGACTCAGTGGGACCACAGATGGGGAAGGTATTAAAAAAAACCCAAACAAGAAGTCTGGAAGATGCCAGGAGAGGGGCCACAGCTTGGCACAGTTGGTGTGTGAACATGGCTGTGTCCCTGGATGGCACACAATGGTCAGGGCATCCCGTGAGGCTTGCTGTCAGCAAAGGCTGCTCCCAGGTGTAGCTCCTGACTTGCATTCCCTGTGGGCCATGGAATCAGCTTGGAGTACAAGGTGACCTACTGGGATCCCTAACTTCTTCCAGGGTAGGAGATCCCATAGAATGTGTCTAGGGAAGTTGTACAGGCAAGAGAAAAGAGAGAGGAGCTCCAGGAGGAGTAAACATTTCCACAGTATGATTTAGGGGTAGACATGCTGAACTTTAGACCTCTAGTAAAACAGTGCCCAGGTGTGTGTAGAAAGGAGATGCAAGATCCAAGAAGGACCTCTACAATGCAGGGACTGTATGGAGACTACTGTTGCAAAACTGAGTAGAAATGTCAGGAGCAATAATCTGCTCTTTACCTTCTGGAGAAGGCAGCAGGGATGACCCCACATGTAGGGCCAGCAATGTAGAGTACACTGAAATCTGCAAAGATTTCTCTCCAACAAGGTGCAGCTTCAGAACAGCCTCATCCTAATTCTTGCAGCTGTGTGTATAGACTTGTGATAATCTCTTGCTCCTTTCTTGCCTAAACTAATTCCTAATTCCTAAACTCCCAGGCCAACACTATCTAAAGAGGTTTCTGATTTTGGATGCCTCCATTTTGGATCTGTTCTTTTGGTCACCCTTCAATTTCTGCTTGAGTATGCTTAATTCCTACTTTGACAAACAGGGCTGGCACATCTCAAACAGCTCACTCCCAAGTCCAGGCATTTCAGAGGACTGCCTGTTTGTGTATAATTAATTGGGTGTTATTTATTGATCTGGCAGCAGCAGTCAGTCTGTAGTACAAAGCTCTGTGCTCCCCACCAGGTCACAGTTCCAGTGCTTTGATTTCTCAGTATTGCTGGATCATTACTGTTTAAATAGCAAAGGCAGTCCCTGACCCAACATCTGCCATAAAGGGGCAGAGAAGAGAACTTGTCCTTAAACTTTCCTCACTCCAGTTTGTGAGTAATCTACATACCTCTCATAAGCTGCAGCCTGGGAAGTCTCAGTTGCTTTTACTTGCTGGTGTGGGCAGTGTCAAGATCAAGGCATGACAGGAAAATAAACGCCGTGGCTGCAGCTCTGCTGGGCCCCTAAAAATACATGACTGCTCTGCTTTTGTGGCTGTGGATTCTTCTGTCACTGTTCCTTAGCTGACTTTGCAATGTTACACACACTATATTATTTAAAAAACAGTTGTCTGCTAAAACATTTAGCAAAAGGCTTCCAGTTTTGCTAGCTGAACTGAAGCAGACAATTTTTATTGCTGCACAGGAGATTCATAATAATAAATAAACAACTCCCTTCACCAGAGACTTTACAACAGACATGAAGCACCTGGGTGGACCTTATTCACAGCAGGAGCTTAAATGAGGTGGAACAAATGATATTTGATAATCATATCCCAAATACAGAAAAATCTGTGCCTTGAGAAAAATGCTAAATGCTCTTTTGACACCTTTGTCTTAACCTTTAAACCTTCATTGTGGAGGAGAGCTCTGTATTCCTTAGGTAGAGACCTAAGTTTCTGGGTTCCTGTAAATGCTGTGCTTCCTGATGAAGTACCTGGGAGAAAACACATGAAATAAGCATTCTTATATCTTTTGCAGCCACACACTGGAGTGAGAAATCAGGAAAACTCTGCTACACTAGGGATGAGGGATGTAGTACCTACCTGGTTCGAGGAAACAGGATACGATTCCATGAGCAGCATTTCCAAGGCTCTATCAACACTGAAAAAAATATACAGTCTTGACTTTTTAACCTTATCCTATGAATCCATCCCACATCCTTGTGCTTCTAGCCTCATTTCCCACAGAGAATGAAATTTCTGTGATCGTGCCATCTGGCTGTCTATCAGCCAGTATGTTCGGAACCTGCTTTCTATCAAACTGACAGAGGGATCGAGGCTCAAAGAGAATTAAGTGCCTCCGAAATTCACGAAAATCAGCAGCTGGGTCAAAGATGAGGATCCAAATGAGCACCCTTGCTAAGGGAAAGGTGGGCAGAAGGAAGCAGTTTTACACAGTTTTGCACTCAACAGAGCAGATGCTGCTCCTTCCTCAGAGAGATCAAGGGCTCACGGCTGCTGTGCCGAGCGCTGCAGGCAAGGGAAGGAGAGCAAAAGGCAACGGGACACGCTGCACAAAGGCAGGTCTCACCAGGTCCACAGAACAGAGCATTTAATGATAAACTTCCACTTGTTCACGTATCTGCACAGCTCCTGCAGTTGCTGAGGGCCCTCCAAGGTGTGGATGTGTTTCTCATGGAGAAGGCTGACAGGCAATCACTCCCTCTTCACTCCCACACCCGGACCCGTGCCGCAGAGCTCCCGTTGCTTCCACTGCTCAGTGAAACTCAAAGCAGGTTCCAGGGCTCTGGAGACAATAGACTTGATCTCTGAAACCACAGAAAGGATATTAAAAGTTGGGATGGAAAGTACAGCCCAGTTCAAAGTTTCCCTAAAGAAAAAAATCCCTGCCAGGGAAAATTTAGAAACCAAATAATTTCTCCTTCCCTAGCAAAGGGAGTTTCAGCTTTTGTTTTTCATATCTTGCTCTCCTGCTTCATGCAGCGTGCCCTGGAACAGCAGCTGAGCTTGCAAATACTTCTGGAGGAAAAGGGCTGTTTTGCTTGAAGTTATGCCTGTCCTGGAGGGAAAACCCACGTGTTTTTAAGAGTCCAGTGTTTTAACTAACTGAGGAAGAATGTTGTTTAACATCACCTTGGCAAGTGTGTGTGTGGCATGTACATTTCCCAGTGCTGCAGCCTGGCCCTTTACTCTTACCTTCATTGCGCTTCTGTGCGGGCAAATTTGTGAGCCCAGCCTCAGGCTTGCCACAGCCACCCTGGCTGCTGCTGGCCAGGCCACCAGGGGAAGGACTGACCCACAGCACGGGCAGGAGCTTGCTGTGGTTTGCTCATGGGGCTTTCCTCATGATGAAAAGGGAGACAGAGAGAGGCTGTGGCTCTTGATGGGTTTGTGAAGGGTAAACACCAAGCTCTGCAGGACTCGCAGAAAGAGGCCCTTGGGTGAAAGCTGAGTGCCCTTCTTGGAGATGGGCTTGATGTGTGGCTGACTCGTGGGGGCAGAAAAGTCATCATTTTAGTGAAGAACAGATGTGAAATATATTAACTGGAGCCCTCTTCTCTCTAAGATTTCCTTCAGCAGCCCTCCCCCCCCCTTCTATCTTCTCAAGGATTCTATTCTTTCACACAGGAAAGTGATTTTCTTTCACTCTCAAGAGATCCACTGGGTTTTATATTTCACTTGTACTTTCTAAGTAATTGATTGAGGTCCTGGTCCTTGAAACCAGAAAACGTAAAGAGAAAAATAAAGCATAGAGCCTTTTATATTTACCATTATGGTCAATGAAGATAGAAGCAAAAAGCTTTAAAAATAAGTGGGCTATTTCAACAGTGGCCCCCAGTGAAATAGCTGTTTGACTTTCTTCACAGAACAGACTGGAGTTTCCAAAAGTGTTACCCACCCACAGCATTTACTCATCTGAGTAGGACTTTAGCATGGTGAGGACTTGTCAAACTGACTTCTTCTCACAAAGTTTTCTAGAGGTGATTTGGATTTAGGATGGCCAGACTGGAGTGGCTTCCAGAACCCTGGTTTTCAAAAGGGGCTGACCATACATTCTCCACCCATCAAATCTTAACACCCCCCTCTCCTAAATAGCTCCTCTCCATCATGATCTCAGTAGCCTAAAGACAGCAGCCACAAGAGTTTTCCAAAAATAACATCAGCAACTTTCAGTTTCAGGATTCGTAAATGCTTCTGTAATCGACCTTGGACTTCCTCAAGAATTCTCAAGGGGTAAACAGCTCTCACAGATCACAGGGAAAGGATTTCCCCTCCCCCCTCCAGATATCTAGAGGGGATGTCCAAATGGTTCCTCTTCTGGGAGCTGCCTTGACTTTTTCCACGATGAAATTTTCCAGCATGTAATTTGTAAAGTTATGTCACCCCAGATGCCTTTTTTTTTTTTTTGTCTTGAAAATAACAAAATATGCTAAGAAGAGATAATGTTCTACCTCATGTGTACATGCAGAGTTAAATGTGTAACTCTACTGAAATACAGTTTGTTTGGCTCAACCACGCTGATAAGTCCTGTTTTGCCCTTAGCCCCAAGTCAAAGTGTTTCTGTGGTCTTAAATGTGGTTTCAGAAACGTCACATGATAAGGCCAACCTTTGCACAGGCACTGTTGCTGTCAGAGCTGCAGAGAGAGGGCTGAGAGGGGATTTTCAGCTGGCAAGCCCTTTCCCCTGACATTTTGTCACTCAAGAGAGGCTCATTGAGTGCTGGTTTTGATGGCCTTCACACCAACCCACAGCACCCCTCGGTCAAACCTCACTCTGCTCAGATCAGTACAGAGGGGGAGAAAGAAAAGGTGAAAAAAGGGAGATGAGCTGCTACCACTGCAAGGGCTTCCAGAAATGGGAGTGACCTCACGGATTTAAGGGGAGGAGCCTTGCTTCATACATGCAGGGATTTTCCCTATGACGAAATCCTCTAGATAAGTCTGGGGGATTCCCCAGTCTGCCTTCAGAAATATCCCTCTAGAAGCAGTCCCAGCTTCACTCTGCTCGCACAGTCCATCCTGCAGAGAGGCACGCTGCTGCTGCTCTGTCATCTGAAGCAGGAAAAGCCATGTCTTTGGGAGTCTGTGCTCTGCTCATCGTCCTGTGCAATGGTAAGTGGGCAGCCCTGCAATTTTCCTTCTGGTCTTTTATGTTTGTTTTGTGGGGATATGTTTTGGGAAGGCAGGAAGGACTGTGTAAGCAATCTCTTTTAAAGGTGATGTGTTCCTGTGCTTTGCAGTTTGGTGCTTGATCCGTGGGACTTCTGTGATGATCCCAGATGTTGCTGTGAGGTGTGCTGAGGACGTGGTGCTGCCCTGTAAAGCTCTTCAGGACTCCTCAATCTCCTACCAGACAGTGTCTTGGTATAAAGTAAGAAAAAATCCAAGTTACTTGAGCAGTCTGCTTTGCTTTCCTACCTGATACTGGCTTGTTTTGTACAAAATGAGTTGTTTTCTGCAGAGGAATCCTCCCATGAGTGCAGCAGAGAGAAGGCAGCCCTGCAAACCTTTGAGCTGACCATGGGGAATGGGCCTTTTCTCTGTCATTGGAGATATGGCCCATTTGAGCATTACTCCCTGAATTGCTCTTGGCCTGCTTTTCTATCTAATTATTGCTGACTTCTGTGGATAAAAATTCAGGTGATGCCCCATGCACAACCTGCCAAATACTACTCCAAAGAGGAGTCTTCCAGGATTTTCTTCAAAGCAAAAAAGTGGTACTTAAGCCTTGCAACATCGATGATGTTGCTCTTGTTTAATCCCCTGAAAACAGGAGATGATTTTTTCTTTGAAATAGAAGAACTGAAAAAGTACTTGCTATTCTTTAGGAAGATTTGTCTAGTGGGATGGGCATAAGGGCAGAGTGTGAGCAGAAGGCAGATGGAGAGCTAGAAATTCTGAGTTATCTCTTTGCAGTCATGAAGTAAAAATCGCATCTTGACTGCTCTGACTCAGAGTTTCTCTCTCCAGAGCAGGAGAGCCCTGCTGACCACCTTTGTACAGGAGGGGTTACAGGAATCAATCAGCTAATGGGTAGAAAAGTCCCCCTCAACATTACCAAGATGAAATTTCTAGGAGAGGTAGAACTGCCCAGTGGTGGAAGAGTGGTGGAAGAGGTGACACCATAAATTTGCACCTCAGTGCAGAGCTTCAGCTTATGGTGTAAGCCAAATTAATGGGGAAAAAAGGGAAGGTTTTGTTCTCCTCCATTCCCCACTCCCAGCCATACACTCCTGCTGCTTATCCTGGGTTTTGTTCTCCTCCATTCCCCACTCCCAGCCATACACTCCTGCTGCTTATCATGGGCCACTCCTGGTGGTCCTCTGGTTACCTGTTAAGTCAAAGCTCTGTTGATTGTTATAATAGTGGAAGATCAAACTGTGAATAAAGATTTTGGGGGTTACAGAGTTGAATTACTTTCCCGTGTGATGGTAGAGCAATGGAAGGGAAGAGGAAAGAACCTTTATTTATGGGTGTTGAAAACGGTTAATTTATCTCTGCTGGAACCTAAAGCCACAGCCTTGGCTTCTCAGCAGTTTGGTCAGATACAGTTTAAACTCATTTCCTACAGCAAACCAACAGTGTTTGCCATTAGATACGGCTTCTGAGCTTGAAACTTGCCATGCATCTGATTTTCATTGCTGGTACAACAGTGAGCATCTGCCTACAGACCAGATGACAACTGCACCTTACAAGAGCTGTTGTGAACATCTGACTGCCAACCACCCACCAAGTGCAGCATCATTTTCCAAACTGTTGAACAAAGCACAGGTGGTAAAAAGAGAGGAGAGAATAATGCTTTTGGTTGAATTTTACTATGGGATTTGGAATATGAGTCAACTTTTTTTGTTTGTTTGTTTGTTTTGGTTTTTTGTTTGTTTGTTTTCTGCCTCAAAAACTGGATAAGGATCTATATTTTCCATCCAGATAGGTGCTAATTATTGAAGGCTCCCTTTCTCCCAGTGTCTGGGAAGGGCAGAAATCTCATGGAAGGCAAACCATGCTGTCTGGTGGACCTGGAGGAGTTGAGGAGAAGTGGTAGGGGGTCAGGAGGAATAAACAGAGAGAGGCTGACTGGACCCCAGAATAGACTCCCCCACAGCAGTGTTGGAAGTTGACAAAAACAAAACCAGGCTGAAGTGTGGGGATACTCCAGAAGCGTGTGCCTCTCCAAGTTCAGTGGGAGCTGGGAGGGCCAAACAGCAAACAGCAGCCAAAAGCTATTCCCTGATGAAGAAGTTTAAGGAAAGCCTGTAAACCCAATTCTGTGTTGCCTCGTAGCTCTTTGTTGTTCCACCTGGGCACAGAATGACTGCACATGCACAGCAGGGTGGTATTTGATGATGCCTTTAGTGGGGGCCCTCTCTGGTGCTGCTTCCCCTTGCAGCAGTCACGCTGTCACAGTCTAGACTGCCACTGCACATCCTCTGCCCTGTCCCTATAACCCTCACTCCCTCCATGGTCTCCTTGATCCTCCTGCTTCAACTGCTTTGCTCTGGAATAGACTGGTTTTCCAGCGTCCAGCAGGACAGAACCTCACACTTATTTTCTCTGCTGACACAAAAAGTAGCAAAACTCTAGCTATTGTCAGCTCTTGCCACAGTCCTCAGGGGCTGATGGCACCAAGCATCTGTGTAGGGCAGCCTTCTCTTTGCTTGTCCCACGAGAGAGGTGGGAAGTGGGGACAGGCAGGCGGTGACACCAGCCCAAGCCACAGTTGCAGCCATGTTAGGAAAAGCAGAGCACCAAATCTAACAAGCCTGACTCTCGATGGGGAAAAGCAATCTGGGCTCAGTGTGTTGTGCTGGACAAGCAATACCTCTGCTCATGGGGCTAGCTGAATAGGCAGCAGCTTGAAGATCTTTCTCCTCCCCTCTCTACACTTTGGCTCTGTGCTGCTGTCCCCACTCAACACTGCAAAGGAGGGTGAGGAGATGGTGGAGTGTGACTGGGCTAGCCTAACAGGTAATTACTCTGTTATTTAAAAACAACTACTGAAGGATTAATCAATAAACACCACATATAACCCCAAAGGACTAATTAAAAGGTAATTCCAACAAATTGTATGAAATTTCAGGCTGTAAAGTTCAAGCAGCTGTTAGGTGAAAACTTTTGTATGAGGTCACTTTGAACTGTGAAGTAAATGCAAGCAATTAACCTTTGCTTCTGCTGCTTTAAAAAAAATGATGGTGGCAATGTTATGGGGCTGCTTGTGCAGCTGTTTGCACAGGGTGAATGTTCTGTGAGCAAACCACTCCCTCCCACGTGCACTTCTGTGTGCTCAGACCAAATAAAGGGCCAGTTTGTTACAATTTGCTAAAGAAAAAGTTGTAATTTAAAAGTATTTGCTGTATAGAGAAATAATTTCATAATGGAGTTAATATTCTGGTGTCAAAATCCAACTGGGTGTAGAAAAAGGCTTGCATTCAATTCCTTTGCTTTTGCTAATGTCTCATACTGCAAAAGAAAAAATGGCATGGATGTGTTTGACCTGATGCAGGAAGTCACCTGTGTAAGTTGATCTGTGCAGAATCAGGACCACAGTCAGTCAGCTCAGACAAAATGATTTTTACTTGAAGTAGGCTGGCTGAACACACTGGGGAGAAGGTAGAGCACCAAGTCCTCTTCCAGCCTGGTGCAGCTCTCCTTCCATTCAATATGAGGCCATGGAAAAGAATTCATAGTTAGGACAGTCTTAAAGTGTGGTACGTTTTTAGGAATGCTGGGCAGCCTGCATGCCATAAACCCATATATGAACAGCATGGAAGCTTGCCAGCTGAGAACTGAAAACTAGATCTTTTTTGCTTAAGCACCTAGGCACTGGGAATTGTCTATGGAAATGTTGGTTTGGCTCTCTACAGCCCACCTACTAGACAAGAGTCTGAGTAAGGAAACTTACCTTTCTGCCTCGTAGGGCTGTTGAAAACTGAACAGTTTCTCTTTGTGAAGTACATTGAAAATGAGAGCCACTTCATAGAACCTCATAATTATCACTTTATATCCAGTTTGAAAATCAAGTCTAAACACACACAAATGAAGTCCCAGTAGATATTACACTATTTTCTTCATGTGAAAGCCAGAAGAGTCTTAATCGAAAATAAATCTTGAGGAAGAGGAAAGAAAGCTGTGCTTCAGTGGAGAGAAATCTCTTAACTTTATAGCACTTCCTTGAAAAACAAAAAATTGTGGCAGAATAAGAGAGGGAAGTCATATTACAAAATAAGAATAAACAGTTTAGACATATAATATTGACTGCACCTTCCTTCAAAGGAAACTACTTTTGCTAAAAGTGCATAGCTGTGATATATTAGCATAGGTAAATATTTGCTGTATTACTTCAGCTGAATTTCTAACCTACGCAAAGAAATGCAGTCCAATGCTTCTCAGACATCTATTCATCCCCAAGTAGCTTCATCACATTAATGATTTAGTCAGGAAGGGGCCAGTGGAAATGATTTCATGACCAAAACAATTCTTTTGTCTGACATGAGCTAAGGCTGGATGCCCTTAGCTAAAAAAAAAAAAAAAAAAAAAAAACAAAAAAAAAAAACAACTCAAGCCAAGCCAGATCAACTAAACAATAGTTTAGTTGTTTAGTCTGTGTGAGTGAGTCAAAGGGCTTTTCCAGCTGGCTCATGTGTCACACATAGTTCCTTCACTGTTGTTTTGGGGTTGGGTTTTGGATTTTCTTTCCTCATCTCCCCCTGCTCCCCTCCACACCGCCCCCTTTTTTTGCAGCACACCCAGAGTTCACTCACATGTGCCCACAATTTATGTCTGTTATTTTCATATTTAACTTTGGTATCTCTACATGACACTGTATAGGAACCATATGGATGCACCATTAGCACTAATCAAATGTGGAAGCATTTTTTTGTGCTGAAAAATGCACCTATTAAGCAGTTTCAGCTCAGTTGTGTTTCATTATATGTTGGCTATTGGGCATTGGCAGAATTCTATATATTTTGCTTCAGAAAATAAATTCCTTCTGGCCTTATGTAGATTTTTAGCTCTTTTTAACAGTCAGAAATTTCAACTTGGCCATTATGCCTGGTATGATTTTAAACAAAACCATTTTTACAATTATCTCACCCTCACTAGAAAATAACCTGATGTTAATATGTTCCACCTTTAAACTGACATCAGTTTTGGACCTCAAAAATTTTTGCTGAAATAAAAATTTTCTTTTATGGAAAAAGTGGTTTATATTGGCACTTTGATTTACCTGGAAGACAGTGTACCACTTTAGTGTGGGAAAAGTTTGATGAGGAAAGTTATTTAATGAGGGCAGAGAACACTAGTTAGTGTCAGAACTGCTCACTTGTACATGTTCATGGTGAAATTAAATATTAATTGATTAGTTGGCTGCAAGCACTACAGCATGGGTGAATTGCCATTTTTAGGGTACTGCCATGTAATGCTGAAGCAGTTTTCAAAACAATAGCTAAAACCTAGCCAGCTAGAACTGAGCAAAATGTTCCTCCTCCTTCCTCCACCTTGTTTTTAGTTCTCTGAAAAAGAAACATTTGCTGAAGAGCACTTAAATTCTGAGGGCCTAATTATTCTACCTATTTCTCATTATTTACACATTCAGAGAACAGAAATATATCAGCTCAGTTCTACTTTCAATCAAACATATCCCATTTTAATATCCACTGTTTTTACCAAAAAGCTCCAGGCTAGGAGAAACTTAATAGGAGTCAGTCAACTGACTAGAAAACATCTGTGGGCAAATCACAGCCTCTTTAGATCACGTGTTTCCAAGATTTTGGGAACTAGAATAATTTTCAATTAAATTCTCTAAAAACTGACAACTAGAGCTGTCTCCTCAAGGCTGTGTCCATTTTTGTCCTGAATATCTCAAAGGGTGGAAATTCCACACCCTCTCTGGGCAGCCCATTCCAGTGTTCAACCACCCCTACAGTAAAAAAGGGGTTTTCTATTGCTTAAGTGAAATTTCCTGAATTTCAGCTCGTGCCCATTACCTCTTTTCTTGCCTCCGAAGGCCACTGAGAAGAATCCACCTTCGGTTTCTCTATCCTTCTGTTAATCAGGATGAATCAATAGTGATAAGATGATCCTGAACCTGGTCTCTTCCAGGCTGAACTATCTCTTCCACCTTCTGCTCATGTCAGGTTCTCCAAGATATTATCCCTCTTTGTGCCCCTTCAGTGACTCCCTCAGATCTGTCTTGCCCTGGGAGCCCAGCACGGAGCCCATCACTCCAGGGTGTGTCTCAGCAGGGACTGGACAGAGGTGAAGCCTGAACCTCACTTCAGGCTCTGCTGAAGATATTCTGCCAGGTGATCTCTGAAAGTCTGCCACAGACATTGCTGAAGGACTGTGTATATATGACATTAAGAATAAACTCACATTTTTTCTTTTTTTTTCATTTTTTTAATGGCTAGTTTTATGCAGATAGGCAGAATTATTTTGCCAGGAAGTCCCCGTTCCCCAGCAAAATTCTGGAGGAATTAACCCCCAGCAGATTGCATGCTAACAAGGCCCTTTTTAAGAAAATAGATTTAGTAGAATTTTCTACCTGTTCCCACACAAGTCATCATTTGCCTTTTGAATTTTGGTCAAGTCATTAGCAGCAAACATGGGAGTAGGAATATGCTCCTTTTCTCCTCCATTTGGAGGTGGGGAAGCAGGGGAAGCTGGCATGCTGCAGTTTGCTCAGCAGAGAGGTGTAAGGGACATGAAACACAAATGAAACGTGAGAAGAAAAGATTTTTTTTCACTGATTAAAGAAGAAGATGGTCCCTACACAGGTGGGTTGCTGTCTCTGGCAGTGCTTGCTTTGATCCAGCCAAGCTTGTGTGGAATTAATTAGGTAAAACCCCCAGCATTTACCTTGGGCTGAGTTATCACCTGGAGGACGCTTGGCGTGAATTAGAGCTGGTTTATCATAGAAGCTTGAGCTGCAAAATGACCTGTCCAGTGAGAGAGTCTGCCAAGTAATTCACAGGAGGTGGCAAGCAAAGTGGCATTTTTGTAATTTTAATTAGGTTCAGGGTGGGAAAGAGGTTATCTTGAATAGAGCAAGAGGCAGAATGATGACCTTACTGAACATCTCATGGACTTCCTTTTATACAGCTGGGATATGAAGATGCACTCTGAAAATTTGCTCAGATGTTTTCTCCCTATGTAGAGAATTTTAAAAGGGGGGGGGTGTTTCGGTTTTTTGTTTGTTTGTTTGTTTTTTTCCTAATAAGATAACAGGAGATAAGATTGCTGTGGAAAAAGGCTTGGTTCAGGCATCAGGGAAAAGGTTGCTGTGACCTCTGAGGAAGGGTGGATGCACTGCCTGCAGAGGCTGGAAAAATGCCACCAGATGTCTCTGCAGCCTAAAAAATGTTGGGATGCTGCTGGGCACGCAGCACGCCTGCAGACTGCCTCGCCTGCCCTTGCCCTTCAGTGAAGAGGAGATTTAATGGAGGAAGAAAGGCAAGCAAACCCCGAATTAAACCCACACTTGACCCCTTCCTCCTCCACCTCCCCAAACTCAAGGTTCACAACCCCCATCTGGGTCACCAGTGGTTTCACGGCAAGTGAGGGAGCCAGATTAGGCCACAAAGTAACTTTTTCTTCTGGTTTTGGGGAAAAGCATGTCCTTAGTGCAGTTTCTTGTCGCTGCTTTGCCTTACACAGAGCATGTCTGAGGCAAAATTCCGACAGTCTCGTCTGCAGGGTCACCATCATGGTGCTTGCAACAGCAGCCAAGCATCTTATTGCTTTGGAGGCAATAATCAATCCTATCCCTCACTGTTCCCATGAAATAGGGAAGTTCAATCATTTACCCAAAATCTCACTTGGAATAGTGCACGGTCAGGCATGGGATGCATGGACTTAATTGAGTTCTCCCTTTTAGGAGCAGTGGTGATTGCAATTGCATACAAGAAGGATCAAAGTGTTTTCTCATTCCCAGATCTCAGCCACAAGAATCACACCACCATTTACCACCCAGGACACCAATTATTTATGCTGCCAGTAAATGAAAGGAAAAAACAAATCCAAAAATCCCTAAACAATTCTAATTTTTTGTGTGTAGCTCAGACCTCCTATCTGCAATTTAGGGCAATGCAAAGGGCAGCCAGGCTGGTTCCTTTTATTGCCCTGTGGGCAGTTTTAAATTTCACTGAGGAAGGGGATGGTAAGGGAAGGGAGAGTGGCAAAAATTAGATCTGAGGGAGGTCAACTATATCCACTTAGCTGCTATTGACCTAGTTGTAACCAGAGCTGAGCCCAGCCTGGGTATTGGAATTCCTCTGGCCACATCTCTGACAATGTGCAAGGCCTGAAAATACCTAAATCTCTGTAGCACAGTGAAGTCCCCGGGGTCTGAAAACCACCATACATACTGCTTGTCTTGTAGCTGCTTGGGGAGGAATGTAGTTAGAAAGAGAAGCTGGGGTAAATTTACTGGGGGATTAAGGCGAAGATTCTTCCCTCTTTCTGGGTAAAGTGTGGAAAGCCCCAGGAAATTACTGCTCTGTGTTTCAGTTGATGCACTGAAAACCCCAAAACCTTTCTGAGAAAGAATCTTTACAATTAAGGAAATTTTGTGCCTCAGTCTCATTCCTCAGTTCCTGAAAAGTTCCCCAATTTGCAGTTTGTTTTACACCATTTTAGGCTACAAAAATAGCAATGTTGAAGGGAGTACCAGACCCTTACTTCTCTCCAGACTCTCGAGTGTGCTTTCCTCCTGCAAACACATGAAAGGGAAACCAGATACTCCTAGCCTCAGTATGAGAAAGTTGTGTTAATTTTAATAACTTACAGTGTAACTGTTATACCCTGATGCAGTAGCTATGCTGATAGAAAGTAAGCACCAACATATGACCCAAAAATGTGTCTATTAAAATAAAATAATAATAATAAAAAGCCTTGGCTTACATTAGTTATACCTTTGGCTGAAATGCTGAGCTTTGGACTTATGAGCTGGCTCTGGCTCTGCTGGTCCACAGAAAGATTGAATTCATTACTTGGGAAATCTTTATGGAGGGCATGCTGCCTCGAATCCCAGGGAGCAACTTGGATGAATAAGAATGGACACAGGCTAATTCAAACCCTTCTTCCATCTTTCAAATCAACTTAGTGATTTCTCTCTTCTTTGTGGTTCCCAGCCAGTTGTCATTTTCAGTGCATCCTATCGCCCTGCAGTACGAACTGTTCTGGGAATACACTTCATTCCTCCAGCAGCCTCTCAGCAACGCCAAGGAATGTAGCTGTTCTGGTTACAATTAAGAAATTCAACACACAAATGCTCCCCAAGTGCACCAGAACCTGCTTGTGACCTTCACACCACTGAATCTGAAGGACTCAAAGCAATTTTTTGTTCTTTGGTTCCAGTCATGAGAGGAAGGGAGGGAAGCAGGGTGAGGGGAAACCTCCATTCCTCCAGAGAGGCAGCATGGTTTCAGGGGTCAGCCACACAGAAACTGGCACAGGAACGTGCTGTTTCCAGGGCTGCATTCCCACAGGGAACTCTGGGCTGCGGAGCCACTGGGAGGATGCCAGCCTGTGCATGAGCCCTTGTGCAGTGGCACACTTGCTGAGGTAGCAGGTTTAATTGTCACCACTGCATGGCAGAAGGTGTGCTGGCAGGGCATGCACAGGCAGCAGTGGAGCTTCCCTGCCCGCTGCCATGCTCTCCTGGGCACCTCTGGTCCCCAGGGCCACCACTAAGCACCTGGGTAGGGCTGCCTCCTGCTGCCTCTACTCCATCCCCATGGACTGTGTCTCTTGGTCTGAACTTTTCTGGGGCCTCTGCACAGGCCCACTGAGAGCAGACTCTACCTCTGCCTTCTGTCATGTTGCTCTCCAGGTGAGGCAGCTTAAGAAGTTATTACAGAATAGTTCCGAAATTCCTATTTATAGAGTCCATTTAATCAAAACCTCATATACTTTTGGATTGCAAGTATGAATATATTAAATGGATTTGTGCTTGTGCTCCCTCCTGCCTCTCTTCAGGCTCTGCATTTTCAGCCGTAAGCTGGCTTTAAAATTTTCTTTACCCTAAAACTGAGGATGACACTGTTGCCCAAGCAGAGAAATATATTTGTTTTCCAGATGGCTGGAGACAGCGAAGAAATAGCATGGGAAGTCCTTGATATGGAATCTCATTTTCCACGAGAAGCTGGGGGGTCCTTGGAGCTCTCCAATGACACCTCCTTTTCGCTGAGGATCAAAAACGCAACCGGCCGAAACAGCGGGACGTACAAGTGCGCTTTGGGGGAGCAGAACGGAGAGCGCAATCTGAGCAGCACAGTCACGCTAAAAGTGACAGGTACAGTGCAGAGCTTTGACTGTCCCATGCTCCACGTGGCGTGTCAGGAAGGTAGCAGTTTTAAAACAACGTACAAACACCAGAGCAATGTAGCGCTGTGCTTTACATTTTAGGTTGCCCTGGAATAGAAGAGGACAAACTAAAAAAATACAAAGGCGAGCTCTTCATGCTGACTTGCCTTGGGATTTTTTACTTGCTGCTCATCTTCTTTACTTGTGTAAGTAATTCTCTTTCTCATAAGCAAAGCAACAATACCAACCAAAATACCCCCGCTCATTTTCTCTGCTAGCACTGCTTAAGCACAGCTGGTCTGAAGTTGGTGTCCATACTTAATTTATGATTAAACTCAGGATGGAGTTCCAAGGAGACCGAACTGTGCACTGATCTAACTCTGATCTAACTCAAACTATCAGTTATTTTCCTGCACTCTCACTGCTCATTTCTGCTTCCGGTAAACTACTTATCAGTTTAAGGGCATGGCAACAGGTCTTCTGATTTGGTACCTAGGAGCAGCATTTGTCCAAGATGGAGGCACAGACCCCTGGGAGCCCTTCCCCACCTGTGGAATTACTTTTTGTGGTGGCATGATGGACGTGTCCAAGTCCACCTGCTTTTTGCCTCAGTTTTCACACTGGTAAATTGGTGTCAACCCCATTTCAGATGAGCATTTTTCTGAAGTCATGTCTTTCTTGTTGAACAGACATTTAAAAATACACGGAGAAAAATCTCACTGGGAAGTTTATCCATACCTTTACTGCTGGATGGTAGTTCTGGAAAAGGAAGGGAGAGGAGGTACTTGAAAAGCTCACTCCACAGAAGAAAAACAATGCTTTTGCTGCAGTGGCAGGGAAGTCACCTGGCTCAGAGGTAGCTAGAATCTTGGGTACCAGTACCGTGCATCACTGGCTGCATTTGTAATAAAAACGAAACCAGAACCAGCCCCAGCATTTTGGGAGGTCAGATTTGACTTTTGCTGCCTGTTTCATACTTGCCTCCTTGTTTTGCTCCTCAGCAGATGAATCATAACTGTTGATCAGAGTGTATCTAATTAGCTGTACTAAATGTAGCTTTCCATGTATCTTCAGGGAGCAATTAAATTTGTGCCTGTCTCTTTTTTAGATTGACAATTCTGTCAGTAATTTGTGCCATTCAGACGAAAATTTGATGAGATAAATCTTGTAGGAATTTGTTAGGATGGAAGCATGAAAGCAAGGATATCACTCAGAAGAGACAGATGCCCCACGTTCTTCTCAATGTCCTGAAAGAATTTCAGATCTCTACAGAAATCTCTCCTCCCCTTACAAAAAAAAAAAAAGTCCCAGTTTTAGTGGTGCAGTTATAAAAAGCAGAGCTGTGTAGTGAAGATAATTGCTCTGGTGGAATTACGTGTATCTTACTTTTGGGTGAGGCCCCGTCTCAGATATCAAACTAGCTTTCATCAAAGTTTAATATCGACCTGATCTCACAAGTGACGTTCATAATTTAGAATGCCTGTTAAGTTCTTACAGGTTGCTTTGTCCTCTTTTTTAGTGAAGATTGTGCCTTATCTCCACTAAACTCAACAGCAACATTCACTTCAGAACTGGTTGGCAGGACTGGGGCTTTACTTTGACAATTTGATGAAAATATTTCAGGCACTGGCTTGCATTGAAGGCAGGGGGAAGAACACTTGCAATAGCTTGATGCAAGGCCTTTTGAGATGAAAATGTGAATCAAATATAAATTTTCTTTTTTGACTGAGGCTTTTGTCCTATAAAGTTAATTGATTTAGCAAGAAACGGCAGCTTTTATTGGTACTGGGTTCTTCCAGTGACAAACAAATGGGAAAGGTGTAACAAGCTAGGGTTAGCAAAGAGAAAAAAGAAAACTTCAAAAGTATTTTTTTTAAATTGTATTTCATAGGAATTCTCAGTTTTAAGCTTTCCTTTGTGTTTTCTCTTTTAGACATGTCTAAGAAAAGAGAGTATGTCTCCCAATTACCAAAAAACCAGACCAGATATGAAGCAAATGCTTACCCTCATCAATGTACATGAAATAACAACTTTCCAGCATTTAAACAGCGACAGCACTTGCAAAAACGAGCTTACTTCAAGTTCTGTCTAAGCTGATGTTGATGGCACTGTGGACTCATCAGTGAACACAAGCTGGATGGCTGAGTGGTATGGAGAGGAAATAAAGGATAATATATGGTCACTTCAGAACAGCCTGAAAGTACAGGGACCTTGTCAGTGATCTGCTTGTGCTGGACAAGCCTTGGACAAGCACACAGTAGCTTTTGAGAGTTAGTCAGCTAAGAAATACCTTCACAGCTACACAACATGTCACAATGATGTTGTGAGGCTGGTATCAACTCTGTTTCACTCTGCTGTGAAGCCCTCCTTTTCTGAGCAAGAATATGCTTCTCACATGAAGACTGAGTTGTAGGGAAGCCATGGCTGTGCAAAGCCAGCAGATGAAGCTCTTTGCTGGACTGATACCTCCCACCTTTCTGAAGCAAACACAGTAGGTGCTGTGGTATGGACAGAAACGTGTGCAGGGCTGTCTCTGATCTGAGCCTGATCCTGGATGGAGTTCCTTAACTGCAAATGACATGTAATCCATCATGTGATGTTCAAGTAGGCTGAATAGGTAACTTCATGCCCTTGCACTGGAAGGATCAAAGCAACATATACTCTTAAATCTTAGAGTGACACACAGGCTGAGAAGGAAGAAGATTTTCTCAAAATCTTTCTGGATTGAATGAACTTTTTATCCCAGCAGGACAAATAGGGACATATTTTCCAGATTAATCTGTAGGAAGCTTCAATGAGACTGTTAATCTCAAGTAAGAACGAAAAAGACTGTGATATTAGGGACACGTAAAGATGACTTATTGTGTGGTTTACAAAACATGGAGCCAAACACATGCAACACTTACTTCAGTCAAGTTACACAAGGGAGGACCAAAGCCATGGCTTGGAAGAAATCAACCAACCATGTCTTTGGGATATACTAAGTTAGCTATGAGATACAGGAATGGAAGATGGGACATGGGAGCTTTTGGTGTTGGCAGTGTATGTATGCGAAAAAAGGACTTGAGAAAAGCTGAGCTCAGACACACCATGAAGGAGAGAGAAGATTTGTTCTTTTGGACCAAACTACAAGTGATCCTGGGCTCTGAATCCAAGGAACCTTCCTCTACTGGATTGCTAGTGCAGAAGGTGAAGGAAGAGAACTCTAAAGTGGCTGTTGGTTGCTTATGCCATAATGTCAGAATTTGAGCCCAAACATCAGAACTTGCATACCCTGAGGAGCACAGTCTTGAAAAAATACTTCAAGAACTGACCAGCAACATTAGAATTTGTAATGCAGTTTGGAATTCCAGACTGTCCAGGTAGACAAAAAGATCTTTCTGTAATCTCTTGACTAATTTTGAAGTGTTGATGGGAAGAAAGCTGTACATCACTCAGCACTGGCTCTGGGAGCAAGGTAGATGTCTGCATTGCTGGAGTCCAAGAGGCTCCTGACCAGAATGACTTAGTCACAAGGGATATGCAAATTGCCTAGAACACAGTAAAAGAATTCCACATTGCTTTTTTTTTTCCCCTGTAATTTTTACATTTAAATGTGTTTAGGATACTTGAAATAAAAATTCAGAGACAACCTACCATTTGTGCACTACATTTGGTAAATGAACCTGGAAAAACTCTGTATCAATAGCATTTTATTTTACAGCTAGCATAATTACATCAAGAGAGATGTGATTCAGGCTCTTCTGCAGGAAAAAACCATTTATGTGTGTATAACTGATTGAGAAATGGATAATTTTATGCACTTCTAAGGATGTAGCAACATTTAAATTTTCATCAAAATTTTACTTTCTGTCCAAAGTACATTATAAAACACCCGTTCCCTACCAAAGGCAAGTCATTAGGGAAGACACAAAGGTGTTTCAGTCTGCCCACAGTTACTTTTGAACAGGGCCCACCATCCTGGGTGACCTGTTTGTTTAGGAGGCAAAAAAGATGAAATGAAGGCGAATGTGTTTCTCCATTTGGTCAGAAAGGCTTAATCCCCGACAGTCATAGTTTGTTGGGGTTTATTATCATAGAATGCTAAGGGGTTAAAGATCACCCAGTCCCAGCCCCCCTGCCATGGGCAGGGACATCTCCCACTACACCAGGTTACCCAAGGCTTTGAACACTGCCAGGGATGGGGCATCCACAACCTCCCTGGGCAACCTGTTCCAGGGTCTCACCACCTTCAAAATATTTCTTCCTAATCTCTAGCCTAAATCTCCCCTCTTTCAATTTGTACCCGTTAGACCTACCCTGCAGCTCCTGATAAAGAAGTCCCTCTTTGGCTTCCCTGAAGGCCCCCCTTGGATACTGGAGGGTTGCTATGAGGTGTCCACAAAACCTTCTCTTCTCCAGGCTGAACACCCTTAATTTTCTTAGCCTGTCTTTGTAGGAGAGGAGCTCCAGTCCTCTTGTCAACTTTGTGGCTCTCCTCTGGACTTAGTCCAGTGGTTCCATGTCCTTCTTGGGACCCCATAGCTGGATCCAGCACTCCAGGTGGATCCAGGTGGGGTCTCAGCAGAGTGGAGGGGCAGAATCCCCTCCCTCACCCTGCTGGCCCCTCTCCTTTGGATGCAGCCCAGGATTACATTGGGTGTCTGGGCTGTGAGCACACACTGCTCTCATGTGAGTTTTTTAAGTATCACCCTCACGTCTCCCCTGCAGGGCTGCTTTCAGTCACTTCTCTGCCCATCCTGGGGGTGTGTCTGAGACTGCCACGATCCGGGTGCAGAGCCTTGCTCTTTGCTTTGCTGAACTTCATGAGGTTTGCACAGGCCCACCTCTCAAGCCTGTTGTCCATGTCCCTCTGGATGGCATCCCTTCCCTCCAGCATGTCTAACACACCACACTGCTTGGTGTTGTCAGCAAACTTCCTGAAGGTTCATGCTCTATTCCACTGGCCATGACACCAACAAGGATGTTGAACCTCATCGGCCCCGTACTGACCCCTGAGGGACACCACTTGTCACTGGACAATGAACAGCTGGCCACAACTCTTTGTGTGTGTCCATCCATCAAATCCACGCCTCTCCAATTGGGAAATGAGGATGTTGTGTGGGACAGTGTCAAAAGCTTTCCCTAAATTGGGGTAGACAATGCCAGTTGCTCTGAGCTTGTCCACCAACACTGTAGCCCAATGGGTGACAGAACGTCACCAAATTTGTCAGGCACAACTTCCCCTTTGTAAAGCCATGCTGGCTGTTATCAATCACCTCTTTGTTTTCCATGTGCCTTAGCATATTTTCCAGGAGAATCTGCTCCATGATCTTGCCTGGCACAGAGGTAAGACTGACAGGTCTGTAGTTCCCTGGGTGTTCTGCTTTCCCTTTTGTATGGGTTTTGCACATCCTGGTTTTTGGTAGCAGGGGGACACCAAGATAGCTCCTGTGGGAAGCAGCTGGAAGCTTCCACCATGTCCAGAAGAGCCAATCCTTGATGGCTCTGAAGACAGACATGCTGCTGGCCCAAATTGTACCAATGAGAGATTTTGATGATGCCTCTGTGATTATGTATTTAAGAAATAAATTAAAACAAAATCATGGGTTTTGCTTCTACTTAGAGAAGAGGAGGAGGTGAGAATTTGTGAGGGAAACAACATGGAGACACCAAGAGCAGTGGAGAAGGAAGGGCAGGAGGTGCTCCAGGCACTGGAACAGAGATTCTTCTGCAGGCTGTGGTGAGACTATGGTGAAGCAGCTGCTGTCCCCCTACAGCCCATGGGGATCCACAGGGGATGCAGAGATCCACCTGCAGCCCGTGGGGAGGTGCCCATGCCAGAGCAGGTGGATGCCTGGAAGAGGCTGTGATCCAGTGGGAGACCCAGTGGAGAGAGTGAGTCCCTGCTTCCAGGCTGGAGCAGCCTGTCCTGGGAGGACTGCACCCCATTGAAAGAGAGATCCGTGTTGCAGCAGTTTTGGGAGGGCTGTCTGCCTGTGGGAGGGACTCAGGTTTGCAGCAGGTGTGGTTGGGCTGCTGCTCATGAGAGTGGACCCAGGCTGGGGAAGTTCACAGAGAGCTGTCTCCTGTGGGAGGGACCCCACAGTCTCACAGGGGAAGGACTCCTCTTATGGAGCAGTGGAAGAAAATCTCAGTGATGAACTGACCAAAACCCCCATGCCCTTTTTCCCTGCACTGTTGGTGGGAAGGAGGGAGAGGCGGGGGGGACGGGGACAGACGGACGGTGTTTTACAGGCTTATTTTACTTCTCATTATCCTTCTCTGATCCTGTTAGTAATAAAATTCACTTTGCAATGTGAGTTGAGCTGGTTTTGCCCTTAAATTGTTTCTCCCAGTCCTTATCTCACTCATTAAGCATTTGTTAACTTTTTCCCCTCTCTGCTCTCTAGCTGTAACAGGGGAGGGTGAGCGAGTAACTCTTGTGGGTGTCTGGTGCTGGGCCAGTGTCAAACTCTGACACATTTTTTTAAAATGGGAGTTATATCTCTTTTTCCAGTCACTGAGGGCTTTACTTGACAGACACAATTTCTCAAAAATGGTGGAAACTTTGCCAGCTCCCTCGGGACCTGCAGATGATTCTCACTGAGTCCCATGGACTTGTGCATATTCAAGTTCCTTAGATGGCCTCCAACCTGAGAGGGCTCAGGATCTTCATTTTCCCAGCCCCTATGTCTGTCTTTTTTGATTTGGGTGGTGTGGCTGGAACACTTGCTGTTGAAGAATGAGGCACAGAAGTCATTGAGAATCTCAGCTTTCTCTTAGTCCAGGGTAGCCATGTCTCCTGTTTCCTTCTGGAGAGAGCTCACATTATCCCTGGTTGTCTTTTGCTTGCAACACATCTATAGAAGCCCTTTCTGTTATCCTTGATATCCCTGGACAAATCCAATTCTAACTGGGCCTTGTCCCTAACTTGCAATACAATTTCCCTGTATTCCTCCTGGATTGTCTGTTCTTGTTTCCCCTTCCTGAAAGCTTTGTTTTTCACTCTGAGCTTGCTCAGCAGCTCCTTGTCCATCCATGAAGGTCTCTTGGCAATTTTCCTGATTTCCCTCTTGCTGGAATCCATTGATCCTGAGCTTGGAGGAAGTGATCCTTGAAATTCAGCCAGAATTCTTGGGCGCCTCTGCTTTCCAGGACACTTTGGAGCAGGTTCTTGAAGAGGCCAAAGGTCTGCTCTCCTTATGTCTGGGGCAGTGATTTTGCTGTGTGCCCTTCTCACTGCCCTGAGGATCTTTATCTCCACCATCCTGAGGTCAATTACAGTTCCTTGGAGCACCAGCTCCTCTTTGTTGGGAGCACAAGGTCCAGCATGGCACCTCTCCTTGTTGGCTCCTCAGTCACTTGTGTAAGGAAGTTGCTTTGACACGTTTGAGGAACCTCTGGGATTTCTTTTGCCCTGCCATGTTGTCCCTCCAGCAGACATCAGGGAGGTTGAAATCCCCCACAAGGACCAGGGATTAAGAGAGTTGAGGCACCCATCTGCCTATAGAGAGCTTCATCCGCACGTTCTCCTGACTGGGTGGCCTGTAGCAGACTCCCATTATGTCATCCCCTGTCCCTGCCATCCCCCTTAATCGTCACCCACCCGCTCTCAGCCGGCTCCTCATCCTTTCCCAGGCAGAGTTCCAGACTCTCCAGCTGGTCACTGACATCAGGGCTACATTCCCTTCTTGTCTCTCTAGCCTGTCCTTGCTAAAAAGCCTGAAACCTTCCATTCCAAAGCTCTAGTCACAGGAGCCATCCCACCATATCCCTGTGATGCCGATGTTGTCATCCCCAAGCAGGCGTGTGCACATCTCTAGTTCTTCTGTTTGTTCCCCACACTCCGTGTGTGTGTGTAGAGGCATTTGAGCTAGGCCCTGGATAAGGACTCCAGCTGGAGTATCTGGGATGCCTCTGCATTATCTTTTCATATTTTTAAAATATTTTTAAATCATGTTTTTAGGAGCAAAGAGAAGAGGAAGGATGGGAAAATTCACTTGAAAGAAATTGATAATTAGTTAGCAGCAAAGGCTGAAACGCTTTTGAAATTATTTCTTCAAGAAGGATAAATAGGATCAGATCAGATAGAACAGAATGAAAAAAAATGGGACTTTGTGCAAAAGATGATGCCCATTATTTTTTTCCTGAGCCAAACTGTCTGCAGCACAGAAGATTAGGCCTGAGGCATCAACACTGTGAGTCAAATTTCAGGCTTAGAAGTTTCAGGCTGGTTGATTCTGGGGATTTGCTGTAGGCCCAGCTGTGCTGTAGAAGTGATCATGTTCAAGGCCACTTAAATGTGTTAAATTGTTTAGAAGAAGTAAAGCAGAGAGGAAGTCTTATGCCAAGATGCTTCACTGAATAACAAAACTGCAGAGAAACAGGCAACTTCCTAAAGCAATGAAGGTGCCTGCACATCTGGGGTGTAAAGGACGTGAAGAAACTTTTGTGGCATTATAGGACAAAAACTAACCTTAACTGGAATTGTTATGAATCAGAAAGAAGAATATAAGTATATATACTACAATGACTCCAGCACTGGCAGGAACAAAATTTTTTAAAAAATCACATATTGTCTGATAATCTTGCAGAATGAGATACACATGTTTTTTAGCATAGTGTCTCCAAAGAGAGTGCTTTCCTTGCCATATAGATCTGTGGATCTAAGTAACCTGGTTCAAAAGTACTGCCACAGCTAGCCCAGCATAGAGATGAGCACATGCACACATTCTTTAGACTTTAACACTCCATTATTAAAGGGAACATGTTTCTGTATTGCACAATCTAAGGCCTGTTTTTATTACACAGGATAATTGCGCTGTTGGACAAAAAGATTTGTTTTATTTTCTACCACCCTTCTTATTATCTATGTCACCAGTTGTGTGAAATACTGTAATATTTAGCATAAGCCTGTGTCTCAACTGCTCTTGATGGTACTTTCTTACCATAGTTTTTGGACTGAACAATTCAGTTCATGTTGATAAATCCATGAGGTGGGAAAACACATAATCTTTCTTTTATGAATAAAAGCTGGACATCTGGAAAACAGAAATCTCCTGCAAAAGTTTAGATCAGAATGAGGGAGATGAGTTTTCCTGACTCTCCCGTGGGTGCCCTAATTACAGGAACTTTCTTGTTATTATTTCTTGTGAGTTTTGTAACTTTTCCATTGATTTTTCCCCCTTGTGGCCTGCATTTTTCTACTGTTTAATCTAACAGTGAACTATCTGTGTTCAAAGATAGTAATAAGCATGGTATATAAAATTACACAAAGTGGGTTTGTACACTTGTGATTAAGAAATATAGAAGGAAACACTGCATCACATGGGGAAATTACCCCAAAGAGAAATCACTGGAGTCACACACTGGAGCTAAATGAATATCCAAAATGGCAATGAGGGAAAGCTAAAGGACATAATCCACAAAATGCTGAGTGTATGAATTATAGCCCTTAGCTAAGCCTGATTTGTGAGGCTAGTACTTACACAGCAGATAACCCAGGCTGACAGTGACCTTGACAGCCCTGCAACAGCAATATTTTCTGTGAAGGCTGCACAGCTTTCAGCCCATTTCTCCTGAGTGGGAGCTACAAGCACGCTTGTGTGCAGCATCGTGGACCAAAGTAATCCTCAGTTATGTGCCTGTCAATGATACAAACAGAATACAGCTCTTTGGGCATGACAAATTCCTCCCTCCCTTCTTTCTTCTGCCCTTGATAAGACCTGTTTGAGGAGCATAAAGAGCTTTTCCCTAGAGCATGAGTCCCCTTTCTTCCCGCTTTCCGTGTGAAGCTGAGCTGCAGTGTAGTGCAGAGAGGATCTGGTTCCAAGTCAACAGAGCAACTGCAAGTATTTTGTGACCTTCTCTACCAATACATCTGCCTTTTGGGAATTGCAATTGATTTTTCTTCATTTCTCCATGTGAAGACAGTGCTTCTACACTACATTACAGCTACACAGGTAAATTGTGAGTGCTTTCCCCACAGCTCTTCTTTAAGTAAATGTTAGTGAAGCCCTGGTTTGTAGTCTTTTGTGGAACAAATTGCTGGGGGGATTAAAAAGTCACAAGTAAAAGCAATATGAAAGTTTTTGGTGATAGTCTGTTCTCTCTTCACTCTGCTGCCAAGGCCTGTGTTTGCAGTACTCTTCTTTTTGCTGGCTACAGCTGATATTACTTCTGCATCAAGCTGCGAGAAGTGCTGTTAACTCTCTGGAGCAGTGACGCAAATCCTGAAAAATCCACCAAGGGAATGGGCGGTGGCAAGACCAACAGATTGCTGCAAGGAGTGGTGTGTCCTTTGAAGACTTCATCTTATGTCCCACCCTTTGATGAGTCTTCAAACCCTTTGATGGAAAAGCTTGCTATTGTCCTTGTAGCTGAGTTTCAAGTGCATCTGTTACACTGCCAATGGACAGCCGGGGCTGACTCTAAGTGTTTGCTCTGCTACAGGACAAAAAAAGCCCTAACAAAGCCACAAACCAGCCCCATGGACAGATTGAAGGCAAGGGGCAACCACTGAGAGAAGAGACATCCTAGGGGGGAAAGCAGCTTGCACAAGTCCAGCACAAACACGGGTTTTGCTCCCTGCAGAGTCTTTCAGTTGCTTCTGAATAAGAACAACCTTAGTGGTTGGGGTTTGCTATGTGTTTGCTTTAAAAAATATTTGCACTGTGAGCCTTAGTTTCCATATCTATAAATGGGAGCAATTTGATTCAAGTGTTACCCTGTGTGAGAGGCAGGGAAACTGGCAATGTTTGCAACTTTTCTCCTTGGAGCTGAATAGAACTTTTTGCCCAACTTGTCCTTCAGGGCAGAGAACAGCAGGTTTGAGCTGCTGGACGTTACTGTTAAGGGAAAAAGCCCCGATGACAAGAGAAACCGGAGTAATAAGAATTAGTAAGAAGAAAAATTCAGGAGTCTCTGTAAATGTTGGGGTCTAGACCAAGCACCTGTAGCACAAATGTGTGACTGTTCCCACCCACTCCCTTTTGCTATTTTTGTCCCATCTGAATTCCAGCTCTGCCAATTCATTCTCACATCTGTTCTCAGACTTGGTATCAACACCGACTTAATCACATTCCTTCCATCTACTGAGCTGGAAGTGTAGGGCTCTGTAGAAGCCAGGACAAATTAACCCCTTCTCTTCGTCAGCAGCAGCTAGCACACCTCCCTTGACATGTAGCTGCTGGTGTTTGGGTGGGCAGCAGGGTCAGTGGGCTTGCCAGCTCCCCAGGTGTGCTGAGCACGTCACTGCCAGAAGAGCCAGGCTGGTACACACTGGTTAGGAGAGGTCTGGAGCTGCAGCAGCTTCTGGGGCTCTGCCAACAGGAGCACAGCCAGCACATCAAGCAGGTCCACCTCCTCAGCTCAGCCTCTCAGACCACACCTAGCTCCATCATCCAGTTCCAGAGCCCCAAAAGTGCCCCCAAGGCAGTCAGGGCTACAGTGAGGAGAGGCTGAGCAAGTGGGGCTTGCTCAGCCTGGAGAAGAGATGGGTTAGGGGAGGCCTTAAAAGCAGCACCCCAGTAAATATGAGGCAGGTATCAAGAAGAAAGAGGCAGTGGTGCATGGTGGGAAGATGAAAGGGAATAAGCATAAATTGAACAAGAGTAGTTCAGAGAGGAACATTGTTTTCCCTCAGAGGACAGCCAAGCAGTGAAACAGGTTTTCACAGAGTCTGCATCCTAAAAGTCTGCATCCTAAAAGGCTTTCAAGACCTAACTGAACAAAGCAACTTGGTCTGATCCCACAGGTTACCTTGCTTTGAGCAGGAGGTTGGAGTAGAGACTTCCTGAGGTCCCTTCACACCTCCATTATCCTATAAATCTACACTTTTCATGTACACTTTTTCAATGTCAGAGAACATTTATTTATTACTACTCTTCAAGTTCACTGCACTATGAATGGACCAATCCAAGATATCTGCTCTCTGCCAGTAATAACCAAAAGCATCTCTGACAAAACTTTTACAGCACAGTATGAAAAGTAGCTGTGGGATAAAAGAAAAAATAAACAATGGGCAATTATGCCTTAAAAAATTAGAATGCAAATAAAAAGGCAACAAACTTGATTATTTAAACTTTACTTCTTCACCCAAGGGCAAACACACAAGGATACATGGGATGCTATCAGAGAAATTTCTCTGTGTTCTGGCCTTTCTCAATATGAAATAGATTTGATGGTGGCCCTTGCAGGAATTCACAGCCTCCAGTATATCTTGTATTTGAATTTTCAAAGTGTTCATAAAATGTGACATTTAATAGAGACAGTTTTTGTCTTCATCACATCTCTGAATCTCAGGGAGGCACACACCAAGGCTCAAGGAACCAAGCACGTGGTCCCATAGTTTTTTTGTTCTGTGCAGCCCTTAACCATACTGGGTTTTACATGTGGATAAAACCAACCAAAATAAATTCCTAACCTGTGTCACACTGTAGAAAAAGAGCCAGCCTCCTGTTTACGCAGCCTTTATCATTGCAGACATCAGGTCTTGGGAACTGCTGCCTTGTGGAGCAGGTCAGCAGGGGGTTCACTGCTGAGGGAGCTACAAGTCCACTTTCCTGGCTGGGGGAAGTAGATTCCCCTTCTCCCTACTGTCCCACTCAGATCCCATCCTTGGGCTTGAAACTGTGCCCCTAATTTGCCAATAGCTGAGATCCCAGATCACATGCTGGGACCTTTGTGCTAGGATGAAAATGACTGGTCCTGAGGCTACATCTTTTCGCTAAGCTCTTTTAAACATGCATTTCTCAGGAGCTAAGTTATCCAGAAACTCCTTATTGCTGTCTTATTTCCTAGGGATAGTAGCAAACCTATTTTAAGAACTATGAAGTGCCCTTATATTACAGTAAGTGCCCAGAATAAAGAGATGACCAGTGTGGGACTTTTGGGAGGACACCTGGTGCCCAAGAAGAAATGAGAGATTTGTATACAGAAGGAGCTGTTTTGTAAAGTGCATAGTGCAATGTCTGCAGGCAAATCAGGTTACCAGGCCCTCTGTCCTACTTACTACATAAATACCATCAAGTGAATTAAGACCCAGACCATTGTCACTGGTTCACTGCTTTCTACTTAAAAGGACTTCCCTTGGGAAAGAAAAAGAAACTGCTCTCCCATGCTGCTCCCCCCAAAATGCACCCAACATCAGTAAAACAAGACGAGCGACACTCCTACAGCTCCAAAACAACCAAATTTGGTGATGTTAGCAATGACCCTAGAATAAGAGATTCTCCCCTCAGTTCATGCTTCTTGTCACCTAAGCAGGTGTCAAATCTCCTGGGCTTGTCTTCAGACAGCTTCTTTCCATTTCACTCCATCTTAACAGCTGTAAGTGTCTCTGGTAAATTGTGCTAGTACATTTCTATTAACATTTAGCAAAAGGGAAAAAAAGCCAGCTCGGCTGACAACAACTATCAGTGTATGAAGATTAATCTTTATATAGCATGCAGAACATGGATCTGTTCTACATCTTCCAGAACAGCCTGTACTTTCTTTCTACTCCTTCTCAACAACAGCCTTCATGCAAAAAAGAATTAAAATGAAGATCACTGTATTTTAGCACTGCTATGTTCACACTGCTATTCTCTCAGGCTTCACAATTCATGCTGTAGTTGGCAAACTCTTTCTCTTTCTGCTAGCAGCACAAGGGGCAAGTGGAGCTACTCACTACAAATTCCTAGGAAAGACAAAACTTTGTCCCACTTTGAAAAAACAGTCACAGGTTACCTTATGTACATCTTGTAGCATAGAAAGAGTTAAAGCTTTTACCACATTAAATAGCAACATAACAAAACACATGGGAGGCCTATGCTGACATAAACACAATGGCATGGCAAGCGTTAAAACTTTGTGTATGCTAAATTAGAGCCTTGAAAAACATCTCAGTTGGGAGCAATTTTGGAAATTTTTGAAACATGAATTGCTGACTTTTTTTCTCCTCCCCCCTTTAAATGGTCTGTGAGGATTGGTTGTCTTGGCGAAAAAAAAATAAAGTGTCGACACTTGACATACTCAATCCATCCATAAACGTAAACACGCTTGAACTGCAGTTGAGTTTTTCTTTTACTAAAGAGCATGTGGAAGCAATTACCTGAATGTAGATGTGATAAAGAATGGATGAAATGCAAACCAAATGATGCCTTATTACTTAATATAAAGAGACTGTTCTGCGAGATCAAAGTTGTGCAGCACAAAATGTAATGGGCTTCACTGGAGAGACAGGCTTTGGAGATTTGTTCAAAACACAGATGCATTTTGATGAAATGCTAAGTAGACAAAATTAGGGTAAGTTTAAAGAGTTTCCCAGTACCTGATCTGTGATCTTCAATAATACTTTTACTCTCCTCCCAACCTTTTGCTGCTCTGTGCCCTACCCAGATGCCGTGAGGCTGGCAGCAAGAAACTTCCCTGGCTTCATCGTGGCTGGGGATGAGAACTACTCTATCCTGAGATGTGGAAGAAATGCCACCATCAGCACCTCCTGTGGACACGGGAAAGACCTTCCCTGTGCATTTGCATTGACCCCTTGAACTGCAGCCTCCCCGTGCCTCAGCCATCATTCTGTGCCTGGTTGCTATCTCAGCACATATTTCTCCTTTGAGTCAATATGATGAGGAAGGGCAGAGAGACAACCTTTCCCAGAGACAAAAAATACTGAAGCAGAACAGAAGTCTCAAGACTAATTTCTGAATGTTTTCCTACCACAGGCTATATAATAAAAGACAATTCCCATCAAGATCCTGTTTTGTACTTCACCACCTTCTCTGGTGTTCGATTTATTTCTCTATTTCTTTTTAGTGATTTGTATTTTTACGGAGCTGCATACAACAGACAAGGAGAAGGCATGTTGGGAAAGTGACGTAGTTGTTTCTGTACAATTCCACAATAACATCTGAACTTGTTCTCTTGCCTTGCCTTGTCTTCCCTCCCACATGCCCCCATCCTCCCCCTGCCCAGGAGCTGCTGATTATTACTTTTCCCAAGTGTTGTTTCTGATCATGTAGATTTGATCACCATCTTTGTCTGAAGTCTGTAGAGCAGCTCAGAGATTGACAGTGCTGGGTCCCCCATAACATAAATCAATGAGCAATAAAGTTAAGTATCTAAGTCAAGTGTAGAGAAAGCGAACTGACATTGAACTGTAAGCATTAATTAAAAAGGAGGAAAAAACCAAGAGCACATTTAACTAGGAATGTTGGGTCTTGAGTTGTTGAAAGGAATAAAAAAATAATGCAAGTATGAAAGAGCATGTACAGAGTTAATGCTGTCTATCTCCCACAGCATTAGGTCTTTAAAAGAAATCATGTATGTTAAACTCCCAAAGAGACTATTTCCTTTTGTTTTTCAATTACATGTGATAATGGGGAACATTTTGTGAATGACTCTGATGCTCATGCCTCCAATAAAAGCCAGGATGCTGTACCTCATTCATGCTTATTTAACGATCTCGTAAAGAAAAAACCCACCAGCACCGTAACACAATTATGATTGAATCAGACATTTTCCCTTCTCACCAGCTGAAGAATTGTTAAGTATTGCTATTGAAAACTCATTGTTATGCACTATTTTTGCAGTGGCCACAGTGTTCAAAGCAGCTTAGGAAGCAAATATAAAACACACTTGCCACCACAGAGAACACAGAGTTTACAGTGGCTTTGATCATACAAGCACTAATCCTTTCATTTTAGAGGGGTTATTCACAGGCATAAATATTAAGACAATACCAAGTATTGGCAGTGTCAGATCATAATTAGATGTGAACATGACACATTGCAAGACAAAAGAAAGGTGAAAAAATGTAATGATTGAGTACAGCTCACCTGGGTGCTGTAGCAGCTTTTCTGGTTTCCCTTTTTTGTCTTTTCCAGCTTGCTTGGAGTCAAGAACCAGAGACCCAGAGAGAGCCAGGAACAGCAGGGTGGGGACTGGTATCAGTGTTAAACTGGCAGCAGCATGGAGTAATGGCAATGTGTCTAAAACCACCATCAGCCATGAGATTCACTTTTTACATCAGAAATTCAGCTTGCAATGATGACCTAAATCATCTTACTTAAGCTGCTCAGTAATTCCTTTCCACCACTATTTTTACTTCCCACAAAACTGAACTCCCAACCAGATAAATGAAGGATTTGAAGCTGCTCTTTTGCTAATAGATCAGCAACTTGTCATTGCTGCAGTGGGAATGAGTTCAGGCCAACATCTCCCACTCAAGACCAAGGCTGGGCTGGCAGCACCTCCTTGGCTCATTATCTTCATTACAGTGGCTCATGGTCAAGTCAGAATAATTTCCTATTATGTGGATTGTATGTTTTGGAGCTAATTTAGTGCCCTGCAGAGCACTGCCAGTCCATCATTTCATTCACTGCTGTTTTAAAAACAAAACCTGGTGGTGATGGGAGGATGCACAACCACCTCTGCTACTGCTGGCACACAGGCTTATTCTGGGAGATCATTCAAAACACACTGTTTGATATTTTCTTTAAACTTTAGGGTTTTTTTCTGAATTAATATTTGGGCAGTGAGGTTTTTGTTACTCTTCCAGGGTTGGGATGTCAGTGATTTTATTGAAAGGGTAAAGTTTTAGTTGTGGAGATGGACTTCTGTTTAGGATGCTGATTACAAGGTTAGTGGGTTTGTAACAACAGATACTGCAGGGCAGGACTTCTCTGTCACTTTAAAAGCCCAGCTACACAGAGTCACTTTTGTTATGCCATTCCCCTTAAATTTCCAATGAAGCAAATCTGTCTTCCTATGGGAAGCTGTGGGATTAATTCACAGCTCCAAATCCATGGAGCCTGCTCCATGCATGCAGCACCTGGTAACTGCCTTGATTTGACACAGATGTAACCACAAGCAGAACCAGTCCTCAGCCTCTGAATTTCTTGTGAAATTAAGGGGTTTAATTACCTGGATGAGAAACTGAAAAGCTTCTAATGGCAGCAGCTGAAAGACTTTTCCTTTGCAAAATGTACCAGGTGACCCTGAGCATGTCCATTTTAGGTGGCTGAATCCATTGACCTGAGAGAAAGATTTCAAGTGTTTTCACCCAACAACACCTGATGCTTCCTGGCAGGGGAGACCCGTGTGGTCTGTCTGACAGGCAGTTTCCATGTTAGCAGGTAATGGTTGTGCTGACAGACTGGCAGGCAAAAGGAGGTCTGTCTGTCCTGGAGAGGAGCACTCTGGCTAGCAGCAGACCCACTCCTCCAGTCCATAGCTTGCATTAATTAGAAATTAACTGTGTCCAGCTCTGGGGCCCCCAGCATAAGAAGGATGTGGACTTGCAGGAGTGAGTGCAGAAGAGGCTGTGAAGATGATCAGGGCCTGAAGCAGCTCTCCTATGAGGACAAGCTGAGGCAGTCGGGGTTGCTCAGCCTGGAGAAGAGAAAGTTCCAGGGAGGGTTGGCTGCTTAGAGCAGCCTTACAGTGCCTAAAGGGGGGCTGCCAAAAGGGTTTCAATAACAGCATGTAGGGATAGAACAAGAGGAATTTGCTTTAATGTGAACATGGCTGGGTTTATATTACATACTGGGATGAAACTATTTACTGTGAGGGTGGTGAGGCACTGAACAGGTTGCCCAGAGAAGATGTGGCTTTCCCATCCCTGGAAGTGGGATGCCCCTGGATGGGGCTTTGAGTAACTTGGTCTAGTGGAAGGTACCCTTGCCCAGAGCAAGGGGCTGGAACAGATGTTCTTTAACAGATGTCCCCTCCAGCCCAAATCTTTCTAAGATCTAAACATCTTTCTATGTTTCTGTGAAATCTGTGTGCTTGCCATGTCCCCTGTGGACTGATGGTGCTTCAGGCACCCCAGGAGTGGTCCAGGTGGCCTTGCTGCTGCCCGTGCTTAATTACTGAGTCTGGATCTGAGAGAATGCTGGGTGGGGATGGAAGGCCACCAGGGCTGGGCATCATTCTGTAGACTGGATTTGGAGCCTCTGTTCCCAGCTAAATAAAAAGCATCAGGCTGTGAAGGCAGCTGGAAGGTGCTCCGTACTCAGTGACATGGTGTGCTTTTTTTCTGCTCTCAAGACAACTCTGATGCCTGGAAACTGAAGTCAAGCCAAATATTAGACCCACTTCTGCAAGCAACTGCTTGTCAATCCCAGCTGCCCCGAGTGGAGCTGCAGTATCTGTTCTCCACAGCTGTGCAAATGCAATTGTATTGTGGAGTGGCAATCTTTTGTCACTTGGAAATTCACCATTTCATTTCCTTTTAAAGCATTTTCAGTGTTTTTTCCCCCCTGGGTATTGAGAGCTTTCTTTAAAGTAAAATAAAATAAAACAGGTTCATCTCCAAGGAGATGTGAGAAGCAGTTTTGGGGAAAACTAACGCTGAACAGAAGTCTCAGCTAAAAACATGAACAAGTGACAGAAGGCTGCGATGGCACACGTGCCATCTCAACTGTGTGTGGGGTGCCTGAGACTCCAGAACTACTCTGTGTGTCCTTTCAGGCCACTTCATTGTTCTCATCTGCTTTTTATGGCCACATCACAGCTTCAGAAAGCAGACCTCACCCTCTTTTAAACTTGACCTGCACAGCCTAATTGTGCGAGGACACAGCCCAGTCTGCAACATCACAGCCACTTCCACAGGGAATTGGATTTGTCAGTCTCTGGGCTGTGGTCTTATAATGTGCTGGATTATTAAGTTTCTTTGCCTTAAGTTGCCAGCTAATGGAATAATGTCTTTGTCTTTATTAGAAAGAGTCCACAGCTTTATTAAGTTACATAATTCACAACCAATAGCATAATCAATAAAACATTAACAAATATGTAACCTTAGACAAACCTCACATATTGATTTCTTTAAACGTTCTCACAAAGCCTGTCTTTGGCTGAAAAAATACATTCAGTCCCAGTGGGAAACCCCAAAAACACTTAATGCATTAAGGTGTGGGCACTGGAGGACAAATTGAATTGGCTTCCCTGGAAATAAAGCTGGCTCTCCCCTGGTCTTTGTGCATTCACCTCACAATTGTTATTTTTTGCAATTTGGAAGGAAGCTCCAATTTTCTCTTTTATACCTCATCTTTGCAAGGAAAATACCGTGTGTTGCAAAAGAGAGTGGTTACCACATGGTTAAAAATGAGCATAAATAATCTCTTATTGCATAGACAGAAATGGATACTGCAAAATCTGTATTACCTGATGGTGATCAACCCTGGGGATTCTCAGGTGGACTTCAACTAGCTGTTGTAGTATCAAGTTTAACCTAGCTCTGTCTCTGCATTAGGCAAGAAGTTGTGTTTAACATCAGGTGAGACACTAATTTTTCTAACAAAACTTCATCTAACTATATTTTCCAACTGTAAAAAAAAGTATCTAATACCTCTTGAGTGCAGTTTAGCGGATGATACTGATATACCTCCAGTTATGCTTTTGATACAATCAGGAGAGCTAGTATTCTATTATCCCTACCTCTCTATTCTCAAGACTATGTGAAAAAAATCCCCAAATCATCAGACACTGTCTTGCAGGGAATCTCTGTGCATTATCACACAACAGAATTGCTCCAATGATAATTTCACAGGTAATTTAGAACTAGGCTGGAGGAAGTAGCAGAAAAAGCATCTCAGGGATGCACCAGCAAGGAAATACAGCAGATGCACATCTGCTCCATCTTTAGTTTCAGTAATTCAGTGAAGACACACTTATAATTTCTGGAACAATTAAGTGCTTAATCTTTTTGTAACCTATATCCTTGGGCAGTATATTAATGTAAGGAAAATTTTTGACTTTGCCTTCCTTTAAGAACAGGATCATCTACTCATTTTGCAAGACTTTGAAAGGTTTCCTTGTCAAAAGGGATGTAGGTGAGATGGAGGAATAAAGCTTCCCAGCAAATGTTGGGGACTAGTGTGCAGAGTTCCCACGTCCCCTTTGGAGACTTTATCATTTAACAACCACAACTCTCCTTTATTAGATCACTATAAAACAAGTGCCTGGAGGGAGTCAGAAATGAATTGAATTTTGTAGATTTAAATGATTGTGTGGGACCTTTTTGGCTTAATATATACCCTGGAGAGGTTTGCTACTAGAACTTGGGAACTTTGTAATAAGAATAATTCCTTAGCTGGAGATCTTTATCTTGTTACATTAATGATTCACTGGGGGGTTATGCTGGAAAATTAAGGGAAATTTTTAAAAAGGCTATTAGATCAAATGTTCTTCTAGAGACAAGCACAGAGATGGTCAACAAAGATTTATAGGCTGGAGAGATGAGGAATTGGTTGCCTTTGTGCTGCATGCACAGGGTAGATGGCCATTTCAGAAGGTCCCTCCCGCCTGTGCTTCTGCTCAGGGTTGTCTTCAGCTCACAGTCAGCACTCCACAAGGTAAGGTTCTGCAGGCCACCTCCTGCTTGTGCCCTGCAAAATACACACACAGCAAGGGAATTCACTGAGTGGTGGCTGTAGCTACCTTAGCTTCAAAGGTCTGGGTCAGACTCTGCTCACAGACCTGTTTTTTTACATCCCTGACTTTATCCCAGAGGTTTTGCAACACCGTTCCTCGGCTCCAACATGGACTATTTATAGTGCCCACAGCTCCTGCTGGATTTAGTGGATGCTCAAGGTCTCTAAATAGCAACTGTGTGGTCTCCAAGGATGTGCCATTTGGAGAATGCAGACTCTGCTTGTGCTTTGCCCATGCAGAACATTTTCTGCATTTCTGCCATTTATAGCTGCCACTGTAATGGGCTTTGAAGGCCTGCTTTGTATATCACGTGGTTTTACCTGTGATGACAGCTCACCAGTTTTAATGGTAATATCAGGGAATTGAAGAAACAACTACAATGCCCATGGCTGAAGCTAAGCATCCAAAACCACCAAGGTATTAGGAACATGCAAAGTGGCATTTTAGGCCTGAGGACGGTGATTTTTTTCATCCAGCTAGGGTGAATTCCCATTTACAGTCAATAGAAAGGAAAATTGAACAACACAGTAGCCTTTGCAAAGGCTACTTGCATTTCCAGGTAGAAATGGAAAGAAATGCAGATCACAGGGACATGCACTTCCATGCTGCTATCAAGTCACTGTCATGATTTGAGAAGAAATTGCTGATAATGGTGAAATGCATGATCGTAGCCATGGCCCGTGATGCCTTAAGTTTTAGCTTTCATACGTTTCAGATTCCATGCTACCTAGGGGTGTAGCTCTGAGCTTCGTATTAAGTGTTAGTAGGTTCTCTTCACAAGGTAGGCAGACAAAACAATCCTGTTCCAGCTTGAGACCAAGGACAATGGTGACAAATTTCAGGCCAAAAGGTGTAAACAAGAGAGAATTGAAGAAGAGCAAACAAAGAGGATGGAACTTCATAACCTAAAGCTGTAATTGGACAATTAACTCCAACATGCAATGGACCAAAACTTAAAAAAGTGTGAGACCTTGTGACCCATAATCCACTTTGTGGCCATTTTGGGCTTATCTTGGGTGTTGCCCTGGCCTTGTACTGCCCAAACTGTATCCTTTAAGGTATTTCAAAAGATGCAGACTTTATTCCTTCAGCTCTCTCTAGTCTCTCTTCCAGGTTCAGTCTCTCCAAGCACCACCTGGAGCTTGAGGGGAAAGAGGAAGCATGCTGGCTTTTGCTTGGCAGGAGCTGCAGAGAGAGCAGTAGTCACCAGAGATGTCTGAGAAGCCCTGTTTGGCCCATTCACCAACAGCATCCGTTCCTACATCTGTAGAAGCCTACATCTGGTACTGTCCCAAGCCACACACCAAGCAACCTTTGGTCCTCTCTTTGCTGTTATGTCCATCATGGGTGAAAGGTAATTCCCTTGTCCACTTTCTCTCTCCTGGGTGCAAATCTTCCAAGACAGCTGTAAATTTGGACGTAAGAACCCCAGGGAGACCTGTGGAGGAGAAGACCCCAAGGCTAAATTCTGTTGAAAGAGACATGAGGAAAAGAAAATCTGTATGTCTGCTCTGTAACTCACTAGGAGTTGAGAAAATCCCATACCTCTTGGGAACAAGTCTCCAGAGAGTAATTTTGGGATAATCCTGGACAAAGAGCCCTCCCTGCTTAACATTTTTATGAAGGCAGAATAAGAACATTGTGAAGAGCGTAACATGCACTTAGTATAGATCTGAAAAAAAAAAATGTCAAAGGAAATTAATTTAAATTCCTCTAAATGCAATTAGAGGTGACAAGATTTCTCATGGTGAGAGACTGTGTTAAAGCAAAAGCTAAAAGTTCCCATCCAGTTCATAAAGCCTTAGGTAGCTATTGGTAATATGAATTAAATTAATCAAAATGGGTAAAAGCTAATGATCCTCTTGGGAACAAAATTAGCTCCTTAATGAAAGAAATGGAGTTCAGAAATTATAATAGAATATTAGCAGATGTGCCCTTTGGAAATTATAAATTTGCAAAATCCCCTTATGTAGATATTACTTTGAGTCAAATTATCACTAAATCTGACCCTGGAGATGTGATGAGAATACACACACTAGGATCTGTTCAGGAGGGCCTGGAATCCTCTGTCAGCAGTTCTGCTGGGCTGGGTTGGGTGCCACAAAGCGCTTTCTCAAATCAGCAACAGGGGACAGGCAAACCCCAAACTCCTACCAAGGTGTTGCTAAGGAGTCCTACTGCCTCTTGTGCTCTCTGGGCTGCTGAGAGTATCACAGAATTCACAGAATCACTAGGTTGGAAGAGACCTTCAAGGTCATCGAGTCCAACCCATGCCCCAGCACCTCAACCAAACCATGGCACCGAGTGCCACATTCATTCTTTTTTTAAACACATCCAGGGATGGTGACTCCACCACCTCCCTAGGCAGACCATTCCAGTCTTTATCACTCTTTCCCCAAAGAACTTTTTCCTAATATCCAACCTATATTTCCCTTGGCACAGCTTAAGACTGTGTCCTCTCGTTCTGTCAGTTGCTGCCTGGAGAAAGAGACCAACCCCCACCTGACTACAGCCACCTTTCAGGGAGTTGTAGAGAGCGATAAGGGCACCCCTGAGTCTCCTTTTCTGCAGTCTAAACACCCCCAGCTCCCTCAGTCCTTCCTCACAGGGTTTCTGTTCCCAGTCTCTCACCAGCCTCGTTGCCTCCTCTGGACACACTCCAGTGTCTCCAGGAACATCCTTCCCAAACTGAGGGGCCAGAACTGGACACAGCACTCGAGGTGTGGCCTCACCAGTGCTGAGTACAGGGGAGGGATGACCTCCCTGCTCCTGCTGGCCACACTGTTCCTGAGACAGGCCAGGATGGCATTAGCCTTCTTGGCCACCAGGGCTCACTGCTGGCTCACGTTCAGCTGGCTGCCAACCAGCACCCCCAGGTCCCTTTCTGCCTGGGCACTGTCAGCCACACCATCCCCAGCCTATAACCCTGCAGGGGGTTATTGTGGCCAAAATGCAGGACTCGGCACTTGGACTTATTAGACTCCATCTTATTGGACTCTGCCCATCCATCCAACCATTCCAGATCTCTCTGCAGAGCTCTCCTACCTTCCAACAGATGGACACATGCTCCCACCTTAGTGTTGTCTGCAAATTTACTAATAAAAGACACAATACCCTCATCAATAAAAATATTCAAATGAACTGGCCCCAGCACAGACCCCAGCTGGCTGGCTGCCAGCTGGATGCAGCATTGTTCACCACCACGCTCTGGGCCCGGCCATCCAGCCAGTTCTTATCCCAGCACAGAGTGCTCCTGTCCAAGCCCTGGGCTGCCAGCTTTTCCAAGAGTGTGCTATGGGAGACAGTGTCAAAGGCCTTGCAGAAGTCCAAATAGACAACATCCACAGCCTTTCCTGCATCCACCAGGTGGGTCACCTGGTCATAAAAGGAGATCAGGTTGGTCAAACACAGCCAACCTCTCCTAAATCCATGCTGGCTGGGTCTGATACCCTGGCCATCCTGTAAGTGGTGCATAATGACACTCTATAGTGATGAACACTATAAACTGTTCCATAACCTTACCAGGTACTGAGGTCAGGCTAACTGGCCTAGAATTACCAGGATCCTCCTTCCCACCCTTTTGGTAAATGGGCGTCACACTGGCCCAGTCATCCGGAACCTCACCAGTGACCCAGGACTGCTGGTAAATGATGGAGAGTGGCTTCACAAGCTCATCTGCCAGCTCTCTCATCACGCTGGGATGGATCCCATCTGGGCCCATAGCTTTATGAACATCCAAGTGTCTCAGCAGTTCTCTGACTGTCTCCTCCTGGATAGCAGCGGGATCATTCTGCTCCCTGACACCATCTACCAACCCAGAAGGACAGCTGCCCTGAGGACAAGCCATCTTCCCACTAAAGACTGAGGAAAAGAAGGCATTAAGCACCTCTGCCTTCTCCTCATCTGCAGTTACTGAGTTCCCTCCCTCATCCAATAGAGAACAAAGGTTGGTCTTACCCTTCCTTTTGCCATTAATATATTTATAAAAACATGTCTTATTATCCTTTTTAAAAGTTGCCAAATTAAGTTTGAACTGAGCTTTGACCTCCCTAATTTTTTTTCCTACATCCCCTAGCAACCCCCTTAAATACTTCCTGAGAGACCTGACCCTCCTTCCAAAGATGATACATCCTCTTTTTATTCCTAAGTTCCTTCAAAACCTCATTGTCTCTCCAGGCTGGACCTTTGCCTTGCTGACTGATCTTTGGGCACACAGGGACAGTCTGTTCCTGTGCCTTCAAGATTTCTATTTTAAAGCACACCTGCCTTTCCTGCACTCCTTTGTTTTTAAGGGTTACTTCCCAAGGAACTCTCTTAATAAGCCTCCTAAACAGGCCAAAGTCTGTCCTCTGGAAGTCCATTGTAAAAGTCTTACTGATGTTCCTCCTGATTTCAGCAAATATTGTGAACTCTGTAATTTCATGATCACTATGTCCCAAGTGGTCTCCAACCACTACATCTCCCACCAGCCCATCTCTGTTTGCAAACAACAGGTCTAACATAGTCCCTCCTCTGGCGGGCTCACTCACCAGCTGCCGCTAAAAGTTGTCCTCCATGCGCTCTAAGAACTTCCTGGACTGCCTCTTTTCTGCTGTATTAAGTTCCCAGCCCATGTCTGGTAGGTTGAATTCACCTACAAGAATCAGGGCTGGTGATCCTGAAACATTCTCCAGCTGCTCATAGAATAAGTTGCCCACCTCTCCTTCCATGTTGGGTGGAAGATAACAGACTCCCAGTAGGATGCCAGCCTTGTTGGCCTTCTCTTAATTCTTACCCACAGGCATTCAGCTTTGTTGTCATTTCAATACCCATGGGATCAAAAGCCTCCCTAATATAAAGGGCCACCCCTCCACCTCTTCTCCCTTTCCTGTCTCTTCTAAAGAGCTTGTAGCCATCCAGTGCAGCCCCCAGCCATGTGAGTTGTCCCACCACGTTTCCATGATGGCAATTACATCATAGCTTTCTTGCTGCACCATGGCTTCCAGCTCTTCTTGTTTGTTACCTGTCCTGTGTGCAATAGTGCACGTGCACATCAGCTGGGCTGCTGACTTCACCCCTAACTCAGGCTTACCATCCTTGGGCCTGCTTCCAGAGAGCCCAGCTGCACCCCCTTCCCCCTTCAAACCTAGTTTAAAGCCTCTCCATGAGCTCCACCAGCTCATGAGCTAAAATCCTTCTGCCCTTAACAGAGAGATAACTAGCCAACAGGAGAGATTTTTAGGAAGACTCACATTTCAGCAGGACAGAGGTGATCCTTCTCCTTGTGCCCATCCCGGGCAGTGGATGTTCTCTTCTGGATGTGGGTCACCACCTTGTAACCAAAATATGAAGAACAGTTTATCACTGTGGATTAGCATGTAGTGAGGAACAAGAGACTCGTCAGAGATCCAAGACATGTCAAAGTCACAGAAAGCAAACAAAATCCCAGAAAACAAACAAACAAAAATATGATGAATTGCTCATGTTGAGACTACAAAGAATTTATTGCATGTTTTTATGACTCTTTCCAGCCAAGAAATTTTCTCTTCCATTTATGGAAAACATAAAAGCCACTGGGAGTTAAATAGGATAAAAACTAGATTTAAATCATCCTTACACATGCTGCTCACATCAGCATACAGCTGTTTTTCAGCATTTGGAGTCCTTGAAACTTTTAAGCCATTTAGAACAGCGTGTGATTGGTATGAAAAATAGCACAGGCTTTCTTTTTATAAAAAGAAATCACGCTCCAGGGTGCTGGATGCAGGGACTCCAGAAGCCAAGAAAGATGTTTGAAGTGCTTATTGGCATTCCAGGATCCAGAAAACTCTTCCTGCCTCACGCTATCTTGTAGCAATCCTGATGCATCTGTCCTGGGAACAGAACAAGGAAGGCATTCCCTCTGGGGCAGATGGCCAAAGTACAGCACAAAGCATGCTTGAGTCCCCAGTCTGAGGATGTCATGTGCATAGTTTAGAGGATGAGCTCTTCCTTTTATTTCTGTATTTATAGCACAAGTGGCGGCACTGTGAACTTCCTCATACTCTCCTGCCAAAGTGGATTCAGCTCTGCTTGGGCTGTCAGGAGTTTGCATGCACCACTCAATAAGCCACTAATCATGAAAAAATCTTGGACAAGGGCAAATGCCACAGCCTTCTGGAAAGTAAATCCTCCCCCCATCCCAGAAGGGAACAGTTCCCAGTTTGCACAAATAAGAAGGCAAGCCAAAAACATTAGATGGGGACAGGAAGAAAAGGAGAGGGGAAAAAGAAGTACCATTGAAATTTGTGAACATATGACTGAGGGAGAGAGACTCAGCTGAAGGTGGTGGGATTGGGATGGTGCTTGGGAAGCATACAATTTTAGTTTCAGACACAGAAAAGTGGAATTCTTGGATGTTCAGTCTGAAAGGGCTTTGCAAAAATGGATCTGCAACATTCTTGCCACCTTTCAGATAAGCAAACTGAAAGAGAAAGAAAATAGAATGATTTTGGCCAAGTTTTGAAGAACAAGAGTTCTGATTTTCACAGATCTTTCAGGTTTCAAAAGCTAACTTTATTCTGAATTGCAATGAAACCTCCAGAGTCTGAAACTCTCTGCAAAGGGGAATTTGAAAAAACCCAAACTTCAATGCATTTCAAGTTGATTGACAGGTTTTGTTGTAATGGAAACTGAAACATTCTGTTTTGACTTTTAAAAGTTAATATTATGTTATAGCAAAAAAGCTAGTACAAAGTCACAAAAAGAAAAATCAAGGCAGAGAATTGTTTAAAAGTAAAAAATAGGTTGGGATGTCTCAACCTTACACTGTTAGCACTTTTTTTCAGTGATTTTCTTCCAGGAATCTACTGAAAGCAATCCTCTTTTGCAAACTGTTTTGATTTCTGATGGCAATACAGACTTTCTGCAATTTTTCTGACCAACTGTGCCAAGAACCAAACACTGACAGCTACTTCACCATCTAAGGACACATCTTAAATGTAAGAATTCTTTAATGCAAGTACCATTTTGTAGCATCAGCAACACGACGTTTTTCCCCACAGGATATCGAAACTGCCGTACAAGTCTGACCTGAAATGTACTCACTGATAGCTCTGGGTTGCCTGATCTGGTTTTGAACCTGCTTTTACTTGACACCTGCAATGATCAGTGGTAATGAGTACTGCAGTTTAAGAGTTTATATGTATTGTGACAAAACCCATTTTAGTTTATTTCAGTCTTGCTACTTCATAGTTTTCATTGGGTACCTCACAGGTCTGGAACTGACCAAAATAATGAATTTTGGTTTCTTATTTGCTTGCAACACATCAGTCCCCAATCTGTAGACTTTTTTGATGGTCTCCCCTAGAAGTTGTCTCCTGTTTTATTATTCTGAGTAATTTTATCTTTTCTGCAAAGTTTGTTACCAGTTTTGCTAAAAAATGACACAAATACACAGAGCAAGAACTTTGCTGCTGGATAACTCCCCTCCCTGCCATGTCCCTGGCCCTGTGGGCTCCATGAGAACCTCCTTTCCTTAAAATCTTGTGGTGAGAGGTCTTTCAAAAGCATTGTCAAATGTAAGTTCAATACTTATCAGCTGGATCACATTTTTTTCAGGTAATTGCCAGCTCCTCCAAGTCTCCAAGTAAGACTACAAAATCTGCACAGCTCTTGCTGAACAATGTGTATGTATTTTTGTGTCTAAGAATTCTGTTCATGATTGTTTCTACAAGTCTGACGGTGGTTTTATTGATCTGTAGTTCCCAGTGAAGCCTGCAGCCATTACTAAAGGCTAAGGACACATTTGTCATTGTACATTATTCTGCAGAAAAAATGGTAGGTTACACATGACAATTAGTTGTTGAACAATTTCATATCTGACTTCTTTTATAACTCTTCAGTGACCTTGTTCTTGCAATTTGTCCAGAAATCTGTTCCATTCACACTCCTGTCTTAGACAGTTTCTTAGGCTACTCAACACCAAATAGAGTTCTGGTGTGAGAATATGTCTCACAGGTAGTAACAAGTGAGACCAATAATTAATTTCCTCTTGCCATAGTGACCTTGTTTCTTTTAAATCCTTCTTTTGCTTCTTGTTAATCTGCTGGTTTTATTGACTCATTTTCTGTTTCAAAGGTGGTAGCTTTTGTTATTGCTGATTCTACTGCCATTTTTATCACTGCTACCTTCTAAATTTTTGTAAAAGATCTCCTGAAAATCTATTATTCCTGCTTAATTTAATTTTACAGTTAGCATTTAACATGCAAAAAAATTATCTTTTTAGTTTTCTCATTTTAATACTTTTTTTTTTTTTTTTTTTTTGTCTCTAATAGTTCTCTTTTACTGGTCACCAGAGTGACTTTCTGAAGGGCTGTTTTGCTGTTTTTGTATTTATTATGGCACCTCCAGTCTTCTTGCTGTCTGCAAGCATTTCTTTCTCCTTTTACTTTTCTGTGCATGTGTAGCTTCAGTGTTAAAGGCCCTCTGATGACAAATACAGAAACTTATTGTTGATATTTAGCACAGATATTAATCAAGAGTTATTTTGTGACTAGTGCCACCTGAGGAGTATAATACATTAATAGATATTGGATCAGTTTAATTTCTTAGTCAATTTTTGACATTTTTATTTCACCACTGTAAGCTGAAAAAGAGTAAATGCAATAAATCCATGATGAAACACATTCCACTCTTTTATTCAGGGGACTTATTCTCTCAGCACTTTTTAACCCCCTAACTTGCTTTTCCTAGTCCAGAACTTATAAGATCTAGATTTTTTTCAAGCTTTCTTATTTCCCATCTGTCCATCACCAAACAAACCCATGTATTCAGTAACAATAACAGCGCTTTCTCACTTCAGAGACATAATTAGTGTGAGGAGATGTGCAGTAAAGCAAGCTGTGGAGACACCAGCTCAGTGCATGCTGTATGTGAGAAAGTTTTTCATCACCCCATCATGTGATTCTTTCTTTGGAGATTTCCAAACCTCAACCCCTTTATCTACATATTCTATGAAAATGGAGTCTACTTGCTGAGATGTAAGACCTGATACCTGTGAAAATGGATTCATGTCTGCTATTAAGGATACCTTACAATTTGCTGCATTTGGGAAGAGACATAATTTTTGTGGAAATGAACAAACTTGCCCTGGAGCCCAGTAAAACACTGCAGACAAGTTCCTACGTAACAGGAGGGGTTGAACCTCCTGAAGTTCCAGATTTGGAACCCCCTTGGAAGTTATCTAGCTCTGGTACAGGGCTAAAAGGAGCAGCTAGAGAGTCATTTACATTGGGAAATTCTTGGTGTCTGTTCTTATTAGAAAGACCACTGTATTATTTTATTTATAAATATATATTATATTTATATATACGGAAAAAAATTTTTATAGGGTCAGCAAATCACAGATACAAAGAGAATAATTTTCTAAAATATGTGCTGCTTTGTTCATTTAGAGACCCTCTAGGAATAAAAAAAATCAAGGATAACAAGCATGCTAAATACTAATAGTCACAATCATAAAAAATTACATGCATAATTAAAATATCCATTTCAAGGCCCTCTTACATTTGCTAATAAAAGTCTTCTTATGAATACCAAAATACAATTTTCCACATAAAAAGGACAAGCAAAAAAACAAATGACAGCTTTATTTTCAGTGACCTTGCAAGATTTTGAAACATTTGACCTCCCTATCCTTTTACTGAATGTACGTAAAGGATTTAGATAAGGACGTCAGATGTGAGATACCAATGGCTGTTGATGGTGACAGAACTGGAGAGAGAAAAAGTGAATAATGACCAATGTAACTGGGCTCAGGATGAAGCAGATCTTTCAGGCAACTGTGCCAGTAAATAGAAAACAATTTGAATTAGAAAAATGTTACATAACAAATCTAGAGGCAGTGAGAGTACATTTTAAGCAGAGGAGTAATTCTGAGTGATCTGGCCAGGAAAAGAATTTTCTCCAGGGAATACTTTAGCAAGGCCCTCCAAGCCATCCCTCTGGAGTTCAACTCCAGCACAACAGGCAATGGGAAACTGGATGAATCAGAGAAAAGACTATAAGCCAGGAGAAGGGATAACATTTCTGCATGAGGTGGGACACTTCCTGATTTGAAACGCTCTGCTTGGTCAGCTTTTCAACACAAAAAAAGGACATTACTGCCCTGGAACAGGTACAGCCTCAGCCAGCCAGACTGATGGTAGATTTTTGGAAGATGACTTAGAAAGTAGGGGATCTGCCCAGGGAGAAGCAAGCCCTTTCCAGCAACTAAATGAAATCACGCAAATGAAATCACCCAAATGATCAAAGAGCAGAGCTGTCCTAGCTGCACAATGGCAAGCATAACCTGTGACCAGAGCTGAGGACCTTCTGCTCCAGACGCTGTGCATCACGCTGCAAAGCAGCTTTGGTGTCTCACCAGCACTGGGAAATCTGAGGCTGCAAATCCCCTAGAGAGCACTGTTTGTGCTCCTCTGAATTCCATGACAAATTATGCCCCTGGAGTATCTCAGCCCGGGGTTCATCAGGTGATCCCAGAAGCTGAGAAAAAGAGGAGACCAGGTACCCAGACCAGGTCAGTCTGCTTTGCCCTGGAGTCTTTGGCACGACAGCCCCAGTGTGACAATCAGACCCCGCCGTCCTCCTCCAGATGCACGATCAGACATTTTGATGTGTGTGTGTGGGAGCACAGCCTGGGATGCACAGGAGATACAAGCTCCAGGCTGCTACCAGCTAATTGCTCATCCCCTTTAGCTCAGGCAGCAGAGGCCTCCACTAGGCAGCCAGGGTGCAGCTGAGCATTTTACTTTCAGCATATGGACTATTTAAATTCCTAGCAAAAAGAGCAGTTTAAACCACTTGGTGCTTGGGTAGGATTTCTGCCATCTGGTACCCTGTATCTTCTGCTGGCAGAAGCTGAGGTTGGATGCAGCTCTAGGATAGAAATTTTAGTGTCATTTCCATACAAATGGCTTGTGACTGGTGAGTTCAGGGGCAGGCCCATCAGAAAGCATTTGCCTTGTAAACATTTCTCCTGCCTGTCGCTGCATATTGAGAATCCAAAGGGAACACGTGACCCTCTCAAGAACATTGCTGGAGCATCCCCAAAGTGGACCTGGAAGGGATAAGACAAAGGTCTTGATAATTGTTTTGTTTGTTCTTGCTGAAGACTGAACTAGGGATGATGAAAATATCCTTCCTCTCTCCTCACAACCAGTGAGAGCTGACAGGATGTTACTGATCTGGTCACTGGTGGTGTCAGGGCTCAGAAGCAGACTCAGACTTCAGTTCATTTTGTAATGACTGCCAAGAAACAGGCCTTTAGTACCATGAAATGTGACCATGAAATCACACACGGAACATCATAGCTGACACTTCTCTAACAAGCAGTAGAAACCCCTATTTCATAATAGAAGCTCCTGCCTTCTCTAAAGCCCCTGAACATGGTCCAAATCTACCCTCTGACAGAGAGCTCTGCTTGACATGAACTTGAGCCCCAGAACATGTGGTCAGCAGACACACATTCATGTTTTTTGGGGTCCTTCTTGATCAAAGCACTTTAATTATTTAGGGCAACAGGAAAATGATAATCTTGCCCTCCCAGTGCCAGTGGGTCTACCTGTGTAACCCGATTCTGAAGTGATTTGCACAGGTAAAATTGAACTTATAATTCTTCCTTTATTTAGGCTGAAAAGCACATACATCATTCCCTCTTCCCCAGAGCAGAAAGGATCTCTCTAAGACCGATCTCACTTGCTGCATAAAAGCAGCATTTCCCAGGAATTATGTTGAGGATGGCAGCTGACCATGTGCTGTCTCACACAAAAGAGGGCAGTGTTATGCTCTTCTCTGTTTTACAAGTACTGTGTGTCCTCCCCCACACACATCTAGGGTCTCAATGAAACACATTCTCAAGTGATGTTTGTCTAAAAGCTGCTCTGTGGGTGGCTACATACACTTCTGAGGGCAATTCTGATTTTATATCCCTCATCAGCTGAATGAGGTGCACCACCTTATGGAATATTCACACTTATGCCACATTTAAATTCATCCTCAAAATGCAGATTATTCCAATGTCTAACATTAACTCAGTAAGTGCTGAACCCAGTTATGATGATTCAACCAAAGTTCATTTTGCATCAGTACCTCTCTCTGTATGTCCAATGTTATCCATTAAATGACATGATAGACTCTGTTTTTCTGTCAGGGAGATGGTGAAAAACTAATTTCTGGAGTCTTTTAGACCACAGGACTTGCTAGAAGGCCAGTGTGACAAAGCACTCATTATTTAACAATTGGTTGTTGCCTTAGCTATTCAGAAACCAGAGATGGCATCTATCCTACTGTTGAAAACTTTATTTACCCTAAAGTGTAGTTTTAAGTCAGAGTTAGCTGGTTAGGCTGGGAAAATGCCCAGTGTGGGGGCAACCCATGGGGAGTGGGACACAGCACTCTAAGGTGGATGTTTGACACAAGAAGGACTTGTGTCTTCATCAGGGTGAGCAGCTTCTCTCCAGGGACCAGATGGTCACAGTTTTGGTCTTGGTGCCTGACTCATGGATTGATCTGATGGAGTTTGAGTGGGTGCAGTAAATGCCACTCCCAACTGCTGACATCTTCCTACAGAACTCTCCCCTCTACCTTTGGTTTCAGAGGAAGAGGCCACCGTCAGTGCACTACAGCCCAAGGAACTCCAGCCTGTTGAAGTCTTTTTCAGTGTCGGTGGACACAGAGGACTGCTGGGTGAGATGCCTGTAACATTCTCACAGCAAAAGATGCACCACCAAGCATCCCCCCCACTTCTGTTAACATCTTTCACTTATCCTAATATCTATACAGTTATTAAAAGCTCCAGGGGCTTGTATTTTTTATTAACAGATACAAGAGGAAGGAGCCTTTGCTCAAGAGCTAAAACATCCAGTTAAGTCCTGAAGGACCTTTGATGTTGATGCCTGCAAGAAGTTTTCCACCAGAGGTAGCTGAACAACAAAATTGACACAGATAATATTGCCAAAAGTAAAGAAGAAAATAGACCCCTGAAAACAACATCTTTCATGATTCTTTACATGTCAACCCTAAGCAAGTGGCAAAAAGCTCAAAAATTATTTTTTTCCCTCCAACTTTTACATCTCATATAATGCATGGTGTTAAGCTGGCACCAAAACAACTGCATCACTTACCTGCAGCAATATATCATGGATCTGTAGTAGGAAAGCAGTAAGGTCTGAACCTTCTATTAATCCATCCACTAGGCTTTTCTGTTCACTTTTTCAACTTCTGCTGCCTTTCCACTGAAATACAGCAGTGTCACTTCTATAATTCTCTGAGGAGATGTGATATAAATGCACAGCTTATTTAAGCAGCCTTACCATCCATCTGGGGCTAATGAAAGTTTTCTACCAGCTGGAAGGTGTTTGCTGTAACCCCCTGTCCACTCTCTCTCTCTCTTCCTGCCCTTCAGAAGCTGCCAGCACTGGAGAGGGAGGTGCTGAGAGGGTTTTTGCATGGCATCTGGCACAGTCCTGTGTGACAGGCTGGATCATGGAGAGACCTGTACTTTGGGTGGCAGTTGGAATAAGAGCAGCTGTGGGTCCATATGCACCTAATGTGTACTTTAAACCAACTGTTTGTCCACTTGTTTCCAACAAATTTCTTGATTTGTGGCTTATGCAGATTTTTAAAGTCACATTAAGGGTCCCTAGATGCTTTTCTTCTTTTCTGTGATGAGTCTAAGTAAAATAAATGAAATTATGCTCAAGCCTCCCCGCCTCACATCCTTTCATTTGAGTGACCTTAGATATCTTGTTCATCTTCAAATATCCTGGACTAATGTGCTGTTCTGACATGAGTCATCTTGTATTTGAAGTTTTCCCTTAGAACTCAAACTGCTGGAGAATCTCGGGCTCCATCGAAAATATTTTTGAAGGGGATAAGTGCTTTTGGAGAACAGCTTGAAAGCACGACTTGAGTGCAAGCTAGGAGATCAGCAGCCAGCTCCCAAAGTGAAGTCACACACAGCTTTTAGCTATTAAGATGCACTTTTCCAGCAGTCTCTTCACTTCTGAACACTCACTTTTGGATCAGCTGTAACTCTCCCCAGTGCTTCAAAAAGCTTCTCTGTCCCCTTGCTCCCACCCCAGCATTCAGTGGGTGCAGGCAGACCTTCCTCTGGGCTTTGCCAAGGGAGCTGCCAGCTTCAAACTCAAGCCACAAAGCTGAGGAGACATCTGAGGACAAAGGAGAACATTTTTGCTCTGCACTGGCAATGTCCAGCTAATTCACTGGAGCTGGAGCAGCCTGTGAGAGCTGTGGTGTAACCTGGGAACGGCATTTGTGTTGTTAATAATAAAAGATTTTTTGCGGACTGGGTAATGACACGGGTCTGTCAACTCCCACGCGCAAAGTGTCGGGGTGGAGAGCAGCCACTTGGCTTTCCGGAATAATTTGGAAAGGCAGCTTCTTATCTGTGGCAGATAACAGCCTTCTATAGAAGTTTTTAAGAAGTGTGTCAGGGAGGAGGTGACAGAAGTCCTGGCTTAAGGAAATCAGGGAATTTGACCCAAGACCAGGGGCAGTTTTGGTCAATAGGCTATCATGGTATCTCTTGTATAAGAAAGTCTGTGGGTATAAACAAAGTTGTTATTAGAACATTTCTGACAATCAATTTTTCTCTTCTAGAAATCAGTAAGTTTCTTCCACCTGGATTTCACAGGGGAAAAAAGATCCCAGCCTGAGCTGTGGTTTGCTCGCAGCTAGACTCTATGAGTTCAAGTTCCCTAATAAATTCTATGTGTTCATAGCCATTTCTGTGGAGGTTTGCTGACTTTACTCCCCAAGGCCTTCCACCCAACCTCGATTTATTCTGCAGAAGCACACAGCTGGCTTGCTACTTTTCCACTGCTGCACATATCTGAAAAATACAACTGCTCTACCTGGCCTTGACAGCAAGCCTATTACTGGGTTGTGGTGTTAGGTTTGGTGGATTTGTGGGTTTGTTTTGCTTTTTCCCCCCTCATCTCTTCTATATTTTCTCCTTCTTTCTCCCTCTGTCAGAGTGACAGTCACCATTCCAGGGATCTGGCACAAAAGGCTGGAGCAGCATGGTGTGGCTGATACAGGCAAGAAGCCAGAACATTTTGTGTAGGTTAACTGTCCTCCTAGGCAGAGAGCGTCCCTCAGCTCAGACATATGCCAGCAGCCAGCCATTCTTCTGCTCCTCCTCCCCTCCCTAGATATTCCTCCCACCTCCCACTCAGACTTTTATGCTCAGCCCAAGTTGATTAAAATGTTGCTGTCATTAAAAAAAAAAAAAAAAAAAAAAAAAAAAAAAAAAAAAAAAAAAGAGAGAGAGAGAGTGAGAGAGAGAGAGACAGGGGTGATGGTAGTGATGGGGAAATTTCCTTGCAGCTGCTGCTTGTCAGTTGGCAAGTTGCTTTTAACCTTTCCATGACAGAAAGCAGCAGTGTGCTCCGGCTTTCCTTTCCTCACTGCTGAAGGGCTCCTGCATGCTCTTGCTTCCGTGCCAGAGACATCCGGAGGAGCCTGCTCACGATGGAGAGTGTGACAGCTGCCAGCATCCTCCCCTGCTACCTCCTACCAGTGGCCCTGGTTGGGCATGTGGGACACAATGTCCTGGTCCCCCAGGACAGTCCAGCCTGGGGACACTGGGGCAGATCCTGGTGGGATGAGACAAGAAATTATGGTCCTACTAGTATGGGCCCATCATGGCCCACACTGCTGTCTGGCTGATGCCTTCAGTGGCATCATGGCAGGGGAAGATGAGGAGGTGATGTTCTACCTGTTTTTGCAATCACCATGGCAAACTGTGTGTGAAAGTTTGTCACCCCCTCCCATGCCATTTCTAATGCGCTGAGGTGGGCACAGGCAATGCCTGCAGTAGGGAACAGCTCTGAGCTCCCAGCAGAGCTTTTGGGGGAATGTGCACTTGAAGTCAGATGTGGAGAACACAACTGACACACATCCTTGGAGCAAGCCAAGCCCAAAACACAGATGTTCATCACATCTCACCATTCCTGGGGCCCGCAGAACTCAGCTTGAGGTTCACAGCCTGAGACATCTGCTCTTGTGTTGTTAAAATGAGCACTCTTAAGAAAGAGTTGGCTCTGTCGTGTGCGTGAGCAGCTAGTGACCTTCGAAGGATGCAAACAAGGGCAGGGCCTTGCTGGGAGAGTACCCTTGCTTTCTTTCACAGCAAAAAAATATGCTTTACAAATAACGACAACAATAAATATACTCTCCCCCCCCCCCCAAACAATTATAAGAAAAAAAACACATTTAAAAAGAAAGAAAACCACAAGCATGTTAGACCACCTTCCCAAATCTCCAAACACTTTCACCCTCCTTGTTGCCCTTCTCTGTTTCTCAGTCCTTCTTGCTTTTGTGCTGTCTCCTTGGCCCTGGTTCTCTTCACACTGAAGGCTTGATAAGATTTCATTTCATAAGGCAGGAAAGAACTGGTATACTCAAAAATAAATTTATTGAATGTTCTTTCAGCCCTCCGCAATTTAAAAGGCTCAAAAAACATGACAAAAAAAGCACACATTGAGTTGAAAAGTCATATGCTAACCCTAAAATCATCAGTTTTGCTTCTACTTCTACAGAATAACCACATTTTATCATTACAGGATTTAAGCTTGGTACATTATATATTGTGACCCACATTTTCAACAATCAGTGGAAGAATTATGGTTCTTTACTTCAGCTGTCTCAAATAGAGACTCATTATACTAGACCAGGCATCTAAAAACAGTAAAAAATAATTTATTGAAATGTAATTGGCCATTTAATAAGGCAAACTGATTCATTTTTCCATAGTTAGTTACTACACTGTTTAAGACCAGAAATATTATAGGATACAGCAGATAAGAAAAGAAAGGGGCCACTTAGTTGCTGGAACAAAACTAACAAAACTTTTGCTATTTCTTCATTAATCTGATAATAAAACATGGGTTCCAATATATCTGTTGAATGACTTGTCATCTTAAAGATGAACTTCTGAAATTTTCAATCCATGGTAATTCCTTTTATTTCAGTATTGATTCCTGTCCTCCATCAAAATGACAATCTATTTAAAGTTTCAAGAGTAAAATCAGATGAGAAATTTCTCCTGGTAAAACCAAGTTTATTTTACTTTCAACTTCAAAAACAAAATCAAAGTCACACTAAAAACCCAAGAAAATGAAGTGTGCTTTATTATAAAATACTTTGAAGTACAATGTTCTTACATCTTGGAAGCAATTTTTCTTCAATTATTTTTCAAAAAAAGTATTGTCAACCTGTGCTGGCAAAGTTGTTTGGGTTTTGGGTTTTTTTCTGACACAGCAGGTCTTTCCAGGCAAGAAAGGTTACTTTGGGCAAGACTGGGTTGGCCAAAACTGTATGTGTGCAGGCCAAAGTCTGCCCTTGTAGGATCTAAAGGCACAGATCCGAATGACCACAGGAAAAATAGTTAATGCAATTACCAGCAGACCCATTCCAGCAGCAAGCATGTTGATGCTGGAATTATCCAAATGACTGCCTGATGAAAGGATGTATTTGTTCAAAGCACATTTGCCTAGCTCACTAATCTCGGCAGATATCCTGTGGGGAAATCCTTTGAATCCAATACCTGATAAATGAATTTGGCTAGTGAATAAACATCCCACAAGCCTATTACTGAAATATTATGCACCTGTTACAAGAGTGCTCCCATGCATTAATTTCCACACAGTGCCGTCCTTCTTTAAAAATGCTTTTTGATGGAGTGTGAAAAGCTGTCACTGAAACTGATGTTACCTTGAGCTCAGAGTTACAGCCCCATGCTTGGATGCACCTCGAGAAAAGCCTGCCTGCCATGGGTGGGGCTCCCTGCATGTCCCTCTTCCCAGGGCAGCAGAAGTCTGCTGGAGACAACAGCCCTGCCCCAAACCAGGACAGACAGACCTGCAAATTCAGTTGCCCACGCCCGAGGTCTGTGACAATTTAGTTTATCCTATGTGTTAGTCAGGCAAAAGGAGATGCTGCAAGGTTATGGAGCAGGGCTGTTTGCTTGGTGGTGGAGGGTCATTAGAGGTGTTATTTAGGATTTTCTCCTGCTTGTGAAGCATTCTGTAATCTTTATTGTGAAAAATGGTAAGCAACAGGAATACTTTTCAGTGAATAAATACCCACCTTGCTGACAAGGACTTCAGCAAAGAGACATCAGATTATTGGCAATGAATTTTATGACTTTGACTTTAACAACTGTGCTTCATGGCTGCTTTGATCAGACAATTGATATTCTGGAGAGGCTGTCTCCACGTGGAGAGAAGCTTAAGCAAAGGACTCTGCACAGGACTGGTGAAGGAGAAAGAGTGAAAATTCCCTGAGCATGCCAGAAGGGAAGGCTCACAGAGACACACCATGTCGGACACTGGAGGGTAAGTGCTGGACAGACTTTCCAGATCACTGTTCTATTAAATGGGTTCACTGGCAGAGATGTTTCTATGCCATGGTTAATAACATTCCTTATAAAGGTCACCTCTACATTTGTAAAAATGAACATCAGTTTTTCAAGGCACATACTAAAAGTCAGTTGTTTAATCAAGGAAGAACACTAATTCCAGTACCCCTGTCCACTGAAAAACTGAAAGCCAGACCTTGCATTTCAAGCCACATAGGGGTCAACTACATGCAGAGAAATCATTTGCTGTCTAGCAGCTGAATGCAATAAAACTGCAAAATTTTCACAGATAATTTGCAAAAGAAAGAGAGGCTAAATTAATTGAATAAATTATTTCCTATGAATCATTCACTCTGCTCTAATTAACAGGAGCTTGTGTACTCAGCTCCTTCTGCAGTATCTCCATGGCTGCCCCTAAGGGTCAGAGTCCCTGAGAAATCCTTAATTTTACTTTCAAATGTGTTTTCATTAAGTTATAGTTAGAAACAACAACAAAAAATACTCTGAGGAAGAACGGAGGAGAAATCATCAAGGGGACTTAGTTAGCGGTTGAACTTCAATTAGGGATGGCATCCCAGTTCTTCACAGAAATATTTGGGTGCTTATCTGGACTGCTCACACCACCTGGATGAAGGGCTTCTCAAAAGCTCCCCCTATCCAGATGCCACACTTCCCCTAATTAATCCTCCTTTGGACCCAAAACCTCATAGTTAGCCTGCACACTGGCGTCTCCCAGGATTGCTGCAAATGTTATTAGCCTGTGCATTAGAACAGTTGCCAGGAAATGAGACGGGCAGGCACAGATTAGCTGGCACTGGAGGGATGGGGAAATGAGGGAACATTACTTCCCTCATGGGTACCAGCAGATGAGTGCCTGCTCCTGCAGCACGTAACACACTCATTGCAATGCAGCACCTTCCCTGTCCCCTCTTCCAGTGAGGTGAGAGAAGCCTCTGAAGCCATCATTGTAAAGGTTTTAGCTACAGGGGGTTTTGTTTGCTGTGTTTTGGGGGGTTTTCACTTTGTTTTGGGGTTTTTTGCTTTGGTTTTTGGTTTGTTTGTTTTTTTTTTTTTAATGGTTGAATTCAATATGGGAATGGCTGACATTTTCAATATGTTTGCTTTTCTGTAAAATAAAGTGTCTGCTCCACCTTAATCCTCTGGGGTGGTGGACTCCAGAGGGTGGCAGTGGAGAAGTGGACAACCCAGTTGTTCCTCTCCTGGAGATGACACTCTCTCCTGCCAGCCAAACCCCTGTACCATCCAGAGGATTTTTGTCAGTGAATAACCGGAGAAGGGAGGAGAAGAGGGAAGCAGAGAGACTGGCCAAACCCAACGATCCTCAGTCAGGAAAAAGAAGCAACATCAAAGTACTAATACAAGATCTTTCAAAGATTTCAAAGCACACTTTGCTCTGAGCTCAGGTTAGTAAACATTTGGGAATTTTCAGGGTTTTGCTCATTCTCCATCCTTACCACATACTTCAAAACATCTCTCTTGACCTATTAATGACTTCTACTGCATTCAGTGCCCCAGGGCCCTGACCCACATCAGAGCCCCAGTGCACTGGGCACATGGCAGCAGAGACTGCCCTGAAGAGCCCACACCGTAATTAGCCAGGGCAGAAGGAAGGTGGAAAAGGGAATAGCAGTGCCAGGAAGGCCTGGGATCTCAGCAAGGTGGCTGCCCCTCTGACCTGCTGCAAGAGAAGCAGAGTGGGTCTCCTGGCACAGTGTGAACTGTGCTCCTCTGCCAAATCTGCAGCCACACTTAACGTGGGTGCTGCTCCACCCAAACACTGGCAGCAGTTAAATCCTCCCTCTGCAGAAAGAAGCACCGCGCAACATCCTTCCCTTGCCTGCCCCAAGGAAAAGGCAGGCAGCTGTGTGTTCTGCACCTGACCACAGACTGGCAGGATACTTGCAGGAACCTGAGGTTTTTTGTTGTTTTTCAGCAGGCCAGACTTTCTACTCTGTCTGTTGGTAGAAAGTCTGGGAGAAGATTTTAAGGGAAAAAAAGCTCTCAGAGAAAGATCATTTCCTCTTATAAAAGGACCCTGGGAACAAGACAAATGTTACAGTAGGTGAAGAGAAATAAAATTAAACCAAAATTATTTTCTCCTGAAAAATTAAAAGGATTATGTTCCTGGAAAAAGCCCCCTTTCCCTTTACACAGTAGTCAAACAGAGGTCAAAGTAATTAATATTAAAGTATCCATGTAATAGGATGTGTAGAATCCAGTTACAAATACAGAATTTATAAAAGCATCTTCTGAAAAGAGACAAAATTATTCAGAACCAGTCTCCCAGAGAGTAAAAATACGCAATTATGTCTTATCTTGGCAAGCTGTTGAAGGAGTATATTGGTAACAGAACAATTATAAATAGACCAGTTGGTTTCCTTGCTTCCTCTGGTATTGTTCTGTTTACTATGGAGAGTTCTCATGCCTATATAGGCACAAGAGAAGAATTGGGCTGTATGTTTTGCAGCAAATACATAAATATACAGGCAAAGCAGGTGTAAGTGTGATCACTGACTCTCTCCTGGCTGTACTTTGTGCTATTCTTTGTGTGTCTCATTCTGAATTGTGAACCCTCTGTGCTCAGTGCTACACAAACACACAGGGTAACCTGCTTCTTTATTTACCTTAAGGTTTGGTGGGAGTCTGTTTTGTTCTGTTTAAAATGTTGAAATTTTACCCAAAATTTCCCCTTTTCAAGGAGATTTAAAAGATTGATATGTGTATGCAGACACATTTCCAAAACTGAAGAAAAATTTAGGGGGAACCAAGAAAGCTTGGACCTACTTCCCTAAATGGTGGCTTTATAGCATGGGCTGTGTGAGCTCTTTGCTTAGCAAATAACATTTAATTCATATACTTGCTTTTGCTTAGATATCTTCCTATGATCCCAGGTCTCTGCTTTCCTCCAGGCTGGTTGGTGCTGATATTGACATTCCTATTCTTGAGAACAACACCGCAACAGGTACTATTCTGCTTGATTCAAGAGATGCAGAAGAGCCCTGAATCTGTCAGAGGGCATCTTTATACATTAATGTTTTCCCTTGAAAATTGAAGTAGAAGCTGCAAAGATTGAAATCCGGGTGTATGTAGGGATGCCTTGACTCTCATTACAAATAACACTTAGAGGGTTTTTACTCAAGGTGGAGAACTGCTCAAGAGGGAGGGAGGGGGATCTGAGTTTCTGAAGTGCCAGGCTTTAGTGGTCCTTTATTATTGTAAAGGATACTGCTGCACTCCAAGGATTCCTTCAAGATGCACAAGGGTGCATTGAAGGTTGGGCAGAAGCCTGATTTAAGATACTTTTCAGATAGCAAACCAGATAATCAGCTAAAGCTTTCCAAGGCAAAGGTTTAAAACTCCCACTTTTTACCCTTTCTTATTGGTTTTCTGTTTCTTGTTGTAGTAAGTACTGTCCTGTTCTATTTATTACCCAGGAGCTCTTTATCTGGGCTCAAAAGCTAAAATTGTTCTATGGGGAACTATTTTTATTCTCTTTACAACTGTTCTTTTTTTTCCTCTATCACACAATTAAATGCAGGAATCATGGAAATATTTCTATTTCATTTTTGGTTTTGAGAACTCAAGCTGTGTGTATATGAAAGTAGCTTTTCATACAATTTACTGATAAATACTGAATTCAATTCAGTAAATCCTCCAGGGACCAGAGATGCTTTTAATACCTGTATAAAGTTATATCATATGCATAAGTGCTTTCTTTATTGCAAGTGACCCAAACTTATCTAAGTCCCTTTCTCCAGCACTAATCACAGAGCACAACACAAAAACAACATCCATTATTTTAATGTTCTTCCTAACGTAATAAAAAAGTTTTTGTGTATGCTTCTTCTCACCTATGAAACAACCTCTTTCAACTGAAGTGCTGTTTATTACTTTCTTTCTAGAGCTAAACCAGTTTTCTGGGCTTCATAATTTAACCTGTGTGGTTCTCCACAAAATAGAATGTTTAATCTTCACAGACAGAGTTATGAAACTCAGACATGCTATGTGCAGATGATGGAGGGGATATCCAAGTCAAAACTCCTGTGACAGTATTAACAAGCTCCTCCTTGGACTGTTCTATTTCATTTGCTTGGTGAAAGGGTGGCTTTCATTATTCTACCTTTGATTTCTGTGATTTTGTGCTCAGACATATAACATCTCCAATGTTGGATACTTTAAAAAAAAAAGGAGGGGAACAAAAAAAACCCCAGCAAACCAAAACCACCTCATTACTAAGAAAGTCTGAAAAATGTTTTTTAGATTGATATAATAAAATGTTTCACTTAGACTTTACAGGCCAGGGCCAAACCTGGCCCTTCCATTTGGAAATGATGCAGAAGAACAACCAGGATTAGGACTGTTCAGTATTTCCTTGCCTTCTTTACTATCCTGATTCATGATACACATAAAGGTGTATTCATCCTGTGATATCTTTGGCATCAAGAACCAGGTCAGACAACACCCCAAAATTACTTGCTTAGTTAAGGAAAACATATTTCCTAGGCAGAAAAATCTACCCACACAACAAAAATTAATGCCAAACTGTGCAATGTTTGAATTCTGGCAGCTGTGACAGAGTTTCATGCTGTGTGGCTACCAGCTCCAGGCTGCATGGGATGCACACCATGGTGTGTCTGAGTCCTTGCTGGTCTCAGAGCAACACCAGCTATGCAACTTGCACTGCAGTCATTTGGCAGAGCTCACAGCTCCAGCCCTTCCCCTCCTTTTCAGCATCAATTTCCTTTAGCATTTTATATTTTTCCTGTCTTTTCAGGTGTTTTTCTCTGCCTTCCTGTTTCTGGTGCCCCAGGCACAAAGTTCAGCTTCTACCAGGCCTCTGCTGACAGCACTCTCCCCATCTTTCTTGCGCCTGCCCATCTCAAACTCACCCCCCCCCAATATTCCCACCTACCCCCTCCTCAGTTAGTACTCTTCCCAAACCAGAAACTACTGTAAGTAGGGTAGAAAGATGGCAGAAGAGCAGTTTGGAAGTCACCTTAAGATGACATCATTAGGTTCAACCCACAAGCAGTGGAATGCCAGGGGTACTTGAAGTGCTGCCTCAAACCTCATGGAAATGGCAAAGGACTGGCATTCAGAGCCACTGTGGGGCAGAGTCAGGCCAAAAGTCAAAGCCCTTTGCATCCCCAGGTAGACAGAGTCAGCAGAGTACAAGAGCTGCCTAATTTCCTACACCACTGAAGACACCTGGATAAAATGTGCTGCAAGTAAATTCTCCAGTTGGATGTTTATGCAAGAGTTGGTGGAGCAGAAAAGTTGCCAAAAAGACCTCAAACAATACTTAGGAGCTGTATCAAGTGTCACATGGAAATCACAGACACCCCCCACATGTGAATATTTAACCAAGAATTCAACAAATTTTGTACTATCAGCAACTTCCAGCAGCACAAACTGCACAGCACAAGCAAAAAATCATTTTAAATCATCCACTTTCTTTTATTTCTTTTGTAAGAGGTGTCTTTTATTCACCTCTCTTCAACTAAGAAGTAGAACAGCCAGCAGTGTTGAATATACTGGCGTTCATCTACGTGGACAAAGTATTTGGAATAAATCATCAAAGTGTAGAACTGCCTCTTAAAGCATCAAGAGACAACAGCAAGATCCTGCAAAACTAATTCCTAGCATGAGGAATATAAGTAGGTAGGTAGCTGGAGAATCAGTGGTTCCAGATGCAAGTCTTATTTCATGAGAAAAAAACATCTGGAGTCTTACCAAAAATAGAAGGCATTTGTAAGTTCAAAAACCAGAGCTGCCCTTAACATGTTGTGAATTCCAGTTCCTAACAAAAACATGTGTATATTCAGAGACATTCTATGATATGAAATCAGGGTGTACTGCTGTTTATTTAAAATCCAAAGTTTACATATATGCTAATGAGTTGTGGACAGATTGATTCAAGAGGAATCAAGAGCTGACGTTCCTCACCTTGAATAAAACTGATCCCTTCAGGCACAAAAAAACCAAACAAAAGGGTCTTTTAGCTGAACCTTGCAACCAGCCCCATGGGCTTCTGCCACTGACAGCCTCGGGAGCACCTTGCGTTCTGCAGGGCCAGGTTGTGCAAAGCCAGATGTGGAAACAACCCTCACTTAGGGACCACAGTAGTCCAGAAAGTCCTAACAAAGGTCTGCCCTACAGAAATGAAGGTCATTCTTTCTTAATGAGTAAAGCCCTTTATACTGACAATGTTTATTCTTCTGGGCTGCTCTGCACTCTTGTAGCATAACCCTGAAGGTTTTTTCCCCCCCATTTACCTGCAAAATAAAATTTCTGGGTCATTTCTGCAGAATGTTTGCATCCCAGCTTTAACAGGGCTAAAGTCACTCATCCTTACCTTGGTTTATTTATTTCTCAGCCTTAGTGTGGAAACAAATCCAGCAATAATTTTCTGCCCCAGTCACCTTTTCCTTGCAATGAAAGAACCGAACCATTTCCTAGAACTACTCTCTCTTCCCCCACTCCCTCTGAGCACCTTTTCCCCACTTCTATTTAATGTCTGCCCTGTTAATGTGATTATGTGAAACCCTGAAAGATGATCTTTATGGAAATATTTGACAAGTAGCCAAAAAGTACCTCTGATACCCAGATGTGGAGAGGAAGGAACCCCATCAATGTGCTGGCTAGACTGCACAGAACACGTCTCTTTGATGGGCACACACGACGTGCTAAGGAGATTAAAACAAGAGATGAAAATATATGAGAGGGAGCAGAGAAAACAAAGTAGATGGGGCCTGGGTGTCTCGGGGGGTGTATAATGGGATAGAGATTTTCACCTCGGGGTCAGCTGCCTGAATCCAATGCAGGCTCGCATCAGAAATTATGTTTTCTTGGGAGAAGAAGGTGAAAAAAGTATGATTGGGAACTTTGTCACTTCCAAATTAGGAGCACAGAAATAAAGATAATTTCTTGTGGTGCAGAAAGTCTGAATTACTTCACTTTGGATACTCAACTGAAGTTGAGTATTACATGAAAAGCTGAGGTAACACATATTTGTTCTGACTTTTTGAACTCAATTGTCCTTACATTCACTCAGGAAAGCAAGAGTGAGCTCAGGTGTTTCTCGCAACAACGTGTCATAGATTTCCTAAAAACATATTCAAACAAAAAAAACCAATCTCATAACAAAATATAACAAAACAACCACTTTGTTATTAGTTGTTCTTGAAGAAATATGTTGACAAATCACCACCTAAATTAAGATGAGACCAAACAGCTTTTTATTTCTGCATAGTGTGTATTTTTTCAAAAAAGAGGAACGTTTTACACAGGTTATTTCCCCCAAACCAGTCTTTAATCCCATAATATGCCGCAGTCATTCTGCACGATACATAACACAAGTCATTTAAGGTGAAATCCCAGCCCTGCCAAGGTCAGGCCTGGGAATTCATCTGTGGATTTCAGCATGGCCTGGATTCCTCTCTAAATCCATGCATTGTAAATCCCTGGCTGTGAAGAAAGGATAATGGTATCTTCTGTAATGGACAGGGAGCTGCTACGCAGCATATACGAAAAACAAACAGATGAGCACTAAACTATGCTTTTAGAGTATATTGCCTGTATGGGCTGGCATTACCCATAATGTTATAGGGAAAAAAGGCACATCCTTGCCAGCATAGCTCTTTCCAGTCCAGGCTCATTTCAGTGGTAGACTGATATCTATCTCAATACTGGTGAAGTGCCCCCACCTTCTGCCAAGAGGGACAGAGAAAGCATTTCTTTCACTGCAGATTTAGGGGGTGGACATGCAGGAGGAGCAGTCCCACCAGAGTACCAGCCCCTGGCAGGCAGCCGATGTTGCCAGATTTTGGCCTAGAGGCAGCTGGGTGTGGCCGAATGTTGCCTGGCATCCTAGGTGGTTGTAACAAGGTGAACCCTTAAAGTACTGGGACAATGGTTAAAGCAGCCAGACAGGAAAGACATAAGAAAGCAGGGACCTAGCAGGATTACAGAATGAGCATGTCCTTCTGGAGAGCCCAGCTGGGGGCTGCTTGCTGAGATGGCAAGGATTGAAGCTGAAGTAACAGGGTATCCCTGGAGTGTTTGTCAGTGCCCCACTAAGCCAATGCAGGAGCAAGTCATGTTTTGGCCTGGAAACCTTCCAGAGTGGAGTACTAGTTATTGTGGCAAAGGGTAAAGCAGGTGGCTCGATCCCCTGTGAGTTTCACTCATGTACAGTTGTGGGGGCTGACTTAGACCAGGGTTTTAACACCCACCACTGTAAGTTACAGGGTGGCCAGCTTTGTTTGCGTCTTGCTCTACTGGCACACCTAAGAACCCAAGAGGGAAAGAAAAGAAGATAGGGGGGGGGGGGGTTTGCCATTTGCAAGTTCTGTTATCCTACAATTGTTTTAGATATGATCCATGTATATGTGACCCAAACCAGAGAAAAAGCTGTCCTGATGTTAAGGAGCTGTGGTGGGGTGTGCTCACACATGTATATGCAGATGTGTTGTGTGTGTACACATACTTGACCCTATGTGTTTGTATGTGCCCACGAGACTGAGCTGTGGTGCTGCTTCTCTCTCCGACTCAGAGGACCATTGAGGTCCTCTTTAGGTGAAAAAAACCTTTAGGTCCTCATTTAGGTGGGAAAAACCCTTCAGACTGTTGACTCCAACTGTTAATCCAGCACTGCCATGAGCCTAAATGCCACATGCACATGTCTCTTAAATACCTCCAGGGATGCTGACTCAACCACTTCCCTGCACAGCCTGTTCCAGTGCTTGACCACCCTTTTTCTGAAGAAATTTTTCATAATATCCAATCCCAACCTCCCCTGGTGCAACTTGGGGCTGTTTCCTCATCCTGTCTCCTGATGCTTGGGAGGAGAGACCAACTCTTACCTCACTACAGCCTCCTTTCAGGTTGCTGTAGAGAGGGACAAGGTCCCTTCTGGTCCTCCTGTTCTCCAAACTGAACACCCCTATCTCCCTCAGCTGCTCTTCATCAGACCTGGGCTCCAGACCCTCCCCCAGCTCCTTTTCCAATCTCTGGACCCACTCCAGCCCCTCAATGTCTCTGTTGCAGTGAGGAGCCCAGAACTGGACATGGCACTCTAGGTGTGGCCTCACCAAGTACAGGGGGACAACCACTGCTCCTGCTGGCCACACTACTGCTGATACAGGACAGGATGCCCTTGGCCTTCTTGGCCACCTGGACACACGCTGGCTCATGTTAAGCCACTGCTGTTAAGCCACCAGGTCCTTTTCCACTGGACAGCTTTCCAGCACCTCTTCCCCAGTCCTGTAGTATTTACATGGTGGTGTTGTGACATTAGGGGAGGACCTGGCACTGAGTTTTGTTGTGCCTCATGCAAGTGGCTTCTGCCCACTGATCCAGCCTAAATTCTAATTTGTTCAGGTATTGTAAATCTGTTCAGGTATTGTAAATCAGTCCAACACAAACTGAGTTTGTGTGTTCAAATTTTCCAATATTTTAGGAAGTAAGTGTACTGACCTCATAATGCCTGAGCCACCAGAAGCTGCACATGGGATCTGGCCTCCCTGTAGCCATGTAGCCAAACTGCTACTTCTTGGACAGACAGCAGGACCCCGAGACAGAAAGCTTACATTAAACACTGTGATGTGCAGATCTTACCTAAACCAGGTGATCTAGCAGATGTAGCCAATTCCCACTGTTGTCATGTCACTGCTGTTACCCATGATGGAAAATTATGCAAAAAAGCGCTTTCACTGGGTTTTGAAATAGCTGTTTTATATATCACAGCTGGGACATTTGTAAAATGCTGTGAGGTTTCCATGGAAAATTCCTTTGCCCTCTTTAGTTCTTTATTCAAAGACACACTAAAAAGGACTCAAGTCATTTGTAAAAAATAAACCAAATTTTCAACAGGTAACATAATTTGACCATACAATGAAAAATTAAGCTGAAATTGGGCCCAATTTGTGTCCATGTAAGCCTCCATGTGTCAGGCACAATTTTAGCAAGATGGTAAAAGTTACTACTTGTTTTACTTCTGGATTTTTGAGGATCTTGCTGTAAGAGATTTTTAATCAAGATTCAATGTTTCTGAGTAGAGCCTAACCCTATATAAGCAAGGACAAGGGATCAGTAGCTCTGTGCCTCCATCTAAGTTCACAGATCATAATCTAAATCTGGCTGGAGACTGAGAGCTCTCTTTCCCCTTAGCTTTCAAGGCCTTAAAGTTGGTTTTCCTCCTTCCTGGGAACAAAAATAAAATGTTTAAAATTTTTTTAAATGGAAACATAGCAGCATCAGAACAGCTATTTGAGAGTCAAAATTTTCTTCTTCTCTTTCAGGAAAGGAGGAGGTCAGGACAAAGAGAAAGATTGTGAGAAACTTGATTCCTGTGCCCCTGTGTCCAGAGCAACAATTTCCCCATGTGATGCAGTGGGAGAACCTGGTGTTCCACAGCCATTACTCAAAGCTCCATGTTAGCAAGAAAGTTGCTCACTGTCTTTGGTCTGTTTCTTTTCCTCCAGCCATTAAATGAGAAATTTAATCAAATCCAATTAATTGCAGGAACATTTCACTCAGCTGCATGTGTTTGGAGCTGCTTTGCTGTCAGCCCGCCCGGGATGATGAGATTATCCATGCTTATTAATATGATTCCATTTAACTCTGCCGCTGCTTGATATTCTGAGGCACAAAAAAGTTGTGCAGCAAAGGCTGTTTCTGGATGAAAAAAGGCCTTTCTTCCATAATGTTGTTTGCATACTCCAAGCTGTATTACTCTTCCTATGTGCATCTTAAGTGCAGGCCTACACCCTTGCAGGAGTGGAGCCAAAACAGGCTGAATTCCTGTGCCATCCATTGGTGCTGCTGACACACAACATGTGCCAGGCTCATGTGAGCCCGTGCAGTCTCAGATGTTGTTCTCCACATCCCCACTGGCCCCCTTGTTAAGACCCTCTATACACAGAGTCTCAATTCCTCTTGGCCTTTGCCAATTAGGAAGTGAATCTCCAGGTCATCAACATGTGGGTAATTTTTTTCCCTTATTTGCGTGGTAACTTCAGTCTGGTTGATTTCTGTTCACTGTTCAGAAATAGATTAAAAAGGAAATAATGTTTGCCTAGGAAATGAAAGTCTTGAAAATGTAGTCACATGGATTAGGAAAAAAGGACAAGCTTCAAAACAGTAAGTCTGGGGGCTAGGTTTTCCAATGTCGAGATCAGTTAGTGCTCCACTCCCATGTCGTCGTCACACGCGTCATCACAAGACGCCACATTTGCTGTGTTACTCTAGCCTGCGTGGTGGTGCAAATGCTGGCTTTTCCTTCAGAGGCATCCATCCTCAAATGGCACTAATGCATCTCAGCTCCTGTTTGAGACGTGGTAGGAAAAGATGGCATCTGGCACAGGATTATTCTGCACTATTTACATGCCAACAAGTGACGCTCAAGCCGTTTCCTGAGGATCTGGGACCAGCTGATGTCTCTTGCAGACTCCTAATTCCCCAGGGAAGAACTGTGCATGTGCTTTTTCCCTTCTTTTTCTGTCATATGCTGCTCTTTACTGAGCTGGGAACAAGGTGTGGTTTGGCTGCCTCTAGCCCCTCAGAATTAATGCCCATTAATGCCAGTAACTGCATTCCTACAAACTCATTTTCATGTCTAATTTTAATAGAATCTGCTTCAGATACAGTAAAACCTTCAATTAGCCCAGTTACTTTTGGGAAGGCAATGGACAGTAAGGATGCTTGTAAAAGCTGAAGAACAGCCCTAGTGGGAATAGAAGTAGTAGGATTCTAGATTTAATAAAGGATTGCCTGGATCACTTCTAGTCTAGAGCTAAAAAAGGAAGTACGGAAACATATCAACGCAACGGAAAGGACAGAGGAGTTAAGGAGCTTGAGAGTCAAAAAATTCCCATGCCCTCAGCTTTCTGACCAAGAGAAAGTCACCTTTTATATCTCAGTCTTCCTATCTATATAATAGAGGATGTGACACAGGCTCATGTTTGCTAAACCCTGAGATTATAAAGGAGCGGTAGTAAATATGTGCAATCTACGTTGACTTAAATTGAGCTTTAAAAAACACTTTTTAAGCAACTATCTAATGCAGATTATGTGTCTCTCTATATATATATTTCATAATAGCTTTTAGAAATACATGTCATGGCCTTTATTTATGATTTAATTGTGCTGGTGTCACCATGACATGATTTCATTTGAATTATGACTCCAGTGGGAAATCAGCATGTCACCTCAAAGTCAGGGCAAGTCTTCAGGGGACAGTATAAGAGAGAGGCAATCTGGGAAGGAGTTTTCAGAGCTGTGGTAAAGTTAATGTAATTTGATATAGTGACCAGAGCTAAGTGACACATTTTACTACCTGCAGTGGTTGATAATGGTCTGTAGGAGCCCAATTTTGAAACTTTCTTGTTTTTTTCTTGTCTTCTCATTTGATGTGGCCTGACCTCCAGTTGTCTCATCCTTTATCCATGGGAATCTCTTACTAGTTTTCAGTCCCAGTACTTTTATTGTACAATTCACTAACCTCTTAGCTGATAAACTAAGGTTGCACGAAGTAAGTTAAATAAGTACTTTTGCACAGCTCTGATAAAGAGTAATAAACAGGCAGAAGGATACAAAGTTGTCTACTGTTGCTCAGTCAGCTAACAGCCAGTCAGAGATAGACAAGGAAAATTACCTTTTATACTCCATCAAGATATTCAGTAAATGTAGAAATTTGTCTTCTTGCCGTACATTGACAGGCACCCAAGAAAGACTTAAGAAATAAATAAATTAGAGAGACTTAAAGACATTAAATGGGGAAAATTTTGGTAACATTTATTGTCAGCTATAGCTACTCTTGTTCTCTTTTTTACTGCTATTCCTTGGCTATAAATTCTGTAAGAATCAAAACTTTCAGAAAGAAAGTTGGTTTAATATGTAGTCAAAATGCCAAATGGCTGGAAGTGAGCCCAGGGAAAGAAATCTTTTCTTCATTTCTCCTAGAACTTCTCCTCAAGACAAAGCTTGGCAAAGTATGTAGCTATGACATGCAAATCTTGTTTGGTTTTTTTTTTTTTGTTCACAATTCCATTATTTATTCTAGCATCTGTAAAATGTATTCTTTACAGCATCTCTGGGGACATATAAAAAATGTAAATCGACAAGTATTATAAACCTTGTTAGACTACTTCCTTGGAAGAAAACTCTTTACATTCCTCACAATAGCTGCTCTGTAGGCAGAAATGGAGGAAGTAGAAAGGCTCTGTATCATGGGCTTGTGCTTTTTTCAGACCAATGGAAAAAGGAAATTCCAGCAACTGGGTCCACCACGCTACAGTAATGCCTGTTTTACAAACCCAGATTTTAAGTCTAAATGCATTTGATAATAATGATTTGGTCTAAACACTTCAGCTCTTGCTGTCATGCACTACCAAAGCAGCATGGGTCACAGAGACATCACCCACAGCCTGGACTGCTCCACAGAAATAAGGAGCCCACTGCAGATACTGATGCAGTCATTTTACAGACTTTAATTAACAGTGCAAAGTAAACACAAGAATGTGCTTCAAGGCTTGTGCTACCCAAAGTGAGCTGTAGACATCACGAATCATTACTCACAAAAGAAGGATGAAGCAGGAGAAAACAGCCCTCAGAGTGGACCTTAATTCTACCTAGGACACCAGAGGCAGGCATGGAACTGCTAAAAGCACTCTCCTCAGAACTGCAGTGCTTGAATGCCATGGGACCGGAATAGGGACTATCCCTGCACAAACCCTAGGTGATTCCTCTGGCTTAGCAGCACTCTTGAGAAAAACTAGACACAGCCAAAAAAGTCGTTGCTGTCATCTTTCTGGATGCACATCTGTTAGCAGAGATAATTGTTCCAATTATCATTGGTTCTAACAACTTGATAAATCAGTGCAAATACATTTCAGACATGCATACATATTTAGCATTAGTTTTGTATTTGCAAATGTCTTAGGAGGATGTTGTAATGAAAGATATCAACTGCTATAAAATGGCACAGTATCTCGAAACTTGACCAAAGACTATGTTGACATTTTGAATGACAATGTGTCTTAATAATATATAACATGCTGCTAATGTCCTGACATCTGTTAGTCATCTATTCAACATTTTAAACACAACCACCCATGTTCAAAAATCTGAGCTACATAAGACCATGGGAATGATAAGGAATAGAAATAAAGGGATGAGGAAATTCACTGATATAATTAAGATGTATTCTTAAGGTCTCCAGCAGTTTCTCACAGTAGTAAAGACATTTAAAGAAATGCCAAGACTTGGAATTTGCTGGCTATGCCACACATCACAAACAGAAAAGCTGGGGAAAATAAGTTTTGATTTATTTTTTTTTGTTACAAAACAACCAAACAAACAAAAAAAAAAAAAAAAAAAAAATCCCCAAAAAACCCAAAAAAACCAAAAACAATAACCCAGTGGCATAATACTGGAAAGTTTAAAGAAAATAGCACTGTTTAAACAGTCAGACAAGATGCTGGTGTATGAAGCACAATGGGCTTGTCCTGCAGAAAACAGAAGACAAATTTCCACATCCAACTCAATTCTCTCCCACTGTAGCATGAGAACATGATTAATAGGTTGGGTCAAAATATTTACATTTAGAAATATTAATTTGCTCCTTCCCAAGAGGTTCTCTAAGCCTTAATGCATTGCTATTTTTATTTCTTTGATTCATATCCTGGTAACTCTAAACAAACAGGCACTTGCAGATTTACAACCAATCTAAACATCCATTAAAACCACGTATTGTGAAAGCCTCTGTTTCCTTTTCCTATCCACCTTATCATTTGGATCCATGACCTGGGACTCTCTGACCCACGTGATGGTGAAGCATCTCTTTCCAAATCTGGAGCATTCAAGCATGAGGAATAACCCAGTACTTCTCTTCTATAGTATTTGTGCAAGCAGCTTCTTCCTGAGAAGGATGGCACGTGGTCACACTTGGAGACAGGCAGTGCTGTTTTCAAGGAGCCAATGGAGAGAGAAGCAGTATGGAGAAAGGCAGGAAACATGTTCCCTTGTTGTGACTATCCTCCAGCCATGCTGGGTTTCTGGTGATCCCAAAATAAGATATCGGAGCTTGTTTCCCCATGAAGAGACTTCTCAAGCAGGATGTCTGGATAAAGCTGCAAGAAAACTCCTGAGGGTGCCTGCTACAGAGAGATGCAGCTGCAGGTTGAGTTGGGGTGATTTCAATGCATTCATTCATTCTCTATCAGTGTCTGCCCTCTTTTTAGTCACCTAAAACCTGGCACCTCTGTGTACCAACTCAGTGTCATCCCATGGACAAGACCTGTCCTACCAGTGACCTATTTAGCTTCTGATAACACTCTAAATTATGTCCTTGGGAAAGGGACCAAACCCAGAGGGCAGTAGTGTAAAATTTACTTAGAGATTTTTAATCCTCTCATTCAAATTAAAAGTGGATTACCTACTATCCTGGGCAGTTACTAATCTGATGGATATTAATTCTAAGGGTGTTCATAGAATAATATGAAAGATAGCAGTTCCAGTTCAAGTGGCATGTTATATATCAAATCACATCAAAACTGAGCTCTAAACATTTCTACAGCAGAGAATCCTGCTAGAGGCAACCACCAGCTCACCTTTGGATCAGTTTCTGAGCTCTTTACTGAGACTCTTCACTGAAGATTGGCACCGAGAGGCCCCAGAAAACCAGGTGTCTAAGCCCATGTCTGTGGGATCAAACCCGTCCCACCAATGATGGAATGACAGAGATGCACAACAAGCTCAAGAACACAACAAAATTATTTCCATGTCAGGTTTGAAAGCTTGTTTCTATTTACTGCACACTTAAACCTTGCACAGGGTGATTTTATTTTTTATTCAAACCATAATCTAGCTGCTACTACTAGAAAAAAAATATTTTAATGTATCAAGTCAGCTCTTTTGTTGTATCCCCAAACAGTCATCTGAGATTTACGTGAACCTTATCACATGCTAATTTTATCTCCAACTTTTTGGTAATTGCTCCTAATAGGGTCACTTTGGAAAACAGCAGCCTCTTCCTATGGGTTCCATGTTGCAGGACAATGAAAGAAACAGTCTCTGCTGTTTCTCAGTTTCCAAAACAGTCTCTGCAGTTTCTAAGTTTCCATGGCCAGGCATGCTGACAGGGTTTGGGAGCAGCCGTGTGCACCTCACCCTGACAAATGGCTCAAGGCTTGCAGACACTTCTCTTTTCCTCCCTCCTCAAGCAGAGTGGAAGAATGATGGAAAGGTGTGACAGCCCTGCCCTGCATCACGTCACTCACTGAGCTGGGGGACAGCACACAGTGAAATCTCTAAAAAATGCCTTTCTCCTCCAATGGCTTCCTTCCCTCCCACTTGTGAGCCTACCTCAAGTCCTCTTGGAGGTCAATAACAACAAACACAAGGGAATGCCATGCCTGGACCCACCTCCCTTGCCTCCAGAGGTGACCTAAAAAGGAACTATAAATTGCATATGTGTGATCCTTGTGCATCTGTATGAGGCATAAAGATGCATGAAAGGATTTATTCCTGATCCACTCGGTTGTAAAGATTCAATAAATATATTTAGAACCAGTGCCTTTTGAGCTGTGTGAGGGCACTTTGGTTTGGGTTGTTTTTTGTTTGACAACTAGTGGGGTTAATGATACTGCAAATGCAGTTAACTCTGTACTGTCAGAGGACACGATGGCTTGCAAGGGACCCTGTGAAAGGATCTGCTCAATTTCTCACTTAAGAGCTGCACCACTGATGATATTGGAGGTTTCCCATTCCCTGGGATATCACTCCACCTTGGCAGACCAAGAAACCTACTGTAATGAGCATGCATTTCAGTATCCTGAACCTGGCTTAGCTGCCCAGGGTAAGAATGGTGCAGTAAATTGTGGATCTCACTGATGTGAGGTGATGTGTAAGGTCTTCAAGCAGAAAAGCCCCCAGGACCATAGGGTGTTAATAGCCAACTTAGAAATAGCAGTAGAGATTGGGTTAACTATAAAAACACTTAAAGCTGTCTCCACCTTGCAAAAATGGAGTTCTTATTTTTATGACAAAGACTTTCTTAGCTGCAAGTGTCAGTAATGTGTTCCTCACTCCAGGTATTTATCTAATATAATTAAGTGTGAAGTAGAGTATAACATTGCTGAAATGCAATATAAATTAATTCTGCATTCATAATGTATAGACACAATAGAGTGTATTCATTACTCCTCCATTTTTAAAGCATATTTTGGCATTTTCTGCAACAATTTCTTACTTCTCTGGTTCCTTGCCTGAAAAGTAGCATCCAACTAGCCATTTATAAATGTTTTCTATCTATAGTGTTGTTATAACCCTTCTCCACCTCCATGATGCATATAGTATATATTTTCCACTTGGCAGGAAAACAGATGAGCAACACTTTTGCTTCTGCAGCTGTTGATTATGCAGAGGGGAGGCTGCTACGATTTCCCCTAAGGGAGCTTAGCAAGGTTTCTTTTAATTTCTCTTTGTTTGAGGCATGCCTTTACAGCCAGCAATTCACTCAGCACCTTGACCATGAATCCCTTGTAAACTGGCATTTGCTCAGCCTGTTTTTAGGCACAGTACTTAATACTGTTCTTAGGACATATCTAATTACTGAATGAGGGGCAACATGTGACAGGATTTTAGTTAATTATACTGGGGTGGGCCAAGTTGTAACAACATTTTGGGTCAGGCCAGGGTCTCAAGAGATCATTAAAATCTGAAGTAGGGTACTTGACAATAAATACCGACACAGAACTGGATTTGATTCCTTTAATTCTGAAAGAAACTAAAGCAAACTCCTTAGCTAGCTGCCTAGGCTAATTTTATACAGCATTATTAGTTTCTTCTTTTATCTGGCACAACGATGTGTTTGGATATTTACTGGTTGTTAGAAAAGACCAGGGCAAAGAAACCTTCTCATGCTGGTGGAAATCAGTCTCTGGCTAGTGATAAAGCTTTTTTTTCCTTTTCCATTTCATGTTTTAAACAAGAATTACCAAAAAAGAAAAAGAAGAAGAAAAAAGGAGGGGAGCAGGGAGAAAAGATCTGCTGCATGAAAGATAAGGATTGATGAACTGGTTTCCATAAAAACAGAATCTTTGATCCTTTGCCCAAATTTGAATCAAATTTGCTGAGATCAGCATTTTTTGCTTTCCCTTTCCACATAGCTCCTCTGAATCACAGGAGGCAGTAGCAGGCATGGATTTGCAGCAGCTCCAAAGACATTAAGTAAACACACCTTGGGGCCCATCACTGTTGCTTTTCCACTTCTCTGATGTCACTGGGTTAAAACCCAAGGCAACTAAAAACTGTATCTCAGCTCCGTACAAAGAGAGGTCTAGAGGTATGTGGAGAAATGCAGCTTACATTCATTAATGTATTCATATTTGATAACCCATTTCTGTAAGTTTCTAAACCAAAGCAGTACTGGCACACAAGTATGCACAAATACGTATTTGAAGACTGTTCTACCAGAAGGCAGCTGAAATGGGCCTCGGTTAACAAAACAACTTTGCTTTATCCCCTACCCACATCTGAAAGCTCTAAACTGGAAACTAAATAAGTGGAGAGAGAGGCAGAAAGGACTGGACTAAGCCATGAGGTTTGCATCTAGATATGAATTCCCTCCAAGTTGCTGAAAGCAAATCGAGAATGGATTTTTTTAAATTCAATTTAAAGAAATAAGGCTAGGAAGTCATGCCAGAGTCATATACTGGAAAACTACTTACTCAAAATTAAAGTGCCCCTTTGAATACAACTTGGTTGGTGTTAATGTAAATAATTCATCCTTCCCTCCTGAGCCTTCCCTTTCCTCACAGGCATTTCTCCATTTCCTTTTGATCTGTGCCTTCACCTCCTGGCTACCATAGTCATGTTACAGTGCATTCCTTGGCAGCTGCTTCTCCCACAGATCATTTCTCCCCATCGGTGAGCCTGTGGCCACCTCTCATCTCCTGATGTCAGCTCTATGGGGAAAGGACTTTCTTCATGACTTCATTGGTGGGTGGGCTCAATGAACCCAAATGATTCTCCAGTGATAAATCATTAATGTCATGGGAGATGGTTCCATTGGGATGACCCAACACAACACCTAACCAGCACCACACAGGGAAGCCTGTTCCCCCTCTCCTTCCCTTCTCCCACGGCTTGGCTGGTGCCTCCAGCACCCATTTTGCCTGCATTTAACTGAGAGGTGGAATGGGAGCAATTGGCTGGAGGCTGGTGGGAGGGGAGAGGAGGACAAGAAGGAGCAAACTGACAGCCAGCAGTACTGACCCATGAGATGCTTGGAACAGCAATCTAAATCAGACACTGGGAAATCAGATAGACTTTTTTTTTTTTTTTCCTTCAGAGGCCTAAAATTAAAGGATACAAAGCTACACATAAGTGAGAAACAAAGTCAATGGAACAAAGCCAATTTAAAGTAACTAAGTAGGTTTGGTCCCTAAAGTTCATGAGTTATTGGCATGAAGTCTCTCCCCCCACCCTTTTGATTTTCCTAATGATCACTTCCACTCCCTTGTTCTGCACCACTTTTGCACTGGTACACTCTAAAGGTCCCCTTGCAGAGTAAGACCTGACAGGCACTGAGGCAGAGGAACATTCTTGTTACTCTCATGGTTTATACTCTGAGTGGGGCAGTGGGCTCCTTCCGTGCCAAGAAGGGAATATCCAGTCAATCCAGGAATTCACTGAAGGTGTTGCCAAATCTAGTGCAAACCCCTCTGGGCTCAGTCACACATCTGGGAACTGCCAGTTTTGCCTGTCCACAGGTACAGTACAAGTGATTTAGGCACTGTGCATTCCTCTGCTATGGCTGACAAAGCAGCCTTCCCCAAGCCTGCAAAGAGTTAACCTTGGCTAGCAGAGAAAGGAGGGGGAGAAAACAAAGGACAGCTCATAGGGTGGAATTAAACCCCTGTGCTATTAAAACTGGTAAGGTCAGTATCACTGCTTGCTGAGCTCATAACAAGCCCTAGATTTTCCAAGCGTTTTCCATGACCTTGTCTAATCCAAGCAAGGTGCTCCTGTAGTTGGTCACACTTGTATAGAAAGAGACTGGGAATGAAAAGAAGAGGGAGGGAGGGAGGAGAGGGAGCAAGAGCTTGAGCCTCACCCTGAAAAGGATTACAGCACGTGCAGTTTTATTTCATGGTCTGCCAAATGCCCCTTGCTGTGTCTCTGAATGGAAAATTGGATAGAAGAGTGAGCTGGAATTTACAGAGCCTTTGAAAAGCAACTGGTGTCAGCATGTGCTCCAAATATGCCAAGTACTTCTTTCAATAGCGAGAAGGCCTCTTTTGGGCTTTATGGGACACATGACAGTAGGCAGAAGACAACAAATATTGCCCTGCTGTGACCCCAGCAGAGAGAGAAATCTTCCCACATCCCCCAGCCTACAAGGCCAACAGAAGGAAATATGATCACAGCTATTTTTATCTGGTGTGCATCTTGCCACAGTGCTGTAGCCAACATCTGCTAAATACAGCTGAAGAAAAGCACCTTTCCTGGATGAGATGGAAAGTTGGTGTGGCTTGCTGGGTTCTTACTGGGAGCTTGGCTCCTCTGCTGCAATGGGCCTGAGGTGTGCCCCCATTTCTTTCCTAGAACTGAAAGAGACAGGATTTTTTTGTTTGTTTCTCAGGGTGAAAGGTCCTACACACCTCTACCTGGGGTTTCCAGTACCAGCTCTGAGAGGTGAGGGCCAGCAGCAGGAACATCACATCCATTGTATGGACACCCTATGCAGCATGGCTGTGGCCTTAGCTGGGCTGCATGGGTGTAAAGTGTCTCGGTGGGTTTAGATGAGCTTCCATCCAAAGAAAGCCGTGTACAAGGTAGTGCAGAACAGCACTATAAATACCCAGTGGTTCCTACTGGCATAAACCCTCAGTCTGATGCAGCTCTGGGACCCGCAAGAGGAGGTGAGATCTGAGCTGGCTGCTAGGCAGTAGTGGAATTCTGTTGGAGTGATACCTATGACTTTACAGGGAGGTTATATGTTATTATTCCTTTTTCTTGTGAGCTTTGTTTATTGTTTTTGGAATGGGATAAAGTGAAGAAAATTTGGACTTAAAAATGACTTGCATGGCCTGATGTACAAAGATAATATACATAACAGCCTAAGACACAGATTACAGAAATGCACCAATATATTTTTAATTCTGGATTATTTTTAGGCACATAAGAAGTATGGAGAGCTTGCTTCTCCAAGCAGGGGTGTGATCAGGGGTGTTCTACCCAACTTCAGTAAAAATAAAGTGATGTTCATGAGGACCCTCTGCACAAGGCTTGGAACACACTTTTTGCTTGAAGGAGAAACAAGCATAGGCTTACAATACTTGGCTTAGCAAAACCCAGAATGTTTTGGGTCAAAACAGAGAAGTTTCTGTAAAAATGGAAAATATTTACTGAAATATTCAGATGTCTGAAAGTAATGTTCTGTAATATAAACTGCAAGGTCACTTTTGTTCTAGCATGGGCAGGTCTGTGTCAGCAGTCTGTCCTTGTGAGACATTCTGCTCTGTAACCATCTGACAGGCAAACCACCACATGCACAGATAGGAAAATGCCACATTGTTAGGGTTTAAGTTCCTAAAATCATCATCAGAAAGAGAGGGGAGGGGGCAGATAACATTTCAAAATACCAGGGAATTGCTGTTTTTTTCCCACTGAAAACTGTTCATATATAAGTCATCATTTCCTACTCACATTCAGACTTAGAATTGTTAGCTTCACTGAGAAACAATGACAGGGAGTATGTTCAATAGAGTAGCCATGCTTTTATAATTGGAAACAAATACTGGTGAAAATGGATCTAAAGAGGCTTGTGTTTCATTTGGCAAAACTTTGACTTTGAGGAAACATGATATTGCAGTACTTTGCAAGAGGCCAGACTAGAGTTAGAGCATGAAAGGGTGCAGTGGGAGGGTAGAGATGCCTGATGGTGGTCTTCACACATTCCATACTAACATTTTCCTGGTCTGACCCCTTCAGTACTTAAAATACAGTGTCAGCTATAAAACATGATCATGAAAAACCACAACTGATACTCTCATGTCATTTGTTCAAAGCACAAAGGAACAACATTTCAAGCACATCTTAATGATGATGATGATGATGATGGCAGAAAGACTTGACAAATAAATGTGCAACAGCCTCCTACAAGGGCTTACTGTTTAGTCTCCCAGGCACTGTCAGCACGCTTTCAATGTTTAGTTTCTCCACATAGTGAGTGGTTGCTATGATCAGGGTTTAGGAAACTTCTCACTGTGCCCTCTGCATTGGTAACACATCTTACAGCACATCTGACATTTAACTCAGTTTCAAACGGGCATGGCTGTCACACAGGTAGCACATCGTCTACATGGCTATGCAAAAATACATGTATATCACATTAATTTCTTATCTATTTCTCCCACTTTCTTATGTGGAACTGGACACAGGTGAAACATCCATCTGGGAATGAAGAGAAAAAAACATGTTTTTCTTACAGCTATGTCCTTGCTCTTCACCTTAATGCAGCTTTGAAACTTTTGGGTCTAAAGAAAAAAAACCCCAAAACTGAGTGGTTTTTAGTATCTGGCTACCAGAAGCCTACATGCATTCAGGTTATGAGCTTCTCAGACACCACTGAAAGGCAGCTCTCCAGTTATTTCCAGCAACCCTAACGAGGGCCAGATGCCAGGTTTACACTTCAGATGTGTCGGGAGTGCCCCCACGATGGCACCGCCATCACAGTGTCCCCATTGTGACTTTCTCTCCATGACAAACCCTGGTCTAGACAGGACTGGGCTAGAAATTCCCCTCTCACCCCTCCAGACAGACGGCATTTACGATCACCTAGGATGTAATGCTAGCTTGAGACCTCCGAATAAATGAATTGGCACAGCTAAAGCTCTGCTGAGAGCTTGCTATGCTCTGGTCAGGCTCTGTCAGCTTCTGGGAAAATAAAGCTTGCTTTCCAGAAAAGTCTTCGTTTGTCAGCAGATAATAAAGTCTAAGTTGTAAACCACACCATGCAGGGGTTAGGGTGGAGGATGCTCAATGGGGTGTCAGAGAATTGCCCGCCTGCTAATGTCCCTCCTGCCAGGCTTTTTGCTGATCCTGCTTGAATTTGGTAGGGAAGAGGAGGGGGAGGGAGGGAGGGAGGGAGGAAGGGGGAAAACATTTCTCCTCTGTGGCAGGCAGGTCACTGTGAAGTCATGCTGCCTGTATAGGAAACCCAGCCTGAGTAACCAAAACAAAACTACAACCAGGCTGCTTTTCTTCATTTAAAGGGGCTCAACTTCATCTGTAACAAAAACTTGATCTTCTTGTAAAACCCAGGCATGGTTAACTTTTCCTTCTGCTGGTGGATCCAGTTCTTGTGTTAGTCAGGGAACTGCTGCTCTGCCTTGTTGCACCATTCCTACAAGAAAGAAATGCATAGCTCAGACTGGGCCTGTTGTTTCAACCTTTCATTTCAGCGTCCTGAGGGGACTATTCCAGATGAACAGCCTCAGCCAAGAGATGAAAGCTTGACTGATAGGATTTAACAAGTGGGAGCTCAAATTCTCCCTCATTCTCCTCTCCCCTGCCTCATTTCTTTCTTTCTGGAGGCTTCCAGAAAGAAGAAGGGATTATTGGAGCAGGATTTTGGGAGGCACCTGACATGCAATAACTTTTATAACACAAGCCCGGTGCCTGGGCTCCACAAACACTGCCAAAAAAAAGTGAACCACTCACCCCAATAAACAGTTTGATCTTTATGAGTTTTCAGAGCCATTCCCCACAAATCCAAGGGCTCTCTGGGACTAAAGGATAGATTGATTGCATGGGGTTGAGAAGTCAGCTGGAGCCAGAGGACACTAGGCACCTTGCAGGGTCAAGCCCTTCCCATGCCAGGCACTTTGTCACTGACCCCAGTGGTGCTGCCATCTCACCCATGACCTCCATCACACATGGGGGTAGGGGCCCAGATGGCCACAGCAGTGTCAGGCTGTATCTGGAACTAAGCCAGATCCCAAGGTTCATTATCCTTTGCAAATTGTAGGGTGGCGGTGAGGTAAAAAGAAAAAAGAATGGGAACCTTGACCACTTTAAACAGTGGCAAGGCAGTGTTTAATTTTCAATCAAGTACCTAAAACAGACTTCAAAGGGCATTTAAGCTGATGGTTTTATTTTTTCATGGAGTAGGAGGAAAGATGAATAAGCAAGGAGTCAGATCTTTCTCAAAATAATTGCAGCCTTGACATATCTAAATTAGTTTGTAAAAGAAAATTCGGGGGCAGTTGATCTTATTAATTAGAGATGCACCAGGACTGTAATACCTAGTTACTCAAAGGCAGCCTGGAGCTACTAAAATAAAATAAAACAAATCTTCCTTCTTCTCCAGTGAATGCAAAACATACCCCCCTCCCTCTCCTCTTTCCCCATTTTAAGTAAAAGTCGTAACAAATACCTTCAGTTTGGAGGGGGAAGGGAAGAAATGTCTATTAAAAACATGTCATGAGTTCCTCCTCCCACCTTACATGTTTCATTGTGTTTATGATGGATTGCACTGTCGTACATGTAATAGGTTTTGTTACAAATGACTGAGAAAACAAGTATCTTCACATTTAAAAAAGCATTACTTAAACACTATTAAAATCCTTTGATGTTGTGGGGCTTTTTTCCAAAGGAAACGAAGTAGTTTTCTTTCTGACTGGGCTTGCAGTTGCTCCTTCTCCACAACAATAATTTTTCCTTGCTGTACTGAGCCACCTCTGTGGAGAGCACTCCACGGGCTTGGGAGAGGAGCCTCTGCCTTGGGAAACTCAGAGCCCAAATAGATGGGTGAAGAAACCCAAAAAGAAAAAGGCAGGGCTGAGCCTCAGGTCACACAGCACTCTGTTGCCTGGCATTGCCCACACACCTGCCAGTGGCAGAGTTGTCCATTTGTGTGGTAGAGAGGCACAAGCACAGCTCTGCTCAAAAGAGCTGCACCAGGTTTGACCTAACTTGGGACTGCAGGACCCCAGGGTTGTTGGAACCTGCATGGGATTGAAAAGGATGTATGGTAACCTCAAAGCATCTCTGACATATATCCCCAGAGTTTTGAAGGGCACTCTCTTCTCCTTTTTGTGTTTGAAACTTGTATTGAGGGAAAAACATGCTCCATCTCCCCCAGAGTGAAAATCTTCAGGGAAGTAACAGGGCTAGTATAAAAAATAAACTTGCTTGTCCTTCCCTGCCCTAATTAATAACAAATGGGAGGTAATTGGTGGACAAATAAAACTGTCTGTAGTCTTGTTTGGGCTCAGACATCTGTGCAATCCTTCTTGCTAATGGAGGTCAAGGAAAAGACACAAGGAATGGAGAAGCCATGTCTCTTTCTTTTCATAAAATTGAGACAGCTGGCAGTAAAGTTTATTCTTTCTAGGCTGCCTGCATCAGGGTGATCAAGTCAAAAAAGAGAGGACAAAGAAGAGCTCCTTTTAAAGCAGAGATGTCCATTTTAGAGGGGGATGCTTTGCATGGCTGTGCAGGCAATAAACTGACTGGAATGGGGAAGAGTCAGCCTCATGGTGACCTCATGCAGCTCATTTGCTAAAATATTTAGGATTAAAAGTATACTTAAAATTATCATTCCTAGTCTAGGGGGCAGGAAACCTCCCTGCTCTTTTCATCTCTTCCTTCTGTAATTGGATTACAGCTGATTATTTTCCCTTCATTAGCTGAAAGTCTTCCAAACTATTCTGATTTGCAGCAGCTGGGAACCACAGGTCTGACCCTGAATAAAGTAAGAACAGGTGTTTGGGACTAGAGAGGAATAAAGCATCTCACATCCTGCCCCTGAGGCCTCCCTGTTACTCTGGAAGCATTATCCCAGGGGGCAGGTGGAATTTGTGGGATCCTCTTTGGAAAAGAGTGCACTACATCTTCTAGTTAACACAGCATCTTTAGTGAATTTTGAACAAAATATTTGCTTAAATATTGCTTAATGCTTTTTAAGGCTACAGGACCTGAGAAGACATCCCTGTGATAAATCACCCAGAAGACAGAAACAAGAGAGAGCTTGCTGGAGTGAAGGCAAAATTAAGAGGCCAACCCACCAAACCGCGAAGAAAAAAGCTGTTTTATCTTATAAACCTCAGACAGTGCTTTCAGAGCAACCACAAAAGTTCTTGGTTTCTCCCTTGGTGCAGGAGTCAAAAAGCAGAGCAGAGCTGGTCAGGCTGCAAGGGACAGTGCTCCTCTTTACACTGCCACGGTATATTGATGTGGCCACAGTAAAAGACAGCTCATCTGTTAAGAACCTGACATAACCCTCAACAAAAGTTAACTAATGCAGAGTATTAGTGAGTTTTGTGAGTAAACATGGCATAAACTTGACTAACAGAAATGCACTGGTACAGACAACATGAAGAAAGCAGTCCCCAAGGTGCTGAGATGCTGAAGGGGTTGCAGTTCTCCTTTTCAGCTGGACCCTGGATCACTGGCACCTCAACATTGTGTCAGGAGCTGCCACAATGAACAGAAACAAAGGGCTTCTAGCCCTTGTGGCTGAATAATTCTTTTTCACAAGAATATCAGTAATCTTTACATTTCTAACCCTCATTCTTGCAGAGTTAAACTTGACTCGTGCAAATCTGAAAAGATCAAAGTACAGTTGCATTTTTTTTTAATAGCAGAAATCAAACTCGAACTTCAAACCCAGCCTGCTTTTTATTTTCTAAACATATATTTATTATTTTTAAGCAATGCATGAGTTTGCAAGGAGACTTTTTGACATGGTTTTTGAAAATGCTGATGTGAGTAAATTGATCTTGAGAGGTTATTAAACAGGAGCAGAGTGTTGCAGGAGCATACTTGCATGATGAATGATACTATATCTGTCCAGCTGTGAAAATGAAGGGATGTATGTACATATATGTACATATATATAAAAATAAATATTTATAGATGTAAAAATAAACCTAATGGTTACACAGATTGCAATTGTCAGAGATGGTAGGAATACCAAAACTATTAAAAGCACAAAGTTCTTAAGTATTTTGTCCGATGTTAGACACTGCAATCATAAAAGCTGTCCCCTCCTAATGGAAAGCCCAGGCAGGTTTCACAGAAGCAGCAAGACAAAAGGCAAACCTTTCTGCACAGCCACATTATTTTTCTTGGATTTAGTTCAAATGTAAAATGAAAACAAGTTCTCATACCCAGGAAGCTGCAGCAAACACTGAGTCCATCCCTGTGTATTTTTAATGGAAGCCTCAGTGCAGGAAACTCTCAGCACATGCTCAAGCCTCTCTTCAAAAGTCTTCTTGCAAAAGTTTTGTGGACCCTTCAGGGCTAGAAATCCTTAGACTAAAGAAGGACAAAAGGATGTGAAAAAGGAACTGCAAACTTCATCTTACTCACATAATGCTTTACCACAAAAGGAAAAAATGCAGACTCCACAGGCTTACCTTGACGGTAGCGTATAACTAATTTGTGGGGCAAAGAACAAAACCAGCCTGTGGAAGTTGCTCCAGAAGAAGTTGCCTCAGAGAACAAAGTGAAGGATCAAAAGGTGATTGCTGTTTTTCACAAAGAGGCGTTGAATGTGTCTCTCTGTGCCTCTCCCACAGTGTACTCAGGTTTTTCAGAGGATCACCCCTCCGTACTGGAGGAGGGCCACCCTGGTGAGTGTACTCTGCGCTCCTTGGCAGCTGCCCAGCAGCGATGGTGGTGACTGACCCAGACCCTTGTGGGCTGTGATTTGAGACCCTCACCACTGCACAGTGAGAATAAGCCAGCACCCACTAACACACTTTCTCAGTTACTCGAGTTGGTTCGCATCCATTTGCCACAGAAAGTCAGACATATCTCACTATCCCACAAGAGTCCTGCTTGTGTCCTGCCTCAACCAGGCTGATGGACAATGATGTCACCCTTGGGCTGCTTAGACTGAGCCTCCTGTGCAGCAGAACTTGGGCATATGAGGGGCCTTCACCACCTGGGAGCAGGCCATGGCTCCCTCCCCTTTCCCACTCACCATCAGGATGTTGCCATAGCCCAGCAAGCTGCTCAGGAGCTGGAAATAAACATGCTGCCTAAAGTTCGGGGCTGAGGGATGCCCTCCACCAGCTGAAGGGGATCTAGCATGTCTCTCTAGCAATGGATGTGGTTGCCATGGTAACTTCGGGACTGCACACATCAACAGATTCTAACATCTTGGCAGTTTGGGAAGTGACTGTTTAGGCATTCCAATTAGGCCGGATATTTACACGTTTAAAGGTATCACACACTTAAAATAAAAATAAAAAAAAACCCAAGAAGATCTATGTGAGAGAGCCTAAACAGTGCCAAATTAGAAAACAAGCCCTAAATATAGCTTCAACAGAGGCACATTTGAAAAATAATGTCTAACACAAGGAGGAAAAAGGAGCAAAGAAGGAAAATGATACTCCCATTGAAAACAAACAAGCCACTGCCCATGGCTTGGCAGCAGGTGACATTGATCTGCTCTGTCCCCTGCCCTGGGTCCAGATCCGACTCCAGTTCAGGAGACAGCCACAGCCAGGGCCCTTCTCAGTGCATCACAAGCACCAAGATAGATTGTATATTCAGGAGTGACTGGGAAGAAGATGGGGGTTGTGACATTGGAGCTGGGGGCATTAAATATGGGGCTTCATCTCCTGGGATGGCAGTGTGAAGCTCCCAACCTGAGCTTTCAGCTAAAATCAGCTGTGAACCATACAATGCTGACTTTAAAATAATTAATTTTAAGTGTCAGGCTTCACCACTCCTGGAGGCATAAAGCAGTTCACACCTCTCAAACCTTTTGTTTCACATAATCATATTTACACCTAATTCAGGTTTCCAAGGTGTTTATTTACAACAGACTAAAGCTAGAGATGTGGAGACAGACCCACAAAATAAAAAGTGATACTAATTAAAAAGGACCCTTGCAAGCTTTGATCCCAGAGCACCATCATGTTTTGAAAGCTTGCAAGCTCTGTGTCTGCTGAGTATGACAGCGCTCCTGCTGCAATTAGAGGGATGACTGTGCACACTGTTGCTGGGGAAGAGGAAACTGCCTCCAAATCAAGGAAATCTGAAGTAATTGAATCACACAGTGTTTGCATTTCCACACAGGCAGGGAAAAGGAAAGATCCATGGCCACAAGACATCAGCTTCAAATTTGTGGCTGCTTTTCTCCCAGCCTTGTCTATATGCCAGTCTCCTTTTTGGCAGAGTCTCCTCTCATCCTGATGCACAAGCAGTTCTCACAATCCCACCATGGGCTTTTTCCTAGACATTGTCTTCCCTGCCACCCCTGCAAATTCACAGTATCTCTTTGTGCCTTCTTTCCCCCATTTGTCTTAAGTCCAGATCTAATACCCAATCCCATGGCTGCTTACTGCTCCTGGATACTGCTCATACTCTTGCTTTGCCCCCTCCCTCTAAACTTCCTTTTAGGTGGCACATCCCTCTCCCAAATCCTCCCATATCCCCTCCCATCTCCTAATGTCAGTGATCTTCCCATCTAGGTCACTCCCCTACTCAGCTTGACTGGATGGTGCACAATGCCAGTTGCTCCTTCACCTTGACCCACCTCTCAGACCCTCCTTTGTCTTGCCATTCACCATCTCAGTTCATCTCAGCCTCTTTGGAGGTAAAAACAGAGCAGCTTTTCAACTGTCTGACCTTCCCTTCTGCCTCCTCATCTGTAACCTCTTGTCTTCCAAAACCCAGGAGTGTTTCATCTCCCTTCTGGCCCCTCCATCCATCTCATCAATCCTCTTCTCACAGTTTCCTGGCTCTTTCCTCTCCCTACAGAAAGATGTACAGTAACCACACCTTAGAATGGACCTTCACTCTTCCCTGCCTCTCAAAATGCACTCACCTATATCTGGCCAAACACTACCCAGAGCTCTTTTCTTCTAATTGTGTCTTGGATGCTCCCCTGCCTTGCATTTAACAGAAACCTTTTCCACAGAGTTTCTAACTACCTCGTTTTAGCCAAAGGTTTGGTCACTGCTTCATCTTGAGCTTCCTTGACCTATGAGCCATCCATAAATCACATGACTGAGGGCAATTCACAGGTCAGCGTCTCTTGCCTCAGTCTGCCAACCTCACAACCACAGCCACCTTGCCTCTACGCCTCTTTATCTGCCATTTCAAAATCAACTGAGTTTAAAAAAGTACAGCTCCTAAACTCTTTGGATAGTCTCCTTTGCTTTGCTTTTAATTATTGCCATGCTAGCCTTTGCTCAGTCCTCTCTGCTGCTGTCTGTGCATTCTGTTCTGCATAAGTCACTCTTCACGTTCTTGTTCCTTGTGTGTGGCCAAGTCATGTGCTTTGTCTTTCCATGGTATCTCCTTGTAATGCCATGCTGCTAAAACTCTCATTCCCCTTCACTTGCATAACTGCAACATCCTTTTAGTGTCCTCCTGATTTTTATTAACCCAGCATGTTCCTAGAGAGCCAGGGATCCTTGCCCATTACTTTGATCCCATACCTTTTTCCTCCACTCTTTCCTGTTTTCCTGGTTGCATTCCTCATACTAATGTTTCGCGCTCAGTATAAAAATACGGCAAATTGTAAAATCAGCACTCATTCATGGGATTTCCCTCTCCAACAAAAAAGTGTCTGCACTGACACATCATTAGACTCTTCTAGTCTTTAAAACTCTTCCTTATCATGGTATTTATGCAAAATATGGTAATTGTTAGACTGTGGCTGAGATCAGCAGCAAATCCTGCTGACAGGTACCATGCAGTGATTTGTGTGGGCTCCACCATCTGACTGTATCTGCCTTGCCTTGCACTCACACCATGAGCTTCTCAGGGCAGTGGCAGAGACTCTTTTGACTTGAGTCAGACTGACCTTAACTACCTGTGGTTTCCACCTGTAGGAATTTATGCCGCAACAGCTCTCTCAAATTTACCACCTAGACAAAAAAGCGCAAGGCCTGCCCTTAATATTAGTGTAATCTGTCTAATTGGCATGAAAATAATTTAATTAAATTTGTGAAAAAAAGAGGATGCAAAATCAAAATAGTTAGTGTTTTTATCAAATATCTATAAACAGAATAAACATATTAAATTAATCATTAACCCTTTTTTTACTCTAAAATAAGATTCTTCTTTCTACATGCCTCTCCTACTTAATTAACTACCATATCAATAAACCAATGAAATTAGGGAAAGTTGCATTTACATAATCAAATCTATATCAAATCAATGTCAGAAAATCAGTGCACACCTATATTGTAGATGTTTAAAGCAATGCAATCCTTACACACACTGCTTTTAGCTAGCATTGATGAATCACTGTAGACTGATTTAAGCAAAGGATTAAATTAGCTTATGTACATCTAATTAAGATGTTTGCGCTGTTTTAAAGAGATCCATGTTAAACTGAATTCTTGTAAGTGGTGCAATTTTTTGTATAATCAAAACTTTGGCCTCTTTCCCTTCAGTTTCCTTGCAAGTCCCGAGCCATGGTCTACAGGCCGTTCACTGATGGGGCCTGAAGAACCAACAGATCACAGGTGCTACTGACCCCCAGCTCATTTCCAGGCTTTTAGCCTCCTTATTGCTCAGATGATCTCCAGGTCAGTAAAAACAGCAGGAGAGAAGGAGGAGCAGCCAGCCTCAGCTGACCTCGATCTCACGTACTCACCCACCTGGTGAGGCTGTGTGAGCGAGCGCCTCTCCCAACGTCCTTCAGTGCTCATCATCCCACAGCTCTCAGATCCTCTCCCGTGAGAATTCCTTAGGAATCTGTTAAATTGTGGGATGGCTCATTTAATATCAGAACGGCACCATGCTCATTGCCCTGAAAACCTTAGGAGAGCCCACTCTGTTCCTCCAGACTCAGTGAGCATAACGATCACTGTTGGGTGGAAAAAGAAAGGCTTTGAAATTGGTAGACTCTGCTTTCAGTGTTTCCTTATGAATATTAAAATACTTCTCTCTCACACTGGGCTGCAGGTCCACTGAACACTTTCAAATTTATCTTTTTAATTCAGAGATCAATTCAATTGCAGATCAATGCAATTTTTGTAGATTAAAAAAAAAAAAAAGAAGCCAGTTTTGGGACAGTATCTTCTTATCACACTATCTTAGCTATTATATTTCATTTGTATTATCCTGTATCTAAGGGCTTTGTTAGACCCAGCTGTAACCTTTCAGAGCTTCTGAATGAAGACAAGGAAAGTCAGGAATTAATCTTTATGCTAAAGCTTTTTTAAGCCATTTCAATTGCTTAACCTGTAATTTGGCATAATATTGTGGGGTGCGTCATGCTGTGGAACTAACTGTTCTTAAATTATTCTATTTTAACGAGCAGATTTCTCCATTTTAAGGTTATGTCATGGTGAAAAACAGTCTTAATTTTAATGAAACAAATATTTTTCTCTCTCTGCGTTTCTATGGTAAATGTATCAGCCTGAAGCCTTGAGGGTGCTGCTCTGTCTTGCAACAGAATGTCTCAGTCATAATTTAATCATTTGGTTGCATAGAGTAAATCTGAAGCCCAAATTACTCTGAAGTGGCTGCCTAGCAGGAGGGACATTTATGTCCATTACTCTTTCTTATCCAAGCAATGGCTCAACTAGGGGATGAGACACAATTTTGTAGCTTTAGCTTTTAGGAAGGACACTAGACTGAGTGAAGAACACAAAGATGATGAAAAGGTGAATGTTGAATCCCTTCCAAGCCTGTCAAAATATGACTACCACTATTATTTCCAGGAAAAAACCTTCAAGTTACACAAAACTGTAAGGTCATAGGCCAAAAATATTTTCTTCTAAACTGTCTTAGTCTTTGCATGTATGACACTTCTAATGCACTTGCCAGCATGTGCTTAATGCAAAATGATCTGAAGAGCTTTTTAGCTTGTTGCTTTGCATGCAAGCAGAGATTTATGCCTGCAGAACAGGAAATCCTCTAGGATGGCAAATGACTTGTGCCATTAAATGGGCTGTTGAATGTTGCTGAACTTACTTGGAAGTAGTTAAAACCCCTTTGTTGCTTACTATCATTCGTTACAATGATTAATTCCATCTCCTTTGAACTTTTTTACTTTTTTTTTTTCCAGTAGAGGGGTTTTAGACCTAAAAGCCAGCAGGTGATGGAACCTAAAAATCAGATAATCAAAGCATAAATTTCATCCTGCTATGAAGAAAATTATTGTATTTTTGAGCTTGTTCTATCCATGACAGCAATCTTCAGCTCTATACTCAAGCACAGAATACTCACTGATCCACAATGTGCACTTTTTAAAATTCCCCCAGCTGCATGCTAACAAATGTCATCAGATTCAACAGAAGGCAAATCAGGTAGGCAAAACACAGAAACTGTCTTGAAAATCTGCCAAAACAGAATCATCTCGAGATCCAGCTGCCACTGTTCTGTGTGACAGAGATGCAGACAAAACCAGGCAAAGTGAACAGCTTCATCTGGATGCATTTCTAATCAATTCATCTGAATCCTCAATTGTAGTTGAAGCCATGTTTAGCCGAGTCCTCGACAAAGATAAATACAGATCAATAAACATCCTATAAATGGTGACATACATCTTCACAGGGAATCTAGATTTATGCTAATCTGAAAGGGCTCAGAAAGGATGCTTTCAGATCCATCACTTCTTTTTTAAGGGTACATTTTGTAATACCCCTTTATAAAAAAGAAAGCCGAGATCCCTGGCGGGGGCAGAGTCCTTCTCCCGTACTCATCTTACAGGAAGATGTTACCTACCTCTGCTGCTCTGCTTCAGAGTTACACAACATTTAGAAATGCCACCCACAGTTACCAAAACCTGCTGAGTTTAAGCCCACTGGTTTGTTTGGAGATTTTTCCTTTGAAAAATGTCTCTATATTGACAGCTATGGACATTTCTTGGCTAGGATAGCATGCTTTCAAAAAATGTATTTAAGTACCATTTTAAACCTCTAGTCTAGGCAGAATAAGCTACTTCTTGATGTGATGAATATGCATCATAGAAGCTATGGCACATAAACAACACCTATAAACATAAATAATATAGATATTTATGTATGTGTAAACATATGAATTTTCTAAATAAGCAAATACCCCCCCCCACACATATATATAGAGAGAGAGAAACAGAGGGAGATAAAAATACTTCTTATTTAAAACAACAGAAAGCTTTATCAGTTTGGTGCATGACTCTGCAGGTACTTTGTGTTCCAAATGCTGCTCAGAGGTGTAAAACTTTGTCACTGTGATTTATCTGGGAAATAAAACATGCCGTTCATCTCCCCCTGTGTGATTTTTCCCTGCTCGTTCCACTCCTCAGTGCTGCCTCTAACCCCCAGTAGTCTAGACACTATTTTACTGTCCCCTAGCCTTCAGATCCTGAGTTTATTACAATAATTTGCCTCCTGGCTTACTGCCATAGTCTCTGTGCAACTCAATAACCCTATTTCACTGATACCTCTGGGAGGTTGTTTTTTTGCAGACAGGAGCACTGAAAATCCCCCATACAGTAAGCTTTCTTCAGTGCTGGATCATCTGAAATTTCAGTACTTTATGTCAAACCTAAAATGTTCCAGGACTGAAAGCCATTTGGTTTGTTTGTTTGTTATATATGTTGGGAGGTTTTTGAGGGGTTTTTTGGGTTTTTTTTTTTGTTTGTTTGGTTGGTTTTGGTTTGTTTTTTTTTTTTTGGGGGGGGGTGGGAGTTTTTGGGTTGGTTGTTTTTTGTTTTTTGGGTTTTTTTGTTTGGTGGTGTGCTTTTCATTTTTAATTCTCCTTATGGCTGTTTCTGGATGCTTCAGCAGAAAAGGATAAGAAAACCCCTATTGTCTAATCCAGCCTCTGTGAAGATATCAGCCTGACTCCAGGCTTGTTAGAGAGCAGTTTAAGCCACAGGATCCTAAAGCACTACATTCCTGCCTCGGAGCATGAGCTTTAAGTATAACCTGTCTTGGTAGTCTTTTACATATAAATATGCAATCCCTATCAGAAAGTTGCTCAATTACTGACCTTAGTGATTTCTGAAGTAACCAAATTTTCACTTTCTATTTATGGGGAAATACACTTTTACCACTTTTGAGTTACCACCTTTTCATTTCAATGACAGTTTCAGTAGTTTTATTTTTGCAGAGGAGGAAGATATGTTCCCATTTAACTTTTTCTTTGCTGTTCATCCTTCACAGAGTTTTCTCTTGAGCCCTCTTTTTATCTTCTTTCCAAGTGAAACAAACTCAGTCTTTTCAATTTCAAGCACATAATGTTACACTATTTACTCTAAGACCAGCATCTATCTTAGCAGCAGCAGATATAAAACATGAAAAAGAATCCTGAACTTAAACACACAGTCTGCATCATCTGTCATAAATCCTAGGAAGTCAATTAAAAAGTTCTTCAGCCAATATCAGTGATATGTAATGGGAGCATTTACTTGATTGCTAATGGCTGGGTTTACATGATGTCTCAAAGCATCAGTTGTGAGGGTTGGCAGCAGCACAGCATTAGGACTGTGATCATCACCATAAATTAAGTTTATGCTGATATAATTAGCAGTTGCAAGCTAACATAATATTTACATTGATCCCAGTAAAATCAATCCTGCACCAGTGAAAACATACTCCAAAAGTTCACATGGCCTGTGACATGGGACTCCAGCTGTTTTGCTTCTTTTGAAAGACAGGAAGATGGAGGAACCCAGAAGTTTGGCTGCTGCTCAGGACCTCTGTGGGGGCAAAACCTGCTCCTGAGTCCTTCTTCTAGGTGGGGTGAATGTGGAAATCCCCAGGGGAATCCAGACACAGTATGATGAAGAAAGGTAGGAGCAGCAGGGTGTAATGTTCATGAGCATTGGCTTTAGTCCTTCTCTGACATACATTTACAGAGTAGTGACAATGTTGATTTTGGTGTACTAAAACACAGCAAGTTGTTTTCCCAAAGCCTGCCCTGCAAAGATTAGGAATAAGCAGCCTGCAGCTGGCTGAGAGCACACAGAAAAGACAAGATGGCTATGCTCCTGTCTCTGGCTTATGCTCAGGTTTAGCTTGCTCACGAGATAGCTACTTCTCCAAACAAATTGTTTGCTGTCTCTTTGTTTGTCAAGAGTTTAAAACTTTGTGCTTTTTGTTCTCAATAGTATCTCATAAGATTCATTTTCACTTTGGTACCTAACCCAGTGCTGGCAGCAGTTTCCATTAAACCTCTGCTTAATTGCACTGTATAAATAACATTTATACTGCAAGAATAGCTACAGGCCCCAACTAGGCTGGGACCCTCAGGTGCCAGCCCCTGTACAAGGATCAAGTTAATAACAGCCCCTGGAGCAAACATCTTTAGTGTCTTGATGCCAGCTGCACCTGAGGGATGGGGCTTGCCCTGGCAGGCCATGAGTTGCATTTCTGCCACTCTTTGAGGGCTGAGAGGAGAGTTTCTGGGGGCTGCTGTGCCACTAGAAAACCCAGCTGATACCCAGGGCCTCCTGCAAGAACCGGCTGCAGACTCATCCCTGGGCTGGTAATGTGGGCACCCACCTGGGCAGCAGGTCATGCCAAGATGTGCTCAGCCTGGGCTAAGCCTTGCCTTTGGATGAGACCTTGAGTTTCGTAACTCCTGAACAAAGCAGGGGATATGCAGCAATTCCATCATTTTCTTTTGTTTCTGACTGCTACAAAGTGATGTGTGAAGAAGAAATTACAAAAAAAATCCCAACAACAACAACAACAAAAACCTCAAACAAAAAAACAACAAACCCTAACCAACCCACAACACATAATTATTTTAAATTAAAACAGCTAACTAGCAAAACAACGACAACAATTGGGCCAAGCATAGTCTTCGATTTGGAACAAAAACAGGAAGCTAAACTCTCTGCTGGCTGAACTCCACTGAAGCCAATGTTTTCCTAGCAAAGAATTTGGCTCTGAGTTTCCCAACAGCAATAATAAAGCAGTAGATTTATTGCCTAAGTAAAAGAGCAGACACTGCTCTCTGTATTTCAGTTCCCTTCTTTCAAAGCTTTCCTCCAGGTGAGCCAGCATGATGATATGCTGTTAGTCCCTGTGGAATGTGCTGATGGAGGGTAAGAGAACCAAACCAGTAAAACTAATTTCAGCAAAACAAAAAAAAAATTGCAATTAAAATTCCAGGTAAATCCATGGCTGTGACAATGAAAGGAGTTACAGTGCTCCTACCAGTTTTTCCTGTGCGTGGCAGAGGGAAGAGTGTGATTTGGATGAAGGTGTGCCGTCTACCTCTAACCAACAAAATCAGAAATGGTCACCTTTTCCATGGTGTGCCTGCAGGGGCAGAACTCAGGGCTGCACTCACAGAATCACCTCGTACAAGAGCCAGAGTCCATGTCACCAGCTCCCTTGCCCAGCCCACATACTGGTTTTTTTTGCCCATATCTGCTCTTCTTGGCTAATAAATCTGTTGTTTCACTGGATGCTCCTATTTGGAGACTCTGAGCTTCACTCAGGTGTCCTGAGGAGCTCACATCACTGTTTGGTGCATGAACTGGCAGAACGTGGGGCAAGGGGAGGTCTTTGGGGAAAATGAGGCACATGCAATCTTGTTTTCACCTAGAGAGATATTAAGAACTGAGCAGCTGCCATGGGTGCTGGAATGCAAACACAAATTCCCATCTCATGGAGCTTACTGAACTTCTTGGAAGCAGCAAAGGTGGTGGGTGATTTGTGGGTGCATGAAATCGGCTCAGGCAGGAGCCTGGCACTGCCATGGTCCCTGAGGCTCAGACGGAAGCAGGAGCAGCCAAAGTGTCACTTGGCCACCGTACCACCCTGTCAGCTGTACCCCGCTCTGGAGCAGGCATTCTGCTGATCACAGCCTCTGCTTTCTCAGAGCAACAACACTGCAGATAATACTGGAAAATTATGATTTCAGCTGTTTCAAGATCCATAGCATTTTATTCCCTCTCTTAAAACACAACCAGGGGAATCAGGGGAGCTATATTGAACCTTGTTAATCAGAAAGGGCCTTTAAAGTGTTGCACTGTCGATATATAACTTTTATGAAACTGCATTATAAATGCCAGTTTTAGACAACTAGCATATTTGAATAATGTTTTTAAATGCAATGTTACTTGCAGACTTGCTAATGAAAGGCAGATAACTGAGGACAAAACAAGTCATAAACAGATGGGGAGATGAGACCCTCTCCTATGGGGCTGGAGGTACCCCTTCACAGCAACAATCCTGCTCCATAGCCAGAAGGCCTGGTCCTACACTGGCTGCCAGCTTCTGTGTCTCCAACAAGAGCCAGGAGAGGGTAACAGGCTACTTAATGGGTATATAATCTTTCCATGAGCAAAGGGATTTGCCAGAATTTAAAAGGGACTTTTAGGAGTTACAGCCAATGAAAAGTGGTTTTAGCTTGCTCAGGACCCCTTGCTGCAATCGCTGAGGTATTTCAGAACCCGAGCTAACAAATACACGGCTCAGCAGAGTCTCACAGACCCTGCCTGGTTGCAGCCTGCATTCAAAGGCTGTCTCCAAACACAGAAAATAAATCTCTCCCTCTGCCAGTAAGCCAGCAGCAGCAGAGGGTGGCAAGTGCACTCTGCTGCACAAGGCAGCCTGGTGCCCCTGCACCCTGTGAACCAGCCTTTCTCAGTGCTCTGAGTTGGGAGCACTTGGGTTTTGCCTCCCTGCAATCCCTGTGTCTATCCAATGTGTAATTCAGAGGTTCCTGTGCTTTGCATAGGGAAATACCTCAGAGACGAAGCAGGGGGTCTCCACAGTTTGGCATATTATTCCTGCACAACAAATACACGACAAAAGCTTTATACTGATGTCAAAAAAATGAGGCTAATCAGAAAGCACTTCCTGCTTAGGAAGAAGTTGGAAAGAAGTCTGTAAACAGAGGCCAGTGCGACCCCAGTGTCCTTTAGTCTCCCCATGAATCTCAGAGGTGAGACATGATACACTCCAGAGATGGAAAATGAGGAGAATACATAGGCATGAACACACACGCACACACACACATACACACACACACACTCTCTCTCTCACACAATTCATCATGCAGGAAACTTCTCTGGTATATCGTGTTTTCTATGGTTAACAAGTGTGGAGGTCAATTTAGGACTGAAATAAGTTTTGATTTCAAAATAACATGCACTGATTTCTAAATAAAACACCCAGCCCCGTGCAGAGAATGGGTTCCTGCCTAAATAGGGATGAACAGAAAGAATCAAACTGCTGAGGGCTTCACGTGGCAGCTGGTTCCTGCAGTCAGGAGGAGGCTCTGTTGCTGTGCAGATTATCTACCCAGAGGATGTTCCTGAGCCTCTCTAAGGATCTGTTTACTCTTGGAAGGTGTCACTGCATATCTCTGGATTAAATTTGATTTCGTGTGGGGATAAAAAGCTGTTTCCTTCCAAATCACAAATATCATACTTCTTCCTTCACTTTTTCTTCCCTCAGATGATCTGGCAGTTGCAGCCTTCTCTAGCTAACTGTTGGAAACAGATGCATTTCAGCTTGGAACAAGGCTGGAGATGGGACACTGCTCCATTTTCTGCAAATGGCTTTGCTCCTGGCAGTCATCCCTCTGCCATTTTACACTGCCCTGGGATCCCCTGGCGTGTTTGTCTCCAAGGTTTTGAAGCTGGGGGTGATGAGGAAGGGCTGCACAAGGAGGAAGAAATGTACAGCTGGAGAGCTTGTAGCGGGTGCAAGGGGCTTTGTCATCAGGAGCAGTGGAGTGTGTTATTTCCACCCCTTGCTCCCCATCTGCCTTTACACAAGACCCCTCATCCCAGGAGGCTGAAAGGGCATTTTATAAACACAATTACAAAACTGTTGGGATCAATACCACGAGGCAGATGGATAGCTCAGCAGAAGCAGATAGATTAGATGGTGAGATAAAATAGATTAGTCAAATTGATCCAGGACTGGTGAGATAAGGTCCTTCCTGAGCAGGTGACAATGGTGCATGTGACTACACCTCTGTGACCCCCCACACCCCTCCACTGCTTTCCCATCTCTTCTCCCTTTGTCCCCCTTCCTGTTACACTGAACCAGGAGAACAAAACCAGAACCAAACACAAACAAACACACAAAAAAGAAAAAGCAGAGATAAACAGCACTAGGTGACTCAAAGCCCTTTCCTCACCATCCTCCCCCCTTCCCAGCCACAAGCAGGATCTTTCAGCTTGTTGCTTTTCTTCTTCTTTCTACATCAGGATCTGCATCAAAGTTTGCCACTGACAAATAGAATGAGCTGGCAGCTGTGGTATTGGATTCAACAAAATTGGGGCCTGCTTTCTAACACTCCCAAAAATGAATGTGATAGAAGAATACTGGCTTGAAAAATCTGGGTAAATCCAGGAGAACTGCACAAAACCTGGTCTCACTAGGAGGCTTGGCAGAGAGGTCTGTATTATATACACATATTATAAGCATACTACTGGCCATTGGTTTTCATTACAACATATCTGCCCACACACATTCCTCTAGCAAGACAGTTGGGAATGACAAATCTACCCCAAAAATCCACCCCAAACCACACCTGTCCATCAAAATCCAAGGAAGTAATACCAAATGATACGTGTGTATCACATAGCAAATTTACCATTGAAGGAGAAATCCTAACTTGGGAAACACTTCTGAGTGGTAAATTTCACAGTATCCAGGGCTTTATATTTAAATTACTGCTACTCCTTTTTTTGGGGTGTTTTGTGTTTTTTTGTGGATTTTTTTTTGGTTTTGTTTGGTTTTGTTTTGTTTTTTTTTTTTTTTTTTTTTTTTTGGGGGGGGGGGTTGTGTTTTTTGTTCCCTGAGGAAAAAAAGAAGAGAAAATGAAAAACCCAGAGACATGCTGCTTTTTTAAATGCAGTTCCACCAGCAGCACTGGTGATTTCTTTTACCTTTGGCTATTTGGCTGGCATGACTAACATGCCAAATGTTACAAAAAAGCCACTCTTCAGAGGAGCACAAACATGCGACTTTTTTCAGTCCCAAACTGCCTCTTCCCTACAGCTTGTGCCAGAGCCAGGAATAAATGGAAGGCCATCCAATGAGGCTGGGGGGAGACAGCCCCCCAGCCTTGCTTTATGCCCTGAGGGACTGAGACCTTCACATGCACATTTTGCCAAAAGGTCAGGGCCCAATTTATCTAACAGATTTAATGAAGTGCCCTATTTTATGTTTCAGCAGGCCATGGAGCGCCATCCCACTCTCCACCTTCTGCGTTCCTCATGTCTGCAGGCTGTTGGCTCTTCTTTCTTTTGACCTCATGGCGAGCTGGTTTAAGGGGCTTAGATGGGAAGAAAATAACTGCACTGCAAGGAGAGAGGCACTTGGTGCTGGTTCAGCCCACTGAGGTGGCTCACTGCTGGCTCAGACAGAAACAGATGGGAGAGAATGGATAGCCAGGGAAAAAAGAGCTAAGGGAGGGGTAACACTGCCGCTTTGAGAAGTCATAGGTGATTAATTCAGCTTAGATGGAGCCTTAAATGACATTCTGAGCCTTAAAGAGGCCAAACCATGTGTCTGACTAGAGGAATTGATAAACTCGATCTGCAGTCTTGTAGCTGGATTTGTTCTTCCCTCATAAAACAGCGCCAGTTAGAAAAATTGAAGTCAACTCATGACCAACTTCCTTACAAAGAAAAACTGAATTTGTTGAAGTTTTCATTTGAAAGGAAAGACCTGACCAAAAAAAAAAAAAAACCACCAAGTCCAAATCAAAATATTTCTATCCAGAAATCTTAAAACCGCAGAGTTTCATGGCACTCAGGAGACCCTTGTCCAGAGCCTTGCCCCAAGGCAGGATCAGCTGTGCTCAGTTTTCCCTGATAAACATTTCTCTGGCCTCCAGTGGTGAAAACGTTACCCTAGGAAGAGGTTAGCCAAAAGTCTCATGCTTCCATTCTCCCCCACGGCTTAGGCTGTTCAGACCACATCTCCCAGAATAGATGCAGTTGCTGTGAGCAGAGACAGGAACTGGTTTGATCAGGAAATCTCTGTGAAGAACATCACACAAAAGCTGGTGCCTCTGGATATTCAAAGCCCTACAGCAGCACATGCACACAGAGAAAATCACCGTGTCTCAGAGCAGGCGCAGTGAAGTTCATCTGGAGGACTGGTCTAAATAGTTTTGGATTTTGGCACCCAACTCTGCTTTTCCAGTGTTAACTGTCTCAGCTGTGTCTAACAGGTAGGCACATGTAGGAAGCCCATAGCAATCACCTTATCTCACCCATATGGATTGCCACAGTCTTGCGCTGGCAGCGAAGTTAGTGGATCCATAATTTCAGTTACTGGCTGACATGGAGAGCAGAAGGTATGGAAAGTGGCTTTTGCCCCTGGGTACAGCACAAATATGCAATGAGTCTGTGCATGATCAGCAGAGCTGCTTCTTGGCTGCTGTTGAGATTGAGACCAAAGGAGGGCTAAGGAGGATCTCCATCCTTTCTCGGATGCAGCAGGAAACATAATGACAAAGGATGAGGATAAAAGCCAAGGAACTTGGCTTGGTACTTGATACTTGTCTTGGTACTTGATGCCTTCTTTCACAGTAACACCAGTTGTTTTCCAGGTACCCAATCCCCTGAGTGGGAAGACAGAGACTGGTAGCAGGATGAAGCCTCTGTAATCCCAGGGGAAATGGTGAGTGGCCTGTTACACCACTTAGACACACACACACATGCACAAAAGTCAGTAGAGCCAGATCAGATCTGCCCAAGGGGAAGGGGGGAAGTGCTGGTAGAAGTGCTCACGGAGCCACTTCCCGTCATTTACCAGCAGTTCTGGCTAATGGGGGAGGTCCCATTGACTGGAGGTTACCAAATGTGACATTCATTTACAAAAAGTGCTGTAAAGAGGGTCTGGGAAGCTACAGGCCTGTCAGGTGACCTCTGTGCTGGGGAAGGTCATAGAGCTGATCATCCTGAATGATGTCATGGACACAGGCAGGACAACCTGGTGATCAGGCCCAGAGAGTGGGATTGAAGAGAGTTACATCCTGGGGGAGGCCAGCCACAAGTGCTCTTCCACAGAGTTCGGCACTGGGGACACTCCTGTTTAATCTCCTCACCAACAACTTGGATGAGGGGATTGAGTGCATCCTGAGTCAGCTTGCCAGCAACACCAAGTGGGGCAGGAGTGCTGATCAGCTGGAGGGCACGAGGGCTCTACAGAGGGATCTGGACAGGCTGGAATGGAGGCTGAGGTCAATTGCATGAGGTTCACCTACACTTGGGTCACAATAACCCCATGCAACAACACAGTGCTGGAGAAGAGGGGTTGGAAAGCTGCCCAGGGGAAAAGGACCTGGTGGGCTACTTAACAGCACAGAACAAGGGCCTGAGTGTGGCCAAGTGGCCAAAAAAGCCAGTGGCATCCTGGCCTGTATCAGGAACAGTGTGGCCAGCAGGACCAGGGCAGTAGTTCTCCCCTGTACTTGGCATCAGTGAGGCCACACCTCCAGTGGTGTGTTCAGTTCTGGACCCTTCACCCCAGGAAAGGCATTGAGGGGCTGGAGCCTGTCCAGAGAAGGGCAATGGAGTTGGTGAAGGCTCTGGAGCACAAGTCCTATGAGGAGTGACTGTGGGAGCTGGGGTGTTTAACCTGGAGTAAAGAGGCTCAGGGGTGACCTTGTCACTCTACAACTGCCTGAAAAGAGGGTGCAGCCAGGTAGGGGTCAGTTTCTTCTGCCAGGTAACAAGTGACAGGACAAGAGGAAATTGCCTCGAGTTGCCCCAGGGAAGGTTTAGATTGGATATTAGGAAAAGTTTCTTCATAGAAAGGGTTGTCAAGCATTAAAACAGGCTGACCAAGAAAGTAGTTGAGTCACAGCCCTTGAAGGTATTTAAAACACATGAGGATGTGGCACTCAGGGACATGATTTTCTTGCGGATTTGGCAGTCCTGGGTTAATGGCTGGACTTGATGATCTTAAAGGTCTTTTCTGACCCAAGAAATGTTATGATTCTACTCCATAATTCTGTGAATGGCAGAGAAGACTTTTGTTCTCAAGAATAAAAATTGCAGAGAACTTGAGCCATTATATTAACAATATTATTCATATCTGGTTATATAATAAATTGAAAACAAATGTGGCTTCCATCTGATTTGCAGCAGTTAATATACAGAAAAAGTTACATTAAGGGAAAAAAAAAAGGCTAGTCAGCTGTTCAAAGGTGTGACATCTATGAAAGAAGCCAAGTCAGAGAAGTGTAAGTGATTAAAGTGGCCAAGTTAAACAAGATACAATTAAAGCCACTGGTTCCCTACCATCTCCCCAAAATTTCCAAATAAGGGTTTATGAATCCTAGGAGACCATGTTAGCCCTAATTGTATCTTGTTTAACTTGGCCAATTAAACAGCAAACTCTTCTCAGAGCTGGCCCTGCCTGAAGATATCACACCTTCTTTGCTTCTGACTGCTTTCTTCAGTTTTTGAAACATATATACCATATATTTTTATTAGCTCTTGGGAATGTGTTTCTAAAAATGCCCTTTGGTTCATACCCATTGCAATTGTATGAACAGTCTTTTCTACCATATGCCGTTTCCATGGAATAGTGGGGACTGTCACCTTGAGCTGTCATACCCTCACCTGCAGACTCTTTCAAAAGTGGACGTTGACTTTGAAGAAGGATTTGGGAGAAGACCAAAAACACCTCTTGCTTCAAGATCCCATTCACAGCAGGCTGGAACTGAGCTGAATGTGAGGACAGTGAGCTGGCACTGCAGATATTTAGGATGGAGAGAACTGCTGCTTTTCAGAGGAGACAAAGGCTAACACCTGGAAGGAAGTAGAGGAGACTGCACTTCCTCTGGGAAAAGTGAGCAAGGAAGAGAGAGAAATGGTCTCCTTCCCCTACAGATTATCAAAGGATGGAAGGGAAATAGTGGATTTGTAACTGCGTTTCAATATTTATTCATACTCAAAATTTGGAACTTTATATTCCTCTACCTAAATTAATAAAGCATACAAAATATTTTTAGAGGCCAACTGTATTCTGCCTGCAAAAGGATTCTTAGTTTTGTTTCAATCTATTTTGAAGTGAAGGAAACAGTCATGACAGTTATGTCAACATCTCAGCCAAGAATCAGAAGCTTCAGAGGCTCACTTAGTGCTAAATTTTACTAGTAGCTGCTCCATTTTTGCCTGAGGACTACACATAAGATCATCCTCAAAAGACCCCCCCAGGCTCGGGGAATCTCCTAATTGTCTATTAAATAAAATGATACACAAATACGTAATTATTAGAGGAACCAAGCAATCATTATTCTTACTTGGTTCTGAGAAGGAAAAATGGGCAAAGTGGCCAAAAAACCTGACAAAAGAGTCATGCCAGGCCCTAAAGCAGCTTTACACCACATTATCACAAAAGTGCACAACCTGAGAGACAGCATGTCCAGTTCTCAGGCAGAAAAAGAGAAACAGACACACACAGCTCTAATTCCAGCTTTGTTCAAGACTCACCTCAAACAAGCATCCCCATTCATTTTCCCATACATAAAACAGGGACCAGGCTTCTCCAATTCACTGAGAAGTGGTAGCCAATAATGTTTGCTTATCACCTTGAAAGAGTCAGGTGCCATGTAAATGCATACGGGATGCTAACAACACACCTACAGCACTTCCTGGGTACCAAAAAGAACACATACCTTTGTCCAGGGGTGCAGCACCAGAACAATCAGGCTTCTGATGAATTACAAATTTTTAGGAAACACTTTTTTCCTTTGCTTTGCCTTCAATTTCTCAAAATCAAACCGTACTGATAAACTTGATTAGGAGTACATTTGGAAAATGTTTTGATTGCCATTTGTTGAAATTTCCTACGCATTAAAATGCTAAAGAGTTAAAAAAATAAAAAAAAAAATCAGCAAGACAAGCTTCCTGAGGAAACATGCAAAGCAATGCAGAGCAGTAGTAACAGTGATGAGCGAGCTTCACCCACTTGTATGTGGGAATCACCAGATGGCACTGTAACAACACACAGTTTTCCAAATTCTTTCTCTAAGTGGGCAAGAATTGCTGGGTTAATGAAGAAACAATACCTTCTTGTTGCTATTGTTGGTAAGTCATTTTGGGGTAGTGGGCACAGGGGAAGGTATGAGAGATAGTTGCTGCTTCACCTAAAACTTCATGTTGGTCCATGAATTGTAACTCCATACTGCCTGGATGTTACCTGAATAGCTGTGACTTATGCATACAGTTAAATAAAGAAAGTATGCTAACAAGGAAAGTCTTTAGGTCCTCTTCATTTTGTCTTTTACAGCATTTTGAAATGTTCTTTTAGCAGGAAATTACTACATATTGATATAGTTGTGAGTATGTGTACAGCCATATACATATGCACATCATTTGAATTAATCAAAACACAGAAACTTCCCTAAGGTTATGAAGCAAGGCAGTGGCAGAACAAGAAATGGAAGCCAAGAAAACTCTAATAAACAGCTGTAACAGAAGTACCTTATTCATGTGTGAGTCACTAACACATAATTACTCTGATAACAAATAGCACATTCTTGGAGAGTCTCAGTTTTGATTTATGTCACAGTTTCAGTAAATATAGAGGAGCTGCCAAATTTGCCTATATAAATTCCAGTGATCTCATTTATTTTAATCAGAAGTTTTGGAAAAATTAGACAAAAGGAACTTCCCCCCTTCTCCCCTTTTTTTATTTTACCTTATTCATGTGGTGGTCTGGCATGAGGCTCTGTTTGGAACTCAGCTGAAGGAGCAAGCATTTCCAAGGCCTGTTTATGACAAGATATAATTAATACTAGGGAGGGATTAAAGGAGATTTAGACAAAAAATACTGTACACATTTGGAGTTAAATAACAATTTGGCCTCATTAAAACAGGTTTCCACTTGCGACTAATTTTATTCCTAGTTACAAAGGCCATCATTTGTCTGAGCAAAGATGAAAAAGTAGCTGTTAACACAGTGCAAATGAGAGTGAAATTGGAAGAGACATGTATGTTAATGAGCATCCAAGCCCACAAAAGTGAACAGGGAAAAAAACCCAACAGATCCCCCCGATATTGTTGAAAAGATATTGATTATTTGCCATGGCCAGGAATGCCCTGAGCCTGCAACCTGCTTTACGTGAAAATACGGTTGTTTGCAGGATCAGGTGCTACCTCAAAACACTTTCAGGAAAATATTAATTTCTTGACAGGATATTAATTATTCATTTGCAGTTTTGGAAATAATTTCATTTCCTTGCAAGAGAAGATCTGGCAAGAAGTGGCATTAACTGTGCACTTAGAACCTGCCCTGGATATGTGAGCTCTGGTGTCTGTATGCGGTGATGCACTCAGCTAAATCCCTGGATGTACAAGCAAGTTGTTGATTCTCTCCCTCCGTGCAAAATGTATCACTGGGCTTGTGAATAAGCAGACTGAGTGAGCAACGTTTCATGGAGATTTATACAGTATGCACACTCATCACAGCCAGAATGGCCACATTTTCCTAAAGCCTGAACAGAATTTGGTTTATCAGACTTGCATCAAGACTGTACTGAATGGTTTTGTGTATGGGATTCCAAAAATCAGTATTGAAACTTCTTCTTATTTAAAGATAACTAAATGAAAGTAGAGACACTTGAGTTATCTCTCATTAACAGCCCAAGCACTTGGACATCAAAGAGAAGAGAAGCTTGGCCCCCTCACAGTCATTTAAACAATAATAGATTTGTCCCTTTTAAATGGAAACCCCATAAGCAAGAGGGCAGTGTTGAGGACAAAATATGTGCAGGAGAGACACCATGTGCTGGTCACAGCAACAAATTTGTTCTGTGAGAACCCAGAACAGTGCTATGTACCCCTGAGTGCTGCCCACGGGCACCTCAGCTATTTTGTGTGCAGCCTTGTGGGTGCCTTGTACACGTCCACAAACAGGCTGAGCATTTTTGACACTTCTCTGCCTATAGTAAAAACCAAACCATCTCCATGGACTTGGAAAATATGATGGAAAGTTACTCTGGAATTTCTGGGCAAATGTGTTTGCAACAGCCTGTATTTGCAATGGATCTCTTGTCTGGGGCACCTTCTGTCGGCTGCAAGAGCAAGAGAGGTGGCACTCTGAGATGAAAAAAAAAACTTTGGCACGATTTAAGCCTGCAAAGGCATTTCTTCTTCCTCCCAAGCAGTGCTGCAAGCAGAAAAAGAGCTCTTGGACACATATCCAATGTAAAAAAAGCACTATTATCTCTAAAGCAACCGTTTTGCCTTGTTGCTGAAAATCTAAATGGGGGTCAGTAATGTCTCAATACAAAACATTCTATTGTTTTAAACATTGCTGTGTTTATTTCACCCTTTCCCAATCATTATGCAAAGAAATATTGTGAGATAAACAAGAAGCATGAATAGTTGCATGTAGCCTGCCAGAATTCCCAAATATTTCATATTTTGGCCCCCGGGATGAATTCAGTCTCCAGACCACCTAACTAGAGAACAAGCTAGATGTTATAAACGTGTTTGGCCAAGATTACAAAAACTTCTGAGTTAAATCATTTTGCACCGCTCTGTTAACAAAATTTCCACAGTATCCTCCTATTTTTTTAGATCACACCTTGCCAAGGTGGTCTTGTGCTTGCACACCAGCTATCAGCCCATGGAAACACTGAACACACAGATTCAGTGATGATGTTTGCAGTGTTTTCCAGACATGGAGCCTTCAGAAACCCTTCTGGGTACCCCTCGAACTTTGCCATAACTTGGCAAAGGGTTTGGAGACAGAGAGCCAGGGTCATAAGGGGTTTAACTAATACTGCTCACAAAAATTGTGCAGTAAAATGGCTTTTCTTTGAGCTTCATAATGTATAACATGCAATTATTGAACACCTGAATGTGGCACAGACAGCTGATCCAAGCAACAGAATCCAGGCAAGTCAGCCATTTACTGGAACATGTATTTTAGACATGTAAAGTACAGAATATTTTTCTGGAGAATCATATCCACAAGAAATCAGTCTTACAGTGTGGCATTAGAAGTATTGCTCTGCTGAGACAAATGTGGGTTTTTTCCTTTTCCCTTTTACATCTCTTTCTCCTCCACTTTTATCACTGCCTCCTCTGTGCAGGTGTAGCTTGCCAGGCCACTTCATCCCTTCCCTTGTGTGAAATTAATTCTTGCCTTCAGCATAGTCCACACACCTAATCTTCCTTCCTTTTCTTTTTTTTTTTTTTTCTGGTTTCTTATTCAATCTTACTACAGCTATTCTCTAACAGACTTATTTTAGATGCTTATTCTCTTTTGTGTCCATTGGATTTTTTTGCACTGGCTAGGAAGAAATACCCTACATTTTCTGATTCATAGTGTTGTCTTACATTCTCTCCAGATTACATATTTCTGTATGCCAAAGCAATAGAACATTAAAGCTGCTGTACCTGAAAATATGAGCTCCTCTTTCATTCAACTGTCTGCCTGGACATACAGTTCCTTAACTCTGCTAAAGGATTCAGAGTGACGATGTCAGTCAAATATGGATGGCACATCTTCATGGCAATTGTTTTACTGTGATCAAAACTGTTGTACATAGTGCCCATGTTTCAGGCAACATTCACAAAATACTTCGTTTCTATGATGTGTGTTTGCTCATCCTTCCTGGCTGAAAAATGAGAGGAAAAACTCTGGTTGTGTTCCCATGCTAAGTTGCACAAACACAGTTGTTCCAGTGAACTGAGAGGGAGTTTGCAGCTCCATCCTGGAGAAAGTAAAGATACATCCCTCTCTCACATTCACTGCTCTCAGTTCTGATTTTCCAACAGCTGGCAAAGCGAGTTTTCTAAGTTATGGTGGAAAAGCTCAGTAGAGAAATGAACTGGTTTAAGACATACTTTTTTCACTGTGAAAATACTGATAGTCACTGATAACTACTCCTGCAGCAGACACCACCGTCTCATAGGTTGCAGCAACACAGCATCACACTAGGAGACCTACAAGGGACTTAAAAGGAGCCGGCACGGTGAGCTTACAGCCTAAACACCAAACAAAGAACCAAACCCAAAAGCAAAATCTAGCCTTGAGGGAAAGAGCCAGTGTGGTCATAGGCCACACTTTCTACTGTTCCATTTCTCTGAGAAACTGAAGTTGTCTTCACCTGCTTCTCAGCTAAGATATCAGAAATCATATTAGGCATTCCCCTAAATATTAATTGTTGCCTTTCACCTTTGTTTTTACAGCTGAACAAGAAAAGATACATGGCAGGTATTTACACCTTTACCATCACCACATAACACTAGAACTAGAGAGCCCAGGAGGCTTTCCCAGGGAAACAGTTTCCGTAGGTCTGCACCAAATACTTCTGTGCTAAACCCACCTCTCCACCTCCAGTCTCCCTCCCCTCCTGTAGTCATATGGCAATGCATGTGCACAGCTGAGGGCCCTGCTCTGATGAGGAAAAAAACACAAACCAGTTTTCACTTCAGCTTGGCATTGCAACTAGTCTTTCAATTGTTAGACAGCAGCATGCAAAACATTGCTCTGATTCAGCAGAAGCTCTTTGCAGCCAGAGCATGAAGCCTTTGCTTGAGCCTCAGAGAGGAGGTGTTTCAGCTGTGCTGTTTTATGATAGGACAAGTTTCTCTCCTTTCAAACTTTATAGGATGATGCCAGGAGAGTATGAAAAAGGAAAGAGAATTGCTAATAACATATTCTCTCTCAAAGGTTCTTTCTCAGCATGTTCTTGTCCTGGATGCCAATTTATGTAGTTATCTGACTTAAAAGAATTAATACTTTTTCTCAAAGAATTTAGCAGCAGGCAAGAACACTGCTTAGCATTTGCAGAAGTCAGGCAAGTTTACCTTTCTTTCCAGATGACAGGACCAGTCTGGCCAGGGGCCCATGCAAAAGTAATCCAATGTTGTTATTGTTACTAAGTTGTCCTAAAGAAAGTTGGAGGTGGTTTATCTTTTACAGCACTCTTTTCTAATGAATTGGCAACACATCTGACTTGGGTCCTTGTATAGGGCCTCCCTTGAGCCCTCTCACCCCTACTTGTTACTGGCTTCCTGCTGATTTACAACAAAACTTTGACATTTGGTCTGCTCCTTAATAAGGGCCTGTGACATTGCCCAGGTATGAAAAAGGAGAATAAAATTATGTGGGTTAAAAATGATATAGCTCTTTGAAGGTGGAGACAGCAGAACAGGGCTTCAAAGTCCAGAGAGAAAAACGATACCCACAGAAGGCTCTTTGTTCGGACGGCTCGGCTGGCATAAATCTCCCAGCTGTGGTCCTTTATACCACCTCTAATTATTTGAAACTCATTTATCATTTGAGTGTAAAATAATTAGAACTGGTGTAGAGAAACAGAGAGGAAGAAGAAGGCAGGCAGGCAGGAAAAAAAGAACGGAAGGAACAGCTATCGTGGGCCATTCAATTGGGTGATTTTGAACAGGAAGAGCTTATTGAATTATCTTGATAAGGGGACTTGAATAATTCCTGAATTTCAGGCAAAAGCAAACCAGGCCCCTTGATTGTTTGTGTTAGAGAAGTATCAGAAATCCTTTGACCGCAAAGGAGAATACAAAACTAGAAAAGAAGGTTCAAATTAAACATCAGAGCAGTGATAACTCCCTGAAATGCCCAGTCTAAAAAGCAGCACTGTTTAAGAGGGCTGCCTACAATTCAATACAGTGATACAGCTCTCTGGTGTCAGAGGCCTGAAAAGGAGCGTAGGTGTTCCTGTGCACAGTAAATGCCAACCTAATTGAGTTCCTGCTCTGCAGCATGAGCAATGCCATGATCAAGCACTCGGTTCAAAATTTCCCGAAGGGCTCAAATCCTGCCCTGACTTACCTTTTGTGCAAACCCACCAATTCCAAAAGGATTGCATGGGTTAGCAGCAAAACCAGAGTATTTCTTGCTGGGTGGGACTTCATTGGTCTGGCCAGGAGCCAGTACAAAAGTAACCCGATGTCATTCTTGCTATTCAAATGTTCTGAAGTTCTCATAAAGCAATATTCACTTCCCTTACACTTTACTTCTTTTATTATTTCTCTGCCTTCTGCAAAGTTTATTACAAAGTAAATTCAGGCAAGGTAGGGGAAAGACAGCACAACTTGGCTAGATAAAATCTATGCCTCTAAACTGCGACCTCTAACCTCTTTAATCTATAACCTTTGCATCTAGATAAGTGATAAAAAACAGTGAATAAAGGCAATGGTATGTCTCTGTTTCAATTTATGAAACTTCCCTTACAAACAAATACTAGGATGAGAGGGAAAACAGATTAAGCTGAAGAAAAAAAAAACCCAACATAAGGCTGGCTGAGGAACAGAAAGCACACAAATGAACTTTCAGAGTTACACAATAGGATCTGTGTTATCAGGTAGAGGGGTCAACACGCTGTACCTGCAGGTGCCAAAGATATCACACAAAGACTTCCAATGGCCCCCAGGAGGATGGGGAAGGAGGAGCAGACGTGCATCTGTGAGAGGCAGCTGCTCCCTGCTCCCACCGAGCTGAGTCCCGAGGGAAGCTGGGAGCTGAGTGTGAATCTTGCCTGGCCCCACGGGCAGCACTTTCCCTTGTTGAGCAGCACTGCTCCCAGCTCACAGGGCTCCTACTGCTGCTTTTAAATTGTAATTTGGGAAAGCCAGTGCCTGGAATGCCACCACAATCCCGCTGTGCTGGTGACTAGCCTAGAACAGTGAACGAGTCGTGGAAAGAGAGAAAAAGGGCTTCAGGGCTGCCTATGAGGAACTGGAGGGAGAATCAGGACAGGAAGCAAGCCAATAGAGGAACACAGTCCTTTTGGAAGGACACCTGCTGGGGCACGAGCAGCAGCCCAGGCCAGTGAAGAGATGCTCAGGTACTCAAGACAGCAAGGAACAGAGCAGATACCCTGCAGCAGAGTCCTGGGCTCAGCATCCTTTTCAGCACTGGTCGGAGAAAAATGTCCCACAGAGGAACAGCAGCTGTGCTGGAATCAGGGGCCAGCCCCTGCTGACCCTGCTGTGGCTCCAGCTTGCCTTGCAACCACTCCTCCTTACCCTCTTCCTCCAAGCAACGACCCCCTGCGCTAAAAATACCCCCCTGCAGCACTTGGTACAATAGATAAGCCTGGCAAAGCTCTTGTGGGAGACGCCGTGGCTTCACATCTGCTTGTTAAAAATATCACATATTATTAAAAAAAAAAAAAAAGTTTCTTGTGACTAATTTCAACAGCAAACCATATGGTCTTTTTACTTCTCCTGCACTCATAATAATTAAATGGCTAATTTCCCCTCTTAAACTACCTTCGGCCCACAGAAAGAAACAAAGGAAATCACAGCTATTCAGCTACAAAACATCTTGTTAAAGCACAGCAAAGAGTTATGCAATTAACCCCACAAAAGCCGGAATTTCACAGTTATATCTAACACTCCGCGTTAACAAGAACAGGCTTTAAATTGAGCCTTTTTTTGTTGTTGTTGCTGTTTGCTGGCACAGCAGTCACAGTTAAGGTCAGGTGTCAGACCAGATTTAAACCATAAATGTCTGCTTCCTTTTTTTTTTTTTTTTTTTTTTTTTTTTTTGTGAGCCGGAGTCAGCGCCTTATTGTGATTTAAATCAGCCGCTGGGTGCTGTGGAGGAGGCTTCCATTAAACTGGGGAACAAAGAATATGATTGCTTCCACGGTGCGGCCGCCTGCGGATCTCCCGCCGCATTGTGCTGGGCCGTGCGACCCATGTGCTTCACAGCTTCGTTTTGGGGCTGTTCCGGGCCATCCCCGGCCTGCTGGGGCCGGCCCAGCTCCGCAGCGCTCAGCCGAGCGGCAGACACCGCCCTTCCTCCCGATCCTGTTGGGAGTCCCGCGGGCCGTCGCCCGGGAGCCGAGGGATGCTCGGGGCTCTCAGATTTTATTCACGAAGCAGCTGGGGCGGTACTAGAGAGGTCATTGCATTGGCTGGGAAGGTGCTTGAGGCACAAAAGCATTCCTACAGGCTACAGAGCCCAAGTCCAGGTGCAAAGTGCCGCTCCTGGGTGAGGCTGTGAGCATCATCTCCCATGGGCTGTGGGGCTCAGAGGCTGCCCCCAAAGCTGGCAGCTCTGCTGCAAAGCCAGAAGCACTCGTGCTGTCCTTCAGTCACCTTCCAGTTTGTGCTGTTCCTGCAGCCCCAAAGGTCTGCGGTGTGGTACCTGCCGGCAGAGCGTGTCCCTGTGAGGAACAGTGGGATGCTGCACTGGGATACATCTCCAGCAGGCAGCCAAGCCAGGGGCTCTGCTGGAGGAGCAGCAGTTTCACAGAGGAGGGTGCCCGTGGCACAGGAAGATGAACAGCACCGCAGCTCTATTCAGTATTACCAATATTGGGGACGGGACGTGCCTTGGCTTGTCTGGCCCCTGAGGCTGAGCCAAAGAGCAGCACTGTGGTGTTTCACCCCAGAGACACTATAGGCCAGCTGGGTGTTGCAGCTGGGCCCGTGGAGACAAGTCCAGGCCTGCCAGGGCTCCGGTGGTGGCGGGATGGAGCTTCCTGTCGCAGAGGGTCCGCTTCTCAGGTTTCCCTCTGCCGGAGAAGCTTTAAGGCGACGGTGAAGGAAAGGAGTTGGTTCTGATGGAGGGTTTCAATCCAGAGCTTTTATTCTGGCCCACAGGCCTCTGAATCCAGCAACTGCTCCAACAGAACTCCTGGATCCTGTGGTTGCTTGCCCTTTTACCCAGGGTAGGGGAGGAGGGAAGGGATAGGGAGCCCACCAACCAGGTACAGGAGAGAAGGTCTCAAGGGACAAAGGACACCTGGATGGCCCAATGTCCCCCGGGGGTAGAGGGCATCTTTTGAATCTGCCCAACCACTCGATGCCCTTCTGGAATTCCAAGATTGACAGACAGTGCTCGGCATGGGTCAGGGTGGGGAAAGGAGGGGTGATTGACACACCTGGGAGAGAATCTTCAGGGGAGAAACCCAGGGTTCCGGGGTAGACCATGAAATCACACTGCAACACAGTGAGACAGAGCAGCACTGCTGAAATTGCAGGTTAGGGGAGGGTGCCCATTCACCTGCTGTATTGCAGGGCTCACATCGGCACTTAGGGGAATAAAATGGGTATTTGGGTGCCCAAATGCCTGCCTGAAAATTAGAACTTAGAACTGAGTGCCTTCATTTGGACAATCAGGTTTCAAAATTAGAGTGAGAGATTGCATGCCTGAGTATAATTTAGAGAGCAGACTCATTATGGATAGTTTTATTGTTTAAGAAAATTCTTCCTGACTGAAAATGAGGCAATGAGCAGACTGTAAAGACTGAAGAAAAGTGTTATGGTGCTGGGCAGTTTTCTTGATAAGATGAGCCACTAGATGACATTTTGCACAGTAACATGATGGACAGACTATTTCCACGCTACATTTTAATTTTCTATCTTGGTAAAGCCTATTATGGGCTGGTGGCAGGCAGCCCACAGACCATAAAGCTAACTAGAGCCTTCCTAAAATACCTGCCTTCCTGATAAGGCAGGTGGTCTCTTGGTACATCTCATGCATGAGAGCAGAAGAAAGGAAACTTATGAGATGAAAGAAGAAATAAGCAGAGCAAGGAAGACCACAAAGCAACAGAGCAGAGAGGGAGGGAGCTGGAAACAGTCCAGGGCAAGATGCAGTGAAGAGGAGGCATCATGCATGGAGGAAGGGCTGTAAGGTAGGACACTAAGAAATCAGAAAGGGTGAACAAAGTAGCAGCAGGATCTGAAGAGATAAAAACTGGTGAAAAAATAAGAGTGGAAGCTGGGCAGAAAAGTATAGTGAAGCTCAGGAAGATGGAGCAGAGCACATGAAAAAAGAACAGGAGAGGGCCACTTGGGAGGAATTAGAATGTAATTATCTACTCATAAATTCATACAATATAAAATAGCGGTATTTCATTCAGGAAGAATGTTCCACGTGTTTTCCCAAGCAGCAGCCTTCAAAACCAAGAGAGAAGAAAGAACAGGGGAGAGCAAACCACACAACTGTATGTTTCAAGTTGGCTTCTTATATTTCAGAGAATTTATGTATCTGGCATTAAATATAAAAACATTTAATAACATATTTTGTTTGTTCTATGAGGTACAGTTTCCAATGATTAGAGAATTGCATTTAGAAGGAGATATAGCTCTCCAACCAAACAGAAAAAAAGCGGATATCAATTTCTTACATTACACTACTTCTCTATCTCCACTTAAGAAAACAAATACACACATCTACTGGAATTTTCTTGACCATTTATCAGCATTTCTCCCTGTGATGTGGATCTAAATGCTGCATTTTTCCTGTGTTTTCTTCCTTTATGCTCCAGCTGCAGAATGACCAAGAATGTAAGATTTGTCATGAACTACTGCATTGTGCCAAGTCATTTGCACCAGCATGTTTTGGGTTGGGTTGGGTTTTTGGGGATTTGGTCTTTTTGGTGTTTTGTAGTTTGTTTGGTTTGGTTTTGTTTTAAATACTTTGCTGAATGACTTGTTAGTTTTTAGTGAAAGCAACTAATTCCAGTTAAGTTGAATGTTTTGCATGAAAGTGTGTAACAGCCATGCCCACTGGACCTGCATGTGTCGGGAGGAAGTCAATTTGTGTCAATTTGTCCTGCCAGCCAGCAGCCAGTCTGCAATTGTTGGTATTTAGCCAGTGCTGACTGGTGGGTGTTATATCTCCCCCGCAGCATCCACACAGCTCAAGTCACTGAAATACCTAGATCCAGCAGATCTTTGATGATTTTACTCCAAGTCTGCATGAGTGGTCCTGAGTGTAACCTCAAAAAATGAATGTCTGCATAGATGGTATTTGCCTTTCTTTTGTAAAGCCAGATAAATAGGGGAGATAGATACACTGGGGCAAAAAAAAAAAAACAACAAACAAGGATGCTCCCTTGTCCTGGTCTTCAACCCCTTCAGACTCAGGAATCACTAAACCTTAGGAAGAAACTCCAACAGATTTTCAGGAGCAGGTGTACATGAGGAAACACAAAAGAAGCAGATCAAGTACCGAGGAACCTTTTTCTTCCTTTGCTTACTACCTTTTGTTGCTGCCTTTGCCTAATGTCAGCGAAGTCTGGCTTAATATTCCAACAAATGACAGTCATAGAGGTGCTGTGTAGGTAATGTACTGATGACTTCTGGCTGGCAAAGCCAGCTAGTCTCAGCACAAATAGTATTTTTAGCCTTTTTCTACTGCTGAGGTGTCCTATGTTTCTGCTGGGCTCTTGGGAATATTCTGCTTAGAAATCAGTCATGTAATGATGCCAGAAAAAATTGACTTGAGAAGTGTGAAGACTCATAGAATTAGTAAACGTGTAAATCCACAGGATGGTGGAAATGCAGCGCACTTTACCATCACTTACAAATGATAACAGAAAATTACTGGGTGCAAATGGGTCTCTAATTATAGCCCACTCCCCCACAGCTAGCATATTGTCAGCATCGTCTTCACAAAAATTTTACACTTTCCCTTAGGGATACCTACTTGTGTTTCAGAAAAAGAAATCATTGTTATGTGGAATCTAGAACACAGTGAAGTCATAACAACAGATCAAATTAATCAAATTTAAAAATGAGACTGGTAATTTTTTAAAGGTGAAAATCAGTTTACAATTTCCATCTGCTCCCATGGAAGTCAAAATATATTTTGGCTTTTATATCTGGCTCTGACAATCACAATCCGTAATACAAACAATAATGAAATTTCCTATGACAAAAAGGTACCTAGAAATACAAGCAAGCATTTATCAGTTCCCTCTCTCACCTCACCAAATGTGGATGTTTAAAATTGGGCACTTCTGTCCCAACCTGCCATAGATGAGCCCTGCAGCACTGAAATGCATTTCCTCTTTAAATTGTGATTTTAGGTTCCCAGTTGCAGGTTCCTGAATTTGAAAACTGGGAACATTTCACTGTCATAATAAATAGCATATTCAGCTTCTTCTCCAAGGGTTGGAGTCTGATTTCCATTCATAAAGTGAGGCAAGCAGCTTCACAGCCTTTCCCTGCAGCCATTCCCATGAAATGGTGGGGGAAAAGAGCCCTACTTTGCTGTAAAAACAGGTACTGAGCCTTATCCTAGCAAGTGGCACTAATCCTTTGCTTCTATCAGCACTTAGATCTGCACACAAACCACGAGACCAAGTGGCAAGGTGAAAGACAAAACTCAAGCGTATCCTACTCAGCTCCAGCTGTAGAAAGTGCCAGTAGAAAAATCTTGGAACTCCTCCTCTTAGAACTCCTAAGCTGAATTTTTCTCACCAAATCAAGCTTAACAATTTTATTTTTATATTGATTGCCTCTTGCATTCTGAGGTCCTTGAATGAAGGGCATTTTATAAATGTAAATTTGATGGACTGATGCATGTATATTCATGAGAATGTAGCTGGAACTGAGTAGGTTAGTGTTAGTTTACACTCCAATTTTGTCAATAAGAATCAGGAAAAGGAGGGATTAATGGCTCACTCTTATAATCTAATCATATAAATGCCATCCACTAACCTGGACAATGCAAGAACACGTCTGTTATGTCAGCCCTGCATTAACAATGAATTTTCCAAATCTGCAGTTAACATTTAGAAGTTGTTGCGTGGGTTCTGTCACTTGTCTCCATCTACCATTTTCTGCAGGAATGTTTATGTATAGCAACATGCAAACAATTCAGCGTTCATATCACAAAGTGAAGAAACTACATATATGAAAAGAAAAAGATGGATAAATTATGTAACTATGGGTGAACAGCAGGTATTCGTGCCTGTAAAGAAACATAAAATGAGAAATGAAATTGTAACGCAGCAATGTTCAAGCATGTTTGCTGAGGCAAGGTTCACAGAAAAGGGCATTTATGCCTCTTGCTAAGCACTATGGTAAGCAGGGTAACACCCCCAGCAGCAAAATGCATGCTGAGGGCCTTCCACAGTGCACAGCTATTCTGGTGGTCCATCATCAGCACTCACTGTAGGAGCACTGATGTACACCATACATCGATGTCTTATCACCCAGGCTGCCTGCCCTTATCTGGAGCAGAGGCACAGTGATAACATAGATGGCTGCTGGTGCCCTGATGGAGTTACTGCCCAATGCTTGTGTGGTGGCCCTGGCTCTGATTGCCCCTCTGATTGCTGCTATCACTGGCAGTAGGACAACAGCAGGAGGTGTCTCAAGCAATATTATCCCACTGCTCAATCTCCAGACTGTCTGTTTTCCTCAGTGCAAATCTGGTTTTTTGTTTGTTTGGTTTTTATGTAATCGAACTAGCATTTGACCCAACTTCCCCTGAAGTTCTTGGGTAGGAGAGAAGTCTTTTGGCTCCAGCCAGAGATAATGCTTTGACCACTGTGGAGAGGAAGCATGCATCGAGGCTGACATCTGTCAGAGCCTGTAGCCCTCCACTTGTCTCTGCCAGGAAACACTGTCCAATTCCTGCGCTCCTGTGGTCTAACTGACAAGCTGATTTCTCAAGCCCCTTCATAACGCTTGTTGCTAACATCCTTCTTTCTCAGGGATGTTTCTTACGAGTCAAAGTGATATCGCAACTCCCAAGGCTGGCGTTGTAAATGTGCCAGTGGTTCCTGTTGTGACGTTTTTGGTCCCAGTTTTCACAAAGGCATCAGGGACTTGAGTCACAGCAGGCGCTGCTGCTACTACTGTCACCAGCACATGGACCAGAAAATGGCTGGAGTTAGATGGCATCACAACGTCAGGCCTCTGAGAGCCACTGCCAACTGCACAGCTAGATGAGAATTAATGGAATAGTGGGAAATGAATGTTCGTGTGCCTCTAGAATTGTATTATATTACATTAGTGTAAAAATGGCCTGAGTGACCTCATGGAGCACTTGTATGATGAGAACACCCTTGTGAGGCTACAGCTGCTTCAAACTATTAAACGTTCATAAGCCAGACATGATTTTCCTTGCAATGCTTCTGCTAAATGAGTGGCTACGTATTGCATTAGCATTCCCAGATGCCCTCCCTCGGCTCAAGCAGCCTGGGGGTAAAAAGGCAGGAAGGCTCTGGGATGCACTTCTGCGCCTGAGAACTGCAGCGCAAATCACCCTAATTGTTTGTTAGATGAACAATGATCACTAATTAACATTGTTAAAATGTCATCAATGATCACTAATTAACATTGTTAAAAAATTGTTAACAAAGGAAATTTAACAATATCTTAATTAGGAAGGATTTCTAATTTGTGATATAGAGCATGTTAGACAAACAAGGCACAACTCTCCCTTTGTTTTTCAACTCTGCAGCAGGAGAGATTACATGATATGACACAACACACTCTGCATTTGCCGTTTATCATTCTGCGTCCTCGGCACAGTTCTGCTATATAATTATGGCCGGGGCTAATTTTACCTGTGTTATTGTTTGCCCTGTAATTTAGAGAGAATGGGCCGTGTTGATGCTATGTGATTTACTCTGGAGCAGTCAATTGGCTTTTTGCCACAGGACTGCTGCTCACATGTTACTGCAATGAAGTGCACGCATTGCAAAATGAAAAGAACCTTTTCAGTGTTTTAATTTACTTAATAATACAGTGTAAGTGTAGCAGCTTTCTTCAGGTTTTCTTTTTTGAAATGTAATTTATCCACAGCCACTAACCTTTCAGAGCTGTATTCTACTTCAAAGCCACTGTACATTGTTGGAAAAAGTCCCCTCCTATTATCTATTACTTAATTATTAAAAAGCATCTACTCTGTTTTCATAAATTATCTATGTATCTGGGGTGTTGGCTTATGAGGAAGAAAGACACACACACACATGCATGCAGGCTTGGGGAGGTTATGAAGTTAATTATCCCGGACAGAAAATCAGTAATGAAAAAAACCCTCCTGATTTTATTTCACACAGTCCTGGAGTCAGAGAGTGAAAAGATTTTGGTAACTTCCAAAGCAAATTATCTTTAAAAGTAGCAGAGATAAATTGGCAAGCTCATCTCAATTATGCTCTGCCTGGCAGAATATTCCAAATATCTCACATCGTTCCTGACGTGAGTGTATTTACTGCATAATGCTGGAAGCTGTCTCTATTGGACTCCTGTTATTGGAGCAGGGGGAAACTTTATTTGCCTACTTGTGCCCATTTTCCTCATATCTGACCTAAACTTCCCCTGACTCAGCTTCCTGCTGTTTCCTCAAGTCCTGTCACTGGTCACCAGAGAGAAGAGATTGGTACCTGCCCCTCTGCTGCCCCTCATGAGGAAGTTGCAGAACGCAATTAGGTCTCCCCTTGGTCTCCTCCAGGCTGAACAGCCCAAGTGCCCTCAGCTGCTCCTCACAGGGCTTCCTCTCAAGTCCCTTCACCATCCTCATGGCCCTCCTTTGGACACTCTCTAACAGTTTAATGTCCTTTTCACATTGTGGCACCAGAACTGCCCCCAGCACTGGAGGTGAGGCCGCCCCAGCCCAGAGCAGAGCAGGACAATCCCCTCCCTTGCCCAGCTGGCCATGCTGTGCCTGATGTCCCCCAGGACAGGGGTGGCCCTGCTGGCTGACTAGTCTGACAGCTGGAGCACCTTTCTGAAGAATGACAAACTTGGTTTCAAACTTTCCCCAGGTGCAAGAGAAGTCAAACTTCTGACATTCCCTTTTGCTTTCCTTACAAGTGTCAAGTCCTGCATCTGAGGTTTCACCAAAGGTTTATTGGCCCATGGTTTGTTTTCAGAATTTGGTTTAGCAAGTAGAGAGAGAAAAAAAAGTTAAAATTCTGTTCAATGTTATTTTTTGTGTTTTAATTCCTTGCTTGCTTGGGGAATAAAACTATCAAAAGTAATTATTCTCAAGGTCTTGTCTTGCCTTCCTGAAGTGCTATTGAAAATTCAATAACACTTGTTTTCTTAGGAGTGACATTGTTTGATTCCAGTTACATAGGAACACTAACTTTGTCCCTTCCCTCCTTGCTTATCTCTCCATCATGAAACACCTTGCCTTAATGTATAAAGCCATTCTGTTATTTGTTCTTAGCTAGGTTTTCTAAAAAAGAGCCTGCCTTTTTTAGACCATTGTTAAAGTGACAGTCTGATGTGCTTCTTCTGGAAGGTTCAATTTTTCAAGCTCAGTTGGCCATGTAAGTACTAAAACCAATATGTATAGTTGCTTTAATTTGACCTCTGAAAATTGTTTCACTATTTTTGTGTAAAAATTGTATAATTTAAAACTCTGATTTTGACTTATCTTGTTTTCCAGCTGTTGATTTTCTTGTTCAGATGCTACAATTATATTCTGAGACTCTTCTGAAAGCATATTCCAAAATTTTCATTTTACTGTAACTACCAAAAGGGTCCTTCACACACTAGAACACACACTCATTTTTATTCCTGTCGGGTTCCCTGCCCCCTTTATACATCTCAAAATGCTCTACCTGGCTTCCAAAGCTCTTCTGACTCCCTGTGTTTGTCTTTTTCACATGCCCCTCATTGGGTTCTGCAGCTGGGACTGTCACTGCTTTGGCCATATGCATGATGAAGGCAGCCAGCTTTGCAGACAGATGAGCTGCCTTTATTGAAACAGCACCTAAGATCCTCTTTTTTTCATTTGTGTTTTTAATTTTTATTTTTCCCTAAATATTCCCATTTTTGTCAAGCAGTAGGTGTGTTGTTGGGTCAAAAGCACTCAGGACAATGCCTTTCCTTATCCTCCTGCCATAACCCAGTTTCAATGGCCTGTTTGTATCTATCCTACCCTGTCTATAGATGGCAAAGCCAGCAGCAAAAAGCAGTTTTGAGAAAATATTCACAGTTTTTCCCCCCTCCATACCTATGCCTTGGGCATAATACAGAAATAATGGGAAATTTTAGGAAAAAAATGAAAAAACAACTGTGTGAAATGCACTGTCACAGTATAGTCACAGAACAGATATTTACAATATGGTTTGAAATTAGACATTCCTGCTGCATTTTCAGTTATTATTTTTTATGGTTACCACATCAAATTGAGTTACTTTTTTTCAAAATCCTGTTATATTGTCATTCCAATTCCTGTATGACACAGATGAAATTTAATGCTGATTCTTAATATGATGCTACACTAACTACAATATTAACAGCACGCAAAAGTGTACAGAGGCAGCTGTGAACATCATCCTGATTTTCTAGAATTTTTCTTTGGAAACCTGAGGGTTTACAGTGGCTACATTATTAGCTTTCTATAAAGTATCCTTGCTTTTTTTTTTTCATATATATAAACCTTATGATACTTTCTTTTTTTAGGATTTTACTTATCCTTCCCTTATTTCAGTGACCAAAAATACCCCTGAACTACATTAGTGTGCTATTTTTTACAGCACTGTTAAATCTACAGAATACAGTACACACTGCTCAGGAAATTAATAATTTTTTTTTTTTTTTTAAAAAGTAGCTGCTGTAACTTTCTGTTTTCTCCCCTCATATCCAAATAGGGAAGGAGATGGGAAAAGCACATGAGATCTTTCTTTCTCCCACAGCATCAACATTTCCAGAAATTGAAAATAATTATAGTTTACCAGGAAGAGGTGAGTGAGAGTGCTGGGTAAGGGTGGGTTGTGCTGGGATTTGGATAGAACACCCTCCCCCACCCCCTGTGCTGATACTCATACGTGTGGATGTGGATGTGTGTTTCCTAAGGGAAATCCATAATATCAAAACCACCATTTGCAAACTGTTATTTCCACAGGAAGTAAGGGAAATATATTTAAACTCCTTTCACTAATGCATCCCATACACATTTATCACCATAGAAATATATTGAAATAAAAGATAGTATGAACACAATGGTTAATTATAAGCCGATGAAATGACATTAGAATAAATATAGGGTAGTAATAATGTACCTGAAAGAAATGTAATGTACACACATATTGCAGACAGATGGGAATGATACCATTAAAACTGCTGGGTGCTGATAAAGGATGGCAATAAAGGTTCATCTGGGTCACCATCAGACACAGATGGTGTAGGAACAGGGAAGAAAAATAGTTTCAGGTTGAATTTCACTTAAAAGGGGAAAGACAACTCCAGTGGGTCTGTGGGTTCCTAAAAAAAAAAAAAAAAACATGAAGTTGACTACTTTGTTTGCTTTTTGTGTTTATACATTTCTTGATGAACTGCAATAACATTGATAATCTTTATACTCAAGTTTCAGTTTATGTTCAGATCTATTTCTAAAGAGAATTAGCTATAGGTCTTCTATAACAATTTAGAAAGATTTTTAACTTTTCACTGTCATTCCACATTTGTAATGCCTTCTCTCTCCTTCTTCTGCTCTTCTTCAGTGGGTTCAGCCTCAGGTAACTCTCTTAAATAGCCATCTCTTTTCTTTCATCAAATGCAGTTTTCATCCAAGACTTATTCTTTGAGCTGCACTATCACCTTCTTCCTCAGACCCTCTGGATTTGCAAGTGTGCTCCTTCTGTGTGACTTCCCAAACACCATTAATTGTCCTGCTGGTTATCCAGTCCCACGCAGCAAAAATGTTTTCCAAGACTCATCAGATGTTGAAACTCTTCCAAAAACTCGCTTGACTGGTGTCCTGTTTGCCTTGTCCATCACACCAAGTAATTGCATCATTGTTTGTCGTAAATAAAACATTTTTTAATTAGTAATCATTCCTTGGGCTGGTGCTTGCACAACTGGGGTGGTGGCAAAAACGCGGCTCGAGTGTGTGGATGCAAATCACCTGGGTGAGATAAATGGATAAGTGTGTTCCTGAGGATCACCAAGGCTTGTAACACTGAAAATGCTGGAAACCACCCTTGCCCTTTTATCTGAGAGCTAGTGAACATGTGGCTCACGTAGGTCACGTAGGCCTGCAATACCCTCAGGTTTTGTGGGTGGGAGCCAGCAGCATCACCCTAAAACACATAAACTGGGGTGTGCTTTGCACCCTTGAGTCCTGGCACTCTTCCCTTGAAGGGATAGGAGTTCTTTGTGTTGTGGGTTTCCAAGAGTGGTCCTTCAGTTCTATTGACCATCCACTGTTGTTTGTAGCAAAGTTGTGTAAATTTCAAATTGCCTCTGCCAAATACTACCAGATATTGGGGGAGAGAGCTCCGATTTTCACCTTCCATATGCACCAAGTATATTTTTTTAATCAATGTCTTCCATCAGTTATCTTCCTGGAAAAACCACTTGAATATTTTGCTGGGTTTTAATGAGTCAGTGTTTCAGTTTATTGATCTATGTTAGACTCATCCTCTGCTACACACAACCAAGAGCTGATGCAGGTTCACTATTTGTCTGCATTCTTTGTATCTCCCCCTTTGTTTCTGAGGATAATTACTGGAATTTTTATTCATATACATTTCCTCAGGGTTTAAACACACTTTCTCAATGCTTCCAGGCTTTTGGAGATCATATAAATGTAGAAAGGTTTGGGTTGGAAGGGATCTTAAAGTACAAATTGTTCCAAACCCCATGCCATGAGCAGGAACACTTTTCACCGACCTTGAACACTTCTAGGGATGGGGCATCCACAACCTCTCTGGGCAGCCTGTGCTAGTCTCTCACCACTCTCATAGTGAAGAATTTCTTCTTGATATCTAATCTAAATGCACCCTCTTTCTGTCTGAAGCCATATCCCTTGTCCTGTCGCTACATGCCCTTGTAAAAAGTCCCCCTAAATGTAATGGAAGGCTGCTCTAAAGTATCCCTGGAGCCTTTTCTTCTCCAGGCTAAACAACCTCAACTTTCTCAGCCTGTCTTCATAGAAGAGATGCTCCGGCCCTCTGATCATTCTTGTGGCCCTTCTCTGGAGACACTCCAGCAGGTCCGTGTCCTTCCTGTGCTGGGGACCCCAGAGATGGATGCAGCACTGCAGGTGAGGTCTCATGAGAGCAGAGAGGGGGAGAATCCCCTCCCTCACCCTGCTGGCCACACCACTTTTGATGCAGCCCCAGTTGTGTGCTGGAAGATTGTAGAGTAAATCTCTGAGACTGCATGAACACCTGACTTGAACTCCTGCAGCTCTGTCAAATTCTCAGGTAGCCCACCATCCATCTTACACTGCAGCTGAAGTACATATTGTGCACTGCTGTGCTATTGCAATTATTTGCAATTTCTATCTTTTTCATTGTTAGGTGTTTTTTCCCCCTTAATAATTCCTAAATCTTACCAAATATTTCTGAGTTTGGTATCAGAGAAGGGAGGAAAAAGAGCTTAAAAATTAAAATGTGCAGGCTTGAAATTAGCAACAATGAGACTGTTTTTTGGTAGGATGTCTGTGAGAGCTGTTCAGACAGGAGTGAGGTGCTGGGTTTGCTGAGCACACAGTTCCTGCATGCCCTTCAGGTGGGTTGCCAAATGTGCAGGATGATTCAATGAACAAAGAGCAGAGAGTGCAAGAGGGAGAGATATACCTCATTTCCTAGGACCTCTGGAAAAAGTCAGGTTGAGACCTGGTAGCAAACTGTCCAGTTGCGCTTCCAGAACAACATTGCTGAGCCAGTGCTGTGTGGCAGAATGTGCTCCCACTGAAATCCTGGAGCTGGGTCACAGCCTTATGCAATTAAACCCCAAAAGCAGCCTGCTCCCAAGTCTTCTCCCAAAACCAAGAAACAAACCTAAAGACAAGCCTGTGTGATGGTGTCACCTTCCATATTTAATTTACATCCTTTTAAATCAAATAAAACTTGATTTCCAACTGAAATTCTGAAGTGGAGTTTGGAGCAGTGTTGCTACTACTGGAAGAGATAGCTGAACGTTTAGAAACTTCCCCATGCTCTCCCAAAACAACCATTTTCTGATGATGCAGCAACCTGTTCACTGGGGATAATTTATAGGTGTTTTCCAGGAAAAAACACCCAACTAATGTAGCAGCAGAGAAGTATTACTCACAAAAATAATATATGTCTTCTGCATTTTACATGTTGAAAAGGTAAATTCCACTTCTGACATTCATCCCAGAGCCACTTTAAAGCCAACCCACAGACTCAACAGGGAGAGAGTAAACACTAAATCATAATTACCTCATAAAAGGGGAGTCTGTTTCTCTGAATGCCTGAGATTTGGTTTTGCTTCACAAAAAATATCATAAATCTATTGTGTCCTACTCACATTTATTTAAGGCCAATTAGTGCTTGTATTAGAAAGAGTAAGAAAGAAAAACAGAAACAACACCTTCCAAACTTTGCAGTCATTCGTCTAGATGCGAAACCCTGATTCTCTGCTCTCATTAAGGAGCTTTTCATTAGAGGACAGCATGTTCCACAAGAGCTGAGGTCTCACATTAACAGTGAACTATGGAAAATCTTTCCCATTTGGCAGCCCACATTAACATTTCTTCTGCAAAGGGATTTCTTTTAATGCAATCTAGAGCTGTATGTGTTACTGTACAGAAGGAAAAAAAAATATTTTTCAGCACAATCTTGACTTGGCTTTAATATCCCACAGGGTGACATCTGACACTGTACTGAGAGGATAACACCTCTCTGGGTAATCTTTCCAACAGAGCCTGAAAATGAACAGTCTGTGCCATTAATATGGCAAATGTAATTAGCAGAGCAGTATGACTGATTTTTTTTTCTTTTTTTTTTTTAATCAACATTTCCTAAAGCTATTTCTCCAACCAAAGTGACTCTAGTCAGTGGTGCCAGGGAAAGTTAAACTTGAGTGCACCCAAATAGGTTATTATTTTGAAGCACAGGCAGGGAGATCAAAGGTAATGTAACTGCCTGTTTTGGACCTGATTTCTTAATAATGATCCAATTAGTTACCAAGAATTTAAAAAAAAAATCTAGGTGAAATTAGTCATGCCACAATTATGCTTTAAGGCAAACAGACTGTTTTTTTGCTTTAAGAAATAAACTGAAAGGAGTTTGAGTTGTGCTTCTTTGACAGTAGAGAGCCAAAACTCCAGGGGAAGGTGCCCATGTTGTGTGTTCAGATCTGTTGGACTCTGTTTTTGACTGCTTTGGATACAATCACAGAATTATCACCTGTGTTAATTCTGGTCATGTCAGAAGGGCCCTTCTCTTTGCAGGTGAGCCTGAAGTCAGAGAGACCAGTGCCACAGACATATCCCACTGCACCGTTAGGAGTCACCAGAGATGTCTTCAGGAAGAGCCAGGACTTGCCACTGATTTTTGTCTGAGCACTGTTGGCCTTCCTAGGCAGGGCTGTGATGGGAAAGGGAATTGGTGAAGATGGTGATTGCTGTTAAGACTGGAAAGACTGGATGAAAGACTGGATGTGGCCAGGCATAGAATCACAGAATCATTAAGGTTGGAAAAGACTCTAAGATCATGGAGTCCAACCTTTCACTGAACACCACCATGCCAAATTAACCACAGCAATAAGTTCCACATCCAGTCATTTCTTGGACACTTCAGGGATGGCGACTCCACCACCCTCCTGGGCAGGCCATGCCAATGCTTAACTGCCCTTCTGGGAAAATAAAGGATTGGCAGCAGCACAAGTATGTTCACAGTATATTGACACCACGCTGGTTCTGTGCTAATGACACAGTCCTGTTTCCTCACAAAAACACAAGTGCTGGCAGGGAGGTGAGGTGTTCTCCCTTTTAAAAAATATCTGAGGATTGCACTGATATTCCACAAGCAGAGTAGTTGACTCAAGTCTCAGACATTTAGAAGTCAAAAGGCATGCATTTAATGTTGAAACATAGCTATTGAAAGTACTGTACTCACCAGCAGGAAGGCAAAAGCCTTGGCTGAGGAGTAGATTATCACAATGAAAAGAAAACCTTGTAAATAGCCCGTACATTACTAATAATTGCTCACTCTTTCCACTGGGAGAAGTGATCATAAGTGCATTCTACATTGCAAACACCTAGAGCACAGAGGTTAAAGGAGCAACATCATTAGGACTGTACTGATCATTACACCTGCATTGTTCTGCAGGAATACTAATTCAAGATATCTATATTGAGTGGCCTTTTTAAAAAGCTGAGAAAAAGCAAACAATGCTTGCAAACAGTGGAATACAAGATGTATTTTAAAATGTAGGATGGATTTGGAAGTGACACAATAATAAGGAAGGTTTGCTGTGCCACTGAGAGCGAACAGATAGCAGTGAGCCAAGCCCTTGGCCCATTGTAGTCAAGGGCTGCAGCCTCCTTGGCAGAGTTGGAGCAAAATCTGGTGAGTCCAGGGTGGGATCAGCAGGAGTGAGGTCTGCAAGTCTGATGGACTATTCCCAGATGCAGAGTCAAGGGGAGTGTTCTCACTGAAGTCCCACAGGTGGGTGGATTTGTGTCTAATCTTCCTTATACTTTTGATTTGGTAGGAAAATCCTTTTAACCACTCTGCCTATCAAATTAGTGTATTTCCTGTCACATACAAGTTTTAGACAAGCTTTGATGGACTTCCTTGTATGTGAGCAAATTTTCAGTCTTGTGAAGACAGACTGCACAGCCTTTAGTCTCTGATCTTTTGTTATGCAAGCTGTGGTGTCTGCTGATTTCCAGATGAAGGAAAACTGCCTGTCTGCTTTGATCCTTGATTACGGGAATTCTAGGTCCCAAAAATAAATTATAACAATTAGGCTGAAATTAACTTCTGTCTCTTCCAAAAATAATTTTTTTAAGTTTGTGTAAAGTTTAATTACCTCAATTCAGCAACAACACAATAAAGCAAGTTACATTTAAGCTGCACTAAATGCCATATTCTTATTTTTCTTCCTTTATCGCTTCTTAAAAGGGTGCAGCAGAGAGGAAAAACTCTTATCATTTTTCTTGGGAACAATATAAATCTTTATCTGTTAACGTTTTAAGGTTTATCAGTTAATTATAGATCTTTATCCACATAATCTTTATCAATTAAGCATTCCAAATGCAAAATTTATTGCCACATATTCAAATTACAACACATTAATATGTAACCCCCCCCCAAAAGAGAAATTTTTAACATTTTCAATTTTAAAAAATTAGCGAACACCATCAATATCATATTTGCTCATGTGGTGGCATCATGCTGTGATTAAAGTCCTTGATTTGCAACAGCCAAGGGACTACCAGCAGTTTGAGAGCTGCCATCATGGCACTGAAGGCATGGGGGTGTAGAGAGGGTGAGGAGAAAGGGTGAAGAGTGAAGGAAGTATCCATTTGTGGGGAAACAAAATAGCATCATCAGATAAAACAAAAAAGGCTGTGCAAATATGTACTTAGCACCAGAAGAAAGAAAAAAAAAAGCTTTGCTGCTCAGCCTCTGTCAGAGGAGTGACAGAACAGTAATTACTTAATGAGCTAAAGGAAAATGTACCAAACAGCTAACAAATAATACTTCTAAGAAACATTCCCAATTAATGTTGAACTGCCCTGATCATTAAGATGCAGGTGAGAAAAAACTAAGACTGCCTTCATCCATATGCATAACACTTCCTTCAGAAGGCCCTGCATGGGAAAAAACACCATTGAGTTAGTTTGTAGGCAGGTGCCTGCCTGCAGACAGGACAGAGTGTTTATGTGCTCTGCAAAAACACAAACAACCCCAGATAAAGATCACAGGATCATAACTCAGGGTGAGGGAATCTATGAGGACCCGGGGATAAACACCTGCTCAGTGATGGCCATCAATGGGATCAGATCAGTTTTACCAGGGCTTTGCCCAGTCCGGCCCTTAGAACCTCCAAAGACAGAGGCTTCATAGCCTCTGTGAGCTCTTCCACTGCTTGGCTGTCCTTGGCGAAAAAGATGCTCCCTCAGGATGCAAATCTTCAGGCTACTGGTGGTTTTAAAGTGCCTGGAATAATAACAGTGTCCTTGTGTACACTCAGTATCTACCACATCCACAGGAAACCAAGGCAGAATGCCAGTGATGATGGCAGAAATGTCCACTGATAACACTGTGGACATTTCCACTGTTCTGCTGTGGAGCTGAACCCTGACTTTCATTGCAGGGGCAGAAAAAGCAACGGAGTCTTGTTTGCCTGGAAGTTTTGAGTGAGAACAAGGGCTTGGAGTCCCCAGCACAGCTCCAGCACCTCTCCTGCTGTTTGTCTTTGGGCACGCTCATCACACTCGCTGTGCACACCGGCTCCTTGCTCACTCACTGCCTTCCAGCCATGGCATCACTCTGCATCCACATCCCTCACACTGAACCTGCTTTTGGAGGACAGTCCAGAGGGAAATTTGCTTCCACCATGCTAGTGGATACAGGAGAGATAGCTTAAGTACCAAGAGGCAAGAGCTCAGCAATGCTCACTTGGTGGCTCACGTTGTAGGAAATCAATGCTTAATGATTGACAACAACTAATTATTTCACTTCTTATCACAGCATAAGCATCCTGAAAGCCTTTTCCATTGAAACTGAGTTTCTTAAGAACTAGAGGATGATGCTACCCCCACTGGTATATGGTTGTTATCTCTGACAGATTTTCCAGAATTGTGCTTACCTCAAATTATTTCAAGCAATTAAGTTCCACAAGTTGTCTTTTAATGGTAAGTTCTTCCAGAATTAAACTGATTTTTCTATCACATCAGTCCCTATGGGTCATAATCAAGAGAGATATCTGTTCCCCTAGGCACCGCACAACTTCCAAGAGTTATCCTCTCTGGAGAGCTGTGTGATCTGCACCTTTGTCTATTTAACTAACACAAGTAGCCATGCTAGAGGCCATGCAAGAAGGCCAGGTACTGAGCAGGTTCATCCAGCTCAGTTGCAACCCCAGTACTGCACTTTCCTTGATCCAGCAGCGTGACTAACACACAGAGTGTCTTCATTTACCGAGGGAGGACCCATCTGTCCCAACACAGGGCAGAAGAATTACAAGCTGTGGAGTACAATGCACCAATGTAATTGGTTCACTTGTGGCTGGCCCCTTGATTAACTAATTGCTCTCTGCTGTCCCCAAGCAGTTGCCCCAGAAGGAAGCAGCCACAGGGGCAGATCCTGACCTGCCGTGTGCATCCCAGAGGAGTGGCAGCCCCGTGCCCTCCCAGTCCTCTGTGGGGCCAAGGGAGCAAGTGTCCCAGCCTCTGGCCCCCACGTCCCCTCCCAGCTGAGCTGATCCAGCAGGCATCCTTCCTCATTCCCATGTGAGACTGACAGATCGGGCACTCTGCCAGCATCTGAGACACAATTACGGTCACACATGCTGGAAGTTGGGAGAAAATGTGTAGGATTTATTTTTGAGGGGGAAGAGAGGCAGGAGAGGGAGTGGAAGGCTTTTAAGCCAAGGGCTCTGACAAAACAGGATTGAAAGCTATGCACCATATTTCATATAATTCAAGGCTGGACTACATGCATGTGTTATTAGTTCTCAAAATCATTGTGTATGGCTATTTCTCCATCCTCAGCATGCTTTTCTGGCTGGGAGGCCAAAGGAATAGTTGGTATTGAGCCAAAGCAGTTTAGGAATTTTCCTGAAGGAGAGAGGAAGAAATGTGAAGCAGAAAGCAAGGGCTCTTTAAGGGCAAAACAGCCTCTGCTAATATTTCCTAAATTTACGGTATCTTCCCCTCAAAACTCTCTCTTTTCATAGGGAAACTTCCCCTTCCCCTCCCTCCATTCAGGGATAAATTAACATTGGGACAAAGTGGTCTGTGTCCCAGAGGTGCCTGACTCTCACCTTCTGGGGCAGGCATCACCCAGTGACAGGACTGCAGCAGCCAGGGATGCTCTGACAGATTCCTGGGGTCCTCACGGAGCAGCAGAAATACGCTACCACAGCTTTGACAGATGTCTTACACTCATCTCTTCAGCTTAGGAGGGAGGTGAGGGAGGAGGAAAAACAGGGAGGAGGAGAGCTGAAAGCTTTACAAAGACTATTCAAACAGGGGCTGCTTTTTTTTAAAAACAAGGGGAGAAATTAAATTGGGCAAATACTTTAAATCAAAATGTTTATAAAGGTATAGCTTCACTTAACCACAGCTTTATTTCTCTGTCTGTCTCACACCATGTTTCCATTATTGTCAGGAGAATGAACCGCATGCATGCCAAATCAGGTCATTCACAAATATAGAACGAACGTCTGTCATTACAGATTTACCACTCCAACAATGGCATATCCCTTCTGCCTATAAAAATCCTGATCCATTAGCAGAGCAAACTCTCTGCATGTTAGTCCTTTAACACTCCCAGCACCTCGACAAACTGGACATACAGCATTCCTTCAGCATCCCAGCCAAGGCACTTGCTCCGAAACAATGACGGGACGTGTGGGTGATGCCCATCAACTTGGCAACAAAGCCAAATTTATTCATGCAAAGACTCACACTACTCTGAATGCTGAGTGAGGTCTGCACAGATTCAGGGTAAGACTCAAAACCATGGTGACCATCACCCTCTCACTTTCTTTGGAAATGATGTAAAGTTGCTGATGCACAGAGAGAACCATGTCTCCAAGTTCGACATCTACATATCTTTTAAATCCCTCCAGGGATGGTGACTCAACCACTTCCCTGGGCAGCCTGTTTCAATGTTTGACAACCCTTTCAGGGAAGAAATTTTTCCTAATATCCAATTCAAACTTCCCTGGGTGTAACCTGAGGCCGTTGTCACCTCAATTCCACTGCAGAATGAAGGAGAGCCCAGGTCTCCAGGCTCCCAGATCTCTGCTTTCACTTTGGCTGCCTTCCATGGTGCAAGTCAGCCTAATGGTGAGGTGCTTCCTCATACCTATTCAGCTTCAAGGAAAGCCTGTGTTCTCTAAATATTCTCTCACAAGTGGCTTTGCCATCATGGAAAATTTCAAAATGACCCAAAGCCAACAACATCTGGGAATTCTTTAGAGCAAATCATTGCCTCAGTGCAAAACCTGATTTTCCACTGTGGAACACTGTCCATTTTATGCTAGGAAAAGGGAACTGTTCATGTGAGGAACTTAGACAAGTAGAGATGAGGCTGATTTCCAGACTTCTCAGGAGCTAATCCTAAGTCTTGCTGAAATGCCCAAAGACCTACTCATATTCCAATATCAAGATCAAAGCCCAGATGAATAAACTGGCCTCGCCCATGTGGTCACACCAGCTTCTCACAGTGATGCCCCAACTAATTTCTTACAGTGTAGAGTATCTGATTTCCATTAAGGACCAACAAATGTTCTTCTGACAAGTACCACAGTTAGATAAAACAAATAAATAAATACTAATAAAAAGAGAAAATGCATTGCTTTTCCAGGAAATTGGTAGTGCATTTGAATCTGTGATGTGGAGATAGTGCTGTGCATCACACAATGCAGCTAGTCTGAAATCCAAATTTGAACTTGAAAATCTCCACGGATTTATTTGCCATCATGGGGAGCAATTAGGCTTTCTCTAGTGGACAAAGCACCGCTGTTAGATTGTCACAAAAGCTGGAATCCACATTTCAAAGAGAACCGTGGATAAAGCACCTGTTTAAGGCACTGCAGTTAAACCATTGTGGATTTGTAGTTTTATTTTAGAACTTCAAGGGATTTTTCGTTTTTAAAAGGAAAAGAAGAAAGCAAGAAGCCCAGGTAAAGTATGCATTTACTGACAACAATGAAGTTGACCATGTACAATGCTCCAGCTAAAGCTAAGCCTCTCAACAAATCACTTATAATCTAATAGGCATATGTGCAGAATACAGAAGGGGAAGGGGGTGGGCAGAGGACTCAAGAACTTACTCAAGTTTGTTCCATTTCCTGAGGAAATCACAGGAGAATGGGACTCTTTAGTGAGGATTAAAAGGGAATGAACAGTAGCATGGCAACTAAGGAGAGAGGCAAATATTGCACATGGAGACAGCATTACAGAAAAAGGCAAGGGGAAGCCAAATAGCCATGGTGTTGTCTGGGTAGCAATACCATGTATGGCCATGTGTGACAGAGCCCTAAGAAAGCCTTTGGGTTTCTTCCATGCCTTTCCTTCTTGTGTGCCAGGAATTAATAATGTGGCTGTTCTCATGGCTGTGCAGCGGTTCCTCAAGCTTTCCCAACAGCTGATTCATACTGAGAGACAGGTTTGAGGACAGATTGCATTTGGTAGGTCCCCACACACAGACACAGTGACCTCCATGAACACAGACCACAGATCAAGCTTGGCGCTGGGTTCAATGTTCAGTATTGGAGAGGACGGGGCAGAAAAGCTGTAGGAATGGGCCCCAGCAGGATGCCCTGGTTTAAACACCCTGATGCTTGCCAGAGGAGAACAGAACCTGAAATATTTTTCTTTGTAGAAATTATATGAGCAAGCCTCCTTAGATACAAAAAAAAAAGTCATATAATAAACCCACCACAGCTGAAGAACTAAAAGGCTGCTCTGAGGGGGAAAATTTCGCCGCATTCCTGAAGGGTAAAATACAAAGCTAAGGGGAGGAGCAAAGGACAGAACCTTCAGCTGCATCTTTGCAAGACTTGATTTTGTACTCCCATGCCAATGCCATTCTTATGTGAAAGTCCTTGAAAAGCCACTAGTTTTTAGATTGCTTATCAGTATTTCCGATTAAACAACAAAATACAGTAAACAATAAGCTGTTTAAGCCAGCTGCAGCACTGTTAGGCTTATGAATATAAACAGACAGACCACTAAACCAAGCAGAGGAGATCTTCCACTGAGAAAAATGGGCGCTGCCTAGAGCTGATGACAGATGGTTTTAGAGCAGGTCAGGCATGTGGTATCTATGTAGCATCTTGTATCATATGGAAAGCAAATTTTCTTTCACGCGGTTTACTCCAGATGAAGAAAAAAAATCCTTTTTGATTTTATCACCACACCATCTTCTGATCCCCAAAGGTGACAACGAATTAGCATAATTTCTTTCCGATTCACAGTGATAACCTTCCACAGAAACACAGGAATGGGCGGTGAAAGTCTGAAGTCTTTATTGAAAACAGACAGTTTAGTTTACTTGCAAATGGTTCTGCTTATGAACAACCCTCTCAGTCTAGCATAGTCTCCTGCTCTTCAACATCTGCTGTAGCCCAAGGTTGTGCAAGTTAACTTTGATAGTGGTGACAGATAGAGAGGGGCAATGGTGGAGAAAACATCTGCATATTATGCAGATTATGCTCACTCTGCCTGGCCACTCTGCCCTGACACCATCACTGAAAGGGCACTTCCTAGCTGTGGGTGTCTTTGCAGCACCCTGAGACAGTGTTTGGTAAAGCAAGATTTTCTGTTGGGGAGCCATGAGATATTTGTTTGTAGGAACTGGAAAGGAGATCCCTAATTCATTTCAGATGCTAATGATGTTCAGCCAGTATTAACTCAGGTCAGAGATGAACTCCTGACCTGGAGAGGAAAGACTCTGCTGCTGGCTTGCAATCCCTCGAGCTGCTCGATCCCATGATAATGTCATTTCTGAAACAGCGCCAATGGAGCATAAAAGCAGCAGGCAGGACAGAAGGCATCAAATGCTAATAGCCACTCCTTAACAGAAGAAAGAGTCTAATCCCTGGCTTTGAAAAGCACTCAGCCCCCACATGCTAAAAAGAGGCATGTGGGAGAGCTCTACCCCGAGTGTGCCAGAGGACGTGGCACACTCGGGGTAGACAGCAGATGCACATGTACCTGCGAATATACTTTTTCTGAATGCATGAGGAAACCTTATGTTCCCAGGCTTCCCAAGGCACAATTAAACCAGACCTTTATTTCAAGGGCACTGCCAAATAAGTTGCTTCTTTGAACTTGACTCAATCAGGAATTGAAAACACGGAAAAGAAAATAGGAGCAAGCAACCGGATGAGGCTCTGCAAGAGAATTTAAGTCTGACAGATTTATGGAAACCTTGTTTCCATATGGATCAGTACTGCTGCCTCCAGAGCTCCAGAGCTCCAGAGGCAGCAATCAATGAAAACAACGCTAGCTCTGCAGATGTCTGCATGGTGAAAAAAACCCCATATATATGTCTTTACATGGAAGCTAAGAAAATAGAAGTGCAGAGCTCTGGTGGTTTCCTTGTTCGTTTGCCACAGCTGGCAAACCACGCGGGGGGACACAGAGCTCTGCTCTGAGGTATAGCTGCGCTGGTGGGAGGAATCAAAAGAGTGAGCTGATTTACCAAGTTATCAAACAGTAACACACTCTGCATGGAAATGAAAGGAAATATATCCATGCAGGCAGCGAGAACAAGGCTATGGGAGTCCGGTGGGAAAGCCAGCACCATTAGATGCATGGTCATACAAAGTCAAAAGGATTTACATGGAGGGTGAGAACTCATGTCCTGCTGTTGTATAAATATCAAGCTGTCTGTAACCCTATTACACTTAAACACCTGGCAGTGACTGCAGTAATGAAACACACTTCTGTCTCCATAAATCCCTCCCTGTGAGTGTACACACGCACATATGTACCTCTGCTAATTATAGATCTGCAGGAAGTATCGGTGATGAGGCTGAAGTTGAGTGTGGAACAAATTTTGATGACATCAGTGGTCTAATACAGAGAATAAAGCTGGAAAGGACCATGGTGTTCCCCTCCATCATCCACGCCTTGGGGGATAAATTGCAGCCAAAAAGGGGCATGGCTAGTGCTCTTTCTCCATTTGCCCTTTCCTGAATTGAGCATCTGCAAGCTTCAAAGAGGAAGGAAATTTTGTTTCTACTGGTTGGTCTGCTGAGTAAGAGGGAAAATTTGCAACTGAAGCAGAAGATAAAGCAAAAAAAAAAAAAAAAAAAAAAAAAAAAAAAAAAAAAAAAAAAGGGTGGGACAACTGGATTTCCTAGCAATGTAAGAAATCAAATTTTAGGAAAATGCATCATCTTTGCAGGGGAAAGCACTTCCTTCTTTATCTAGATCTTTAATCATGTCCCTATTCCCCACCCTTGGCATCTGGCTCTGTCTTATCCTGCATGAAAGGAAGTTTTGCTTCTTCCAAGAAAACTTCCTCCTCCTGATTAATTCAACAGGGCATCCATGACTTTCCCTGGAGTTTTTCCACAGGAAAACTAAGCTCAGAGATAACTAGTGCATCTCTGGCTCTATATAAATCGGAGGCTGGACATCCACAGCTGATTTACAAAAGCAGGCAAATCCAACAGTAAACAAAGCACAAGGAATGATGCACATAACTCTGAACAGGCATTAAGAAGGCACCCAAGCATGTCTTTGTTTTGCATAATGTTTTCAATCTGTTACAAAATGCAACCCAAACCAAATGGCCCAAAAGAATTTATATCCATCGATCTGTCCAGTGACAGAAATGCCAAAACCTTTGACCCATTCCTCCCCTGAAGAGTACTGGCAAAAGCTGAGTGGAGCATACTGAACACAGTGCCTTCCACTAAGAAAAGAGCTGGTGTCTAATGACAAGGTTAATGCTTAGAGCTGGCGTTGCAGCAGCCAAGCTGGGATCTGCCAATTTCTGCTGCTTAAGTGTTTGACAGGATTATTTCACACGCCCGGCAGAGAGGGTAACAGAGGTCCAGCAGACAACAGAGTTAGTTTGGGTTTTCAGAGAGCCAGGATGAACTTCTTGAGACATGGGGCAACCAGCTCAAGTCCCCCAGGGCCCTTTTGGCCCTGAGAAAACTGGGAACAGTTGCAATTCTCTTCCTCAATAGCAGGTTGCAATGATGACAGTATAAATTGGGATACAATTATGGTTATGAGGGCCATCTGATAGGCAGGCATAGGAGATAGTCAGGCACCCAATACATCTCTCTAGCTTATATAAATGGATCCCTGAGGGCACTGGGCATGAATAACTTATGAACTGCCAATGCATCTGCTCCATAAAGAGAAAATACCATGAGTTTGCCTCACTGTAACCTCCAGAGTCAATATTCATGCACACACCACTGGTCCAGTTATTAATGGGGAAAATAGCTTGTAGGTGCACATATGACAGTGGAAAAACTTGAATAAAGGGGATAAGCAAATAGGAATCCCCACCTGTACTTTAGATGGGAGAAGAGTCTTATATTCCCTGTTTTGAATTGCCTTAAATAGTGCCGCAAGATGCAGCTTCAGGACTGTTTGTCCTGAAAGTAAATCCAGGTAAACCTGTGACAGCAACATATGCATATAATTGCAGATGCAGACACAGAACTGACAGGAAAGGAGGAAAATCATCCACATTTCTGAATTGTCCCCCTTCCTCTTCTCCCCAATTTTATTTTCGTATGGTGGTTTTGCATCCATCTAATTCAAACATGTGCAAATGGGGTAGGCCCTAAGGCTCTAAGATAACCCAAGTGGAACAAAAACATATGAATGCACATGCAAATGGTATGGTAAGTAGCATATGCTTTAGATACTGCTGAGATCATATGTTGATATGAAGTAACAGAAACCTCTGCTTTTCATTGCAGGCTGTGCTCACTACTCACAGGTAATCTATATAAAAATACTGCATGGTTTAGATACATATGAAACACATGTCATTTGCACATGGCAAATATTCAGAGGGGGGAAAGGTTAAAGACAGCATACATGGAATCACAGAGACAAAATGGTTTCCCCTTTGCAGCAGCCTCACTTTTCCCTTGTCTGGTGGAGCACATCAGGTTCTGTAAGGTTGCAGTTGCTTTTTTTAAAAGTGTATTCATTTATTAATGACTGGTTACACTCCCTGAAGTCTGAGAATAGAAAAGTTCAGGGCAAGTCACAAAGCAGGGAGCCATAACCCAGTGCCAGCTAAGGGAGGGAGAAAATACAGATTCAGGGATCACTTCCACACAGAAGGCTGAATGCTGCTTGTGTGCATGTAGTTTAGTACAGTCACTGGAACTTGCTTGAGCCTAGCAAGGATGGCTTGATTGCCAAACTTCTACTGAAAGAATTTTTTTTTCTTCTCTGGGTGCTAGACAATATCAGAAGAATAATTGGAGTTTGATCACAAACAGAATTTAGATTTCAGATCCAAACAGCTGAAGCCTTTGTTAGGTATCTGGCTCTAGCTCCAGATCTCCCCCACCAGTCTGTGCTACAGTTGTAGGGCTATGATGAAGTAGAACTATTCAAAGAAGTTTGTATGGAGCCCTATTCCACTGAAGCTTGCAGATTTGTAAAATTAAAATGCTTTAGAGAATGAAGTAATATTTTAAAATTACAGTTAAGAAGAAACACAAGAAGAGTTGTGACAGTCTATAAGGAAACTGCTTAGACATCTTGAAGGAAACTGTTGCCTTCAGAAACCCTGAATTTTCTTTCTGAATGTTTTCTTGCTCTGCAGGACAACACTAAGTTTCAAAATCCTTTGTAAAGCTGCATATGTATCTTCTATCCACTTCTAAGAGAAGAATAAATAAAATACTGCAAAGAACATATTTGTGCCTGCTAATATAATATACAAAACGCTTGGAACTCAGGAAAAGAAAAATTAGTGTGACACTATTGGAAAAGAATGAAAGATCTTTCACTGCTTTGAAGTTATTAAGAGGCTATATGTATATTTTTTTTTTCTAGCTGAGGTTATGTTACATAAAAGTATATTAAAACATTACATCAAATGCTCATTTTTTAATTTAGGAGAGATGGGTGTAGGCCTTTTGCAGGAACATTTGGAACAACAGTTTTCCTAAATATCATACTCCAATAATTGCAATAGCATTTTGTTATCTTCTGCTACTCAATCAGGCCAGGTTACAAACAGATACAAGGTATATGTGGCAGTATTTTAGTCTGCTTTCAAAAACCACATAGAACTTTGAGCCTAAGCTGTAGCATTTGTTTACTCTACCCTGATCACCTCCTCAAAACTAATTTTTTTAGGCAATGAACAGTCAGAAACAGACCCTTAGCTAATGCCAAACAGTACTCTTTTCATGATCTTCAGTAATTTTCATTTTTTGGCACCCCAAAATGGCCTTCTGGAGGAAGTCCATGCATTGGCAATTCAAAGCCTATTGACATTAGGGTTTGCTTTTCTTAGTCACCTTTTACAGATTTTTTCGGAGCAGTTCACAGAGACCTAGGGATTGACAGACCACAGGCTGAAAACCGCATTTGAGTAGAGCTGCACCAATTTACAGCAGTTTAAACCCCAGGTTTTAAAGCTGGCCAATGGCAATCAAATGAAATAGCTGAACAGGAAGCACTGCAGGAGGATTGCACAGCCGGTGCACAGTGGGCTTTGCCCAGCACACGTTTATGTTGGAAGGGTGGAACGCTGTTCCATCCCTCTTCTTGCCTGCGGCAATAAAAAAGTTCCTGCAAAACCAGAAGCTCTAATTTAAAATAAATTTGAGGTATAGTCACTCCTGGCCCAGACTCATGCCTATGAGCTCCAACAGAGCTGGAATGAGTGGCCCAATACAGGTAATGGTCTTTAAGTTTATTGCCCTTTGTGCTGTGAAGACACCCTTTGAAGGCATGAGCCAAGCATGCCACGGTGCTGAGGCTGTATGAAAGCAATTAAAAAGACACTGATGTCCAGAAGCTGCAGAAAAAGCAGCTGCTGCAGTGTTTATTGATGAGTTAATGGTCAGGGCCATAGGTATGAGATCCACACTTTTCTCTTCCCTCTATTTTCCCATGTTCAGCCCTCACTGGCTGAGGTCTAATGTACCACATCACTTTCAGCTTTTTATTATTACCAGTTTTAGTGGCTCTCCTCAGGTCCTGCATAAATCTCATGGCCAGGTCTAGTTCCATAGCACCAGTCTCTGTTTCCACCCTGCTTTTTGTGGTGGCAGTGGGGACAACAAGGCTGATGATGGGACTGGCTTCCTAACTCTTTGTTCTAACCCTCATTCTTCCTCCCTTTTGCCTGGCTCTGGCTGCAGCCTGGCATTTGGTCTGCCCTGGTTTGTGGCAGGAAAACTCAATTCTGCTCACACTCAACTGGTCTCGCAGAATACATGACCACTCTTCAAGGAGGACCCAAATTGTCTGAGGGGAATCACGACTCAGGAAGAAGATAGAATAGAAAACAATGACCAAAGGAATGCAAATGGGAAAGGTGAAGCATCTTTCACAGAAGGAGATCTGACTTCCAGAAAGATATGGGAAAAGCCATTGCTAGAGGGAACAGAGCAATAGTTGCCTCAGGAGTGCTGATGATCTCCTTTATCCAGAGGTGAGAGGATTGATGTGATGGAAAAAGAGACACCCAGCTAAGGAGGAAGCAGACAGGCAGGAGGGGTGACCTGGCAAGGAAGAGAGGGGTCTCTGCATGGGAAGCAGAAGTACTAATTAATGGGAAATGATGGCTAGGGAGGAATAGCATGGTGTTTGTGCCAGAGCAAATGGTGCATAAGAGGGGAAAAGTAGGAGGCAGGATTGAAGTGATGGAGGCCAAGCTGCCCTGACACAACCATGTTTGTGGGGGAGATCTGCCCCAAGAGGCTCCCAAAAAAAGCATCTGGCCTTTCCAGAGCTGTGCAGCATGGAAGGATTTCCTAGTAATAGCACAAATTCAGGAGACAAATACCTCACCATTATTCTAGCATTTTTCACACACAAGAGGATCTTTAGCTGTGGACCAGCAGTGGCACGGACTTTCGCTTCTTGATTAATCTTTCATACCATCTGCTCTCCCTCCACCTATCCATCATCTTGCTGCCTGACTGATGATTACTTCAGAGTGCAAATCACCTAACATCATTCTGGCTGATAAATTATATATGAGAGACAGGGCATGGTGAGTTAAGACTGAACCCAGTGACATCAGTTTGTGTCTGGGGAGAAGCATGGGTGTTCAGATACCCTAATGCCCAGCACACTTGAAAACAGGCAGATTAGATTAGATGAAGAGGCTCCAGTGGAGTGAGTCCTGGTTTACACAGGTGTGAGTGAGATCAGAATTGGCCTTCATTCTGTGGAAAAATATCACCTGTTTATGAAAGGAAATTTCATGCACACGGAAAAGATCCTATCCTTAATTAATCACATGGAAAAATACTAAATATATGGACTAATCAGCAACAATAGCAGCTTCTTTCTACACTAGTATCATCTTTGATGTATACACCTGCTTGGCAGCTACTGGTGCTGGTTAATCACCTTTCAATCTGGGGAAAACACTTAAGTCAACTTCATTTGTTTTGCTTTTTTCCAGTAACTGCATAAATGAAAAAAACATGTGAAAGAACGGCTTGAGCTGAACTGGAGGCCGGATGAAGGGAATTGCTGACAAGAAGCTCTGAAGGTGGGCCCCTTGTGTTGAATGCCACTCCTTCCCAGGTGTCTGCAGAGAGAGCTGAGTGAACTTGTGGGCAACAGACGCTGGCTGGAGGTGAGTACCCACAGCACAGACTCCACAGGTCTTGTGGGCTTTCCTCTGCAAGGCAGAGATGCTCACAGAAAATATTCTGCTGTGGATTTATCTGCTTGCCATCACCCAAATGGACTGGTAAAGGATGGAGCTGGAGAAAAGAAGGAGTTCTTCTATTGTAAGGGGAACAAGAAACAAGGACTGAAATGGTTCTTACCATTTCTGATGCCTCTGGTTCTGCACCAAGTCCAAGCCACAGGCAACCTGGACAAAGCCTCCTAAGATGTTTGTTTCCTTGCTTTGTGACTTCTACACATTTCAATGCTAGCCTTTCGCTTGCTTTAAATACTTTCCAACTTTTTTTTTTTTCTCCTTCAGAAATAATGTACAGGGTGTAAAATAAATTGCAGAGGCTGAATATTAACTTTATAGCATCCCCCAGAAACGTGAAGTAAAGCATGCTTCCCACTGTTGCCCACTGCAGCTCACCCCTTGGGCGGGTGGAAGGCTCACGAAGGGCAGACAACCCATTACACCCTACAGGGAACAGCCACAGCATCTTTGCCAACAGTGCAAGACGCCAGCAAGTTTCCACCCCACTGGGTGAGGGTGGCTGGGCTGGTTCCTCCACCACTATCTGTGCATGGCTGGCTGAGCCCGTTGGTAATTCGGGAGGTTTCCAGAGTCTGTCTTCAGGCAGCCTCTCACAGAGTGAATAGCATACCTCTGCTGCCTAAGCCACAAACTACAGCCTGCTGCTCATCAAGGACCTCTTGACCCACCTGAAAACACATTTTGTTCACCATAATATGGCACATTTTCTTGCCAGTGTTGGCTAGGGCAGCAATCAAACCTGCTGGCTGGTCTGTAAAATCACATGTCATGAAATTTCTAATCAAATCTGTCATGCTTTTCAGGGCACTGTCCCAGGGTGAGAGTCTGACTTGCCTGGAGCAGATGCAAGGGAACTGCACCTCTGTAATGTTGCCCTGTCTACCTCCTGGGGGAAGCTGCAGGCTGTTCAAGCAACAGACCTTTAGGAGATGCCATCTACACTGGGAAAATAAACTTCAGCGGGGACTAAGGACCAGCATCAGATCAATTCCTTTGCCTTCTCAAAAGTGACTCATTACAAATTAGTATTAACTAAAGGAAGCAAAAGACATAGAGATAAAACTTTCCTAATCCCCCTTTCCTCTCTATCCAGAGAACAAAGCCCACCTCCATGCACTCAGGTCTCCCACTGGGCAAAGGATGAAAGGAAGAGCAAGTTGTGGCTGTGGCCACAATATTTAATTCATCAGTGGAAGAAGTTTAGATGAACCATAGCTCTGCGAAATACCTAGAAAGTCATTCTGGAAGAAAGCAGCATTCACACAATCTCTGTGCTAAGTACAAGCCACTTTTGTGGGGGAGTGGTGGGAAAGGAAGCTTGAAATTAGGCAAATTATTCCAAATACTATATCCTTCAGAACTCGAGGGAGATACAGAACGACGGGAAGAAAGACCCGCTGGGGCAATAGGGCTTATTTCTGCTCCTCCTGAAAACAAAGAAACATCCCTGGATGCCTGCACTCTGGCTTTACACTTTCCTGAGAAGGAAAAGTGTGTGTTCAGGGATGCTCTGACAACAGTGGGAGTCCATTTTACACTACTCTGAGAGAACAAGGGAGGCTTTCTATGTCTAATCACATGGGAGGGATCTGTTCCTACATCCTGAAATGCTTCAAATAATAGTTGTTTCTAATGGTATATACACTGAGTACAATTAATGTCTCTTATTGCAACACTTCAGTGAATCCCACCTCAGAGCTTGATTTGTGCCATTTACAAGAGAATCGTGAATAAGAAATAAAAACAAGTTGATGTTTTCTTCCAATTCTCTTCCCCTACCCTAAGTAAAATTGTGAAGCTAAAAATATGTGAAAAAATATTGCTATCTGAACATCAGACTCAGATTTTCCTCAATAATTGGAACCAGCATATATGAAAAATATTCAAAGTAAGTGAAACACATTTCAAATTTTGCAGTAGATGAAATCCTCAATCTATTTTTGTTTTAAATACCATTCAGATGGTTTTATTTTTCCTACTGAAGAAAAAAAATACGGACTTCATTATTTAAGCTTCTGGTATCCAAAACTGCCATAAAGAGTCATCTCCTTAGGACTTGCATTGCCAGTGGTTTGGGACCTTAGCCAAGATCACAGATTACCAAAACAAATATAGCCCTGCATGGGACAAAATGGAATGGTTCATTTTGACAAAACATGTTGGTCTCTCATTGCACTAAATGTTTAAAAAACCATCCCTGATTCACAAGCACCTACAATTACAGAATGTCCCAAAGAGACCTTTGGTTTGGTTTCAGAAACTTCAAGGCAGGGTGCCTGGACATTCTGCTTGGAGGCAGGGGGTGTTAGCAGTTATTGTCACATCAAATATTTGCATCAGACATGGATTGCTAGCCCCATTCGCTTCAGCATTCTTTCCTCTACTTTTTTGCAGCCATGCATAGGGTAGAGTTTCTCAAAGCTTATGGTTTAATAGGAAAAAGACCCGTATCGTATCAAGTTATGGGGCCACCAGAAAGAGAGAATAACTATGGGATTTTTCAGCTTGCTCTTATTTACTGAGAATAACCCATGGCATCCTAGCTCCTTCCTCGAGAAATGAATTTAAAGACATCCATCTTTTACCAGCCCTCTGAAAGCACAAATCTTGCCTGTGGGGCACTTTCTTTTTGAGAACAGTGCTGCTGGTAGGGTGACTGCTCAAGAAGAGAGTTGGAGATGTGTTTTACATTAAGCACTTGATCTGGCGTGAGTAGAGATTGTTTCATTGTGCCCGACTTTGCATCCTGTGACCATGGCCTGGTATAGATGCTGGTCTCCTTCTTTCTGGTGCCTTTATTCTTCCAGCAAAGTGAAGCTGTCACAGAAGGCCATTGCTAGGGAAGGAGCGGGAACTCTCAGGTGGTTGGGGTTGGGCAGAACAAGACAAACAAGTGCTGTCTGCTTCCCCCTCACATGGGAGCCTGTCTCAGGAGTACCAGGCACTGAATTAGCAGAGACCTCATCTTTCAGTTCATGTTGTCTAATGCAAGACCAGCGGGGCATAAAGTTTCTATTATCTATGTTTTAATAATGGATGAACCTCCCCTCCTCCTGCTGCAAAAAGCCCTATGTATAACCCCACACTAGGCAGATGACACAGCTGGTCCTGTGTCTGCTCGCTCCTTCCAGCTGGGTATCCAGTGCCACCTGAGATGAGTGGGCTCAGGGCACATTTTGGTACTTATATTTGATTTCAGACACTGAAGGCTTCCCATTCTGAGCTCAGTTCTATTTAGGGGTGCTCATTTTGCATTTGTGTTAGCCCTGAGGATGACCAGGGGATAAAAATGTGCTAGCAAAGCTCTGCATTTTCAACTTCAGTACCTAAAATATCACTTACCTGTTAACCAACTATCAGGGATGCCAAGGAGTATTATTATTCTGACATGGACAAAAGTGCATTCAGACAAGAGGTATCAGGTTTGAACCTCCAAATTCAACCTCCTCAATTCTAATGACTTCCAAGATGCATAAGGATGAACACTGAAGTAGCCTCTCTAAGGGGTTAGTCACTTTCTGGGTTTTCTGACTGCTTTTATCAGGACCAGGACATGCTCTCCTATGATACAGTTAATTTGGAGGTCCAGGTTATTAGTGCAGTGTTAAGAAAAGGCTAGAAATAATTGAGCACCATTATTTAATAAAAGTGTTGCAGTACCAAAGAAAATTACGTGCAAATTTTTAACTGAACAAATGCAAAACAGGCATAGAGGTATAGAGAGTTGGAATAGAAGGGTTAATGTTGGCCTGTGGAGAATGAGGGGGAATGGTGAGGTGGGAAAGCACCAGAAGGAGAGACAGAAGGTTTCCCTGGTACCCAGCTCTGCAGGTCATCAAAATCACAGCACAGCCATGTGCAGCTTCTGAAGAGACCCAGGTAGAGAAAACAATGGACTGCTGAAAAAGAGGGACAGCAGCTAAGAGATTGTGATGAAGAAGATGAAGAACAAGGCTGGAGCTCTAAGCACGCAGACACAGAGCTGAAAAATTATGAGAAAACCATAATGACTCTCAGAAGTACGAAAGGATACAGAGACTAAAGTTCCTTTTCAGTGTAAGCTCCTGAAGAGTTCAAAAGGCTTGTGAATATGCAAGTGGGAGAGTATGAGCAAGTAAAAACTGCTTATTTTATAATAAAATCGTCTTTCTCTTTTGTAAAATTAACTTTGAGCTTTGCTACAATTGTAACTGCTTGCTACAGAAAAACAGCTAATACACTCCCTGCTAAGGCAAAACTCAAGGTAATGTGGCGTATTGGGTACACTTACAAAATTATTTCTGAATATTTAGAGCTTGTTCAAGTATCCGTGCAATAAAACTCTAACCTCCATCACCTAAAATTTCTAGGAAAAATACTCCACCATGAATAAGGCAGTCCTCAAATGACAAAGAAACCTAACAGGACTTCATTTGTTCTTGATTATACTTGATGGGACTGAGCCATAAATTTCATTTTGAGGCTCCAAATTCACTTCTTTATCTTGGGCCATGCATTACTTAAACAAAAACACTTTCAGTGCTGCCCTAACAGCTGTAGGTTTCTAGTCCTGGGGAAAACACCAGAACATTTTCTACTTAACAGTTCATCCAAAAACACAAACAAAACTCATTTATTTGGTTCAGAAATGTCAATCAAGAAAAGAATTATAGACCTGTCTTGTTTTCAAATACAATCTGTATGACAGAGGAACAATCAATAGCCTACCATTCCCAAAGCACATTGCTGAAATCATGTCCAATTTTCTGACTCTCAGAGAAAAAATTGTACACAGTCAATTTTAATAGTGAAATGACTATACTTATCTCTTCCAAACAAGATTATATTATCAGAGGAATATAGAGAAGACAGAAATTGAACTCCTCTCAAGAAAAGCAGGACAGAAGGGAAATGGCACACGGCCAGCAGGAGATGTTACAACCTTAGTCCATCTGCATTCAAGAAAGTGACCTCCTTCCCTAGGACGTTGGATGTGTTCCACAGAGAATATGTCAACAATAAGGTCTAGACAGAAAATCCTCCCTCTTGAATTCCCAGAGCTTCAATTTGCAATTGTCCTGGTTTAGGGCAAATTTAGGAGAAAACCTCCAAAAGGAGGCCCCTCTAGAAAGCAAATTACACATCCCCTCCCCACAACTGGTTCAGGAAGGATTCCTCGGAGAGAAGTGGAAAGAACCTGTTCATTTAATAGGCACAGCACCCCCCCAGCACACAAAATGAACAATACTGGATGACACCACTCTTTCACTGCTCTGAAAAAGATGATAAATTCAGAAAGTCTCTCCTGGGGTGGTTGCTCTGTTATCAGTCCCTCCAGTGCTGGGGCAGCTGCTGCAGCCTCAAGGTGCAAACTCTCAGTGTTTCCCAGGTCCCAGTCCAGAGCAGGTTCGAGTAGGTCCAAAAAGGAAAGGAGAAACAGTCCAGGACGAAATTTGGACTGTTTATCTAAACTAACTAATGATAAGAAGCAAAAAGCAAGAGCAAGCAGAAGTAAAGCCGAAGCAAGAGAAGAGCAAAGCAAAAAAGCAGGGCAAAAAGCAAAAGCAGCACTATGTACTGCCCCGTCGGTGTGTCTTGCCAGCCGTGGGGAAGCAGCTGATAAGAAACCAATACAAAACTTTCCTTCATCAGGGCCAGTCTTGAAGGCACAGAACATAATATCCAGCATAAACAGAACACACAAATGGGGATACAAGCATCATAACGTCACCTATGACAGCCATGAAGCAAATGTGACAACTATTGGATAAATGGTAAGATGGCTCTAGTACAAAGTACAAGCTCAGGTTGTTTCCCCCAACCTTCAGCTGGAAAACCCCACACATCTGTTCAGAGGGAATTGAAAATTTCAGCTGTTTGTTACGACTGAAGGCACAGCACCCTGTGCTCCTGGCACAGGCTGATACCTCCAATCCATCGTGTGGGGAGAAGTCAGACACAGTGTGCATCTCTAGCAGCAGCACTACCACAAAAACAGTGGAAGTACAGAACCTTTTTTAACGGAATATAAGAACCAGAAATGTGCAAAGAGTGTTGCACTTTGCTCAAAGAGAACCTATGGTGCATCAGTGAAGAAATTACCACGCTGGTTCTCAATGCAAGTCAACAGCAAATGCATTTAGAGGAAGTAAAAAATATTAAACATATTATATTCTCTCATTTAGTAGTGCAATTGACAGGATGTTGTATACAGATTTCAATGGGTTTTAATTTTTGTGTTTTCATGAGATGGGTCTGTGCTCTACAGCTGGATATCAGTGGCTGGACAAGCTCAGCACCCATTTCTCTAGCCACCCACGTTGAACATCTGAACAGGTTCGGATTTCACTTTGACCAGTTAAAGCAGATAGCCGAAAAATTTAACCATGACAAACAGAAGCAGGCTCCCTTCTTGGTTTTATTAACTATTTTTCTTTCAGTAGAAAATTGCAGGCTTATTTGTATTTTGTTTATTTTACATAAGTTCAAGACGAAGATGCAGTTATTATTTAAGAGGCTTATAAGGAAAATATTTAGAGGTTGTCTCCCTGTGAAGAGGTGCCAAGTTAGAAATTTAATGGAGACCTTCTCACAAGAGAGACAAAAGTTAGTGGTACAGTCAATCATAAACTCAAATTTACCTATTGTTCTCTAAGTGAATGAACAGGAAGGTTTGATCATCTTTTTATTTACCTCTACATGATCAAATTGGTTGAATTTGTCTGTGTCTCACAGTAGAAACATCTTGCTCTAATGTTGCAGAACTAAGTACTTACAAATACGACTTTAAAAAATCAGATGCTTGGAATATGTAAATTCTGAGCATTTATACAAGTCGGTAAGTGCCAGAGCCAAATTACTATCTTACATCTGCTGTAGGCTTGTCTTGTTAGTCCAGGTATCCTTACATTGCATAGTTGTGGACAACTACCTAGAATTTTTAAGAGGTGCCTGCTTTCTCAGTTAAGGGAAATGCTGATAAGCAGGAAATGTAGTCGGTTCTTTCTGTCCTTAGGAGTCCAGGAAAATGAGGACAACTTCTTGATGTTCAGAGCCTCACTCAGTACTGTATAACTCTCTAGAAAGTCTGTAGGAGTTATGAATGTGCAATAATTACATGGCTGGGACTTTTATGAAGAGAGCAGTAACATAAGTAAAACAGCAAGGCTAATTTGCTATTCAGGGATTTTTTTCCTAAGTCATATTTAATTACTATCCTTGTTTCCTTGCCCACCACTCTTTCCCCTCTGCCTTCCTGTCTGAAGAGCTGTGGAATTTGAACGCTAAAGAAGAAGATGATTATGCTGCATGCTGGCACCGAGCTGTCCAGGCTATACACAAAAGATCATGAATAGGCAGGCGTGTACTTGCTCTAAATATAGTTCAGACGCTACTTAGGCATTTAGAATCAAAGATCTGCTACTAGCAACAAGTCCTCCAGAAGCGTGCGATTTGGCATGCCTGGAGCTGTTAAGTGGATGCAGGCAAAAAACTGCTGAAGTTATGGGGAAAGAATATGAAGGGTGCTAATTGCCATCTGCCAATGCCTCAGAAAAAAGGCTTTGCGATAGACTTTCAGCATGGGAAAATGTAATAGCAGCAACAAAGTGTTTACAGGAGAATACATCTAACAAAGCAAGAAGCGCTCAGACTTAAGAGACACCTGGCAGCAGAGGAAAATGCTTCTCTGCTATAAATCAAACATTAATGCTTCTGCTCCAGTGTGCATCTGTTACTTTTTATTCTTGAGGCCCCATAGTTATATGGTCCCCTCTCTGAAATAATAATTGGTGAAATAATAACAAGAGGGTTTTTTTCTACATCTTGTGCCAGCATTTCTTCTGGCAGTTGCATTTTTAGTGGATGGTTGGATCTGAACAGTGACAAACAGCAAGATGCTCTGTGCCCATCTCAGACCTCAGCTCTGACAGCCTTGCCACAAACTGGATAGCCTGTATACAAATCACTGCTTTTCTTCAGTGAAATAAGAATATTTTAAGCTGTCTGAAGCATACTCCTGATAGCAGTGATTGGCCTTAAAATAAGTGGCAGGGATATTACCCTTTCCATGCAGGAATTTCTGGGTGCCTCAATTGCCCAGTCACATATGCATGCTGCAGGGTGTATGAAAGGAAAGAGGAGATCAACTGAGGACATTTGCCAGACATTCTCCTTAAAAGACTAAAAAGTGTCTTGGCTTTATTGCATGACAAAATTACCTCAGAAATACAAGACTGTCATTTCAACTTTTGCCCTCGACTCACTGAAATGTTTGTGTAGCTTTTTAATTTATTACAAATAATGTGGACCTTCAGCCTCAAAAGTACAAGGTATTTCCCAGGTGGAAACATGCTGAAGCTGTAAGCAGCACACACACAACAATTCACATTTCAGACTGTCAGATTGATGTGTTTGTTGAGTGTGCTCCTTTTTTGACTGACATGTTCAGTAGGTGTTTGTCAGAACAGCCAATTGACAGATGGACCACTTCTACCCAGGTGTCACTTCCAGGAAGAAATTCATAGAACCTTAATATTTCTGGGACTGGTCACTTGAGAAATCACATCCTCATTGCACTAAAGCATTGCATAATCATAGCTGCATACACTCAGGCACCTAAGGTGAGCTCCAATGCCACCCACCAATAAAGCCAGCAGCTGCCTGCTCTTCACATAGGCCATCCCAGATCCAGTTGAAGCCTTGGAGCAGCTGGCCCAGCTCTCACCCCTGGCACAAGTGAAAAGACCTCAGACTAAGCCAGGATCTGGCACACCACAAGAGGGAAACACAAACACGTGCTTAGCCCACACTAGCAGTTGCTGACAGGGGGGTGGAAGTTTCAGGAGGTCCAGCTGTGAGCTTAGCTGATGACAAATTTGTGACAGGGTGGAGAAGAGTGTGCCATGGCATCAGTTCTCACAGCCTGCTTGCTGCCTCCATCTCCAGAGGTAGCCAAGTGATCTAAGAACTTGCCCAAAGGAGATGGAGGACACAAAGACCTGTCCTTTCTTCCTGGACACAGCTTGGAAGGCTTTTTTCTCCACCAAGCTGAAGGATTACACGGAGATTATCAGGCAAAGCCAAATTTGTTGGTTTTATCTGATAGCTGTCCCAGGTTTTACTTGACTGAAGGAATGGGACTCATGGGGCAAGAAAAACAACAAAGTCAGGCTGTTGGGACATTCAAGAACCATGGAATGAGCATGGCATAGAGGCCAAGATGGATCAGATTAGATAAAACAGGCTAGATCACAGACTGTTGGAGAAAAGAGAGGATCTGAGGCAAGTCTGGGAAAACAGCCTAGGAAAAAATCAAGTTCTGGTATAGCTGTGCTCTATCTGAACAGGAACTATTTCACAGAAGAGAAAACTGCCTAGCAATTGTCTTGAATGCATAAAGAACGGGCAGATCACAGCTGAGCCTTTAGAAAATGCTTTAGATATTTTCTCAGCTGAAGACAGACAAATGTAGACAAACCTGAAGTCTGACACCCAAATACTTCTCCCTTTCCCATCAGCAATCCTTTAATGATGCAAATGGAATGGATGCAAATACTATGACTGCTACATGAAACTCATATTTAAAATACCTTAAATTCCAGTTTCCCTAGGAGGATTTAACCAACTATGTAGCTCCCAGACCTTGAATTTGGGAAATATTTTAAACAGGTTCAAACTTTGTAATTTAAGACCATGTCTTGCTATAAGGAAAATTCTCTGTTTTCAAATGCTTCCACCACTGGAAGGGTCAACAATTGAATCAACGTGAAAAATACTGTATTCCTCCGTAACAGCAGAAGCCAATTGAATCAACCATTCTACTTTTGGTATTAAGTTAAGAAAATTAGGTTTCTTTTAGGTCAAGAGGGAAACAAAGACACTAATATTTCAGTGAGGTATAGCTGGCATTTTGTTTGACTTCACAGTTGCTTTTCTCCTGTCTTTTTAAGAGGCATAGGAGATTTAGGGATTAAGAAAATCAAGCCTCACTTCCTGTAACAGAAGTGCCATACAGTACCATCCAGGATCTTCTTAAGGAGTGAAATAACCTTTATCTGGGTACAGCAAATCTCCCATGAAGATATATAGACTTGAAGATGAACATGAAGAGGGTGCAAAGCAGCTCCTGCCTACTCCATCATTCTGAGGAACTCATGGTCTTGACACCCCTACAGCTCAGGGAAGCTGGCAGGAAAGACTGGTGGAGGACAGGAACAGCTGCATCTTTCATATGAAAACAGAAGCTGCAGTTGAAGAAAGCAGCTTCCAGGAGATGCTTCAGCAGTCCTGTGTATTTCCTCAAGTGAAGATTTTACATCATTTTTTGAGATTGTGACACTGGGGTTTTCCTAAAGCTGATTCAAACATTGAAGCCTCAGCTCTGGATATGGTTGTATATTTACACATGGCTTCACAAACAGGTGTGATCTTTTTTTATTGGTCTCAGGGCACTTCATCACTGCCTGTGTCACCTGCAGATTAAGCTAATGCAATGCATTGTAAAAGGCTGTTAAATTCAGTCATCCTACAGAAACATCTTTTAGCACCTGGTACTGACATCAGGTCTTGCTTCACACAAAGAGTATATTGTATAGTCATGATCTTCAGCCAGGTTTCTGATGATTCCTAGGGTAAAAGAGCATCGAGTACATTGGCATGTAAGCTTCCTAAATAATTTGGGACATGGCTTCCAAAGAACTTGCCTTCTCTTAACTACACTTGCTGCTATAGTAGCTGTCACCTCTGCTGGTACATATAAAGAGGCCAGGGACCTGTGTGACATGGACTGGCCCCATGGGGCTTCTAGACCTTTTGTGGAGGCCTTCCAACACTGGGATGGACTCTGTTGTGTGTGTGAGGAGAGGGATTACTTCAAAAATGTTGGTAGTGCTGGGAGTGTTATAGCCTCCCAGAGCAGTATTTTCACAGCATGGGTCTGTGCTGCGTACATGGCAGAGTGGCATCAAAGCTTCTCAGAACAAAGTTTTAAGATGCAAGGTCCCCCAGAACAGCACTGAAGGATTCGTGGGGCAGAGAGAGCCAATCCTGCACAGCCTGACCCATAGAATCTCTGCACATATTGGGAATAGTCCCAGAGCCCTGACCTACATCTGGGCAGTAGAGGGTGACACCACATGAACTTGCTCACCAGTTGTTTCAGTGACGTGGGTTCTGGAGATGTTTACATTTGCAGACCTCTTTGTTCAAGGTGGCTTAATCTCATTACTTTTTTAAAAGATGCTTGCAACCCCAGAGCAAAGCAAAGTCCTTGATCCATCACAGAATGTTCCCTTTTACAGGTGACCAGAGCTGAACACAGAATTTGACATGCCACCTCACCTGTGCCAAGTACAGGGGGACAATCACTGCCCCGGTCCTGCTGGCCTCACTATTGCTGACACAAGCCAGGATGCCATTGGCCTTTTGGCCAGCTGGGCATATGCTGGATCATGTTCAACTGCTCTCAGGCAGCATCCCCAGGTCCTTTTCTGCTGGGAAAACAAGGGTTTGCTTCCACTGAGACCCACTTGGATTCCTTTCTTTCTATTTGGCTTTGCCAGATAGGTAAGACAGCAAAAGACAACAACAAATCTTACATGAAAAGCTTGCAAGGTAAGAGAAAGATTTAGGGAAAGTGGTGCACAAATGAAGATGATGAGTTACTCACACAGTAACCCCTGCAAAACAGCATTTAAATATGATTGAAATGCAGTCACATTCACTCTAGGCATAGAAAACAAAGGCCACATCCCATCAGAATGCTCATATATGGGTAACTTTGCTGGTTAATCAAGATGGGTTCACACAAAAGCATTTGAAAATAAATCTACTAGAAAGATATATGTGCCTCAAACAATTCTCAGAATAGGTGGAGGGGGGGGTGAGAACAGTCAATATCCAAAGAGAAATTTAGCAAGAGAGGCCACAGGCCAGAACAAAGTCTCAAAGGTGTGGCTAGACACAGCAGCACTGAAATTAAGATTCAAGCTCCAGAGACAAAATATTATATCCCTGTATATCTTATACACACAATGAACCATTTTGCAAGTTAAAAGAACTAATCAAGGCAAGGTTTAGGATCATCTTAGATTATCACACAAACTCCCATCTGGCTTTATAACCTGGGGATGGCAATTGTTGAAGAGCAAATCAGCTGTAACTGGTTGCTTTATTTTACTGCAGGTGGTCTGAGTCACACTTCTGACCATATCCATGCCTAGGGTACCAGTTACTGCTTTGAAGAGATGCAAAGGAGTCTTAATCCATACCAGGAAGGTGTTAGGGGGCAAAACTGCATTTTCTGTTGCCGTGGTGTGACAAAGTGCCACACAAGACACTGGCCCTGAGTTAGGTATTGTGTAAGTGTTCTGCAAGAGCTGAGCTTAGCTTAAAAAAGATGGATGGGCCAAGAACAGGAGGACAGATGGACATCCTCTCATTGCAGATGGAAAAATGAACTGCAGGGCAAGTCCACAAAGTTTGTGATGGATGGAATATACCAGCACAGATTTCTCTCCCTCATGCTTCCACTCATCACCTAATGCAGGTGGATGGACAACCTGCTCTCATGCCTAGCAAGCAAAGCCTCCCATGAGCAGAGGTTTGTTCTCCCTCCCCTCTGTAATGCTTCCTCACAACACCCATGGGACAAAATCACTGGCCTCACACAGGAGACAGCAAAGCACAGATGGGCACTGTTCCACCACTGCACCTCAGTGCTCTAAAACCACTTTCCGCTGTGCTCTGGAGGCTGATCTTATTTATTCTGCCTGACTTTGAGTCACACAAACACACTTGATCTCCTCCCTCCCACAGTGCATGCTTCATTCAAACTCCTTAAAGACGGTTGTTAACACAAGTGGCATTTTTAGAACTGCACTGTATGGGTGGTGTGTGCTCCTCCAGCACGAGCTGCTTATCAATCACTTAATTGGGATGTCTTGGTCTTCACCCAGATGGTCCCTTTCAGCAGATAGCATTGTGTTTTAAAACTTTGGATAATTATAGCCCTGTAAATGGAGAGTGCAAGATTTGTTGGCTGCAGCCAGCTCATCTTTCTTCTGTAACAGCCTCATTGTCTAGTCATTGCCATATTCACAATGGGATGAGATCCTTGCAAATGGAGACACCCATTTAAAGACTCCTCAGCTGGATAAACAGTAGCAGGATCCTAGCTGATAGTAACTCAAGGAAGGATTAAAATCTATTAGTAAGTTTGGCTCTGCTGTTTTTCTTTCCCTCCTTCCCTGGGCAGACAAAGTAGAAGGGATGAATCTAGCATCTATGTTGCTCTGTTAGCTGATTTAAAACATATTTAAAACCTGATTAGGCTGGCCAACAATACCCTGTCAGCACTTTGCTTTTTATTCTTTTTAAACAAAACCAATTAAGAAGGGTCCTGAGGGAAACAGGCCCATCATTTCTCTGTGGTGAAAATGCAGCTTCAAGCAGGACTCAGGCATTTTTGCCTTCTTGTCTCCGATCAGCTCACTCCACTCAGGCCCTCTGGGCTGGCTCCCTCCTGGCTCCCCTCATCCAGGGGGGCTGCGGCAGCTCTGCTGGGCCTGGGCAATGCCACTTCCCTCCCCTGTCCCCTGGGCACCAGCAGCGACTCCGTGGAGCCACTGCTGCCTGGTGTCAGCTCACGTCCCTGCATCGCATCACAGCACAGGGGGGCTGCTCGGCTCGGAAGTTTAAAAATTACCTTTGTCAAAGGGAAAGATTAATTTCTAAACAAATGGATGGGAGGCAGTAGTGGAGTGCTGACATGGCGTAGGGCTTTCAAAGACAGAGTAAATGCCCACAAGTGAAAACAACTGCTATTCAGATTCTGCGAGCACTCCAGCCAGGAGGTCTGGCACCCTGGGCTACCCTGGACACAGGGTGCCTTTGTTTAAGGACACCTCAGTTAAAGGAAAAACTCAAGTAAAACACAACATCTTGGCCATTTAGTTAAAAAAAAAAAAAATCTGAATTCTTGCTTCTTACAGAGGTTTGATAGGCCAGGAAAAAAAAAAAAAAAAAAAAAAAAAAAGATATGCTGCTTTTTTATTGCTTTGCAAGCCAGATTTTCTGATTTCCTGTATGACTCCATGGATGGCTGGAGAGCAGGCTGTATCATGGGAGTCAGAGGGAAAGTAATTTTTCATCAGCCTTCATCTTTGTTTACAATTTAATTTGTTTAAGAAAACACCTATCCACAAAAACATCCACACAACAGAATTAGTACTTCATTTGTTTATAAGACAAGAAACCCCAAAGCTCACTTCTGAAACCTTAATGCAAAACCACAGGACATGAGAATCAACACAGATATTTTTAAAGTTTAAATAAAATGTTTGTTTTGTTTGGAGCATATGCAAAATTACAGGTCCTGCTTGCCACTTACGCAGAAGGTTTAAAAAGTGTCCATTCGAGACACTGCTAGAAAAGGTTACCTGATTTAGGCACTGACTTTTTCAAGAACATGTAGATAAAGCTATGAGTTAACCACAGTGTTTAAGAGGCAATGAAGTATACACAGAAATGATGTATTAGGGCTGGGCATGAGAATGTTAACAGCGCTTTCCATTCAAATTTCTTTCAGCAAAACCTTCTCAGTAAAGCTGCATGCACAAATTAACAATAGGTGGCTTTTAAGGCAACAGTTTGGAAGGTCACCAGAAAGGTACTGACTTCACAAAGACTCAAGTATATGAGTAACTCCTCTGAGTCAGTGTCTTGTCACACTATGCACTGTGCTAAATTTGGGCAGGAACTGGGTTACAGGCTTCAGATTTTTAAAGAGTTTCAGCACAAGCCATCTCTATTCCCGCTGTCACAAGTCACCACACTGACTGCACCTTCTTGGCAGGTTCATGTGAAACGCTGAGAGCAAAACTGGAGGGATTGCTCAGACCCATGGGTTCCTGCATGGCATTTATCTCAGCAGCATCTTGGTGCCTCCCACCACTGTCTTAAGCAACATGACTAACATCAGTCAGATATCTACTCCCATCATCTTTTCCCGGAGGTAGAAATGCTCACAGGAGACATTTTCATTTTGGACTATGTGTGCACGTGCACGCACTTGCCCTCGTGCCTGGACATGGCTAACCAGTGCTGCTTGTGTGAGACTGAAATCCAAAAAGTGGGGAGCAGACTGCAACATCAGCTGTGATTTCTCAGCTATATCAAGGCCTTAGCTGGAGATCTTACACGGAGGAAGCCTGCAGGCCTGTTTATTACTGTTCTGACTTCAGTGGGGCTGGTCACCACACTTAAGTCTTCGTGAAATTGCAACCTTGCTTCTGAACTTCGTGGCTCATGTCACATTTCTGACACTGAAAATAATCACTGTGTTATCCTTTGCATAGTACTGTTTCATAATTATGGTATCTTTATTACCTATGTTATTTATTTCCACCAGTAGAGGAAAAAGGAAAGTTAAGGTTTCCCCCCACTATTGTTCCTGATTAAGCTATTTGTTTACATAACATTGGATAACTGTAACAAAATCATCTAGGAAAAACAAGCTGCTCCTAAAGAAAATACAGCTTTTTCCTTAATCTCAGGATTACACTTAATTTACTTGATTTAAACAGACATGCTTTACTAGGAGCAGCACAGTGAAATTTGTTCATGGCACATGCTAAACAAAACAAGCTCCCTGTAGGAGAAAGAAAAAATGTTTATCTAAAAACAAAGGGTTTTTTATTGTTGCTCAGTCAGCTCAAACAGCAATAAATTTAAACAAACATAGCATTGACATAGTTTGCTACTCATAAAATGTTGACGTTTGCCCTGATAGCCAATTAATAGAATAAAATCCCTGTGTTTCCTTGATCACTCAGTGCATTATCAAACATTTTTTCTCAGTGATGAGGTTGCTCCCAAACTAATGAAGTTATTTTATTACATTTTGCATACAATAATGTTAGACTAATAATGTCAGTAATTGAGAGTGGCAGCTGAGGATATTGGATAGTTGCATGCAATTAAATAACTTTTTAACATATCAGAATTTTATCAACAGTAGCATATATTTCATTTAATCCTATCCTGATTGGTTTGCATTTCACCTTAAATATGCAAAACAAGCTTTTGCTTGCTATTGTTTTAAAGTACTTCTGCAGACTGAAAATTCGTGACCATTCACTAAAACACACAGCTCATTTCTCACCCATATTTGGCTTGGATTTTATTCCTTCTAAGCTGATAAAGCTCTCACACACTGTATCTGTAAGCAAACAGGAAAAATCCCAAGATACCATCACAGGAAACAACCTGGAATAAAAAGAAAACCAGGAGAATTTAGCAAACCCTTGCTATACTCCAGCACTAATGAGGCAGCATCTCCTCCAAATAAATAAGTTACAGTAGACTGACTGGAAAAGAAGAAGGAAGAGAAAGGTGAGGGCAGTGGCTGCTTTTCTTAAGCAGGCTGAGACCACTATTTTGCAAAAGCGTGCCAGAACTGGCAGCTTTCACCTAGACACCTTTGCATTTGCAGGAGGGTGCTGGTCAGAAGCTCCAGCTCTGATCATCCCCTATTCTCTCAATCAAGCACATACTCCTCGCCACCATTTTGACTTTCAGTTTTATTAATTAAAATGCTTCAGGGACTTAAGGGCTTTTAAAAACCTTTTGCAATGATGAGAGCTGTTAGATACAGCCACGCTGACTGCTGACTCAGGCAGATCAGAGCTGGGCATTCAGACTCCACGGGGCGACTGCAGTACATGCAAAGCTCACCAGAGCTTTCCTGCTCTGCTCCCGCCTCACACCCCTGACCTCGGCTGCCCTTCCCTGACTCACCCTCGCAGGAGGCCCTTGTAAACAGAGATAAGCAAACTTCAAAAAGTCCAGATTCTGTTTGGGTAAGTGCCTGAAAGTTCAGAAACTGGCCTGGAAACACAGTGAGAATTGGCTATCTTGGGAGGCAGCCAAACATTCTCCAGTGAGGCTGGGCTATAAACACTTCAAGAATAGCCTCTCTCATCGTATTTTGGTGGTATTTGTTTCTCATCCTGTCTGGCTGGGAAAGTAAAGTATCACAAAAACAAAAGGGCTCAGGAATAAATCTACAGGCCTGCTTCTCTCTGGTCTTGTGCCCAAGACCCATGCAATGAGGGAGCAGCGCTTTCTGCCAGCTTTGCCCACGTTGCACACACCGCGCAAGGGCAGGCGGCAGTGACATGGTGGGGGTCTCTTTTATGGAGCAGTGAGTACATGTTATGGCTGTGCTAACCAAAGGCTGTCTGCCACCCACAACAGGCCTCATTCTCCTTTACTTCAGGCCTGATACCAAAGCTAAGCCAACAGAAAACTGAGATTCTGGAAAAAAAAGAGGAAGGTGACAAATTTTGCCAGGTGAAGTTTCCTATGTCAGCTCACTGTGGTGGTGAGACCTGTTGGAGCAGGGGCAGGACTTTGTGAGACCGGGCACAGGAGAAGGAGGGGCACCTATCCTGCTCAACAGCAGCCAGTAATGTATGTGAAACCACAGCCGGAGACCTTGAACACTGAGTTAAAGCATCTTCACATTGTATGGAAACAAACACTTCTCTGCTTTTAGGAACTGAGATGAGTCATTGTATTCATTCAGCCTACAGTCAAAACGAACTCTCCTTTCTGAAGTTCCCTCCCAGCTCAATCTAGGGCATCATCAGCTCAGAGCACTTATTCTGGCGTGGGCAACGATCCGAACGAGCGTAACCTCATCCCTCCACCTTGGGGCAAGTCACACCACGTCCCCCGCCCACGGCACACATTTACCATGAGGGGCAGCACACCAGGGAGGATGCAGCTGTCACCACGGAGGAGGCCAAGGCAGGACTGCAAAGTGAACAGAGCAAACAGCCCTGGACAACAAAGAAATGCTTGCAGGAAGAGGGGAGTGTATGAAACCTGTCTGGTGTGTCTCATGCATGGCTGGCACCAGAGGTTGAGCAAGATGCCTGCGAAGCACACGCCTGTGATCAGTGTGTGGTTTCTCAGCAGTCTGGGGGCTCTGCAACCACCTAGAGTGGTGCAAGCATGTGTGGGGAGGATGTCACTCTTGCACCGTTTCACCCCAAAATGTGGCCTGCCCTCCCCTTCTCTCCTTGCTCCAGACCTAAGTCTCATTTGACCCTCTCATCTGAACCAGTCTGACTTGGAAATCTGGAAGTAAAAAACAAGTAAAAAAAAAAACCCTGAAACAAGCAGTTTCCTGACAGCTTGAACCTATGGCTCTCTTCCTGCAGTTAGGGCACACAAATGTGCTCTGACGGCATTTCTGGACGGTCCTCTGTCCCATCTGGAGTGGAGAGGGCCATCTCACCTACTCCAGGGCAGCCAGGTCCCAGAGACAGTGGGAGTGGGGCCTTCCTGGGATGCTTTTCCCAAGCTGTGTGCAAGATGGTGACAGGAACATGAGGGCCATAGACAGCGATGCTGCCCTGATTCCATCAGTGGGATGTGGAAGCTAAGCATTGCTGCTGGCAGTTCTCATGATACTCTTGACATGAGTATCACCTCCTGTGTGACAAGCAAGGTGGTTTTGGGCTTCTGGACCCTGCACTCTCTGCCAGGAAGCCAAGTGGAGGGCCAGGCACATGGGGTGCCAGCACCACAAGCACCCACTCATCACCTCTGCCAGAACACCTGACCCTTCAAAACAAGATCCTAATCTCGCCCGCCTCTTCTGAAGTGAGTGCTTGAGCTTACGGATGAGAGGAGCTTGTGGTGAGGTTATTTATAGCTGCAGCAGCTTCTGCAACAGCGAATAGTAACAGTGCAACATGAAACCGAGCCAAGCAAAAGTATTTTTCATTGAAAAATAGATGACAGCTTGTTTATACTATCGTAGGGGAAAGGATTATGAAAATGAGTAGCGGTGGCAGCAGGTTTTTAAAGAGCAATGTCTTGACTTGGGTTGTTGGCCCTCATTTGGGGCACCTGCCAGTACTCCACAGCAGCAGGAGTCCAAACTTTTGTCACTGCTGAGCAGTGAGCCCCGTAGTATGTGTGGTGTGGAGAGTGGGGTCTCTCAGTGTGGCTGTGCCACCCCAGAGAGCACTGTCAGGATTTGTGGTGCACACAGAGGGGCTCAGCCTTGTTTCTGACCCAACACCCTGAGGCATGACAGCCTCAGCCCTTTCCTGCAGCCCATAAGGCTCTCTACACAAAGGAACATCCGTTTCAGGACAAAGATGTTGCCCAGCTGCATATGAAGGCAGAAGGTTGCTGATCTTGGCCAGCCACCTCTGCACCTCCAGATAAGATGTTTCTACCATCCCTGTAGACTTACAAGAGATGGCAGAAACACATCTGCTGTGCCTTTATCAGCTCCTCTCTTAAACAAGGCTATTTACTCTCTCCTGCCTCTGCAGCATTGGGATGCTTGAAGATCTGTGGTTATCAATGCTACACAGGGAAGCTGCAAGGGTTATCTCATTACTTTTCCATTCCTTGATTCAGTAACCTTCCCTTGATTTGGATTCATAGCCCTAGAAGTTGGCTTACCAGGCCATCTGATGAGGAACACAACAGTAAGATACTACCATCCCGGCACTGCTCCCCCTTCCCTCCCTCCTGCGGGCGAGACCATGTGAGAGGAATTGGGGCTGCTGGCACTCCTTCAGCTGAGTCAGGCTCAGACTGCCCCCATGCCTGCGCCCACCCGGCATCACTCACCCACCTGGCACCACCCATGGAGGTGAGCAGCTTCTGCACCTACAGAAAGGAGAGTGACACTGAGCACTTCTCCATAAGAGGAAAAATCTGTGCACAGATTTGACAAATCTCCTGTGATATTCAACTGATGCCAAGGGAGGGATCTATTTTCTGTTACCTCGTAGGCTTCTGTGCTCAGTGCATTGCTGTCAGAGCCCTCCCCAAAGCAGAGAATGACCTAGCCAGCTTCATGCAATATGGGAGGAACCAGAGGACAACTGAGAGATTACTTTTTGAACCCGTGCTCCCACACAAAAGGAATGTAGAGCTCGGGCTGACCCCCTCCCAAACCTTGCAGGGGAAGATCCCACTGAGTCACTGCTGGCCCCAGGGAGAGGCAAGGCTGAGGCCAGGGTCAGGCTGCAGAAGGGAAATATACCTGAATCTGTAGAAAGGAGGAGGTTCCTCTTATTTGGTAGCCTGCATGTGAAGTGATGGCATTTTCCCAGCAGCTATTTAGGGAGTTTACAGAAAGGAGATAGAAACTGATGAGGAAGCCTTTTTTTTTCTTCTCACTGGGGCAGTCATCCCTGTTCCATGAGACACCTTTGAAAATATATTTAGTGTCATACTGCTCTATAAAGTGAGAAAGCATTTATCATCTTCACTTAACAGTCAGGAGTTGGCAGAAGCAAAATATCAGGTTGTGCTTATATATACATGTATTTTTTAACTGACTGTATTTTGGACATCTCCATTTATGAGGGCTATGCTTTAGCCAGCTGTCCTGTTATAGTTCTTTCCAAAAGGAAAAGAGGAATGGAAAGGGGAAAGGGGAAAGGGGAAAGGGGAAAGGGAAAGGGGAAAGGGAAAGGGGAAAGGGAAAGGGAAAGGGAAAGGGAAAGGGAAAGGGAAAGGGAAAGGGAAAGGGAAAGGGAAAGGGAAAGGGAAAGGGAAAGGGAAAGGGAAAGGGAAAGGGAAAGGGAAAGGGAAAGGGAAAGGGAAAGGATCACACCTGAGGCAGACAGGAGTACTGACACATCTTCCTGTGCTCCTTCATGGTCACTTCCCATCTGCTTCATGAGGATGCTGGACATGGCTAAAAGCTCTCCATCAACCCCTAGTCCCTTGGAACTCTTATGAGGCTGAGATGTGTGTAAGGATTGATCCAGGAGGATTTCATTTCACACGGTGTAAGGGAAGGACATCATGGCTGTGGATCTCCCCAGGCACTGCAGCAGATGCTGAGGTCATAGGGGAAGATATGAGATTGTATTAATGCTGTGGGACAGGCATTCCCAAACTGTCTGACAGAGGTCTCCATCAGGGACACTGTAGAGGGCCTGAAGGATTGCACAAGGTTTCCCTCTTGCTCTCACATCCAAATTCTCATGAGAGTGGCTGGGAACACTGTTCTCCAAATCCCTTCTTGCATTCTCACAGCAAGTAACATCTGTGAAAGCCAGAGAGGAGCTGTGTGTTAAAGATTAAGGGTTCTCCTAAGCCAGTGAGCTTCTCAGACCAGCAGGATTTATGGCATGCTCAGTCACATCCCTGCCAGGCCTTTTGACTCCTGGTTCAAATAACCAGACCCCTACAAACAGCCAGATCGTCTCCAGATTTTCATCTAAAATCCAGGGTAAGACTTGAACCTCCAGTTTAGACCCTCTGGGTCTTACTTTGAATGCTCTGCCACTGCATTTCATTTATGGGAGAGGTAGGAAGGGGATGCATGCTCCCTGGAACAAAAAGGACTGTGAGTCATTCAAAGCCAGTACAGTGCACAATATAAAAGAAGCTTGAAAACCTCCTGACCCCCAGAATTTATTGTCCATTAGAGTTTCTCATTCATTCCCACTGGGAAAAGCTCCTCTGACATAAAACACTCCTATATTTTGAGTAGACACAAATAAAACAACAGCTTACCCTGGCCTGAAATGGCTCTTTTTTCCCCTGCAATCTCACAAGCCTTTATTTCTGAAGACAGATTTGCCCTCAAAGCAATTGTACTTTCAGTGTTGTCCCTAAAGCATGTTTCTTTCACTCAATATGACAAAATTGCTCATGCACATGTGCTAATCCTGATCCAGTTCATTATGTTATCATTTACATAGACAAATTTCCATGGAAGTGCCTTTTTTGTGTTACGCTCATCTAAGGTAACTCAAGGTTATATTTTCATGCCATCAACTGTCACCAAGTTATCACTTAACCTTACACTCTATTACAAATTCTTCTTGAATCTACTTGAACAATTAGTTGTCAATTGAAAATGAATTTATAATATTCTCTCTGAGAGATTCTTCACTTTTCCATTCCTCTGGCACCCTCTTGTCCTGCTATAAAGACCAACCCTTAGTTGCTGTGAACTTTTTTTGTGAATTTTTAACTTCATGTGACAACAAGACCAAGTGAGATGTTGGTTTGAATTATCACCTCACACCTTTATGAAGCTCACAGGATCAGGAAATTCCGTGAACTGAGTTCTATTTGCAACTCTGCCAAAAAAAATGCAGCTCAAGTTTCGTTATATGTGTTCACAGCCTGATAAGTCATTATGGACCAGGGATAACATAAAATAAAACCACAAAGTGATAAACAGTGGAGTAATATAAGTAACCCTCAAGCAGAAGAAATACGATATAGCAAGAGTAAGACCAGCCAAATGAAAGATCCCCAATAATGGAAATGACCTGTGAGCTGGCCTATGAGATCCACACATCTGTGCTCTTCAGAAGAGCAGGAGGGGCCCAGGATCAGCTCCAGTTTCTCGACTCTCAGGTTAACCCACATCATCTGCACAGACAAACCACAGAGGGAAATGAGCCAGGCAACTCTGCAGTGATCCTTCTGGCTGATATATGAGCTGGAGGAGTAGCCATTGAGCAGAGCTGAGTGACAATCGTTTTGTTGGCCCCATTGGAATTGCTGTCATATTTAATATTTATCCCACCTCATAAAGGAATGGAAAAAAAACCAAATCAACAAGCGGAAATTTGAGGACGGGAAAAAGATAAGTCAGATCTGCTGAATCAAAATGCTTGGGAGGTTTCCAAGTGTTTCCCCTAAAGTATTACAAATGGACAAATTTGTTTTACTGTAAATTAATTTGGAATGTGAAATGGGAAGGCATTTCCAAATTGGAGAAGTAATGTTCAACTTAGCCTTTAAATGAGGCATGTGGTGGTTAAAAAAAAAAATTCTACAACATTTTCTTTATCCTGTGTTTTCCCTATGATAAGGAGAATTCAGTCCTTGCAATAAGGGGAAATTCAGCTGTGTATTTGGGATAGACTTGGTCTTTTCCTGTACCCGGACAAATTTCCAAAGCATTTCCAATGCTGAACACCTTTCAAGAGGTCTTGAAGCCATTGCAGTCTGCTGTCCCTTCAGCAGCTGCTGTCCCCTTGCAGCAACCTGCCCTTTCCTCTCTGGCAACATAGGCCAGATGGGAACTTTCCATGGACCATCTACTCCAAAAATGAGTCCCTGGCTGGCACTGCAGGGGCTGCAGGATGCTGTCAAACCCACAGAGACTAGAGACTGGCCCCTCCACAGCTGCTTCTCTGACCTGAGAAGTGGCTGTGTTTGCAAAGATTGCTGCAGGAAGCGGCTTTGCTTGAAATAGGATGGACTGTCCTGTGCCCAGCATACATCTAGGCGCCTGCAGATGACTGATAAAATCTTTCACACGTTTTGGAAACGGAGAAACAAGACATCCAGATGTGAAAAATATCCAACCATTTTGATGTGTGTAGGAAACAAGAAAAGCTGTGGAATTCCTTATTCCTAACCCAAGATTGCACTATTCCTGTGGTGAGAGTATAGAGAGACCCAACCCTGTGGGAGACGCTGACTGTGAAAACAACCTGAAAAGCACGACACCAGTGGCCCTGATCCCTTGGACCCTTCACTGGATGTGCCACAGTTGTTCTTGCAGCAGACCACGGGGCTGCACTGCAGCAAGCCATTTCCATCCCACAGCACTTCCCCAAGCATGCACCAGATGCAAAAGCAACATGCCCTCCTGCAACCTGGCATGTGTCACAAGATGTTGAGAAGCCTTTGTGCAGCCCCAGTCTGTCTTCAGCTGTTATAATCCAGAGCAAAATGTGCACAACAGCATTAACATCAAGTTAAAATAAATCAAAATCGGCATCATTTTCATCCTGCCCGGCTCATGTAACAGCAACAAACTAACAAGTACTAACCCCAGAGCTGTGAACGTTTTGTTGTTAGCACCATTGGTGATTTATAAAGAAACAAGCAAGATGTTACTTGTGCTGGGAAGACTCAATGCAGAAACAGGAGATAAAACACATCAGAGTTTATCCAGTACCGCAAGAAGGGGTTGAGAAGAAAAGAAGATATTTTTGCATCATGGTCATGTGAAAGGCAAATTTCACATGGATTTTCAGGCAGACTCATAAATCAATCCATGTTCCCTCTAAAAGTTCATGGTCTTTCACAAACCTCCCAGTGAACCACAGCTGAGTTTGGAGACTGTAAAGAAACCTGAAGCCAAGCAAGTTTCAACTAAATTTAAATTTTGCTCTGAATATTTTCTCAAGTCTAACTAGTTTGTTTAAGAGTTTAGGCAAGTACAATGGTGTCTTTCAGGAGTAAAAAGAAAAAAAAGTTCTGAGAAATCAAAAACACCACACAAAAAATAAGTACAAAAAATCTTTACAAAAATCTAAATTGTTCTCTCCTTTGTGTTCATTGTATTATTTTCAAAGGTTTCAATTAAGGTACGGATTCAGCTTTTATTTCAACACCTGATTTTTATTTGTCCATGATTTTTCCACCCCAGGAAATGCAGTGTGCTGGTCTTAGTTGTGGCATGGCCTGCTTGCTTTTCTTCAGGAAGGCATAATGGTTTCAGACCCATGTTCTGGGTCTGAAAGCATAAAGCAGTCAGAGGAAAATCTTCTCTTTCCTAGCTGCAAAATAAAAATAAAATTATAAACTCACCTCAAGAGAACAATTTAAATATGTTAGATCTTGCAAAAATATTCCTCTGCTTTCTATGTTTGCCAGTGCCCACCTCATCCTTCTGGTCTTATACTTACAGTGGGAGTGCTTTGAAGTAGGAGCTGATTTAAGGGTTTAACTCCATGGTGCTTAAAATACAAAAACACAGTCTGTGCCCACATCTGAACTTCCAGGGTGGATTGCCACTAGGCTGAGGTTCCAGCAGCATTTAACTGGGCAGGTCTGTAAGCCCAGCACAGACGTCCCCAGGTGCAGCCCCACTGCAGTGCTGGCCCCGCTGCACAGGGGCAGGTTGCCGCCTGCCTCCCTGGTGCAGCTGCAGTGCCTCTGGGGGCTGTGGGGTAAACCTCAAGGCCAGAAGTTAATGAAGGGCAGGGAGCCATGGGTGTTTGCAGCTCTGGCATGCCCGGTGCTGTGGTCAGTGCAGTGGGATCACAGGTCCAGCTGCCTGCCTCTTCCCGGGCCTCCTTGCTGCCCCAGCACTGAGGAAGCTTGTAGGTGAAATATTAAAAGCAGTACCATAATGATAAAATATTTTCCTCCTTTAGCAAAGCACAGACCTTACTACCAAGATCTCAAACACCCAACCCTGTTCCCTGCACCTGCTGCCGAGGTGCACATCCAGTTCCAGCTCTGCAGGATGCTGAGCAGGGCATATCAGGACAGAGAGGCAAGGGAAATGGGTGACACACACCCTGCGCTTCTTCACCTGCTGGGACACGCCAGGCCAGGCTCTCCTCCTACCCATCCTCCCAGCACCACATCCCTCTGGGTGCCAAATGAGGATGGAGAGGAAGGCAGCCCTTGGCCCTGCTCCCCCGGAGTCACTGCTGAGATGGTGCTTTCGCCTGCTGAGTGCAATGATGGGTGGGTTTCCCCACACCTCCCGCAAAAGTTGTTTTTGCAAAGGCTGCTTTTATTAGCCCAGCCTTTAAAAGCAGAAGTTATCGGGGCATAAATCATCCTGTGACTTGTCGAGAAGCCTGCGAGAGGAGATAAAGGCAAGACAGTTTGACAAACCGTTGGGAGAGGGAGTAGGAGGAGGAGGGGGCAAGCAGGGAAGGGGGAGGAGAAGGAGGGAGCCAGGCTGCCGACCGATTATGTCATAGGTCAGCTGAAAGGATGCAGAAAAGATCGAGGAGCTGTTTCCAAACTTTCTGAGGCTGGCTCTGACTGCACGTACTCACTACAGAGCTGGGTGTAATAAATATGGCACTCACAGAGAGCATTACATCACGTACAGGGAAAAGCCAGCAGATGAACTCACACCATAAACCCTTGGCTTGGTATCCAGCCAAGCTCAAGCAGACAACCCCGTTATTACAGAGCTGACAGAGCTCTGCACGTTGCTGTAGCTTCACCCTTCCACTTCCTGCCACCTCCTCCAGCACAGCCAACACTTCCTCAGTCCCCCTCTGTGCTCCTGCAGTCCATCCTGGGCACCCATACCCAGCCATGCAGTGCAAAACAGCAACAGCAAACCAAACATTTGGCACATTTTAAAAACATGATCCTCTATTTCCAGCACACTTTCTTCACAGCAGCTCCAGCTTAGTTTTTTTTTAGTTTTCCTAGTGAATTTGTCAACCATGAATGGCTCAAAAAGACAGACCAAAATTTACAGGCAGAGATGGTCTGGTTCTCTTTTAAATTAAAGTTCTCATATCTGTTGGGCAGTATTGACAGTCATAAAGAGGGGCTAAATTTCATTTAACACAAAAAATCCCTTTTACAGCAAAAGGAGGGTTGAGAATTAAGTCCATATCTGGTGTTTCTCCATGGAATTTCTCAATACCTTATAGAGGCAATGCTGTGGAATGTTGTAACAGGGAAAACTGGAGTGGGACTCAGATCCCAGCACCCCCAGCCCCTCTTTTCAGAGGCCTTGGTGAGGAGGAGAGGCACAGCAGCCCTTCCCACTACCTGGCCCACCAGCCCAGGAAGGCAGCTGACAGCAAGCCTCAAACCCACCACAGGGCTGCAGGCACTGCAGCTCTCATCCTGGTTCAGCCTCAACATCTTATGGTGCTGTGACATGGCTTTCTTCAGGGGTCTTCTGAAAAAAAAGTGAAATATTGGGCTCAGGATGAGCCCAACTCTCCTGCTGGGCCCTTTTCTGTCTAATGTGTTCATTCTGTCAAAATTATACTTGATCGGGTTTCGTTATTGTTGTTTTTAACTTTCACCTCTGCCTCAGCAATTCCATCTGGTAGGTCATATTCCTCTCTCTGATTGCTTTTTGGATAAAAACATGCTCACTGGGGCCTGCTTGGAATTAGTTTTTTCTTTTTATTTCCACTAGCTGCTCAACTCAACCCTATAGTTTCCCTGCCTTAACACAGACAGGGTCAACCCACCTTTGCCTTGCTGGCACATGCATTGAAGTACTGATTCCCATGCGTTACAACAACCCCATTCCACTTCTAACAATCTCCGAGGGGGAGTCATTTACAGGGACTTGAACTGAAAAGCACAAGTTTCATATCATCTTCTTGCGTGTGCACTAGTGCAGATATTAAATCAGCTGTGATAGGAGGAAAAAAAAATACTGTCTTGGCTATGTCCCCAGGACATTCTCAGAAGACTGATGATGTACATCTGCCTTAACGGTCTGGGTTTGAAATAATTAAAGACCACTATTCTTTCCCTTCCATTAATTTCACTGAGTATCTGGAATTAATTTTTTTTTTATTTAGAATTTTATGTCTGCCTAATAAGAACACCATCCCAAATAACCTCATTTCTACCTGGCATAATTACAGCAGCTTGACCACTAAGGTATAACGAGAGGCTGAGACACTACTGGCTACTGAACCGCTGCCATTTACGCTCACTGGCACTCTTGTGTTACACCAGGGTGGAACAAAAGATTTCCCACCCTGACTGCAAAAAAACCTCCTCTTTAAGGTTACATCACTGGCTTGCTCTTCATGTGGTTGCAACATTGAAAAGTCTGAAGCCTTTCCAGAGGGTGTACAGGCAGGGCAGCAATGCAAATTCTCCTCCAGTCATAAAGACGATAACCTGGCTTGAAGAAAGCAGGACTTGGGTAACAAACCAGTTAAACAACCAGTCAACCAGTGGATGAGTTAACTACAGATGGTACACCTAGTAGCTTCTTAGAGCTTTTAAGAAGGTAGAGGAAAACAAAACAAAGCAGGAGCTGTTTTAAAGATGTTTTCAGCTAGTTAGCTGGTTTGTGACAGCCAGGTGTCACAGGGGTGGACCCCAAGGAGCCAAAACTCTCCCCTGTATGGGAGAGGTAACAACAGCTAGTGGGACTTGAGCAGCTCTGCATCTCCCTGTGTGATCTGGGACCAAGCAATGCACTGGAAAAGTTACTGGGCAATAGGCCTGGACCCCAGCTGAGGTTAAAAGATATTCTTGTGGAGATCTTAAAAAGATCCCTTTTCTGGTGGGAAACCAAGAGAAAAGAGCAGTTCCCCTGTGATCTCTTCTGCTTCTTACCTTGTATTCCTCTCCTGTTTCCTCAGTCTTCTCTGTCATGGGTATTCCTATAGATACCACAGGAATAAAGGACTAATGCTCACTGTGGTCCCAAAGGCTGGGAAAGAAGACTGACCCTCAAATATAGATGCTGTCTTGGAGAAAGAGCAACACACCCCTTCAAACACTTAAAACCTTCTAATTGAAAAATATTAACTCTTCTAGACAGGATGCTAGGTAAAAGTAGGTGGGTTTTTTTTCAAGCAATAACCTGAAAAATAGTGATTCCCAGCCCATTTTTTATTTTGCCTAACTTTCCTTACTTGTACATGTCAATATTTACAAGCTCTACCACTTCTTGGATTATTTATTTTCCCTGGTCTATTTCACTGAGTGAAAAATCTCTCCAGCTCAGGACTTGACAGTTTGTTGCTGATATTCATCTTTATTAACTTCACTGCAGCAAAAACCCAACAACAACCATATATAGTCATAAAAACCCCCCACCTCACCCAGAATGATGCTTAAAATTGGGGGAGGGGGGAATGGAGAGGAGAAGGCAGAAGGCAGGGCAGAATTCTCCAAAAATAGCCAGTCATTTTCACACGTTCATTTTTGTATGGATATCACTGAAAGTCACCTCTCCCTCTACTTCATTAGCAGTCAGTAAACTCACTGACAGTCAGCAAGAGAGCTGCTGTTGCCACACCTGGGGGGATGGCAGGAAGGGTGGCTTTTCTCACCTCCCTGCATCCCACCTTTTTCTGCTGAAGGGCAGGACTGAAAGGGCTCAGAGCTACCACGTTTCCTCTCCTCAACCCCAGTGAGCTCTGAAATGCCAGAGGTGGGCAGACAGTAACCACCTTTCTGTATCACTTTTAAATTTGGCCTTGGAATGACAATGAGCTGCCCACTTTTAAAATATTCCCTGTAATGTGTAATGCAGGATGACAGAAAATGGTTTTCCTTATTCATTAAATGGCTTGCAGCTCAGCCCCACCTCCATTTCACAGCTTGCCCCCAACAAAGGCCACTTCAGGATGATCTGAACCTCCCACAAGGTGTCTTCAGCATTTCCCAGGTGGAAATTGTTCTCTAAGGGGAGCTACTGGAATAACAAGCTGTGCTGGTGGGTCTGTCCTCTTCAGCTCAACATCCACCATTTTGGCTCAAGCAGAGGATTTGGCAGAGCCTTGCTGCCTTTGCACCAAAATGAATCAGAGCCCACCCCCATGCTACATCTGCCACTCAAAACGTGGGCAAAGCAATCTTTAATCAATCTGGCTAGATAGAGCTCATCCTTTCACATTTCCCCTGTGTTTTCAGAGCCAGAGCACAAGCAAGAGAGTCTGGCATGCACAGACCTCTTTACACTGGCTCTTTTCATCTCTCTGTCCAGACTTTACAGAGTAATCTAAAAATAAACAAAGCCTCTAGCCCTGATAGTGGCAAAGATAACCTTCCTGCCCTGAGCCAGCCCACAGGGGTGGGTGCAGCTGGGCAGACAGAGAGGTTGGGGGAGGTGGAAGGGAGCTGGTTGCAGTCTGCAGACACCCACTCACAATCTCTTCCAGACCCAGTGGGTTACAGGGCAGGGACCTGCCAAGCCCCTAGTGCCAACAAGCACTGCATGCCATGAAAGAGTGGCACCAAACCATTCAGTTGCCTTGATATGAACAGGACTCAGAGACCTAGCTAATCCTAACAGGAGAGACCACCAGATGGTCAGTGAGCTGGGAGGCTGTAACATGCTCACAGAAACAGCATGGTAGTTTGCTAGCATAGGTCAGCCTTAGCCTTGTGAAAGCAAGCACACATTTCTCAGTGTGGGCACACCTGAGAGAGAGTTTGATTAAACCAGCTTGCACCCAATTAAGTCTTCCCTTGCTGCTGCGTATTTTCTCTCTTGCCCACTTTTACTTAAGCTTATTTGAAAGCAGATGCATGCCTGGATAGACTAAACTTTTCTGTGAGTTCCTGTATTATCCTTCCTTAGCAGCACTGTCTGCACTGTGAGGGACAAAAAGCCAAAGGGTCTGGCTTGCACCCCAGCAGCATGGCTCATGCAGACTGACAGGTCATAGCACAATGTATGTGTTTCCAAGTTTGGCAGACATTCACTCCAAAGGGGTTTCCAAATTTCCTCTCTAGCCTCCTGTGACAGCCTTGGATTAATTTTGTCTGGAACAGAAGATTTATTGCCTTTGAGTCATTGTGGTTCACTTATCTGCTCTACATCTTGAACCCAAAGTTCAGGTGGCATTTATCTATCACCCTCCTTATCAATTCACTGTGGGAATACCCTTGTGGGACCCTCCTTCTTTCCCCTGACTGCCTATTGCTTCTTTCCTGACTTTCAGCTGCAGCAATCCTACCAGGGAGCCCTTTCAAAAGAATGACTGAGGCCATGTTGGCTGTAGGAGTTTAACAGTATGGGTGGTGAGATTCACAGCATTCCCAGTGCTTCCTCTGAGCATTTCAGGCATGCTAAAGCCAAAATATCAGAACAAAAACTTCCAAGCTTTCAAATAAAATCAGCCTGATACCCAAGTGCCTGACTGCCCCAGTGGCTTTAGCTCTGGTTTACAGCCAAAGTTTAGAAAAATCTGTTTTCCACTTCCCATTCAGATGCAGCTGAAATCCCACCAGCATGGTCCATCCTGGGAGCAGGCTGTGTCTCCACGCCCTGGGACCTGGCACCAGCCCAGATGGCAGGAGCGCTGTGAGAGAGGTTGTTCTTGTGCAGTTCTCATCACTTTGGGCAGAGGTTAGTTCACGGGATTTGGCATCTTCAGATCCAAGTCCAGGCAATTCAACTCAGACTTAAATCTGTTGCCTGAACCCAATTTGGATCTAATTGTAAATGTCTCTGAACAGCCCTGGAGAGCGTGGGAGATTTTATCCTTTCTCCCTGAGTAAAGCTACTCCAAACATTGTGTCGTCAGGTAGTCCATATGTTTGTTTATTTGCCTGCTCACTTCTTCAGACCTGTTCTGATTAATTTCTTGATGGATAATTATGCCAGGCTTCTGACAGATCCTTCCCACCAGCAGCACTGTCTGGGGACACCCATAAGCTGCTCAGTGGGATGCGTGACTGCAGGAGGGGGAGGAAGGCAGCGACCTAAAGCTCATCCTCCTTCGAGGCTGTCGAAGGCAGTGTGGGGCTGAGGAGGAATTTTCCGATGAGCTGGGAAGTGTCCTCACGCTCCGGCACGGAGTCATCTCAGCAGCACGCAGGGGGAGGGCGGGCTGTGAGTCAGAGCTGCGCGGAGCGGAGCAGCTGCGTCCCGGACGCGGGACCCTGCCTGGGGACAGCCTCGCTCGCAGCCGCGACACTCTCAAAAGCAGGGCACTCGCAGGGGCTGAGGATGCAGCGGGTTGTGGTAAATTATTACTTCAAATGGAGGGTTTATTTTGGGAGCTCAGTGTTTAATTTCCCATCCTTTATGACTCATTAGGTCAGGTGAGCCACCTCTATTATTTACTTATACCTTTATATTTCAAGGGCAGATCCTAAATTGATATTTGTGTCAGTTGAGCACCTTCTGAGACCAAGCTCTCTCATTTATCTGTCTGCTTAGCTAGGGATTTATCTTGTGTTCATATGCATGCCTCCTCCTAAACAGCAGGTTTCTGGAAATTTGCTTCACAGCCAACATCTAGCTCCTGTGCTCCATGCTGGTCTACAACTATTGGTGCACTAATAGAAAAGAAAACTTCCACACATCTAGGTTGGCGTCTTTGTTTTAAAAAACACAACTAAAAAAGGAAAAAAAAAACAATAGTAAAAAAATTGTGAAGCTTGGGGAACGGAAATTCTGCCATGGCAAAAAAAAGGGACATTGCCTATGCACTGAACAGCTGAGAACAGAGAAAACTACCAAACAAATATTTTTTAAAATCATAAAATGATGACAAAATGATGGCCAAATAAGACCAGCTAACCTTCACTTCAGCTTACACATTTCCTTTCCACAAAACTATTTGAGAAGAAAGAGGGGGCTTCGGAGATGATATCCTCTCCCCCTCCCCTCCCCCAGGCACTTAATCAGAGATTTACAAACCAGTAAATCAAAAGGGACTGTGAAATTCCAGCCAGAGAAACGAACAGCGAGATTAAGTGGATTAGTCTACTGTACAGGAATCCAAGGAATGCAGCCCGCATGTGCTTTTGTTGTGGATTACTCAGCAGCAACATTATGGTTTTACATCTCCCAGAAACATATGGGCATGTGCACTTGTGCAAACCAACAAGAAATAGCAGTCCCCAACATGCTGCTTTGCTGTACCAGCTGTGCTGATTTCAGCAGATACAGCATTTTCCAGGGAAAGGAGGAGAGTGTTGAAACACTTTTTTGTTGTATTGGTTGAAAATGAAACTGCAAACAACCTACTTCTACCAGAAACAGGCAGAGACATCCATTTAGTTCACTGGCAAAGAATAGACATCTCCCTCTAACTATTGACCATCCACCTGTTAATGGTCCAGTGAAATCCTGCAGTTCAGACACTGCAAAACTTTCAGGAAAGTCGGGTCCTGATCAAAACTCAGCATCTCAGACTGATAATAGTTTTGGTGTTGTTTTAATTGGGTCCAAAAATATACATGCATTCATAGCCTGAGCAGACTGCTGAAAGGGGGTAGGCAGAAACACAGGGAAGAAGCAGTAAGTGATGGATAAATGAACAAACTATTACTAGCCAGAGTTAACAGTTTGTGTTAGCAGTCAGTAATAAATAATTAATATGGCCTTAGGAGATATAAAGCCATGGTATCTCGTGCTTGGCTCTAAATGGAACTCAAGATAACTTACTTTGAACAGTAATGTGTTCACAGTATGTGGGAATTAACTGCTCAATGTAATAAGTATTATTGAATTTCCCATCTCTGTGCAGATAAAGGGCAACTGCCACCAAAAAACACAGTAATAATAGTAACCAAATGATAAAAAAAGCAAACAAACCTGCTTTTCATTACATCCTTAAAATGTTATAGGTTGAAATAATCTTAAAAGGGCTTAAAAAACAGCAATTAGATATTTCCATTTCTGTTTTCCAAGACTGCAGCTGAGAAAACGAAAGAGGCCTAAGTGCCATACTGTGCTAGCCTTGCTAATAACTCTCTGTGAAAAATCTCATTAATTCAGTCTGGCTCTTCAGATCAGCCGCTAAGACCTTGTATTGTCAGTCATCCTCTGGCCTTTTCAGGATTTCCACAGCCTAACTAGCAGAGTCTCCATGGAAACCATGCAGTCATGCTTTGCACATCCCCAGAACTTTTTGTTCCTGACAAAGCTTGAAAAATCACATGCAGCATGGAGAGTTTAACACAGTGAACTAAACCCTGACCCTCACTTATAAATGATAAACCCCAGCATACTAGCTTTATTATAAATGATTTCTTTACAAGATACTTAGCCAAGCTGGCAAAATGCTAAACCAGACAACATAGGAGGAACGCAGCTCCAGAAGAGAGGAAACAAACAAACCAAAGCAAAACACAGAGTTTTGGGCTAGTTCTCCCTCTGAAAGTGCTGGAAGCACGCAGGTGTGGAAACAAGCAGAGAGCAGGAGTGGGACTTTCAAGTTGCCTTTCCTCAAACCCAGCATCCTCATTGCCCTCCCAGGAGGAGTCACCTCTCTCATGACTGTGCATCACAGTGGTGCTGATTCACTTCTCTGGTTGTGCATCCCGGCCAGCAGAGGCAGCAGGATCTGGGTCTCAGCCCTGTGGCTGCCTGGTGCCCCTGGCACCCTGCCTGCACCTGGGATAGCCCAGGCACTGCTCACACCTCCAGTCCTGGAGCAGGTATTTGGATTGACATAGCAAAATTGATACCAAAAACAGTACTCAAAATTAGATTCTCTGGCTTGCAAGTGGGAACCAGCAGGCTCAGACTGTATGCACATGTCTGATGGAGGGTACAGAGCTGGCAACCCACTCACCAGCCTACCTGCCTTCCCCCCAAGCCTTGGTGCTCCCCACTGGGCTCTGCCAGGATGATCAGGCACAGTGGTCACTGGTTGTGCTGCCCCTACTCACCTCCACTGATGCATGGGAGGAGCACTCACACCAACAACATCAGTGCCCAGTATAAAGTATTGATTACAGCCAGCAGGGCTGGGGCAAACTGCCAGGTGTTGTCTCCAGAAATTAATCCATGGAAAGCCCCACTGCATGGTCAGCACCTGTCACTTTTTCCTTGGCACTGCAAGACCCCCATGGGATTTTCTCTCTCTCCTCCTAAGCACTGCTGCTAGTCTATGCTTGGAGAAGCAGTTGCACAAGATGCTCTACATAGAGCATCTACCAGCAAAAGTCAGGTCACATGCAGAGAAGGAATCACTGCAGGCCAAACTCACTTTGCCGCAGTAAATTCTCAGCATTGGTGCAGATGAGCAACTGCCTGCTCTTACAGCGTCTGGGTTTGTGAGAAAAGAGGTGACTCATAGCTGAGGGTCATGCTGTAATCTGGGAGGACTGCCAGGGGAGGGAGAGACACACTCAGCCTGATCCATGGTGAGCTCACTCCTTTTGTGGGGCAGAAGACGCAATCCACCTCAAGAGGATCAGAGAGTCCTGAGTGGGCTGAACCAGTCATTTGAGAGCTGGCAGCCACACGCTTCCACCCCTGAGTCGCAAATAATGAGTTTAGGATTAGGAAGTCAGCCTCACGTGAGATGGCTCAGGAGGCGTTTGGCACATGCAGTCCTTCCCCAGTGGGATTCAAGAGGTCAGAGAAGTCTTTGTTTAAATGGGGTTCCCCTGGTGTGTCACCACAATGGGTGGAAAACATTTCCCCACCTTCTCCTCCCCCAGCAAGGAGTGGTACACAATCAACAGGAAGCCTTGCATCTCTGGGGCCTTTCAGAGGATAACCACAGGCATCAGAGCCGGCGTGGTGTGGGGCACACAGGCCTGATGTTGGCTGTGCTGGCCAGGGCCCTCTGGCGCTGGCCCAGTAGGAGACAGCAGAACTTACCCTCCACTGCTGTTCTTGGGCGAGCAGCACTTGCTGATGCTCTCTCTCAGAGCCATTCACCATCAATGCCAACCATCTGTGTTGCTCGCCACCCAAGCAGCTGCTGCTTTGCCACAGAACACATGAGCAGCTTGGGTACCTGAACAGTGGAAACTACAGGTCCTCACCCTCAGGTAAACATCCAGTCCACCTTTCCTGGTGAAGACCTTGCTGTGTCCTGCTGGCTGTTTGCGAGGCCAGAGGAAGGAGATGGTGTTGGGATGGAGCCGGCAGAGCTTGGAACAGAGCAAGGCAAATTACAGCCATCACTTGTGACGGCTTCAGTTTATTTGTTTGACCATAAGGACTGAGAAGATCAGAGACTAGGAGACATTCTTGGATGATGATTTTATGCAAAAGCCTTGATTCCTCCTTGCCATGCTGTGAAACTGTACATGAGCTCACTAAAAAGCAATAAAACATCTTGCTTGAATCTCTTGCTCTGACCTCTTATTTTTGGCTTTGTCTGTCTTGTGGTCAGAGACCTTCTGGCAGCTCAGGAGCCATGGCAGCTTGAAGCACTGCCTTGAAGGCTCTCGGAATTATAGTGGCTGTTTATCTGCTGAACACAGCGTAAAACACAGTTGCAACTTAAAGGGCCATATTATTAAAATACAACCAGGCAACCACATGTGTTCCTTCAAAACTCTGAAAGGTGTGGAGATGTGTAGAAAGCAGGATTTGTTGCCATAATTGTTGAGGTGAAGCAGGTCCCAGTGAAGAAGTGTTGGTGTCTTACCAGTCTTACTTGGCTCCGGTCCTTCCTCCAGCTCTGAGTGCTGCTGTGTCAAGGAAGGCAACACCTAGGCTCAGTAAATGACTTCCTGGTCTCATTCTGTGGTGGCTGCAGATGATCCCCAACCCTGGATGGAGCAAGCTCACATAGCCACCTTCTCTCTGCTGTTGTTGCTGTAGTCCACCTCAAAATGGAATGCAATCCTCCTTCAACAAGAACACCAAAAATGGGTTATCATTTTCCCTTTCAGTCTGACAAACAACTTCTCTTTGCCATGTTACTGGCCCCTCTCCCCTTGCGTGGTACAGAACAGTGATGCTCTGACATACAGGCTTCTGGGAAAGGGTATTCCCAGAGGAATAGCTTTTTCTTTGCCATTAGCTCAAGGTAGAGTGGAGAAAAGTTGGTTACAGGCAATGCCAACCTGTCCTGGCATAGTCCCCAAAGACACAATAGGAGACTGATCAGCCAAGGCTGACAATTCTGCTGCCTGCTACTCTGCCTCTTCCATGTGACACCTGTGGCACACCAGGTCTACAAAAGCACCTCCAAGTGCAAAATATGCCCTGGTCCCACTACTGCACAATGTGTTTTGCCAAACTGAGGTCCTGAACAAGAGCAACAAACTATGGTAGGGCAGCAGAGATTCCCACCATCCCTTTCAATATCTGGGGATGAAAATACTCACCTGCAGCTCACTAACTAAGGGCTAATCAAGGTTCAACTGATGAGTGCTAAAAGGACAAGGCAAAGCCTGGGAGCTTGAAGTTACTGCATTAAAATTAGAATAAGCAACAACTACTCTTTGCTTTGCTACTGCAACTGCATTTATTTTCCTGAAATTGCATCCTGAGCCTGAAATGGGTACACCACCTGGGACAGGGCTGTAGAGCAGGAGTCCTTTCCCTTGGTCAGAGCTAATGACACTGAGCACTGCAAGGAGATTTCAGTCCCCAAGAAGGGCTAGTGTGGGATGCTTCCTAGTCAGCGACTCTAGATCTGCTTTTTGAGGAAGCGACTGGATCTGGACAGCATACCACAGAAAAGATAAAAACCCTAGAAAGGAGAAAGAGAAAGCATTTACTCTATCCAGGAGCTTGTTGTTCATGTAGTTTTAGCTTGCCCTTGCCCACTGCTTTTAGCTTTTCAGGGTACCCCTTTCATAAAAAGCCCTTGCTTGTCAGCCTCAGACCACTCATCTGTGCTGGAAGTGGCAAAACATGTTAATGCAAAGGGAATGTTTGCCTGTAGGATCATCTTTCAGAAGGTACCTGCCTGCTGTCCTGGTGTAGAGGGAAGCTTCTGGCCAAGAGGAGCAGTCCCAGAGTCATCACCACTGCTCTCTACTTCCTTCTGTGTTCAGGCCATGAACAGCCACAAACCTCACCGGTCTCTGCACAAAATAATGTGATCAATCACATGACTTCAGGCATTTACAAGTCAAACTTTCTACATAAAATCTTTTTTTCTATGAGGTCTTTTATTTTCACACAGGCCCAGTATGGATTGTGATAGACCAGACAAAGGGACACCAGTCACTTTTCAGATGCTTTCTGACTTGGAGCTTCTAGCTCTGCAACAACACCTGTTAAAACTCCTAAATACCACAGAGATTACACAAAGTCCAGATGAAAATTACCTCCTTGGAATCTTTTCAGTAAATTTAAGCCAGGATCAAACACAAACCCCAGTTCATCAATTTTTGCCATAGAGCTCCTGTGGTTTTGATTTAGCAGTAGATACTCTACAATATTGCAGAAGCACAGCCTGATGCTCCCTGTAGATCTGGGAAGGCTATTTCTTTGACTTCACTTTCTCCATATTGACAATGCTAATAGCAGATACTTTATCAAGCCTTTCATAAAAGATATTTATTGGAAACTCTCATGAAGAGCAATGTATGATGGCCATCTTCCTCCATTTCTGCCTGGAAGCAATAAGAATTGTCGATTTTCAAGTTAAAGTTTCATCAATGTTTAGATTCTGTGAGAGTTAAATATTATTCTAAATTGAACCAGCAGCTAAGCAAACAGATGATAAGCTTTTAGTGAACCCAGGAGTAGTATAGGAAAAAACCCTCCCATGAACTTTGGCTACAGGTGTGCAATGTTGATTCTCTTCCATTAAGTTGTAACTGAGCTTTGCAGTTGGCTCTGCAGCATTTCAGTTGCCAAAAGATTTTGTTGGGGTGGAGTTTGTGTCCTGTTTGGCAACACAAGGGCCAAATAGATAATGGAAAACCCACCTCTAGCTGTCTAGTTTTCACTAGTTCTGTTAGCAGTCAAAGTCTAGATCATACTTAATTTTACAAAGTCCAGTGACAGCCATGCCTGGCCCACCTCTGTTATGAACAAAGTCTGAATAACTTCTACCATTAAAAGAAAAATTTTTACTATCTATGCCTTAGATACTTCACAGATATTATCATTAGAGAGGGATGAAGAAAGAAGAAAAACTCTTCATACTAGCCCCAAGGAGAGCCTTGGGGTTTTATATAACACTTTGAGGCTCAAGATAATTTCCAAGTGCCTTCTGAAATACAAAGAATTGAAAATATGTCACAAGGTGACAGTGGGACGATAGATCTCATCCATCCCTCTCAGACACTGCCCTTCACCTGCCCTCAGCCTCACTATTGTGCACATATGAAGGAAGTTGCACCCAGGAGACACAGACACTGCTGGGATATTGTTTAGGGTATATAGGAATCATATTTCCACACTGAAAAGAGAATTGCTTGTTTCTAAATATATTATGGAGTGAAAATTCAAAAGCCAAGAATTAGTTTGCAGTCATCTAAAAACGCCACTAAAAACCAGCTCTCCTGAGTCTCAGAAATCTATTTGTCTTGTCTCTGAGGAAGGGCCGTGAGCTAGACCAAAAAAAAAAAAAAAAAAAAAAAAAAAAAAAAAGCTTTCTGGTAAGCTCTTCTGTAACCATAAAATCCATGTTCCTCCTTCTTCCAGTTGCATGTTTCCTTCTCAGTATCAAACTAGGCATTCGGTCTGAAGATGTTGGCATGAATTTGCCAAAGAGAAGCATGAATCCAAGCTGGAAATTAATGCCAAACATGCTCTGAGGAGGCTATGCAGTTTACATCCTGTAGCTGGCATGTTGGACTGATGGGTGAAAATTTGGCCTCAGGATTCAGGCTCTCACCTCCTAACCAAAAGTAACACTCAGAAACTTTAAAGAGATTTCTGGTCTCCAGCCAGAAAAGGCCGTCATCATAAAGAGGTGGGAAAAGTAAGGAAAAACAAACAAAAGGGAGGGAATCTTGAAAAATCACATATTCTTTTTGCATTTCACACAGAGCAGGTTTCTTGTGGATTTCAACACCCAGCTGCTTCCAGGAACAGAACAGACATGCACGTGCCTGCAAAGCAAAACACAGCTGGGGAGCTAATTTTAGGCCTACCAGTCTTGGCAATGTCCCTTTAACAAATGAAGAATAAATTATTTTCATGCATATGTACAAACACCAAATTCTTACAGTTAATTTAGATGGCAGTTGACGCAGTTTGGTCCAGGTACCATCAGGTGTGCCTGCCTCCCTAAAGTATTTTTTACTTTTACCTCACTGGTAAGATTACCTCCTCCTATTCACAATGCACCTCTTGTGTCTGAAAAACCCCGTAAAGAATTCCCCAAACAGCAGCTATGCTTCAGCAGGATGGAAGAGCTGGGTTTCACAAGTACTTTCAGGTTAAATTACACTGACATTCATCCACTGTAGGGCTGCCGAGTGATTAAACGTTTTTCCTTTAATTAAAGGAAAAGCAGTCTTCCTCTTTCCTTCAAAGAAGCAAATGCCAACACATTTGAGGAAAGGACTGGATTTCAGAAAGAACAAGACCAACAAGTTACAGCCAAGTTTTAGAAAGGCATTATCTTGCTAGTAAAAACTTCTGTTTCAGGTTCTGTTTGTAGTCTAGATACCAAGACTTATTTGGTCTCAACTTAAAACTCAAGAGTTCTCTGGATTTTAAACCATTCACCTGATCCAACACACACTGGAGATGCTTCAGAAGTTCTATGTTTTGCTTTCTAATTGTAAAACTAACTTTCCTTCAGAACTGGCCAAATGTTCCAGTACCTGGAATCATTGGGTTAGTACCAGGATTTAGAATAAGAGGAAAACTTCCCATTTAACACCCATTTATGCCTCTCTCCAAATTGTTGGTAGTTCCTGACCCTGCCAATGCTCCCTCTCGTTTCTCAGGAGGAGCACTAACTTTGGTTTTCACAATAACCCCTTCTGAACCAGTGGTAATGAGACATGGGCTCAGCTACCAAAGGGCAGATTCAGAGCATTCTGGCTGCAACCTCCCTGCACCACCCTCTACTGAAGAACAACATCAAAAACATAATGCAAACCCTCCTTCTCACATCACTGAGGTCCTCTCAAAGAGAGACCTCCCCAGTCCCTCAGCCATATATGCCATCAAAACAAAAATGCAGACTTTATTTTCTCTATTGCCACTTGCCAATTCATCTAATGGGGGGGGGCACCCTCTGTTCACAGTGGTGTGGGCAAAGGCAGAAGATTCATCAGCTTGTACCTGAAACATGGAGCAAGTCCAATAATACACTGAGCTGTAATCAAGGGCACTGAAAGTTACCCAAAAAAGACAATATGGTGCCTTTTCTCAGTCAACACAAAATAAGCTAAGAAAGTTATTATGAAAGGATGGATTTCTGTCCTTAGTGATTCATCTGCATTTTGAGAAAATGGGTAAAATCAAAAGTGGATGTGCAGTTTCACTGACTGCCCTGCTAGTTCCAGTTCAGGCTTGTTCTAAACGTATTTATCAGACACTTCTGCAAACTCTTCTCAGACTGCTAGGTAATAACTTGCATGACACTAAAGGTAATCTCAAATATATCTTTCCTTCCCTTTTTATCTTCCTTAACACCAGAGGCATCCATCCCATCATTTATACAAGAAACAGTCTGGATAATTTATGGAAACAAAAATAGTCTACTGAATTGAAATAAAATGCTTCAATATGTGGCAATAATAATGAATGAAATAAATCCTGTCATCACACAGACCCTGAGTTTTGCAAAAAAAATGTGCCCACACCCTGAGCAAATGAAAATATTAATTCCATAGAAAACTGCCTCCTCAACAAATGAGATAAGAGCAGACCATTTTGACAGTCCATGTGTTAAAAGATTTCAGGATTAAGCAATGCCTTCATCCTGGTAAAAAGCTATTACCTAACTAATTTCTAATAGATAGGAGCATTTCACATAATAGCATGTCTTCATCAGGTAAAGCAATGCTTGAAATAGATGCATGCAGAGCAGTCCCATTTCAGCTCTGTTTTCAGCTAAACTAAACCCACAAAAAGTGAAATTATTTCATGCTCATTTTCTGCACTTGTGGTCATTAATTTTGCAATTTCCTAGATGCAGGGAATATTGAAAGTATCTCTTATTATTACCTGAGGTGCAATCTCCCAGACTTGATCCAGCTTGCAATAGACACGTTTCCTCTGAAAAGGGAGTGCTACACAGGTATGCATACAAAACTTTCCTGCTAATCAGCTAGTCATAAACTATTCATCAAATCAGGCAGATTTCAAAATTTCATTAATAAATCTTATTAGCAAACATTTACTTTTTTTTTCATATAAAATTTCAAATCAGATCAATATGATGTGGCATTCTGGAGTCAGTGTGAACAGCTAGCAGCAGAATAAAAACTGCACCAAAACTACCTGTACCAGTTAAAAACAGAGGTCCAAAAATCAGATAAAAAATTTAAATATGCTGCTTGGGTATTTTTTCTTGATAGTTTGATCTAGGGAGAGAATTTATAAAACTAGTTGTGATGCATAATAGGATGTCACACCTATTTTGCCCAACAGAATGCAGAAAAGTGTACTGGCAAACTCAGGTAGGATGTTGAAAATGCAATGAAGAGATAGCTAAGGTTGAACTTTTGTTAATGTAAAGGTCTTCTATTCATTTGACTGCAGTCATTTCACTCAAACCTACACAAATTCTGCTACATTCTTTGTCTTATATTTTTTTAAAGTGTTTTTTTAACAATAAAAATGGTGACTTCAAGATGAAAAAATAAACACTTAATTTCTAAATATATAATAAATGTATAAGTAGGAAACAGTTCAATTTAAAACAGTTAAAATGAAGATTTTAAAGTTATTACTAGGAGTCATGAGACTTCTTTTCCCTTCCGTGTTCTATCAGTAAGGCAGTATGTCAATCCCTTCTGACAGACAGACTCATAGTCAGATGGAGACAGCCAGGAGCACTGTTTTTACTTCAGACATGTTTGCTCCAAATAATCACTCTGTTAGAGGCATTTCAAGGTACAGCTTGGTGCCAAAGGATGTTAATTATGAATTGTGTCCTTCCCCAAAAGCAGTAACTTCAACCAAGTAACTTTACACAAATACAAACAAAACATGCCCAGCAGGATTCTGACCAAATAACTTCCAGATTTTGCTAATGCTATTGTTTTGATGCCTGAGCACTGCAATTTTGACCTGTGCTTGGAAGAGCACAAGGCTCTGCAAAGATTTGTAAGAGGAGGAGAGAGATCAGGGGAACTGAACCCTTCCAAAGCCAGACCCAAATGATCCTTACAGGGGATGCATCCTCAGGCTCTTCTGTATATCCTACCATATTCATACCCAAGAGTTTGCTTTGGATCCCAACCAAGCAGCTGAAGTACCCTTGGGCTCCTCAGGTTTTATGAGATGAAATTAAAGAACTCCATATATCCAAAGCAGGGCTCCAAGTGTGAGCCTAGCACAGGCCTGCACTATGGATGGATCCATCCACAGTGTCAGAGGTAAGCATCGCCCATGTATTTGCACAGATGGGTTATTAACTTCAAGAACCTAATTATGTCAATTTAAATGTCAACATTGTTAATGATGTCACTGCCTGCTATTTCAAGAGAAGCACCCTGTGCTTCTGTGACTTGGGAATTCGGGGTTGCATGTCTCTCATTTTGTCTTTGGTCCTAGAAGACAGACGAGACACATGTAGCTGCCAAAATTTCTAACTTCCACTTCTGACTTTGGCATCGCTCCACAATGAATTTTAATTTATTTCTGTATCTATTTGCCAGCCCACTGGAAATCATCAGTTTAGAGGCAACATAAAATTAGTGTCAAATTAATCAAGAAGGAAAGCTATACCATTTTTTTTTTTTGCTTCCTTCTCTGTTCATTTAGTAAAGGAAGACATACAGCTTATTATCTGCTGTCTTAGAGGATAACTTATCCCTGGACCTTACTGCAGAAAGCACTTTGTCATCACCAGGTAAAAAGGAAAATGTTGTTTTAACTTATAGAAATTCCTAGTGAATTCTGGTCACGTCAGTAGGGATTTCTTTCCCAAATCTGTATTTTTTTTAAGGTGCATAATTTTTCCTTTTCCTGTGTTGTGGCTCAACCCTTCTGTTTTTATAACCTGCAGGAAGCATATTTCAAACATATTTATTAGCTTATTAAATCAAATTACCCTTGCTCCTGCTGGACCAAGTTTTATAGAGTGCCCACAAAAATCAAAGAGCCTGTGCTATACTGACAATTTGTAGTCATGGCAGAGACAACTACTCTTTAATATTTTTAATTAACAACTACAAATACTTCAATTTACTAAATCAGAAACTATTGGCAAGAATTACTCTGTCCAAATTCTGTGGCTCAAAATGAGAAAAGTAAGCAGTTTTAGGGAAGATGGGCTGAAATGAATAAGCTCCTAGTAATATGATGAACAATGAAACTGTTAAAGATATTGACCTGTAACTGTGCTTCAAATTTTAAAAGCCATTGAGTAAATTAGATGATATAACATTTCTCTTTCTGCTGTTTCGTGTCTGCCTGTGGACTCAAAGAGTTTGGATAAGGAGAAATTTATCTCTTGAGATGCCTGTCACAGTGTACAACAGGGATCAGCTTCTTGTATGATCAGCTGCCTCCAACCCCAGCTACCCTCACAAGGCAGCTTAGCTATCACCCTGTGGTTTTATTTCACCACTATAAAAAAATGCTTGTGTCATATTAGCCACCTCAACCTTTAAGCATCTTCTTTTTAAAGTTCAGATGAGTCCAGACTGCAACAGCAGATATATGTGTAATGTAAATTGATTTTAAAATTAAAATTTATATGCTGGAAAAGACAGAAAAAACTATGCAGTAAATCTGGGAAGGAACCTTAAATCTTCAAGGCGCCGTTCAATATTTTATATAAAGTATTTGTGCCTATATTTGTACATATATTTATATATATGAATAGGAAGTCAAAGGATTTTCAGGAGTCCAATACAACAGCAATAGGAAAAGCAAATTTGCTAACAGTGCAAATTTTGCACTCAGGTTCAGAATGCCAAAGTGTCTAGGAGAATGGTTCCTGAATGCTGGACTTTGTTAAGCTGATTGCAAGCAGGCTCATCAGTTGCAGGATTAGGATTGATTTAAAAAACGCTGACATCCACACAAACTTAGAATTTGGAAGAAATGGAATACAAACATACAAGTTGTATTTATCTCCAGCATTAAATCAAGATGACTTGGAGGGTTTCCTCCTGCTTTTTGCATTTCCCCATGATTTAAGTTTTATATTATAAATTCAAGTGTTGCATGTCTTCCCTGCAGGCATCCCTCGGTGCTCAATAAATAAGGATGGTTAAATAAAATGTTTTGTGAACTTCTGAAAACTGAAAATTTGGCTTCAAAGAAACACTTCTTTCTTCTTTTCACTTTCAGTATTGTAATTGTTTAATTGTAATTGTAGTGTATTTCAGTATTTAGCTCCTTTATAATCCAATCTTAGATTACATTGTTGATTTAAAAATCCAATGAGTTCGTAAAGAGCAGAAACAAAGCCTCTCTTTAGGCCTTGCATGAAAAAAAACCAAGGATTTTAATTTCATCCCTGCCTTTGCTCAGCATTGCAACCATAGAGGAAGTCAAGATATTCCATGCCACACGCGAGTTACAGTAATTTAACATAAGTAATTTAACATAAGTAATTTTACATAAGGCTTGTGGCTGCGTGAGGGGGAGCTGTTGATCCCGCAGGGAGGACCAGAACAAGACATTTGTGTGTGGAGGGCGGCCGGCCTCCCTCTGCTGTCCCCTGGCCAGGCCACCCAAGGCCACCGGCCAGCACGCTCTGCCAAGCTGCCGGCACAGCCAGACCCTGCAAATCTGCGTAAAGCTGAAACTCGCTTGCCCCACCAAAAAAAAAAAAAAAAAAAAAAAAAATCACAGCAGACCCACTGGCATAAAATCCTATTCTGAGTAAAAGAGCGGGAGAGAGAGGGCTAGGCCCGCAGGTGGCGAGGCCCGGGCGGCTCGGTGCCCTGAGCCGGGCCAGGGCGCTGCCGCCACAGCGGACGTGAAGGAAAAGCAGCCGCGGCAGCCCGGGGGCAGAGGCCGAAGGGAGGAACAAACTGCGTGCGTTCCGTGGCTGCTCTCGCTGCTTTCCTGCCTGCCCGCCCTTCCCGGGCTGACAAGCTGTTCTCTTGTGCCACGGGTGCCCGGCGAGCAGGGAAGGATTCCTCCGGCTCCAAGCGCTGGAAGTCGGGTGCAGGCGGCACAGGAAGCGAAATTAAAGCTGACACCAGGCAGTCTGGTGTTACAGCCGTCTGCACTGCTATTGATCTGGAAGCTTAGTCTGCATTCTGGCTTTATCAGCCGGTGGCATCACGACTGCCATCTCCTCTCTCTCATCCCTCTAACCTGGAAAACACTTCTGAAGGTGCTGAGAGACATTTATCAAAGACCCACTGCCTGAGAAAAGAACAACATGCCGCAGAAGAAACAGCTGCCTGGCACCTTTGAAGAAAGTTTCATGACACTTTTTCTATTTAATTAAAAAAAAAATCCCCAATATATACATGATGTTTCGCCTTGCAGATCATTTCAGAACAGCATCTGACAGTGGTGGATAATAATGAACCTCTTATCAAGACATTGCCAGCTCGAGACAGACAATGTGTGTATGTATACGCATAGATCTCAGTCTTGTTAACATCAGAGAGTGAAAGGGATGGTGTGCAGGAAGATTTATTGCAGGGAATTATCCACATACACGAAACAAAGCAAAACAAGACTGAATCTTTCGTGCCGAGTTTTTCGCTCCTAATCAGTTTGTAAGCTGGGAGTGTTGACCCAAGGAGCAGAGTTGATGAAAGGGTGATCTGCCGAGATTTTGCTCCATTTGATTTAATTATTCCTCTCCTATAACTGCCACAGCAAGAAATAAAATAAAATAAAATAAAATAAAATAAAATAAAATAAAATAAAATAAAATAAAATAAAATAAAATAAAATAAAATAAAATAAATAAAATAAAATAAAATAAATAAATAAAATAAAATAAAATAAAATAAAATAAATAACTGAAAGAAGAATGGAATAAAAACCCAATAACTTTGTCAAAGTGGACCAAGAGAGAGATTTCATTTTTTTCATAGCACTGTTGTATTTCAGGAAGCATAAATACACCTTCATAAGGGGATTGAAGGTTTAAATACCAGTATCATATTCAAGCAAGAATAAAAACTATCCTGTACATTTTCATATGGCACATTGACCCAAAAAAATACCCTGCTGAAGCTACCTAAACTACCTCACACACTGCTATGAGGTAAAACAGGAGCAGGCTCTTAAAATTGTGCTCTCACCCACAGCTTTTTACCAGGGGCTCAAAGTGAAGCTGTAATTAAGCTCCAAATACTAGAGCTGCTCTGATATTGAATATTTAACATTTAAATTCAGGACCACTGAGCTCTACTCTGATGCTATCAAGGCCGGCATTTCATGGCAGAGGACATGGGACCACAGCTGTCATGCTGCTATTATTCCTAATATTAATTCTTATTGAGGAGAATTGCTTACAAAAAAAGGTAAACTCCAGATATTTTATGTGAATCTCACAACTGGTGGGTGGGTTCAGATAACACCAAAAACCCAGCAGTGTGTGGATCAGTAAGGTTTTACCTAGCCAAATGTAAGCTACTTAGTTCAACTCTAATATTATGATAGGCTTAATCCAGTAAACAGATAAATTGGTAAAAGTGCAAAAAGACCACACAACAGCATGTAGGCAATGAAGACCACACACGTACCTTTTTTCAGACTTAGGGCATTAAGAAAATAAGGATGTGCCAACAAAAATTTAGACTATTGGACTGAACAAATAAATTGTGGTCATTAGAGTTGAATAATGGACCACAAATCCAAACAAATAGTCAAACTTACCAGGCAAAACATCCCACAGTTTATTTTAGCATTACTTTAACATCATTTTCATGCTAACATAATGGGTGAAATTGTAAGTACTTTCCAATCTATAGAAGGTTTTGTCATCGATTTCTCTGGGACAAGAATTTGACCCTATGATTTATAGGATACAAGATCTACCGCAGCTCTTCATAATCTTATGTGACACTACTCCAGAGCTAAATAAATACAACACAAACAGAAGAAACACAACTGAAAAACACAAGTCCATATTAAATATACAAACTCCAAGAAAAAAGGTCTAGCTTTAAGCAAAATTTGAATAATTGTGAGAGACCCATGCAGATATTGGAAAGACTGGATTCTTCTTTTGAAACCTTTCTGTTAGAAATATGGAGTAAAATCTCACTGACATGAAAGGTACTCACTCATTTTAATAGCAGAAGTTTACTTTGGAAATTGAGAAAAAATATGCTTCTGAATTTCACGTTGAAGTAAAATGGTTTTAAATCTCCATGAACTCTGTGGGGTTAGTGAGAGATAAATGAGAAAAGCAAATCAATTATAAGAGAGCTTAAAATCTCCTGTTCCTTGTCCATACAAAGACTTTCTCCCAAGGTAAGTAAATGGGGAGGAAAAGAAGTTGCAAGAGTACTATCGCTTATTACTCAGGCAGCCATGTTAGATAATTCCAATGGTAATTTCTGGCCTCATCATTTACAGATAGCACAGGCAGTGATATACTAGAACATATAAAATCCTACTGTTATTGCCCTATTCCACATCTCTAATTAAACCTTATCTGCCTAAAGTGCTCTGCATTACTGGATATATGTAAGTGAGCAACGTGGTATTTGCATAGAGCTTTGTAAATTCAAAAAGCTTTGCAGGCAGTAACGAAGTAAGCCTCACAAATACCGTGTGCAGGAAGGAGGGAAATCAGACATCCGACTTTTACAGGTAAGGAAAGTGGAGCAAACACATGCTTATGGCTGTGCAAATATTCATAAAGGATGAGAGAAGCTGCAAATTCACAGTGCAGTACAATTCCCACCAGCTGCCCATCCCTCCTCTTAGAATGAAACTGTCACACCACAGCAGAACTCTACATATTTTACTCAGATGTGCAAAGTGGGAGAGGAGGGGCTAAAACCCTCTGTGACTTAGATGACCACATACAACAGCATTAATTACTTTTTAGTATAGAACCTGGCCCAGTTGTATTATGCCAAATCAAAGTCTATATTTTTTTCAATTAACTAGAAATTTCTAAGACTTTGCCTTTGGGTCCAGCTAAGCCAAACCTGGTACCAAGCTGTGTCTTCAGGGCTGGTTCTCAGATCCCTTGGATCCTCAGGAAGGGTATTCAAAAGCAAATGCATAAGAAACTTGGCAGGCTTGAAGCATAACTTTCCCAATGAAAAACACACTTAAAAAACTATCTTTCAATTATCAGCTGACCATCAGAGAAACTTTATGAAATTAAAAGGAGAAGGTTTATTTTCCTAATGAAATAACATTAACTTTCTCTATTCAAGTATCAATCATTTTCTCTTTGGTAATCTCTTCCACAGCGTTACCAGCTCTCATGATGTAATTATATATTGCAAGGTGTTTGTGTCTTTGCTTTAGTTTCTATGTATCCTTGCTATTTTTATCCTACCATGAGAATGGAAAATGCTTGTTTTCCAGAATATTTGCCATCTCCTGAAAGGGCCAATGGACAGAAAACATGAGCTAGCCTCACTGCCTAAACTGCTTTGTCCTATGTTGTAAAGGGAAGCGACACTTTCCTTTGGAAAAAGCATTTATAATTCATGCTGCAATAGTGCCTGGAGGGGCCCTTAGCAGATCAGGCTCAGGTTAAGCTGGCACTCCACATCCATGTAATCAAGACACAGATCTCTGCTTAGCAAGTAAGTATATGGTTAAATACAACAGAGGAACAAAATAGGTGGTAATGACACAAGCTTTTGGCTCAGGGTGCTCCCTCACACCTAAGCCCAATTATTTTGCAGGGTTTATGGTGTTCTGAGAAGAGGCAAGAGAGCTTGAGTGTAAAAGACTGACATAAGGAAAGGCCAGGAGACTCTGCAGGTTATTATTTGGGGTTCATTCTGGCCCAAAACCCAAGATGGGGCCTTCACCAAAGGCCTTTGTTGAGGAGGAAAGTTGATGAAAATGTGATATAATCCAGCCTGCTGGACCGAGCAGCTTGCTCTTGGGCCGCAGTGGGTGCAGGAAGAACACCCTGAAGGCATGCAGGGAGGGTGGGCCTCTGTTGCTTAAAGATGGAGGATGTCAAGAGGAGAGAAGCAGCAGCTCTTTGAGCCCAGCAGAACAGAAGAGGCAATGTGTGCACATGGACACCTGAGAGTACTTAACATGAATTATTGGCACCCTGCGCAGAAAAACTGATCCCGAAAGCAACATTTAACACCACGTGTTTTCGTTCACTGATATCTCAAAGCGACCACCTCACATAATTAACCACCTTTGCTTAAGAAATTCAGTGCCATGAGAGTCAGAGACCATTTGCCCCATATGACTCCTACAGGACAGCAGCTCTGGAGCCTCTTTCCAGAATGGTTGGGAAGCCTTTCTGAAATTCCATTTCTGTCTAGTTAATAACCATTTATCTTCATAGCAGCACTGCCCTTTAACTCTTAGTCCTGCTGCTGCACCTCATATCTTTAGAGACAAAAAGTAGCATTAAATTATCTTTTCCTAGATTGAACAAGCACAACTCTTCTACCCTCCTCCTGGGACATAAACTTCCTATTTTTCCAATTGCCCTGTTTTGCTATAGTCTGAGTTCAGCTTTTACCAGTGCAGATGGTCAGAGCTAGTCAAAGCCTTCTTAAATGGGAGCTCAGTGGAATAATATTGCCCTATTCCTCCTCTTTGCTCAACATCATCTGTCAGATACACCTTTGCACTTTTTGCCTGCTTTTTTTTCCTGGCCACATCACTTCAGAGGTTCACAGACATTCTGTGATTGACTAATAGGCCAGTCTTGTCCTTCTCCTTCTCTGTCATTTACAATTGATGGATTCCCATTTAACCATAAATTCTTATTAGCCCCTAAGTGATTGCCCATGCCATTACATTCTATCACTCAGTTTCTCAAGATCTCATCTCACGTAGCTGAAGGATATTCCATTAATTCCTTGCATTAAGAATGCATCCCAAATTTATCATTGGTAAAGGAAGAATATTTCTTTAAGTTACAAGATTATTATAAACACAGGTGCATGGCTTTAAAAAAAAAAATAAAGCAAATAGGAGGTCACAAGAAAGGTGACACAGGTCATTCAACTACCCATTTTAAACATTGTAGGCTGCCTGTATCTGCTCTTATTTTTTGAGTGTTTGGTGACTTTGTTTCCTTTCCAAGTGCCTAAATCCCTTTACTATGCTCAGCAAATGATTATTGGGTCAGTTCTGAAAGATCTTTCTGTCATCCTTTATGGTCATGCCTTCCATCCCCTTCATCTGTGGAGAAAGGAGAGATCGAGATTAAATGTTTTGGCCAAGGCTTCCTGAACAGGGAAGGGTTTCTTCCAGGGAAATGGTGCTGATGTATGAAGACCCTCCTTCCTCTGGAGGGCCCCTTATTCCAGACCTGCTCCACTGAAAACTTACTGCTCACCCCCTCTCTCTTCACCCAAGCCCTATTCAGTTTTTGCTCTCAATTAATCATGAGAGATACCTAGGCTTTAAAGAGTCAACAAGAAACAAATCTCCAAGTGTCCTTCAGCCTGGTGTGGGAGGAGGGTGTGAATATTGTGGCAGATTCAAAGGAACAGCTTGAAAGCAGCTGGAAAGCTGTGCAAAAAGACCCTATATACAGCACACATACAGAGCAGCTGCATAGAGGGCTCCATGCACAATATTAATTATAAGCATTTTATGGAAGACAACATTCAACATTTCCAGTGCAAAGCATTCAGCATAGAAGCATCCAGTGACACTATTTCACACTCCCTAGTGCACCTCCACTAGGACTTGATTTAACATTATAAGGTTCCAAGTCTGTCAAGCTGTGACAATTTGTATGAGTGAGATTTTGGGTATCTGACTGAAATATGCATTGCAAAAAAAACCCCCACCCCTTCATCACAAGCCTGCCTGATTTCAAAGACTGCCTTGAAAGATGAATAATAAAGACTAAGGGAGTGTCCCTAAAACAAATCAAACCTGGCAGAGCTAACTTTCCTTGTAAAAGTAATTTTTAGCATCTTCTCTCCAGCGGCCCTAACTCAGCTGTCTCCTCCTGTGCACAGTTAATGATCTTGTTGAGCAGATAACCAATCTCTGGTTGATTTACAAGGTCTTTTATTGTCTGAACTGTCTATAATTTTTTTTAATAGAGCTTCAGTTGATATTGCAGTAAAACAAGGTTCATTTTACATATTTAATAAAAAAATGAAAACAAGCCAATAAAGACACCAAAGGACCAATTTGCCAAACTGTTGTACACAGTCTGAAATATCTTGCATGCCAAGTATCTGTAAAGAAAATGCACAGGCTCTCAATACTAAATCTTAAGCTTAAAAAAAGAGAAAGCCTAATAGCATACTTAACACCTATTTCACGTCATGAATTGTTGATATGTTTTCCCACTTATTGTCCCTAATTACATTAGAAGGATTTGTTCCATTTCTGTTTCTCAGCAAATGGCAATATATACATGTATATATTAGCAGGGTAGCGTGAAGATTTTAATTGTGCTCTGCTGCAAGAGCCGTACCTGATGGGAGCACAAAGTGTCAATATTCAAACGAATCCTCCTGAACTGATGTAACTCAGCACAATATACACCATGCCAGGGAAGCAAGCACTGGGAGCTAGGTATTTTAAAGTGATTGATTACACACTGTGCAAGCACAAATGAAGTCAGTGCATAGGGAGTGCATGTATTCTCAGGCATGGTTAAGTCAGGTTTTCTGGTAGCACAAAGTAAAATGCACAGGAGCTCAAGGAACCACTTGGTTATTTGTTACAAACCCAGCATCATGCACCTGAGAAGGTGTTATTAAAAAAAGAAAAGGCATGTCAGCTCCTGATTCTTCATCAGCCTCCCCTTGGACAGAAGTGGCCCCAGAGGTGGGAGGCAACACAAGGTCCCCACCAGCCTGCAGGACCAGAGCTGAGGCTCACCCTCCATGGCAGCCACGTGCCACATACGGTTCACCCACACATGCTGTCCCAATCCCTCCCAGGCTCTCTGTCATACTCCATAGGACTAACACACAAGACACCACATCCCAAACATTTCGGATCCTGGCCAAGCATCTAGGACAAGTTTCTGATCATAGGAGCACAGCTGGGGCAGGGTGCTGCTAGCAAGCTGGTAAGACTTTTCAGACAGGTCCTTGGAGCCAACTTTTTCTCCCTGCCACCTCTGTGTTTTTAAGCTGCTGCACACTGTTGTTGCCTTATGGTGATTATTTTCACTGCCAGCACAGTCTTTTGCATATTAGTGGCCTTTAATCCATTGCATCAGCCAACTTAATTGGGGTAGGATGTTCTGATTCCAACCTCTGTCCTCTGCTCCTTCCCCCCTCTCCCACCCCACGATGTTTAAGGGATGTACAAAATCTATAGTGTTTCTACGTCTGAATGGAGCATATAAAGGGTATTTGGTCAGATGTGGTTAATTGGGGGGACTTGTGGTTTAGTGGTTAGGAATGGGCCTAATCAGGGATAGAGGAGGAAGGAGAGGAGGAAGGAGGGGAGGGAGAGAGGGGGGCTTCTTTTTTCATGAAAATGTGGACCTCCCTACAGTAATTCCCCTTCAGCTGCTGCCTCACAGATGGACCTTTTAATTGAATTTTCTTACAGGCCTGAGGGAGGGAGTTCATTTCAGGTCAGGTGAGGCAATTGAAGTGAATCTAATAGCTCTAGTTTCTTTTCATTGGGAGCAGAGGGAAGTGTGTTGCTTTGTTTTTCCCCCTTTACCTCCCACCACCCCCACCTTTCAGCTCAGCTAAAAAGTTTCAATTAAAAATTGAAACACACACATGGTGATTTCCAAGGATTTGTTGTCTTCATTTTGGCACAAGTGGCAGCAAGGTCAGCAGTGGGAGAAATCTGAAGCAGTTTGCATCCTGTTCTGGTTTTGTTCCCCGCACGAGGAGGAATGTAGCATGTACAATGTCCACAAAAAGGGCACGAAAGGATCCTCTTAACTTGTGCTGGCAAACATAAGAATTGTCTTCCAGATCTAGAAACATGTTGTGGATGAGTTACCAAATTACTCATCCCTTGCTTTTTTTTAATACTGTGACACTTTTTCAGACCTCAGTGGGTTTGGTTTTAAACCACAGAAAATTAAGAGAAAGCCATCATAAAGGAAGCTCTCTTGAACACAACTTGCTATGTCTGTATTGGATAAGGAAGGCTGGGCTTAAAATTCAAGTTTTTGAATGTATTTTATAGCATCAAAAAGTCCTTGATTTTCCATCTTCCAGAGATTTGCAGAGCCAAATTAGCCATGCTAGCAAACGATCAGTTATTCTGGCATAATATGTCTATATTTGGGTATATTTTTTTTACAGAGCAAAGCTGCAGAATTTTCTGGTGTGGGTCATGCCTTTAGCACATCAGACCATCAGGAGTAGAGTATCTTCTAGCCCAGGGCATGTAAAACTCCATGTAGAGCCACAGGTAGCAAGTACACCCTACAAGTTGGCCTTGTCCTGTGGGAAAATTGCTTCGAGAAGCAGAAGAGCTGGGATGGCTTCCAGGAACCTTGCCAGCAAAGGAGAAAGAATTTTCTCAAAAGGCCATGCGGTCACCTATGGCTGGGGCAGACAGAGAGCAGGATGCCACTCTAGGTCATTTGCAGGGAATGATGTAGCATCTACAGTGGGAAGGGTACTGAGATTCCCTGCAGCTGCCAGGACAGAGCCTAGGGGGTCCTAAGTGGCTTTCAGGGAAGGGAAGATGGGTGTATTGTGGTCAGAGAGGTCTGGTCAAGGAGCAGTGCTTTCCCTTGGCTGAAAGCCTCCTTTGGCATACCACCAGCCCCAACCTCATATATGTTTCATTAGCCAGTGTACAAGGCTTTCAGATCTCCCTTCCTCCTTAGTCTCTGTGGCATCAGATGGAGTATGGGAGGGTTGTTGGCCTTTCAAGGTGAAAAGCAGCTTCCCATTTCTGCTCAGACAAATGCAACTTGAGCCGAGCATGAAGCATGGAAGTGAATAGATCTCCTGGACTTGGCACTGGCCCAAAGAGCAAGCACAGCTGTTCCTAAAAGGGGACCATGTTACCTGCAGCTGTGTTGCTGCTGGGACCAATTCTCCCTCCTCCTTCACTTCAACTTCAGACCTCTGGGGTGTGATAAACTGCCTGAAAAACTTTGGGGCTACATGTGGAGCCTCTGAACAAACTCACTCCCACCAGCCCAAAATTCTCTGTACAACACTTTGCACCTTCACTGGAAAACTGCGGCATTCAGCACACTCAGAATGTTTGAAAAATACCTCTTTAGGGATCATTTAATGAAAAGATATCATACATAAACAAGGAAATGCAGAAGTGCTAGTACTTTTTATATATGAGAGAGTGAATCTAGGCAAGTATCAACCCACAGAGGAAGGGATCCATTACCTTACATATGTGAATAGCATAGTGATAGGACAAGGGTAAAAACTGATAGAGGGGAAATTTAGGTTTGAGATTAGGAAGAATATTTTACTGTGAAGGTGGTGAGACCCCAGAATAGGTTACCCAAGGAGGTTGTGGATGCCCCAAACCAGGCAGTGTTCAACAACAGATTGGGTAAGGTTTTGAACATCCTGGTTTAGTGAGAGGTGTCCCTGCCCAAGGCAGTGGGATTTGGGACTAGATGATCTTTAGGGTCCATTCTAAACCCTTGACATTCTATGAAATGCAGAGCACTAAGGCCACAGCCAAGCTAACAGAAAGACTGTCTGGGTTACTTCATGGCTTAATCTCACTTCTCCTGAATTGCTTTGACCACAATTTATAACTAAAAATAAATAAGATCCTGTGTCAACATTCATATGTTTCAGAACTTCAAATATTGCAATGATACTTCATTTCTAAATGCAACTTGATATAATTTTAAACTTCCAAATGCTAAAGCTGAAATGAAATTATTTTGAAACTTTTTGAGGAGGAAGAGGAAAGGGAAGATCTTACTTGGCATAGATCTACTTGCAATATCAAATAGCAAATGTCTGTATCTGTGTAATGCAAATAGCAAATGTGTGTATCTGTGTAAAGGAAATAGCAAATGTCTGTATCTATGTAAATTTAAGCTAAACCACAGTTTAAAGAAGCTCCTTTTGCAGTTGGGTCTTTCATCTTAAACCATTCTGGGTTTTGTAAGACAAGTGCACCTAGAATTTGGCTTCCCTGCTGGCTTTTCCAGCATCATCTCATTCACATGCTTCTGTATTTTAATTATTTTTAAGACCTAGCAATGTACATAAAAGCAGCTTGGCCAGTGGGGCCTGGGCACAGATTAAATTTGGGGAGAGGGTCCAACAGAAGCCTTGGTTCTTCCTTATTATTATTCCCTTTATAGAGCCCCATTTAGAGGCCCCAAGTGGAAACAAAGGTAGCAAGCCATCCCAATCCTGCTGCCAGGAAAAAGGAGGGGTGGTTTAATCAACCATCCGTGTAGCGCCGTAGCAGAAGGGGCAAAAAAGCACACATTTAGGACCAGATGCTTCTCCTTTAGATGAAAGGATGATTAAAGCACTTGTGCTGAGAACTGCAGCAATCCCTGCGTTGTAAATACAGCAGTGCATAACTGACCCTGCCCTTTCAAAAGCAGATTCTGTGGCTGTGGTAAGAGTATACAGAGGTGAGAGGGGAAAAAACAGCAGCGGGTAACATTCAACTAAAAAGCTCAGCCCGCATAGGAAAATACAAGTGTTTCATTTGCTTCTCTAAGGAAACTGGCTATAGTTTCAGAGCATACCATAGGTGCCCTAAAACTTTTCTAACCAGAAAGAAAGAGCACTGATTAAATTCCTGTATGGGATTGACTATGGGCAACATATTTGTATTTGTCCTTAGATGCCCACAGTTCCATGCATAGCCAGAAAGATTTCTTTCAAATGCAAGGAAGAGTTCTGAAAAAGCCACTGCTTATTACAAACAATCAGCTAAATGTTACAGGACAGCTGCTTCTGCATTGTAAAACACATGCAGGACACGATGCTGGGGAGCTATCACAGTTCTCGCCAAAAGAGATGAGTTTTGTCTACAGCACCCCTTCAGCACCTCTAGCAGTGTGAAGAAAGCTTTAACATACTGCATTAGAAATGCCTGCTGGACAAACATTGCACATATCCCTTCTCTAATAAAGAGAGGCATCATAATGTTACCTTTATATATCAAAAGGCTTTTTACTGCCCAGGCAGCTTTGGGAAAAAGAAAAAAAAAAAAAAGAGGACAAACTGACAATAAAAGATGGCATTTCAGTCTTAAAAGGAAACAAAACACGAGCTTGGTTTTCCTTATTGTTCCCCCTATTGTGAAGCATCCACGCCCATAAAACTGCCTGGTACTGATAGAAAGGATTTAGTCTTTATGCATGAGATATTTCACATCTTGCTGGATCCTGTAACAACTATGATATCCAAATCATTTCAAGCAAAGGACAGTAGCAGCAGTTTCTCAAAACCAGAAAGAGTTCATAGAAGCAAAACAGAAGGCAGGGCTGTTTCTGGGCACGGCAATCCAGACATAAATGAGAGTACACGATGTGACATGCACTTCACCATGCAGAGACTAACGTAGCAGCCTGCTCAGTCCAGAAACTCTAAATGCTTCTGTCAAGTGAATTTACCATATAATAATCTCGTAGAGATGCAAAGAACTAATTATAGGAAACACCTAATAATGGGAAACATAAGCTTTAAAATTGTTAGTAGATAAAAGGCAGGGAGCTACAAGATAAAATCTTTTGCATTGGGCATTTCTTTCTTTTGAAATTTCAGTGTGGAGGGATGAGAAAAATGGGTACAGTTTCCCTTTACATGACAGGAACAATAATTGAGTAGGATTATATGTCATCCATGAAAATACTATATTTATGCCTCATTGTAATCCATTCATTGGTTTATGGATCCAAAGTCCCACGGGTAGTGTCACAAATCCACATAATGTCCCTGTGCAGTGGATTTTGCATTTGGATCTGAGATGTAGCTGGCGGACACAGCAAATGACATGTAGCCAGACAGCTCCCAGGGGAGCGCACAGACGGGAATGCCAAACGTGACGGTCGCTCCCCAGCTCAGGTGGGAAACACAACCATTTGCTCCCCAGCCTGCCAGCCTCACAGAGGTGCTCTAACCTACAGACCATTTTCTCCCTAGTCATCAGAGATTTTACACATCTACCACTTACAAGTGTCAAAAGTGACTATGATATATCTCCTATGTCACATGGAGCCATTTTTCTCTTGCCAAAAGATGGCAGAAGCCCGACCCTAATTATATCTTTTGGACTACCTAGAGATATCTCTACAGTCAAATTTCGTAAATGTGAGACCCATCATTATTTCTTTCTTCTTACATTAGGAGCAATCCTGAAGTAGCAGAGTAACATACGATAACCCTCCCTGTACAAGATTTCCTGTGTGGCTTTGTACCAGATCTATACTCCAGCTTCCCCCTGGAAATTTAAGGGTTTCCTTTTTCCTGTCAGTGCTTTCCTTACTAAGTCTTCTGGGTTGTCCATTTCCTGAGACAGATACCATCTTTTATTTCATGCCTGAGCCAGACTCAGCCAGGCTCCAGTCTCAGATGAAGCTTTAAGGCAATATCATAACAGCAATTAAAAAAGTACTTGACAAGACTTTATAGCCACTGTTTCTGTAGATTACATGTGTCTTCTGGTAGAGGGAGGTTTACTTGGGTAAAAAGCTTTCCTCATAATTCATTAATTATGTATTTACAAATATCTCCGCTGCCAAATCCTTGAAGCTTCTCAGTCTTTAATGAAGAGAGGAGGAGCAGTTAAAGAATTGTCACATTTCTTTAGATGTGCATCTCAGACAATGATATTGGGTGTTGGTCCATTATTGAAAGTTACGGTAAAACAACAAAATTGTTAATTCAGATATACAGCAATGCTCCTGTCACAGGCAGCATTATTTCTGCAAATCCCAGGGCAGAAGCAGCAAAGATCTACCTACCAGATCACTGCAGCCAAACTGGCAAGATGCAGCTGCATGGTTTCTGTCATGAAACACTTGAATCTCAGACTTTAAGTCAAAAACCAAATGGGTCATCCCTCACCGAAAGTGTTGAATGTAACATGGTTTCAAAGCACATTAAAACTTGAACAACAATTATTCCAGCTGCTTGGGTGTCACTACCATGAAGGCCCTAGGACTGATCCACAGTGTGGGCCTGACCAGTGTTAGCAGTAACACAAATAACCTTCTCCTGGCTATCTTGGCTAACCCATTCATATAAGACTATTGCACACCACATCTGACACTTGAGGCCTTCAGTTCTTTTTCTGGTTATAAGAACCTGCAGAATAAAGGAGACAGATTGCTGTTCTGAAAGAAGAGTCCACACGGAAAATGATTCTCCAGTTATGAGTGGAAAGACTGATGACCTAGAAATTAAACAACATCTCAGCTTTCAATTTCCCTTCGCTTTACCTTCTTCCAAAATAACATATTTTGCAAGATTTTACTATATAAGTGGATTTACAAGCCTGAAACTTGCATTCCTAGTACACATACAGCTCCTATTATACCCTTCCATTTCATTTGGCTCACATGATAGTTAACACATCATCCATTTCAGCCACTACAAAACTTGAAGAATCTAACCCTTCAAAAGGAGATTTTTGACCTCAGCAACAACTAGCACTGCACACATTCTGCAGCAGTATGAGTGAGGCAATGGTGCAGGTCCTGGTCTCAGAACAGTACTTAAGAAGATCACATTCCAAGATGCCTGCTTGCATCTGGTGTGCCTCATGCACAGAGTATTCCTTAAAGGACCAAGGACAATGTGAAGCAAGCCCATGTGAGGAGGAGGACCTTTTGGGAAGACAAAGGAGTTTATTACTAGAATTACATTGTCTGTTTTCTCAGAGTTACATCAGTGCTGGAGTTGCTAAGGAGGTTAATAAAAGAGAGCAGCCTCTCTGGTACCAACCTGCCTCTTGTAATTATTAAATCTACCTAGGAAGCAAGTGAAAGAAATGTTGAAAATCTTACTCAAAAAAAAATACATATATATCAACTGGAGCTAGGGAAATTTTCTGTGTTACCTTGACCTTGCTGCCCTCTTTGTTTAAAAAGCAAAAATAAAACCAAACTCCAATGAAATTTCATAAAGATTTTATGAAAAGCTATAAACATAAGTGCCTGTGTACCATGCAAAATGAAAAATAAGTGGTACTTCTGGCCTTGCAGGATTTTGAGAATGTATTTAGACTTATGTATGACGTTTTTCTCAACTGATTTCTACAGAGCTAACCTGAACTGTAGAAGAAGAAGCATGAATGGCTCAGTTGTGGGAGGGTCCAAAGAAGGCACATCCTTACCCCCAATTTTCTCTCAGGTCCAATCAGAGCTTCAGTATCTCCACCCTGGACACCAAACCTTGTGTGTCCTCCCCACAAAGGCCTGGAGGGAGGGCTTCTTTCCCTGCTTAGATAGGTGCAGCTAGCAAGGAGCCAGCACCGCAAGGGTTAAAAAGTGGACTTTTCCACCCAGAAGGCTGAACAGACTCCTTTGAAGCCATTAGTCTATTGTATAAATCCCTCCTAGTTTTGAGGATTACAGAATAAATACATTGTAATGGCTCCACAGGAACCCGGCCCATGGGGTCACCCTGACTTTAGTTTGTGCATTATGTCCCAAGTGACAAAAATCGAAGCACATTAAATGCTTCATGAATGTGAAATGTCCAGAGTTTTAATCTTGGGAGCTTTGCAGCCTTACAGTTTGTCTTGGATGCACCTAAATCCACTCTGCAGACTGATTAGAAAGGAGCTAGCTTCAGCTGACACATTCACGTCAGGCAAATTCAGACAGTTTCAGATTTAGAGCAATAATTGCTCCGTGTGTGCTGGGGTGGGACTTATCTAGTTTTATGCATTATAGCAGAGTGCATCCAATAAAGACATATGCAATTTATGCAGAAAAAAATTCTTTTCTATTAAGAGATACTCTTTAAGAAAGTAGGTTGGCCTAATAAGATACTTACAGACCCTTCATAGCTGAATGACACCAAATAACTACACAATTTCACTCCACTTGCCTCCAGGTGAGAAAGATATTAATGGAATTTACAAGCAAGAAGAATAACTTATAAACTTATCCAACTCCCTTCAAGACTGTCACCTGACAAATCATCTTAAAGCAAGACTCCATTCTTGGGTTAAAAAAAAAAAAAAAGGAGATACTTTCACTTTCCACCCATTAATGTAGGCATGTAGGCAGTGGAAGTACAATTTCTGCAGCCTCTCTTACCCTTAGCTCTACCTCATTCTATTTCTATTTTTCTGGGTCTTTTGTAAGGTAGCACAGCTTTGTGTCAACTTGAAAGCGCCTTTGTTAGGTAAATTCTGGCTGATTTATCTACTGCTCAGCATACTCTGTCTTATTGTACTTTTCACTAAATATTTTGGTCAAGTTGGTTTTGGTTCTATTTTTTTTTTTTTTTTAACCAAGAGAATTTCCATTCCTGGCAGAGCCAGAGACCCCAGTAGCACTTTCTGAAGTATGAGGGAGAAAAGGAATATAAGAGAATTGAAATGCTGCCATTTAGTATTTGAAATTGTTAATAGCAACTGAAAAATACTGACGCTTTCACAGACACACAAACATATGCTACAGTATTTGGCTGCTTGCTTCAGGAGTTGTGTTGCATTTGCTAATCTTTTTAATAGAAGTATTCATGAAATTATTGAAATTTTTTAAAAATTATTTTTCTTTTGTTTTACTTATCCTCTAGAGAATTATCTGCTGCAGTCTGTCTCATAAATGTAAGCCTTTTACATTTTGGAAAAAACAAGCATATATTCTGTTAAATTGCATTTAAAAAAGAAACACTTAAAAGTTGAATTTTGCTTTTCATTGTGATACAAGGCTCTTCTTTACTCTTCCTGAACTCTCTTTTACTTTAGAGAGTTTATGCTTTTAAAGGCACTTTCTGAATTTATTCTCTATGGATTTGCTGAAGAAAAACAAGTGTTTCTTCCCAAGCCAAAGCTTTGCAAAATCATATGGCAGTGGATATTATCAGAAAGTCTGACATCTTATTACAACATTATCCCATTGGGGGTGGGAATGTGCTGACACCTCTCTCATCACCAGGATTCCCCTGCCTTGCCCTGATGAGTTTCAGTCCTTCTAATCTCTTTCACTCAAAGATCCCATGAAATAGCAACCTTGCTTGAAAAGAGCAGAAAATTATGTTGGTTTGTCCCTGCTTCTTGCACACCTGGTGGCACTGACATGATGCCCATGGGGCTGGGGCTGCACAAACAGGTAATGACAGACCCTCTTGCAGGTTGTTACCAGGTCTCAGGGTGTATCTCCCCTTGTGAAATGATGGAGAAAAGCCCAAGCAAGAGCCCAGGACTGGAAGCAATGCAGCCAAATTAGTGAGTAGCCCACCTGAGCACTTGGGCTTGGCTGTGCTGCTTTCTGAACCTCTGCTACCACCTTCCCGTGGCACTGCCCTGAGCTGTGTGCCATGTATTGCCACAGCTGCTGTGCAACTCAGCTGTGCTTTGTATCATGCAGCAATTCTCCTCAGCCATTCCTAAGGCTGGGGAACACAGCTCCCCAGGCTCCTACCACTGTGGGAATAAGGAGTCAAGCAGAGAGCAGGATCACAAGCCTCTCAGGCTGCAGTGATTTAATTTCAATCCAGCTCTGTTTCTCCTCTCCTTGCCATGGACAAGTCCATGTTTATTAAGGGACTCCATTAGGCTTCCCCTGTGACTCCACCTTGCTGCAAAATGTTTTTTTCCTCCAGGGCTATAGCAGCAGCTGGCACACTATTTCCTTCTGAGGTGTAGCCAAATAGGGGCCTTTTGGAGGGGGATCTGTTTCATCTCTCTTCTCCATATGTTCCTTTCAATTGAGGGGCTTAATACACTCATTTTCACAGTAGCTATCTAAGTGTTTTTCCTTTTTTGTGTCTATTACTGAAATGAATAAATGTGCACAAGGCAATGAGGCACATGAGTCAGGTCAATATACTGGAGCTTTTTTTCAGGAGTAATTTTCCAGGAGACCTGGAGGTGGGGGGGATCTCCAGGAATGGTCAGAAGTTGATCCCCTTGTCTGGGGCACAGGGACATTAGTCATGTTTATATAAGACAAGGCAACACTCTTCTTCCCACAATATATGAGTGCTTTTCTGAATGGATGCAGCATCCCTGATCAAGAGGACAGCATTTGTTGTGGTAAAACTACTTCTTTGGGCTATGATCTTTTACCAAGATGGGCTTACAGCAAAGCAGATGTAGATAACTTGGCAAGCACTAAATATGCAAACAGATAGATAACTGGATAATGCTGGAAATTTCAGGGCAGGAACAAACAATAATAAGTGAAGCCTGAAAATGGGTACAGCTGTGATGCCAAAGCTCTCCTGTTGTAGCCTGGCCTAGGAGAGCTATTACAGCTAAACCTGTTTCAATACAACTGGATCCACACTAAGGGACATAATTTGTTTAAAATATACACAACTGTGTTCAAATTGCTATGTATCTGTACATAAAGCCCAAAAACAAAGGAGCAAGTTGGGGAAATAAGAAATCTGAAAGAAGAGGTGGAGAAACTGACAGAGGATAGCAAAATGCACACTGAGTCCTCCCCTCACCTGCCAGCAGTACAGCACCCCAATAACAGTGATCAGTTTGGGACAACATGGAGCAAATCAACCCAGGAAAGCCACCTTCTACTAAGGAATGTGATAGAATGGCACACTGAGATTCTTTGCCTGGGAATTTGGGAGGGCAAGATGCAGGTAGCCAGGGAGCATCAGACCTCAGAAAAAGAAATAGGTGATGACCAAGCAGCAGAACTAAGGAAACCCAGGGTGCAAGAGCTGTCATATGAGAGATTCCCTGGTGCACAACTCATTCCCTTTTCCTACTGTAACTTCAGTAACACAGTCTCTCTCCTTCAGTTGAACACCTATTTCTGTAACACCCATAGAAGCATCTGATCTTGGAGACACCCACTGTTGTGTCAAATTTCACTGAAATCACTAAGTGGCTTCAAAATTTAGACAGATGTATAGCAGTGACATTATTTTCTAATAAATTAAGACAGACAAGCCCAATGAATTAAGAAAGGGCAGTGAAATAAAGAACGAGTAGCAAGGACACTTGAATTTGATGTGAAGTACATAAATCATGGAAGGAGCTTGACATGAGAACAGGAGCAGATTTCAGAAGGTAAATCTTTGCAGTGATACAGTGATATTTTACCTGGAGGGAATGTGAAAGTTGAGGGGGCCAAAGAGAACAATGAAGGTATCAATATGAAGAATTGCAGGACTCAGACTGCCACTGCCCCAGTGATGTGATCAAAATTAGCAGAGTAAGGTTTTACTTCAGGGAAGGAGGAAGGAAGTGCTCACTAATCTGGCCAAAACTGCTGCAGCCCTGGCAAGACATTAAGGTGCTCACTGTCAAATTCCAGGTGTCCTGCTTTTCCTCTGCAGAACTGAGAATCACTAGATCTTTATTTATGGGCAGTACAAACAGATCAGTCAAAACAGCCCAAACAGGGGAAAAGCCCCAATTCATGCCCTGCAGAATTTATAGCCTTCAGAGGGTACACATGAATGCACTTGAAAATATCTGAGGCATGCCAAGATGCATTTCTTACACCATTCAGAACTGACTTCACTGCTCAATTTGCACTCCCTGCAGCATGGCTTGTGAAGAGAAAACAAATGGCATACCAGACCACACAGAGAAGCAATATGGTTACCAGCAAAACATTTATTAGCTTAGGGAAAGAAACACAAAGGCTTCTTTTCAGAATTCCACTCTCTCCTTGCTATCCCCTCCTTTCATACATCATTTTCCTTGCCTGGACTTCTATTTTACAGCTCTCTGCATAAACTGCATAAAGTTGCAGTTTATCTTTAGCAGCATTTTATAGTTAAATCCCACTCCCATTGTTTAAAAGCAACTATCCTAACTCTCAAAAGCAGGACAATAAATGCACCTCCAGAACAAGCTCTAACAATACCTCAGGTTTTGAATTTATCTTCATCAGCAGAGGTCACCTCATCACTCAGAAGAACTGCATCCAAACAAAGACAAGGGGATGGTAAATAGAGCCACCCACACCAAGGAACAATAAATTCAGCTTTCTTTGCAGTGCTATTACATATTTACCCCTCATAGTTCATACTTTTAATTTATATTCCTGCTGGCTGAACTTATAATATTTCTCACTCAGAAGGTTCTCCAGACTTTCTTTTTGCTTTCTATCCAAACCTGCTTGTTCCCTCTGTACCTTGTGCTCTCTCATTTCATCCTGTCCACCTCAGTCTCCCTCTCTCTTCCCCCCTCTCTCCAGCTTCAGCCGTTCTTTCTGTTCTTCTGGCACAACATCACAGGGTGGAAGCTGAATAATAAACATGCATAACACACTAAACCACTACTTAATCAGCATAGATGCTGTCAGTACACTCACTGACTACCCAGCTATTTCCAGAGATCCCTAAAGAGCTACGGAGGTTTGTGCTATTAATATACTCTAGAAAGAGGGAAAATTCCCACCAGAGGCCTTAAACAGCTCCACAGTTCTGCAGCCGACCATCAGCCCCTTCCAGCTTCCACAGCAGGGTTTGCACAGTTTTGCAGCTTGTCCAGGTATTACACTCAAGAGGAAGTTCTCAACCCCCGCTCTCTTTGCATGAGAGCAGTCTGGAAGGAGCCTTCACAAACAGCAAGCGTAATGCCAAGGAGGGAGAAGAATAACCAAGGAGACAACGCGCTGCATTGGCTCTTCCGTTTCTCTGGCAGGACTCCCTGGCTTTGCTCAGAATATGACTGACTTTGTTGCTTTCAACATTTTCTTCCATTTCGAAATATTTTACTCATTAGCAATCCTCCTTATGCTCAGAACAGGAGATACCAATCAAGTTCTCCTCTTCCTAGCTGCTAAATGCCTCAGTGCCGGCGCTTGAAAAGCTGCCCTTTCCACCATGTTTATCTTCCCAGGATTTTTGCTCATCTTGTTTCATCCTCCCTGTTTGGTGAATCTCACCTGCCCTCAGATGTTTGCATGCTGTTTCCCAAGCTGATGATTCATACATATAGTCTTTTGCTGCTTTTGTACTCCCCCATCCTCAGTCCTGCCTCTATATCACACATCTTCCCATCAGTTTTTACTTGCCTTCTTTATTCAACCCATTCTGCTGCAGCATCCTCCAAATTAACCTTTGACTCACTCTGCTCTTTTTATCCATGAAGTTTGCCCCTTTCCCAAAGCCTGAAGCTTCTTCTGTCTCAACATCATCTAAAAGCCATCCTTTGGGTTTCATACTCTCAAATGTGTCTCTCATTTGAGATTTCATTTTTCCTAACTTGCTCCTGAAGCACCATTTTGGCTCTTTCACTGGCACTTCCATATTTCAATCCTGACTAGAGACAGCTGCCAGAACTGTTTCATTTGATCCTGTTAAACTTCCCTTCACTGAACCTCACTGCTCACTCCTATAACAAGCATAACATAACCATCTAATTTTGAAATCCAAAGCCTTCTGGTTCAGATTCTCCTTGGTCATACCTCCTGGCACCCCTTCCCCACCAGCTACTTGAAAGGCAATTATTGCAGTGCACTGTGCTCTGTAAGGTCTCCTAAAATCCAAGTCTCTGTGCTAAGTTTTTCCTGAGACCCTGCCTCTGCCATGCTCCAGTACAGCAATTGATTTGCTCCATGTAATCTGTCCCTATTAATCCCTTCCTTTGCTCCTTCCTGGCATGTCCCATCTCATTTTCTTGATCCAGCATGTGGCTGCATCTAGTGTTGGAATGATCATGAGCACATTAACACCATCAGCACCTCCAGACAGATATTGCAGTAATGATGCACTACCCAACAAAAAGAAGCCTACAGAAGCCAGGGACACCTTCCTAAACCTACCACAAGCCAAACAGAAAAGTAATTTCTTACCACATTGAAGACCTCCAAGACCACAGTGAAGCCTCCAAGAATAACTACCCTGCAGACATGACTAAAGACAGGAGAATCCCTTTAGATGAGGACTAACTGCCAGCCCAAGGGAGACAGTCACTGTGCAGCGAGAACATCACACTGTGTCAGCTGTCATGCTAAAAAGCCAGCCTTTCTTTTCCTCTTCCAGGCACTTTGCTGGAAGACACAAAAAGGATATGGAAGAAGTACACCTTAGAGAATTTGTGATGTTGGCTGGATGTAACTGTGGCAACTGAACTGTGTGGCAATCCAAGGACACACAACAAAAAGTCAGGATCTGCCAGTCATTTATTGAGTTTTCCAGTAAAAAAAGGCAAAGGACCCCCCCCTTCATCCCTGCACCACAATCTCATGTGAGTGCTCTTGTAAAACAAATCACACAGAAAAACAGGATTTATAGGATCAGGCTGGCTTGTTTCCAAAACACATACTCAGTGCAGAAAGCTGCAAAAAAAAAAGAATAGGTACTGAGAGGAATGTGATAGATTACTGCCCTGAAAAATCAACAACAGCACTATTTAATGGGGAAAAACCCTTGCTGAGCTACTTAGGGTAATTTATTAATATTATTTTTATAGCGATAATAAGTAGATAAACGTATCCTATAATAAGTTATATAAAACAAGGAACTCCAACCCAAGTGAGGCTATCAACAAAAAAACAATGCATCACAGTATCTCGCATACTGACATCTCATTTCAAATATCAGAAAAATCCCACATTATTGACTAATCATTTCTGAAATGCAGTTTCAAAAAAGAAAACAGCATTTTCACTCTACTGGAATACAAAATAAATCTGATTGAACTTCTCTTTTGATATATTTTTACACATAGGTAACAAAAAAATTAAGGGGCCTTCACATTTTGTTAAAGAAAACATTTAGGCTGAGAGTTTGCTTTTTGCTTTTTAACAGACAGGTTTCAATGGAGAAGTAGTTTTTTTATAGACAATATCAAACCCTCTATAAGCACAGTGCTAACAAAGGAAGCAATAATAGATGTTGTCTTACAGTTATGTGAACACTATCATTTTGGGGGTGGCACTAAAGCCCTGAGACCCAGACAAAAAACATTTTAATCAGTGAACTGCTGTTGGATAAGTCCCCTCTTCTCTCTTGGCACAGTAATCAACACATTGCCTCTCTCATCTCCCTTCAGAGTTTTGCTCTTCCTATGAGAGCAGGATGACATCCAAGCTCTCTCTGACAGCAGCACTGTACTCCAGGACTTGCCTGCCCACTAGCTCAGTGTCTTTGCCCATCTCCATGGCCTGGCTTTTCTCCAGTGCCCCACAGAGCCATCCCACTCCACACTGCCACTTTGATGGCTCTCACAGACATGCGAGTAAGTTGGTTCTTTAATGCTCATCCTCTCTCTCACAAGGAGGGCAATTAAATTAGTTTACTGCAGGCAAAATCAATAGCAAGCATCTGGGGGGCACACTAGCCATTGCTAATTAGGGCTTTTAGACATTATTTGAATAAAATGTATGAGGTTGATCAACCAAGGTGGAAAAAAATCCATAATGTCCCAAGTCTGTCCTTGGTTTGTCAACCCCACTCACTTCGGAATTAGAAATGGAATGAAATTCCTGAAGTAAAGGTAAGCTTTTCTAGACTGGGCTAGATACAGGGAGGAGTGATGCTATTTATTCACAGGGAAACGGACTTTTCTGTGTCAGATCAGAATGCAACACTGGCTTCTAGATATTTCACTCAATTTGCAAAATATTCAGAAGCTTTTTTGCATGAATCTGATAAAAAACAGAGCCATATATTTTGAGTCTACTTACTCTTAATGAATTATTTTAGTTACAGATATCTATTTTTAAAAGACATATTTAAAAATTGTTGACTTATATATGCAATGAACCTGCCATAATTCCTTGAAAACATTTTGCCAAATTAGCCATTTATTTATATTCATTTAAATAGTTGGGTTTTTTTGAAATCTGCTACTACATTTAGCATGTAAATGCCTGTTATGATGCCTACTTCATGCAGTAATTTTCAGGCCATGTAATGAATTACTTTCATATCTTCAGATTAGCTTGCAATTGGATAATGTGTTCAAATGTGAACAATACATTTTCAGGGTAGCTTTCTTTGAGTACTCATCCATAGAACATTTTGCTTGATAGGAGTTTCCTCCGTAGACTATAGGAATTCTCATTTCAGGGAAGGATTATTTCTCCATGCAATGAAATATCTTTTTCTCAATATAGTGTTCTTAAGAAGTGACTTAAAGTACAGTAGGAAGATGAGCATAACATCTTAAATATGAACAGGAGATGAACATGTCATCTATAATACACTTGAAAAATGTCTTTCTGAATCTCAGAATAATTAGAAACTTATAAAGACAGAAGATTGGTCTTATTTTAGATGTCTAAATAAATAAATGTTAAGAATAAATGTAATTATACCTCCTGAGTAGAATTATAGAAAGAGCTACCATGCAAACACAACATAAAAAGAGGTCAGAGGTAGAAGAAGAATTTATGTATTTATTTAATTTTGGTGGAAGCAAATATAAAACAACAAAACAACACCCTTTGTTGGACCCACTTATTCAATTCAGAGATTGTGCTGTTCAGCATAATTGGTTTAAATTAGCCCAACACCTCAAAAAAATTTTTCTTAAACTATCTGGATCCAAGCACATCCTTACAATATTTGAACTATAGTGCAGTTAATTTTTAAGTACAATTTCAGATTCTAAGGTTAATCATGCTTTGATGAGGAAAGAGTAGAAGGAGAAGAGAGAGACTGGAATCCCATTTGAGTCTGTGCCCAGTGGATTGAGATCCAAGACCAGGGACTGTTCTCACCTGTTTGGATTAGGATTCAACAGCAAAACATTTGTGAATGTACCTTAAATTTTACTGTAGAACAGCAGAGACCAAACCCTGTCACATTGTCACCCTTGTGAATATTGGAAAAGAAAGGCATTTGAGTGATCTGAAGGAGCCTTAAAGGACCCCAAGCTAACATTGCTATGTATAGCTTAAGTGAGAAAAAGCAATCAGGCAGGCAACAAATTCCCTAATTCACTCAATTCTTTGCAGTTTTGGGTAGGCAGAAGCAAATGCCTGCCAATGTGTGGGATGCCTGTCACTGTTAGCTTAAAAAATATACTGAAAACAGGTTTTGTTTAAACTGAAGGTGGTTTTTCAGAGATCAGCCTCTGAGATCATATTGAGGCATGGAGCAGTCCTGTCTCTCTCACAGGTAGCACATTGTGCTGCTGGGGGATGCTGCATCTCTGCACCACAGTGCTCCTGTCACATACCATTCCCCATCCTCTGTATCTAGGTACATGCAATTTTTTCACTAGGATTTAACTTCTAAACTATTTTTCCAAGTCCTTTACCTTGCATAGCATCTTTTAGACTGCAGCGCCTTTTCAGCTCTTTGCAACAGCACTTTTTAGTAACACCTTCTTTTCTTTACAAAGCAGCAAATACTTTTGAATCACAAATGCAAATTTCAAGATGGTTGAGCCCTTTTTGGCACCTCACATCCATCACATCTCATAGGGATTTGCTACCAACTACAGGAAATCTCATGCCAGAGAAGAGTCAGGCCATTAGCATTACACCATTACAAATGGCATCAGAAACATAATTTTATTTTAAAAACACATTTCCATAAGAAAGCAATATCTCTAGTAATGCGCCGTCTGCATATTCCATTTCAGTTTCATATTAGCTCCCTGAAATGGTACAGTACAGTAGTATGATTATTACTATATTTATGCCCTTTCCTTTGGCTGCATTATACCTAACAGCAGAGCTCTTGGAGAAATTTATTTCCGAAAACTAAAGTACTCAACTGTGTGCCAGTGAAAGGGGTGGAGAGAACCGAATGTTAAAGATCAGAAAACGTAACATGTCTATAATAGTCATATAGGGTTTACTCCCTGCTGCAGCATTTTCAGCATTTATTTATATATCCATTATATACATAATAAAAACCACTTTATTAGAGGACCTTCCTTGTCTATTGGTAGCTAGACATACACAATTAAGAGCAAAGGTTCTGGATCCTAACAACAAAGTGAAACTTTCCATCTTCTAACTAAACTGTTTACTTGTAGGAGGCCACAGTAAAGCACAGGAGCTTTTACATAACACTTGGGATCTTGCTTGAAATTTGGAAACTGTGAACTTGAGGGAACTAAATCTTTTACCTTCAATTCAGTGCTCTTCATGAAATTCAGTCATCTCTCAAAACACTGGGACAGCAACAGAAAAACTCATCCTATAACCACTGACAATTCAACAGATAGATTTTAAATAAAACTATATAGAATTTCTCTAATTCAGCACAGGTATTAAATGCATTTATTTGATAACATTAGGATATACATGATAACATAAATCAAAACCCAGAGAAATTCAAAATCACTTCTTTTTTTTTAAAGATAGCAAACAAACAAACAAACAAACAAACCACCCCAACCCCCCCCCCCAAAAAAAAAACCCAACCCACTTGAGGGTTTCACTTTGGTGGAAAATATCCAGAAACAGTTTCCCCATCCTGTAAGATTTTTCACATTGTCAGAACATTTTCTCTGATAGGACAGTCTGAATTCCGTTTGGTTCAGACAAGAATGCAAATTTGCCTAATTGGGAAGGGTTGCAATAGTAGCTGTTACACAACTCACATTCAATTGCAAAACTACAGTGATACCAGTTCAAAAGCTATAACCACACTGTTCTTCCTTAAAAAACCCAAACCACTCTATTGTCTCATTCATCCAAAACATTTCAACTGACAAACAGGCACTTTCTGATGAAAATCAATATGCTAAATATTTTTAGTTATGTTCTCCATAGGTTTACTATCCATCTTTCCTGAGGGTTTGCAGAGATAGAGCACCATCTCTGAAATGAGACTACTGAAAAATCCAACCCGGACACATTTACCATCCTCCTTTGTCTTTCCTCATTGTCTCTGGTGACCTTAGCTTCTTATTTTAGACAGAGACATCCCATGAAACCCTGTGTAAGCTGGGCCTGGGAGCAGGTCTGAAGGGGATTCCTTAAAGATGACCCATATTTGTCTACAGCAGGAGAAGGCTCTCAGGATATAATGTGCAGTAGATGAAGTGTAGCATTTTCAAATGAGCACCCTGCGATGGGGCTTAAATGTCTACCAAATATTAACAAGGGCAGACTCAATAGAAATACTGAGGTTTATAAGGTTATAATTTTTCTCTTGCCACTAACCTCTGCCACAGGCTATAAATTACTTTTTCCCTCTGGTTTTCCCTTAGGAAACAGCCACCTTACCGCTGCTTTCTTTACTGACATTCCCTCTGCTCCACAGGTGCCAACCACATTTTCTCTCAGACATTTTAGCTGATTAACATTTCCAGTTAATCTCAAAGCAACTGCTCTCAACCTGGATTTCTGTTTGATGTCTGCTGCTTCTCTGGTTTAGACCGGATTAAGGACTTCCATGTGCCAGAGAGCTGCTGCTTTCTCCTGAGAGAACCCTGAGAAAAGGTCCCAGCTCTCTGACAAACCCTGCCTTGCTCCCGTGCTAAACATCCACCATCAACCCAAGATGGGGCTCAGGTGCAAAGGATTAATATGCCCCCTAAACCCTGCCATGTGAATGGCACAGAGGCTTTACTGAAGCTTAATTGCTTGCTGGCTAACTCCAAGTGGCTCGATGGCCAGCCACCACGCCGCTGCTGAACTGCACTGAAAGAGCGCGCTTCTCGGCGTGACTTAGATCCTGTAGTTCAGTCAGTTCCCATCATCCCTTTGTCCCTCATATGTCTGACATGTGCATGAAGCCTTCCCTATTGTGCCTTCTCTTTTCTGGGAGAACAAAGGGGAGCTGACAATGAAGTGGCTGCCAGCCCATTGCCACAGTCCATATATCCACACAGCTGTCATTACGTAGTCAAAGCAAACGTGCTAGCAGGAGAGAACAAGCGGCCTATGTGAGACACAAGTGGGTTTGGCTAAAAAAGATATATTATCATCCACAATGCACATACTGCTATTAATATGCTATTAAAGAGAAGGAAAAAAAATCTCGACATGTAACCCAATGACCTCAGAAACTTTGGTAGCAAAGTGCACTTAAAGAGCAGGCTTGGAGTGATTCTCCTTCATGTCCTCTGTCTCCAGCTATCCTGAGCAGGCACCTAGCCCCTGCTCTAAAAATAAGCGAAAGCAATTGTGTCATTACTTAGGTATGCCTAACACCAGTTTTCCATTGAGGAATGCATCAGTTTGCTGAGGTAGCCAGGACTCCTCCTGTTGAGCGCTGACATGTCACATCAGTGGATTTCTTGTTTACAGAAGTGGCAGATTGTTAATGTGAAGGCAATTTCCTGCATTACAGCAAAATCCCATGATATATTTCAGTTGTTGAAAACCTGGAATGAAGCAACAGCCCTGTGATATGGAAATGCCACTGAGAGCTAAGTGGTAACTGGAACTAAATTTTATGAAGTAACTAAGCAAAAAAAGAAGCAGGGGGGGAAGGAGCTCTCTGTATGAAATAAGGTCCCCTCTTAATCTACTCCTCACTTCCATCCCAGATGGTAAAGAGTACACAAGCCACGGGTTTGCTGTTCCTGGTTAAAGTAAAGAATGGAAATTCACAGGACAGCTGTTCAGGGTCTACCAGGTTAAGGTGAAACCTCAGCTAAACCTCTTGGAAAATTGCTTATATGACCTTTCAATGCATATAGTTTGTACTGTATATATGAATGCAAAAAATAGGGAGGAATATAAATTGTAAGTGGTACTGAGGAAGTACCTGGGACTATTGATGGTGCTGTATAGTCACTTCCCCACCTTGGGGAAGTCATCTCAGCACTGAGTACCATCTTCCATTTGTAAAATGAGAATAATGATATTTCTCTTTGGATTGGATATCATCTCTTTGGATTGCCTTAACATTTACACAGAGGCTCTAACACCCTGGGCCCCCAGGGATCTGCCTGGAGCCTGGCCAAAACTAACCCAATCACTCTCCAGCCTCACAGACATTGAACTAGAGGCCAGGGGGTGGCTGGAATTGTGCATGCTGGACTGCCTAGTCAGTATTCTGACCTTCTCTGACCCAAACAACCACCCTGCAACCCTGGTTGGTTCAAGCAAGAGAAGCTGCCTGGCAACACCAAGTCCCCATCCCTCCAGGTGCTTCCCAAATGCTTCATTGCCAGAAACAGCAAAAGTTGCTGTGTAAGCTCAGAAGGAAAACAAAAATGCTTCATTAAAATAATGCTCAGACTGATCCTGAAAATTTCTGTATCTGGATGGGCATTGGCACTGACACAGAAAGAAGTAGAGCAGGATACTGGGACCCTTCCAGAGTTCATGCTGCCTGGTGTGAACTACTGAGTCTGATTTTGCGTCATGCTCCCAGTAGAGAACCATGTCAAATGATCAAAAAAGATAAAAATGCATGTGAGCTGGACACCCAGCTTGTCCAGCCCTTTGCTCTGGTCATGCCCCCTCCTTTCCCCTACAAAGCTCACTGTGCTCTCTGCATCTGAGTGGCTCCACAGAGATGGCTCAGTCTCTTCCCGGTGGTGCCTCATGGCATCTTAGCTCTTTCCTCTCCATCTATATGTCCTATCTGTAGAAAAGCTAAGGGCCTAGGTTTATCACAGCACAGGGCCATTCATCTGTACCTGTTACTGACATCATCAGCTTCCCCATGTATACTTCCTTGTTCTGCTCTGAGCCGTGATAACAATGCCAGGCAACTCCACTGTCCCACTGCTGATCTTAGGAGTCTTCAACTGCCATCACCTTCCCTGCCATTTCAAAGTCAATGCCCCATGATCTCCGAGTTTTTGGGTTGCTTCATCCCCACTCCCTGTGCCTTTGAGTATGAGCCTACCATTGCACCCTCACCTACTCAGGGTGAAAGAACTTGCTGCTTAACTCTCCCACATTTCAGGCAGCTCTTCTGCAACAGAGCTGCCTTACTTCTGCTTCTGCCATAGCAAAAAATGTGTTTTCCTGCTTGTTTCTAGCACTTCTTGATATGATTTTATTCTATTTCATTTTTCCCTAATTATTTTTTACTGATAGTAGTTCATTTGAAAATTGTTAAGTCAGTGTACATTGTGGGAAAGGATATCATCTTGCACTAATCAAGCTACTTCTTTGACAATGGAAAGCCCCCTTTAGGTGTTTTTTTAGAAAGGATTTTTCCAAATTCTCAAAGCAGTTATGAAGTCACTCCCACATCCCTAAAAGGAGGATTTAAAATTGTCCTGAGGAGATTAGCATCTCAGTTCATGTTTCAGATTTCTTATCTGGTTAAGTCCATCTTCAAATGTGAGTTTCATTTTCCACACTAAAACCCTTTCTTTCCCCTTCCTCCCCCATGCCCCTGCCACCCCATTTTTTTGTCCAGGATGATCCCCAATGATATAATATCTTTGTGGTTTCAGTAAACCCAAGAAAAGGCTTAATTTTCTTATTCCAATCTACTTAAGATACACTGAAATAGAAAATGCTTTGTGTGAGAATGTCACACTGCCCTCCTCCAACCTCAGCAAAACACAACAACACTGAGGTGATTTTCTTACCAGGTCTCATCTCTTTCTACAGAGATTTGCTAGAAAAACAAAGGCTGCTTCATCAGCCTGGAATGGGGACTTCCTAGGTTTTGGTTGAAGCATGAAAACTGAAGTGTGAATTTGTTTTCCCCCTAGCAGTTGCTCAGTAATGTGAATTGAGGGTACAAGTACCTATTTGAAGATGAAGCATGGTAAAAGTGAGTCTTGGACTTCAACTGGGGTCATTACAACCAAGACAAAACCCTGAAACACAGACCAGTTTTCAAGAACATTTCATAGTCTATTGAAAAATGACACATTGGCTGGAGCCATGCCAATCTATACCTGCACCTGAAGAAGTCTCTCTGGGAGACAGACAGAACCATTACTGGTGCTGGCAATTGCACTTGTACAATAACCTCATAGCACAACACCCGTCTGTGTTTCCGCATGCAGCTGAGCCAGGCTAGGGATTTACCACCACCAAGAGAGGGATCCCACTCCTCTCTGCTCCCCTCATCAGCTTTAGTCCCCACCAGAGACCTCTGTGTGTGGAGCTCACTGGCCCCACAGAGGACCACCTGGTTCTGGTAGACCATCTGACAGAGGTGCCTCAGCTGGTGCAAGGTCAGAGAGGGGCCAGGACGTGGAAGTGGAGGGGTGCTGGTATTTACCTATCCACAGAACCCAGCCTCTGGCCATTTACCTTCTCTCTTAGACTGGAGGAAAGGCAAACTTTCAACCATGTGCTGTGGGAGAAGGACTTGACTTTACCGGTAGTTTTTCCCTGAGATGGAGCAAAGGGAAGAGAGAAGGAGGGATGTATTCATAAAGAAGAAAGCTTTTGAAAGCTTCTTACAATTTCTGGGAAGAGGCCTTGCCTCCACCTAGGTTTTGAATTTGGGGTTGTTGCTGCTGTCATGTTTGGTTTTTATTTGCTAGAGCAACACTTTAAAAGCCCAGAGTACATACAGATTCAGCAGAGGTCAAACAAATTGTTTGCATTTTTGCTATAAAAGGGGCGTGAGGGAGAGTGAGACAGATGGTAAATTGGCTGCTAGGAAGAAAGGCTTGAACTTTTTCAATCATGTCTCCCTCTTAACTCACAGCTGGCAAAACTCTCAGTTCTGTGGCAGGTCTTTCACTGGGCAGATCAAATCCAGCAGCACAGAAAACAAAACTCACCAGGAGCCACACAGGGTGAGAAATTATTTCCTAATAAAACTACAAAGCCCAGAACAATAACCGGGCAACACTAACATGTATTGTTGGCTTTTATCACAATCCCTTTATAAGCCTGGGTTAAGAACAGAGATGCAGTTGTCCTTTGATGTCCTTGTTCAAAGGACTTTACACCCGCTTCACCAGTGATAAGCTGGGGAAGGGGGAGAGGAGAGGCTGAAACAGAACAGAAAAGGCTCGGCAAATAAATAATTTGTCATACTTCTGTATTTCTGGAGACACTGCTGTAAAAGATGCAGTCACAGAAATCACAAGTCACTGAGGATGCCACTCAAGCAGAGCTGCTTATGCCTGCAGTAGCCGCTTCAGAGCCAAGAGCTTCTTGGAAACTCACTTGCAGTTCAACAAGGGAAGTGGAGAGGTAAACTTAGCTTTGTTTGTGAGCATCAGGGTAGAGCTCCACTTAGAGTCTCCCTAGAACTGAATTTTTCCTTGTGTTACACCAGCACACAAGTGGGGCTTCCCAAATCTCTCTGGTGATTCCTTGGCTCCTGATGCCCAGCCTTTTCCCAGCGAGCTGTGTGAGAACTCGCCTGTCCACAAACACAGCACTAGCACTCTCACACCACTAAACACTTGCCAGACATGGAGCAGAAACAGCTTAGGGACAGCACCTGGGCAAATCCCTAGTTTTTCTCCACAGTGACCCCAAACTTCTGGGGGTCATGTGAACAGGAAGAGCATGGAACTGTCCCCACCAGGTCCACAGTGGGACACTGCTTATCATTGTGCTTTCTTCTTGCTCCGCACCCCTGCTTGGAGGCAGAAACTTTTGGCAGAGGTGGTAGAGGAGATAATGTTCTGAACAGTTAAATCTACTAAAGATCCTCTGTCAGAGCCCTAAATTCCATTTTCAGGAACAATGTAAACACTTAGCAGCCAAGAACCAGATGCTCTTGAAAATTCTGCTTCACATCATGCCCTGCAAAAACCTAGCAATTGCAATATGCCATACACCAAAAGTAACCCCTGATTTGGAGTTTGCTGCTGCTGCAGAATTAAGAGAAATTCCAGCTTGGCTCCTGCTTTTGTTCACACCACACTAACTCCATACAATAGGGCATTCAGCTGCATTTAGATCATGGGGACTTTTTTAGGTAACAAATTAGCTGTCACAATCTGAAGAGTCAAATAATCAGTCTGATCCCAGGTATTACCACTGTCATTTTATTCCAGACACAAAGAGAGCATACAACTTAGCAAAGGTCAGATGTGAAGTATGTGCCAGACCTAAAAATTGAACCCATATGTTCCAAGCTCTAACCCTTCAGAGCAAGCCCACCTCTCCTCAGGGAGTATGTTGGCCATAAAGCTGTGGTCACAGTGTGTGAAGATGCTTCACATTTATTATCACGTCATGGTTGAAACCTGGTTTTGAAAACTGTTCGTAAATAAGGTCAAGTTTCCCAACAACATAGGCCAAACAAACAGATGTCACAGTTGCTTAAGTGTTTTCAGCATGTCTAGACAGCACGTGGTGATTAACACCAGCGGACCATGCTTCCATATGTGCTAGGAAGAGCAGAGCCCAAGATGTGATAGATGTACAGTGGAAGAATTCTGGAAAACGCACATGAAGTTAGAGAGAGAACCAAGGGCTTTCTCACATCTTGCAAATAACTGTCTGAGCCTCTGCAGCACCCAATTAAGAAAACAATTAAGACTGAGATAGTCACCAACCACAACTCCTTTGTCAGAGTCATTGTGAGGTGCTGCCAAAGCATTAGCCTCCCTTGATTTCAAGCACAGCCTGGCAAATGGCAAAAAGACGATTCCCAAGAGTAGCCACAGCAAGTGCTCCAGCTTCTGCAGGCTTTGGAGCACAATAGTTTGGAAATTGCATTAAAGCCAAGAATGAGGGTTGTGAGCTAAAGCAGTAAAATGTTATACTTCCTAAACAACAGGCAGGAAGGGGAAACTGTGGATCCTGGAGGAGCTGTCAGAGGCAAAAAAATGCGCTATCTAGTACTTCTGCTGCAACAAGCCCTGCTGAGACCCTGCTGGGAACAGCATGGTTCCCCCTGAAAGCTGGGTACTTCATGCCAGCACTGACAGATATGGCATCAGTTCTGCTTATCCCACGCTCTCCTGCTCCAAGCAGCATCCTGCTCTTGGAAGTCAGTCTCCCTCTTCAGTCAGCCATGAGTCTCACATGGTCAGACATGCACTGCAGATAGTGTTAGCTTTATGATTAGAGCTGTCTGCTGTGAGACACATTTTAAAATTCATGACCTTTCCCATCAGGGTTCAAAACCGAACTGGCCTGAAGATGAAAGACTGGCTTAGACTCCTGCTGTAAGCTGCTTCCCTTCTTTCCTCCCCCCAGTATTTCTCCTTCAGCATTTACTTCCAATTATTTTACAGACAGTCTTCCACTAACTGTGGGTTTAAAAATTGCTAATGAATCGAGATAAATTAAAGTTCATCAGTATCTGAACCAAGCATGTGTTTCAACTTTACAGTCGTGCCTGACTATCAAAGGTATCTTCTTTTGTCAGGTAGAAGATGCTCTAGGAAGGCTGCAGCTGGCCAAAAGAGATAGAGCTGAGTTTTGAAGGAAGAAAAACAAGAAGGAGAATGCTTATGTTGCCTATGTAAGAGGGATTGGCCATAATACCAGCAAGATGAAGGAGGGGGTGGAGGAGGGGAAGAAGAGAGGAGGAAATGCAAAACGAACCACAGCACACGCATTGGCACTTGCAGAGTCCTGGAGACTTTGCCAGTGGAAATTAGAGAGGAATGTGTTTGCTCCTTACCACAATTAGAAGCAACCAAACTGAAAAAAAATACTCCTCTCAGTGGGATTGTTGTCATGAATTGTATTTTACCACTCTAACACACTCCCACTGCTGGCTTTTTCTCAAGGAAAATCCATGAGAATAAGAATGCATTTTCATAATTTACACTCTGAAAACCAGGATGTTTCTGCCAGTTCCCAGCAACTGCATGAATCGTGTTTCCTAGTCAGGCTGGCCAGAAAACAACAATTCATTTCACGAGGCACTTGGGGACTGAAAACAAGGCCTTCCGAACACAAAAAGGGGATTCTCACTAAATCTAAACCACGTGGGACCACTCATCGCCAGCCACCCAGCAGGGAAATGGCTGCAGACACCCGCCAGCCTTTGCAGAGCTCACCAGGGCACATGGCTCAGCAACGAAAATGCCCTGAGCCATGGGAAAGCTGCACATCTCCCGGACAGTACTGCTGCTTGCATATTCCTCTTCTCCTTCATTGCCACCTGAGCCCTGGAAAAAGTCCCCAGCCACTGCTGGCATGTCACTTGCCAGCTAGCATAGCAGCATGTGCTTTCCCAGTGCTGCTGCTCCTCTCCCTTCCCCTCTCACCATTTGCGGGCAGTGCCACACAATAGGCTGGACCCACCCCAGGCACAGCATCTCCAGCTGACCCCTTCTTGGCCAAAGAATGTGTTCATGCTTGTCACCTCTTCCTGGGACTACAGTCACTGCAGCAGGGTGGGGGTGCTTCAGGAAGGCTGGGCATGGTGCCCCAGGGCCCCTGAAGCAGCCACCCTTGAGATAATGCAGTGTAGAGCCATGCACAGCCCACACCACCAGCAGATGAAGGGTGAAACCGTAGTAAATATCACTTTCACTAGATTTACTCATTGCATGAAAGCCATTACACATGCACCTATCATCAGCTTCACCCTCTTCTTTGCTGATGATGAAGCAAATCTTTACAGACAGTCTCCATAACTCTTCTTAAAGGTAGCAGTGGCAAACCACCCATGGGTGTGTCTACAGAGCCTAGCAAGACACGTGTCCACCTAAGCTCTCCATCAGGGCTGTGTGGGGGAGAGCAGAGAAATGCTTCCTTGCTGGCACTGGACACATGGAGATTAGAAAAGCCATTGTGCTGCTAAGTAACGTGGAGAGAAACCACGGACAGTCACCCCCATGAGAACCCAGGCCGTCAAAAAATGCCTGGTGCCTGACTTGCATGCTGTTTAGTTGCTCTGAATGCAACAAAGCCTCACACATGCGTCTCTTGGCCTTGGTCACTGGTATTTGCAGATCCTGACAGCCTTGGAGGATAATCAACATTTTTTCAGCCCTGGGACTAACAGTTCTTCTTCCCTCTCATCCTCTAAAGCCCAGCCTTCATGATTTGCACTGGTTTCCAGCCCTCCAGAATTGCCAACAGGACATGCTTTGGGGATGAGAAGCCTAGTGCTTTCGTACAACACTGAGGAGAGCAAGCCTTTGAGCACAGCTCATCTATTGCAAGCAAACAGACATCACTAGTCCCTCTTCCCTCCAGGAAAGGGCGAGTTCTGCCAGTTGGTGCCAAGGATGGCACTACTAATGCGTAACCTTAAAAAAGACACAACTGAAAAAGGCAGAGGCTATTTGCAAAGGCCTGTGTCTCTCTAGTTCAGCATGACAAGGAAAGGCTGGCAGCATTGCAAATCATTGCACAGATGCTGCACAATGAGAGATTGATTCATGTCAAACCAGGCCACGTGAAAGCCACTTCTTTATCTCAGCTGAGCAAGAGTCCCTTTACCATTACTTTGCATAATGCAGAATGAATGTACAGACAGGGGCAGTGACTGATGCCACAACATGCAAGAAGCTTACTCTCCTGGGAAACATGGACGGTAAGGGGTGTAGATTCACTTTGCTGAGTGGAAGTTCAAATTTATCACCCTTGATATCTTGCCAGGGGTCCAGTGTTTGATTGATGAACAAACCCCCAAGGACGGGCAGAGGATGGAGATGAAGGTCTCCCTTTGTGTACACTTCTGTGTGCCTTTTTGTTTTAATGAACAACAATTGGAGTTAATAACAGTGCCTGGTTTTGCTTTCTCAAGCTTCCCACAGCATAGGGTGGTATGGAGAGAAAGACCTAAGCTTCCCAGGATAAGAAGGTTCAGGGTGGACCACAGACCAAGGAAGCAGTGCACAGAGCTGCGTATCAAGAGAAGAAAAGTAAGAAACTGTGATATAAGCCACTGCCAGTCTATTTGACCCTTGGATTCACACATCTGCAAAAGCCAGTGTGAACTGAGGACGTGACAAATGACAGATTAAGGGGCACACTGTGCCTGGTTGCTGGTGCTCCTTAAAACTGGCAATAAAGCCTCTCAATCCCCAAATAAGATGCAACCGAAATAGGCAGGGGTAGCTTGCATTGATGTCTGACCCTGACCTTTCAATGTGTGATGCGTAGCAAAGAAACACCCACAAACCAGGCTCTTTCAGTTCCCAAGGCTTCTTTTTAAGTACCTGTTACTTAAAAAGAGTCTGGATCCCAGAAACAGTGGGAATTCTCCTCTGTTCCTCAGAGCCTCTTGCAGTCCTTGAAGGTTTAAAAAAAAAAAAAAAATTAAAAATTAGCCCTTAGATGAAGGGAATATCCGATTTCTGTCCTGTAAAATACATCCTCTAAAACAGCACAATGTTCCCATTTTGAGACACATCCAGTTTCTGGCACTGCTGTGGCCCAGCATTGTCTATTATTATTTTTGGCTTTCCTACTGGTCTACCACAGGGTATGTGTTACGACTACAGACACCTGCTTTTTCCATACAGTGCTATCTGGCAGAGGACAACCTGCTTGGTTTTCCAGCTGGTGCTACTTTAAAAGTACTCCTCACCTGAATAAACCCAGCTCTATCCAAATGATGCTGCTGCAAACAATACCTAGAAAAAAAAAAGTTTTCCTGTGCTCCTCAAGAATGGCTTTGGATCAAAACTTTACCATGTCCCTAGCTTGGCCTGGGATAATTGAGTTTTTGTCAACATAGCTGACATCCAAAAGGGAGGTTCCTGACAGAGTGACTCCTCATAAAGGGGATTTTCCTTCAGGATCCAGCTAAAGAGAAGGTAAATATAGGCAGACCCCAGCCTGAACTCCTGGTAGCAAGCCTACAAAAGTCCAAGCCCAAAAGTCACCCAGGAGAAGGGCAAATGTTGTCATCTCACATTTACTGATGAAGAAGGATGTAAACATCTGACATCCATGAACTTGGAGCACAAAACTCAGAAAAGGAACAAGAAAGGATCAAAAATACAAGGGCTGGACTATGTGAGATTCAACAAGGCATGCCAATCAGCCAGTGGGGAATACAACAGTAAATCTGTACTGCGACTGCAGCTGATACTCAGTTACCTTCAGAACACTTTTTAAACAAATTTGACACAATATCACCAAGATACTTGTCTCATGTTTCTGAGGTGTTTCTGATGTGATCCTAGACATCTTACCAGGGGCTTTATCCTAGCAGGAAATGTACATGTTATTCTTCTAGTTAGAGTTCTGGCTTTTGATATTGGATACATAGGTTTGCAATCCTGTCTTGAATTGAATGGAGGGCACCTGGTGACATACCCTCATTCAGCATTGATGTGAAAGTGAGATACTAGAAACACACTAGTTAAAAAAAAAGAAACCAAACCATACACACACACACACCCCCCCCCAAATGGTTCAAACACTCACTTGGACAGGCAAAATGACTGGCTAGTATTAGTAAACAAAAGAAGTTTACACCAAAATCACTATTTGCATCCACGTCCACCTAGGCTGGACATGGTTCTAAGAATCTGAAGATCTTTCCAATGCAAGTAAAAAAGAGAAATCTTATATGAGAATCTCATGTGTCCTTAACCCACTTGCTTTCATCTTGCTATACAAGCAGATAATTCTCTTTTAAAAGGAAAAAGAGAAAAAAAAATCAAGTCACTAAATGGAGAACAAAGATGACACTGTATAGAGGTTTGAAAATAACCTAAAGAAATTCTGAACTCTGGAAGAGAACTCTATTATCTTTTAAACTCCACAGGGCAGTTTGAAACTTCAACAAAGAAGTTTGTATCATTTTCTCACAGAATTTACAGCAATTTTCGTAGCCCCTATTTAATTACCATACATCCCCCACTGGTTTCTTCTTCATTATAGTAAATAAACAATTTTCAGATGGGATACCAGTATTTCATTGGCCTTTCATAAAATGGCAAATTGATTGTAAATTACATCTAAAAATGACATGTAAAATACCTGATGATTCCCCGTCATGGATATTTGATTTACTAGCATTCACAGCACAAAACACTATTACCAAGGAAACTGCTGAATTTGGTCTGAAGGATATCAAATGAAGCTCAAAATATGGACGTTCTGAGAAGAAAAACATTTCATACCTCTGTGCATGCCAAAGCACACTGACCTGACAGCCACAGGGCAAATTTCTTCTTCTCCTGTGCAGATGGGATGCACCAGATGCCTCATGTATGGTGTTCCCCATCACTTGGAACAACTACTGCAGGAGCAGCTTTCTGATGCTCTTTGGTTAGAAGTCTTTGACCTGAACCCAAAAAGACCACTTCTAAAACCCAAAGAACATCCCATTCTCCCCCAGCTCCTCAGCAGGAAGCTTTTCTGCTCTTAAGCCAGCTGGAGCACCAGCCAACACTAACTGGGGAGGCTGGTGCAGGCACATCCACTGGGAAGAAAATGGAGGTGAGTATTTGCATCAAATAGCAAAATACATTATTTCACCCACTTCTTGTACAAAACAAGGATTTGTACATAAATTTATTCTAGAAGGTAGGGAAAAAACCGTGAAACATTCACTGCATCAGATACATGTTACCTCAGGGTACATGTCTTTTTCTGTGTTTCTTCTTTTAATGGAAACATTTACATTTTCTTCACAGACACACTGTTCATCTGTCTCCTCACCAGACACTGAATTTAGGGAAATCTCAAACACCACCAGCATTCTCTTTCCAGACAGAATATCATCGGTGGCTTTTCCTGTGTTTGTAAGATTTCTCCCAGCATGTGCATTGATCACTCACAAGGGCTCATTTCAGCTCCTCTGTAACAAAAAGCCAGGTGCACTCTGCGCTGAGTAAGAAAAAATGAGTGGCAGAGAAGAGATTGTCGTTAGTGTAATCTGCTGTGTTTGCCATCACTCGAGCTTGTCAGGTCTTTTTTCCACTCTGCCCTTGCCTCCTCTTCCACCTTTGAGTCTATTAACACCTCTAAGAGGAAGAAAAATGTCCAACTGTTCTCTCAAATTGGAAGACACTTGACAAATATCCTCTACAAGCAGTATTATACCATCCTCACAACCTTCTCAGAAAACAAATGTGTCAAGTTCTGCTTGTTTAAAAAAATTCTGCCCTCTACTAATTTTATTAGATAAATCTTAGCTCCCAAAGGACTTAATGAAGACCAAGTTATCAAGATTCCAGAGAGTGGCAAACAGGATTGGGGCACAGCAGCACTTGCTAAAAAATGTACAGGCTGCAGCCTTGTACACACCCTAGAGTTTTACAATTACAGCAAAGTGAAAATGCAGTGTACATTAGCAAAAAGGTCTTCTGGTTGCAGCCAGTTTCCTGCCCAGGATAAGCTACCCTAGCTAGAGACAATCTGTACCACTGCAACCATCTCCATTTCAGAGCCTTTCACATTTGTTATTGAGGCAGGGATGCTGCTCTCTACTCTGCACTGCTACCCAGTAAGTGGCTGGGAGCATATGATGAGTGTGGAGGAAGTCCAAGGCAGGCAGAGGGAACTGAGATGGCCAGGGATATGGGGTGGTGCCCAGTGCCATTGAGCCAGCCTGCTAATGCCAGAGATAGCAGAGCCCAGAATTCCTGAGCATTGGTTTGGAGGCACAGTTGGGAAACTGTCGCTCTCAGGACCAGATGGAGGGCCTGTGATGCATCAATAGGATAGCAAAGGGAAAGGATTGGGAAAACAGAAAGGAAGAAATGTCATTCCTTGGTACACATTGCCAGAGCTTGAGTGGCACCCTGTCTCTGGGCCCTGCAAGGCTGGTACACATGAGTGTGGTGCTTCACACCCACCTGGGCTCTCCAGGGAGCCTGTGGTGCACTGGGGCAGCTGAGCACAAGCTCTGCTCAAACCAGCACAGTGCTTCTCCCTGCTGTACACAACTGCTCTGCCCAAGCTGTATATTTCTGCTCCATTTCCTAAGTTTTATCTTATGTCTGGCAGATAAAGCAGCATCCATCAATCAAACTCAGCAAGCCTGTTATCTGCAAGAGCAATAAGTCTCTCTCTATACTCTGTCCTCCAACTGCCTTCTCAGCCAAACCAACCAAGCCAAACAATCCTGGAGCTCTCAGGACGGGCCCATATGCCCAGCATCTGGAGAAGGCATGCAGAGAGCACAGCCTGTGCCTTGCCAGGGCCATGGTAGCTGTTGGGGTTTTTTTCTCCAGCACAGTCTGATCTGGATCCTAATGCAAACCATCAAGACAAGCAGACGGCAGCCCCCTCTGGGTTCCTGCAGGAGCTCCCAGAAATCCTAGGACAACACGACAAATGCTGTCTGGAGAAGTGTCTCTTCTCACTCTTTGCATAGAAAGGATCCCCAAGTGGTGCATATCCTGAGATGACAGATAACATTGACTGTTGGAAACTCTCCTGACTGTTACACTACTGGGATGTTAATATTATCCATAGTGTCTTGCATAATATACTTAACTGCATCCAAGAAAAAAAAAGGAATACTTAGGGAATCTTGCTACTAAAACCTGTCAGAAAAATCATTAAGAGCAGTAAATTATGATAATGAGAGATAATTTTAAAAGTGAAGGCTTGAAAATGTCTGCAATTTCATGTTATGTTGGAAAAAGTAGCTGAAAATGAAATATATAATGTTCATAAACTTAAGTCGCAGAAATGAAAGGCCACACGGAGATTAAATCATAATAATAATATACTGGGGAAAAATACATATGCACACAACAATTTTAGGAGTCACACCTCCTATGAACAGGGTTAGCTTAGATGCTTAGGTGAAGCAAGCAATTGCCTGCAAAATGACTCCTAGTGTTGCCCATCCTTCCTTGGCTGTGTCAGCAACCCAGAGCCAGGGAGCCATGGCAGCCCCCAGCCACTGTAGCTGCCTCACAGCTCCCTGTCTGTGGTGGTGAGTCCAGGGAGCCCCCACAGCGGGCTCCATCCTTGTCCTGGCTGTGCCCACCTTCCCCTGCCTCCTCCAGGAGCTCCCTATCCAGGCCTCGCTCCAGCTCCCATACCTCATTCTACATGCAAACATTCTATGTTGTCTTCACAGCTGAGGAGTTTGAGCAATTAACCATTGCTATTTCAGAAATAACATTTGTAGTGTCGGCAGGCCAAAATAAACCATACCTTCCAAACTGATTTACTGTCTTTAATTTTTTCTGGAGGAAAAAGTCAAAGCCGTGCCAATAGTGCATTACTCAGCACTGAAACTGCTGGTCTGGTCACCACGATTCTTGTGCTCTTCCCGTGGATTTGTTACCTTCTAACTTGGACCCCGGCAGCCTATTTAGTCTCTACATTTTAACAAACTCACCTTTAAACCAGGAATTGGACTATTCAAAAAAAGGGCTTTGCATTGTGGAGCTGAAGGCATGGATTAAGTTAGTACAACTATATAAAATTATTTTTTCATGTCAAAATGAAGGGGGCACTAACTCAGACAATTTACACAAAGGACTACGAATAAATGCACACACTTAAAACTCCATGTAAGAGGCAATTCAGACTTGAGTTGGAAAGAAAACGACAGTAAGAAGATCAACATAAAAGGGATTAGGAGAAGTTTGAAGAAGAGGTTTGAAAAAGAAGTGTCATTGGCATGCTGAAGGTGGGCAGATTTTCCAGACACAGAAAACAGCATGGGGAAGACTTCCAGCACCAAAGGAAACGAGATAAACGACCTACCAAGCAAAGAAAAGTAAAAATGGGAGCTATGTTTCCAGGAAGATTGATGTCACTGTTGCTCCCACAAAATATGTGCAAGTATTTTGCAACATCTGTTCTCAGGATGTCACATTTCAGCAAGAATGGGCACTGCCCGCATGTGTAAGAACCTAAGTGTGCATATTTGTATTTTGCATGGACTCCTTGTGTTGATGCAACTAGAAACTGATGTTTGAAAATTTGGCCCCGAATAGCTTCACTGGAAGCAGAATGCAGACAGATTTCTATGAATCAAAATGTGTTTTATTTTTATGGCACTATCTTTGCTGAATCCTGCAGAAATACCATTACCATAACAAGATCTGTGGTGTGCCTAACCAATCAACATAAAAGCAGGGAATCATTATTTTATATTGCAGTTAATCACTATATTAGCAGACTGTAATACCTGTGGAGTTGAATATCAATATCTTAATCAAATATGGTACCACCGCTTCTTGAAGTTACCATTGCATCAAGTGGGAATGCTGGATGGTCAGTAGACTGGGACAAGAAACCACATGGGGAGTGGAGAAAAGGAGCAGGTAAACAATGTATTTGCCCAAGGAGCTCACAGGTCATGGCTATAGTGAAGCCATCAGAAAAAATGGGCTGAACTGGGATTCTGTTGGGCGTAGCAAGAGATCCTTATTTTTATGAGCACCTACCGTGCTCTCTCCATAGGTTTTCTGCCTCAGCTGACTGGGAGGCGCTGAGCATGAATTAAAGCTCCTTGAATTGCTCCTGTCTTACCTGTTGTTGTCCTGAGACTGAAGATTACAGTAGAAGAAAGTAGAGCAGACAAATACTGACCTGGTGAGATACATCTGCCTGTTGTGGGACTAAGTGAGTCTCTTCAGACCAAACAGGTTGTAGGACTTAACCAATGCAGAGCCCACACAGTACTACCTCTGAACTTGGCAGAACCATTCACTGGGCAGCAGCAGCAGCCAAAATGGAACTCAGTGGGCTGTATAAAATGCAGACATAGAAGTAAGGTGATAAACAGAATGTTGTCTGGAAAAAGAATTATTGCATGTCTAAGCCTTGCATTCTCTTTGACCTTGATCCTGCACTCTTTGCTGTTGCTCACAACTACAGTGTGAAAGCAATGCTCTTCCATCTTATGGTTCTACTATGAAAATAAACCCATTAATATTTCTAAAGCATTCAGGATACTGTCATGCTGAATGACAGCAAAAAACCCTCTGAGGAAATTAATAACTCTGTCTTCAGTGCAGTATCTGAATAGGATGTTGGAATTAAGGGATCAGCTACTCCCTCCTCTGCTAAAAGATGATGAAGAAAAACTACTGAATAGCTGCTTAGTGAATGAGCACTGTCAATCCCATAGCCTGGATTAGGCTGTGTGAAGTTCACCTGTAATTGTGTCCTTTAAGCCTGTGCCGTAGTGCTCCTCCACAGGGCAGCCAAGTTGCACTGGCAGTTCCTCTCTGGCTGTGGTCCCAGCAAGGACTGGCAGGGAGGAGGGTGAAGGTCCACGTGCACCCAGCAATGGGTGACCAACTAGGAAAAAAAATGTTCCCATCTCTAACTCTTTCATTCTCTAGGTTGACTTCCAATGTAAAGTATCCTTACACGTTTACAGCCTTACACATACAAGGCAAAACGCCAGTGACACAAAACACAAGGAACAAAATAAAGCAATGGAGATGGAAAGGGCTGAGTGGCAACAGGTAACTCACCGGGCCAGTGGGCACCCCTCCAGGAAGCAAAGTCAAGAGCAAAAAGCCAAAGGCACAGATGGGGAAGCTTAGAGGGGCACAGGGAAGGGGATCTGAAGCAGAGGCAAAGACAGGCTGGGTGAACCAGTGCTGTGGGAAAGAGATGGCAGAAGGGGTAGCCAACAGCAGCCAAAGGAAACTTCATTCCAAGGGAACAAGGTATGCAATTCAAATCACTTTTGAAAAAAGAAAACTCTCTTAAAAACTTAAAAACTGTGACAGGCAGGGAGAGCAAGACCTCTCCTGGACAGTTTTTTTAAAATTACTCCCATTAATGCCTGAACCATAAAACTCTACTGATTGATGCTAAAACCCTCTAAGGGAAGGCTTTGAGGACTGAAATCCAGGTGAGAAGCAGCTAGCAATCTGGCAGAGGTTGTCACAAAGCTAAATCTTTCCCTGGCATTCCTGGGATCCTTGAGCCTCTCTCCAAAGCACTACGTATTTCCCCTGCCTTGTCCTGCAGGCAATAATGCAGGGACCTTGCAGTTGGGGCAGGATGCCCAGAGCCAAGGCTGTCACAGAAAAAGTCAAACATCAGAAATTAGCACCCGTCATGAATAAACCACCACAAGCTGAACTGAAAGGAGCTGCAATCCCAAGCCCAAAAGCAGAAAGCCATTGTTGTTTCAAGGGCTGGTTTTTTTTCCTATTGTGAGCATAGTAAATTTTTATATACAGATCTCCCTTTCAAAAATGCCAGCCCTTTCCTAGCCCTGCACTTTGAGGTGATTGTTGCTATTTGTGAATGACTTGGGAATTAATTAATGTAAAGCCAACTGGCTTATAAATGGTTGGCATTGTGAACAGCCCCAGAATCATGGGGAGTGCAGTTTATGTGGTCAGAGCCACATTCAGTGCTGTATGTCAAGGGAGAAGATTTGTTATCACAGTAGGTCCATTTTCCAAAAGTTTGCAAGGGCTGTTTCATAATGAAGGAGGAGCACTGTTCACAGCAGAGTCAGCACCTATTTTTTTTCCGGGGTGTATTATAAATCCCAGCTAGGAAAAAAAGGCAGGGGAGGGTCATTTAGCACTGAGGGCATGAAATCTTAGCATAGATAATATATTTACTATGGAAAGAAAGACAGTAAAAAAACCAGAAAAAAAATTTTTTCTTTTTAAAGAAAAAATCAAAAGAATACAAAGCAGTAAACTTATTTCTAATCTGATTATAAGAGTTAAACTCCCACATTATAGCTAATTAAACTAAATTAGTCTACCAAGCTGAATTAAAATGTATAAATATTTTTGGTCACTTGCCTCCCTCAGAAACCATCTTGGATTTAAAAATATCACAGAAAAATAACAAACAGTTCCTAATAGTTTAATAATTAGAATAATTATTAAATAACTTCATAATTAGAAGCAGAAGGAATGAAAGGCATATGTACTTTCATACAGAAAGCCAGCTGAGTATTTTTAACTAAAAGGTAATCCTGAACAGACCAAGGTAAAATGGAGAGTGAGAGCACCCAGCAGAAGCCTCCTCAATGATCTCCAAGGAAAGGAGCACAAGAAGCCTCTGCAGCGGTGATCAGCCTCACCATCTCTGTTCCCCCACGAAGAGGCTGGTGGCGAGGGGGAGCTCTCCTGTGTGCTACAAACCTGCTGAAGCCAACACAGCTGGTACCCACATCACCCCTTTTCCAGTCATCCCATTCCCTTCTCCAACCAGTGTTGCATCCTCCCTGCAACTGGGATGCTGTAAGGCTCACGGACATCTGTCATGGGGTTTTACCCTGGGATTATAGCCTTGAGTGATACACGGATCAAACAACTCTTGATGACTGTGTATGCACAAAGGTATTTATAAGAAACACTCTGTGATTTGCCTGACAAATATTAGAACAGGAAAATATCTATAGTTAATTCTCCCAGCTAAACTGTACATGTTAAGATCTTGCCCACCTCACTATCGTCATGCCTTCTTGAAAAGACAATCAGAAACTATGATGACAGCAATAAAAAATTATGATGCTGCATGTTCTCTTGCTTCTTACAGCAAAATTCCTAAAGCCATTTAATAATCATCCTGCATTTCTACATAGCTGGGAAGAAAATGAAAGGTAAAGTGAACGAAGCCAGGGAAGTCCCATGAGAGAAACTTGAAAATTCATGCTTTTACCAAACCACAAGTGAGGAACCAGATAGCGTAATGTATAAAAATGAGAGCAGCAGCTCTATTTCATGCTAGTTAGACCATCAGATGTAGAGACCATCATTGCCAAGAACTCCCATGTAGTTAGTTTTAAAAAGAAATCTCATATATGATGAAGTAATTTTCTGAAAAGATGTTTTTTGAATCACTTGTCTAGTGGGTTTCCATAGAAGCCATCCTGTTCTCAGAGCAGCTTAAGAGTCATGTTAAGATCCTGACACCATTCATGATTGCCAGAAAATTCAGAAATTGAAGATACTGCTCGCTCCCTCGGTCACACCATGTGCTCATAGTTGTTTACATTCAAATACTATCTCTCTTTAAAGGAGAATTCTGACAAAAGCTTTCCACCTCTCTCTGATAATGATAAGAAAATAGAGAGGAAAAGGCATAAACACTGTAGAGCTGAACAGCATGAAGGGCTTATCTCCTTCTTCAGACCCTCTGAATTTTGTGAAATTTCCCTCACATTTCTAACAGGATTAAATGCAGCACTTAAAAAGAAGAAAAACAAAAACAAAACCAAAAAAAAAAAAAACCCACCACACAAAACAAACAAACAAAACCCCAAAAGGTCTGTGCCTTACTACCATACACATTTGCTTTCTTTGAGCTTTGTGACCAACTATAAAACCGCACATACAATGTCAATTATCTTTACCAGTGAAAACCGTGGGTGACTCTTCTCCCTATCAGTGCAGAAGAGAAGCAAAGGGGAGTGCAATGACAGCCTTCAAAAATCATCAGATCCTCTGCTGCAAAGTCACCTCACACTAGAGAGAAGAGCTGAAATTTTAGCTTCGTTCTGCTCCTAAGGAGCAAGTTCAACCAGCTGCTCTCTTATTAAAAAAATAAAAAAAGGGGAAAAAAAAGAAGCAAGAAAGAGGGGTTTAACTGGAGTATTATCAGAGATTTAAAGTATTAAGAGCCTGTTCAGCTGTGCCCTTGCTAACAGGTGTCTCCAGCAGTGAAATGCAATTAATATGGAGAGGATTTCTGGGAACATGGGGATGGGTAGGTCAGCCAAATAATCCCACATTAAAATTAGTGGGTTGTTTATAGCAAGTAGCACAAAAAAGTCATGATAAAAAAATACAACACTCAGGTATCACTGGGCTTGCTGAAAGGTTTTATAAAAAAATTATTAAGCTTTTCACACCATAGTGGCACTGACGCTTCTGTAAAACCCTGGAAAGGTTCCAACAAAGCCAAAAATGCCCTGCTTCACAGCATTACATACTAAAACCCCCTCTTTTCCTGCCTTATCCCTGCTCTCCATCACCTTCCTGGGCATCCTGGTCTTTACCCTCTCTCATTTTCTTTGATGTAGTTCTCAAGAGAAGAACATCTGATCCCAGTAATCTCAAAAGAGCAACAACAGTGGGAGGCCTATTAAATCTCATTTTCAGCTTGTTCTGAGAAATTGAGAGGAGGGAGAGGACAAACAAGAGAATCCCAAGCATGGCAGTTGCTGTAAATAAGAGAAAACAGAGGGCACATCAAAAAGAGAAAAGGTTATTGAAGGATCAGTGGTCCCAAACTAGAGAATATTAAAGGGGAAAGAGAGAGAGACACCCCAGCTGGTTTTCCACAAGCAGCAATGTTTGTGGTGAGGGAAGCATGAAATAAAACACGGGGCAAAGTCGGCACTAATACGACATGAGGATTGCAAGTGTGAATGCAAAGAGGCCTTTGAGGGCCATCATTACACATCCTGTGCGTTAACACTGAAGTTGGACTAAAGCAGGAATTGGAAACCTGAGCCCTTTCAATTATATTCGGCTCTGGAGGCTCAGAGACACACCTCCATCCCAGGGGCTTGGATGCCTTTAGTTCTTAACACAGAAGCTGCAGATTAAACACATATCCACTTTGGATTCAAACACTAACAGATACAAGGGAATACCTGTGGCAAACTAGTTTTACTTTAAAACATTTTTAGGGAAATAACCTTGCTGGGCTAACTAGGTGCATGGGAGACACTGTATAAAATTCCTAGGGGTGGAAAGGAGGCTGTAGTAAATGAATCCCTTTATACTGCAGTATTGAATACACCTATTTACTAAATGTCACAAAACCAAGCCATTGCTACCGAATTCAGTAAATTTGCTCTTGAAGTGCTGATACAGAGAAAGGGTTTTGTAGATTAGAAGGGAGCACACAGATTACTTCTGATCTTCAAAGTAAGTTTGGAGCTCGAATGACCTACACATTTGTGGATGAACAATCCTGGGAGGAACATGACTCCATGCGCGGTCTTGGCGCGAGCTTGAAAAGCTGCACGTCTGGAACCCCATCAGCGCTTCCTCTTCTCCCAGGGCTGTGGAGGCAGCTGATGAGGCTCAGCAACTTCTAGTAATTAAAAAAACAGGTGGAATAACATCACACTATCACCCAGGAACTTAGCACGCTTCTTTTTCTGTTGCACTCGCACTCAGATGCTTTTCTTTTATTCCTCTCCTGTCCTCCCCCCAGCATCCATCATGGAAAGTTAATTTCCCTTTACTGGAGTTCACAGGCAGGAGGCGAAGTTAAAAATAAACAACTTACATGCATTCATTTGTACCAGGGAGAAAAAGCCAATAATTTCAGGCCTTAGTGAATCCGAATTTATGTAATCATGTCCACTAGTGGTGTGGAAACATTTTAGCTGGCAAACAGGGGTGCAGAGCAGGCATACCACTGGAAGCTTGAAATAGCAAGTGGCAGACACTCAAATAAAATAACCATAGTGAAATGTGTAAGATTAGAAGGGAAAAGGACACAAACCAGCTATGACTTGACCTTGGTTTCAGTTTACTCCAGATGAAATGACTGAGATACTTATAGCCCTAAGCCTCATCATTTAGTTAGGAATTGCCTGTGATGAAAGCAGTTGGAGGAAACATTTTTACACACATTTGTCTGCTTTAATTTTTCTCCAGCTGCTGCCTTTCCAAATTTGATCTCCAGACAAAGAGCATTAAGACAGGTGATTTAGCAGACCAAGTTAAACTGAAGATATTCTGGCAGCTAGCACACAAAAATTACATCCAGCTACCTGGGGTGAGGAGACCGCTCTGTGTCAGTGAACTGGGAAGGGAGATGATCCTTGGCTCAGGAGACACCTTGGACACTCTACATAAGTCTGAAACACCCTGAGGTGTTTCCTCATGGAAAACCATGGTTTCTCTTTCTGCCTTACCTGCTGCTCACCACCCCCTCTGGTCCCCATGCCCACCTCGCAGATTTGGGGCCCTCAGGAAGTTCCCAAATGCCAGGATGCAGTGTCAGGATCTGTTATGTCCATCCCAGGTAGAGCTGCTGAAAAACAAGATGGTCCTGCACCCCTTTCTCCCTATTCTCTTCACCTGGTCTGCTTCTCTCCCCCATCACTTTCTCCTCATCACAGCTCCTTAGCAACACCCTACAGACACTGTGTCAGGGAGCCCAGGGCACAGAAAACTGACCCTACAAGGACAGAATAAGTGGCTTGGCCAAAGACACAGCCCCCTAAACAAAGGACACAGCAGGAGAGTTGCATAGCAATGGGGGTGGGAGGGGACAAAACCCCCTCAGATTAAGGCATTTGCACTGTTAACCAGAGCCCTTAACTTTCCACAGGAGATGTCCTCTGCTCACCATGCAGCCATCGTGGTTAGTGCAGAGGCCATGACAAGAATATGAACCCTGCTTTCATCTGTGAGTGTTTTCACCTTCATCTTTTTTGCATAAATAAGCACCGAAACTGAGCCAGAAAACAAAAAAATCCCTGGTCTGAGAGCAAAGCCTGCTAAGACTGAGGGTTGCTGGGCTGGTGATTCCCACTCAAGCAATCCAACGTTGTGTGTTACATACACACACCACACCTAGAGGCACTAGGCAGGAGGCAATGGTCAGCCTCCATCACTTTCATAAGCCCAACATCAGCTCAGGTTTCCCTCCCTATTCCTCCTGCCCATCTGTAGCATCCCCTACTCTCCAGCAAAACTGTCTCCACACCTTGAAGCATTTGGGTATAAGCAGAGCTGTGCTCTCTGGCAGGCAAACTCTTCCCGTAGAGAGTCCCTTGGCTCTGCAACGGCACATTTCTGCTTTGCTGAAAGGTACAAGCCACACTGTTTATCCCACGCTTGGTGGGAGCGTGTTTGCATTCTTAAGAGCAGTGGTGCAAGTCACTTTCCCTGGGTATTACCATAGAAAGCTAGGTTCCCCCCAATTGCTTTTCTGTGCTTCACAAGATTGCCACTTTGGGTTTTGTGCTGGGGCAGCAGGGGTGAGATTAGCTTCCCAAAGAGAATTAAATCCATAAAAGACGTAGAGGAGGGCCTGCTGATGCTATTCAGGGGCAGTGGCAAGATACACTCTTCTGCAGATGGAGGTTCAGAGCACATCCCCCCTAACCTTTATTATTATTCTTTCATTGCCAGGGAATTTAATTGATCAAAGCAACCCAATTTTTGGCACAAGTGCTTGAAGCTGTAAATCTGTTCAGACCTTGAGCTTACAGCCAGAAACCCTGAAGCTGTTAGCAGGTTTTGCACTCAGCTTCTTCAGGGAGCATGTCCCAGCAGTGCAGTAAAGAGGTAGTGAGAGAAAATACTGAGAAAGAAGGAGGGGAAAGGGCTGATTAGACAAGCTCATAAGGATTTGATCTCAAGTGGGCCCACTAGGTTCAGAAAGTTTGGACAATTGGCATTTTCTCAGCTCTGCAATGTGGGAAGCCAGAGATAGCATGAAGCACTGCTTTTTCCTCAGTAGCACCTCCTGCCTACCACCATCATTTTGTCACATTTGTACTAGCACATGATGGGATGAGTCCCTATCTGGGATCCAAAGTCAGAACCACAAACATGGAGAGGATGGCTGCTTTGGCCTTTCACCTGCTTTGAAGATGCTTGTCACAAACAACTCAAAACCTTGGGAACAGGCCCAAACCTAATATATTGAGAAAAAAAAATCCCATCTGGAGAACCACTGAGGACACAGGTCTGTACAGCAGCATTGCCAGGCAGGAAAGCAGATCCCAGGCAGTGCAGCCACTGCAAGGGTTTGATGTGGAGCACTGGCCACCAAACAGCGCTTGTTGCCAGTGAGGACAGACGGCAGCAGCAGCAGCCACTGGTGGCTGGGGCGCTGCCACCAACCTGCGCTTGTTTCTGTTTCTGTGTCACCAACACCCACAGCCCTGCCAGGACATCCTGACTGGGCTGCTTTGATTGCTGCTTGGCTGTTGCTGGTATCTATAAAAAAACATCCAAATTACAGCTCCCCTTAAAACAGCAAACTAGTTACTAAAACAGCCTGAGATCAAGAGCATGGACCTGGCACTGGCCTAGAAGCAATTTGCAGGGGCAGGCTTTTAAAATTATCTACCTAAATATGGATTCCTAAGAGAGAAACCAGAAATTAAAAGAGTCTAAACTGTTGTCATAAATATTTGAGTGAGAAGCAGCCTGGAACAAGACTCTTTTGGTCTGTTAGCTATAAAGATGCCTTTTACATTACTAAAACATCCTCTGTCACTCTCTTTCCCTACCCGTTCATTGCTTCTGTGGCTTTTTCCAGCCTGACTTTATACAGAGTCGATGGCATCAGTAAGGAAAGCTGCCTGTGTTTTATGCTCTTCCTAATTTGCAAGAAAAACAAATGTAAATCACAGCTCACGTTTGCAGCACTGCAAAAGAAAATGTAAGATTTAAGGCTCTGATATGTACAACACCAGAATCAGAAAGTATACTCAAAGTGATTGGATACTAGACAAATTATTTTATATTTCTTTTAAGGTCTGCTAGGGAAAGAGAAAGGCTTGAATATGAAATAGCATTTCTCCTTGACTCACTTAGTATTGTTTTGCATTAAAAAGGAAAAAGCCTCATGGTACAAAGCATGCAGCAAGCTGTGTGAGTGGAGCGTGAGTGTTACAGCAACACACTCAGCATCAGTGCTTATTTATTAAAATTCTGATACGAGGTGAAACTCAATTTAGTTGATGTCAGCAAGCCTCCTAATGAGGCCTCTTTTTATTTTTTTAATACTTTTATTATGAAAGGGCAGCTTTGTGCCTCCTCTAATCAGCTTGACAAAGGACATATAAAAATACAAAGAGACATAAATATTACTGTAATTACCAGTGAGAAACACCACGGAAAAATGCAGGAAGTAGCTGTAGATATGCCTGCAGACGTAATGGGTGAATATTGTGGGTTACTTGCTCTGCTCTGGAAAGGAGGGGTATTTTGTAAACCATAAGCCACTTTGATCAAAATCTAAAACCAGCCCCAAATCTGCAGCTTTTTCTCCAGACTCAGACGTATTCAAAAAGTACCTCTGACTAAGTATGATCTACTTTCCTGTTCACTAGTTTTGCAAACATTGATGTGTCTCAGTTTATGAGCTTTCTCCTAGGCCCACACATGGGCTTTCTCCTGATGTAGCAGATGAGTAAAACTGCCCTTTGGTCCCAAGCCCAGAGCTCAAAGAGTCAACTCTACAAAGAGCTTAGAGGTGGCAGCAGCAACATCAAAGGTAGATGCAAGGGAAGGTATCACTACAAACCCAGGGGTTGTTATGCAAATTAAATGATGCAATGTAAGGGTATGTTAATGCCTGCATTAAGCCTCTGAACATGCCCAGTGTGAACCATTTCCAGAAGCCTAAGCAGATTCATTCTCAGCTGGAGGCTTGTATAATTAATAAAGGCACCGTGCCTTCTCTCCTGACCCAAGTGGCTAGGTACCAAACCATTTATAGCTTTATAGGTTAACACCAACATCCAAAAACGTATTGGCAGCTTGTGCAGATCCTGGCACATTAGTGTGATGTGTTCCCAGCGTGAAACACTACTTAATAAGCGGGTCACTGCATTCTACATTAGCTTCAGTTTCTGAGTGGGCTCAACATATAGCCCCATGTAGAGTGTATTATGGCAACCACATCTCAAAGGGACAAAGGCATGGATAACTGCAGTGAAGTCCATTTGAAAAAGAAGAAGTAACCCTCTTCTCGCTGAGGTTACAGGCATTTTGAAGGGGGCACTGTCACTGTTCAGGCATTCTGGAGCATTCTTCAATCTAACACACTGAAGTATTTCACATGCTAGAGGGAAAGGTTGTTGCTCCTTCATGTAACAGAACTAATACGGATTCAACCCCCTTCCTGCCATGGCCGCACTAAGAACGGTTCCAGTTTCACCCACATGAACAAGCAGCCCTGCTCCTCCTCAATCCCAGTCCCAAAACAAGCTATCCCATAGGCTGCTTCTGCACTGGGATAGAGGATTTGTAAGAGTAGAGAAGTGATTTATGGCCCTACTAGCCCTTTTTCCAACTGGAGGTTGCTTGCTGGACAAGCAAAATTCTGTCTAACAAATTTTGTGTCCACAGTTGAGTGCAGAGTCAGCCCAGTTTTTGTGAAGATGATCCAGTAGGAGTCAAGCTGACTTTGCAGTGTGAAGCATCAGAAAGCTCAAAGAATTAATTACTCAGCTTATTCTGTGCAGAAACCACTACAGAATGTGCACAATGTTCAATGCTCGTATTTATGCAGTGACACATTGGCAAATGGAAATGGTACCTACCAGCAGTGTAGTACCTACCAGCCCAGTGCGCTCGAGTTCCCTGGGCCAGATAAAGTCATAAAGTAAAGAAATGATCTATTGCACATGTAGTGCATTAGAGCTCTTCATTAACAGAGGGACTAATCAATTTATGGAACTCATGAATCAGTAAAGCTATTACTTATAATGATTATTGGCAAATTAACATATCACAGTGTGCTGACCCCGATTCATCTCCAGTGCACGCCTACCCATCCACAGCCAGTGAAGAGCCCAGCACTCTTCCCTGCCTTTCCACTGCACTCAGCTTGGCTGGGTCCACTCAACCTAGGGGATAAAAAACCGCAGCAGAGTCAGCCTCCAAGGTTTCCACTTTGGTAATCATACACGTGTGTTGTAGTAAAGTAAAAAAAAAAGTCACATATATGGAAAAGTACAAGCCTTAGCCTCTGGGCACAACTTCCAAATCCACTCAAGGGTTACTAGAAGACCCAGTGGTGGGGTTCAACTCATGACAGAGAAAGAGGTTCCCTGCCAAATTATGATGCTGATCTCATTGCCCATTTAATCCTTGCTCCCGTTTTGGAGGTAACATAATCCAACACATTAATTTGGATTCAGATTTTGCCCAACAAGGATCCTAAACAGATGAAGATCACAAAAATCACAGGGCCAAGCTGCCCACACCTTCGTAGTCCAGCAGTCCCACAGACAAAATCAGCCAGCGTGGGACATATGGAAAACCTCAATGCAAGATGAAAGAAAAAGAGAAGGAAAGAAAGGGAGAAATGGCATTATTTGACTTTCACTCAGTCACAGAGCTCAGTAGGCCACATGTGTGAAATGATCCTTTATTAGCAATCCCGTGGCTTTAAACCAGAGGAGACATGGGCTTTGAAATCCTACAGACAGACGATCATTCCCTATTTAATTCTAGTAGGCTTTTTCACAGAAGCTTTTTGCAGTCTAAACTGACATTCTTCTCTCTATTCATTACCGCATTCCTGGCCTAAAAACTGTATGACAAGGGAAAGGAAGTGGAAAATTAGGTTACAGTGCAAACAAACATACTGAAAACATTGCACATTTGAAAATAAATTAAGTTTAACTATACTTCCCAAAGGTTAACTTCATAGGTTTTATTATTAGAAAATATCAAAACACTGTTCATTTACTGCAGGGCTCTTCTGCCTGCTGCTTTGTTTCTGGGTCACGCAAGTGTCACAAAGGGTCAGCTCCACATTACTTACAAGCCACGCTTGCTTAACAAAGTAATCCACAATCTTTCCAACACTCATCCACTGTTAAGCGCTCGTGCACAGAGCGTCGTGGACATCAACAACGCATTCATAGGTTCACCAAAAGAAGGAAGCTCCTACCAGCTGAATCATTGGCTTTCTGAACATACTCACAAAGGGCAGGACAATCCAGCCTGCCTTAAATCAACATTTCCTTGCTGAATTTGAAGGAAGCATGCTGCTCTAGGCCAGTGAAAAGCCCATCCTTGACATCAGTCATATTGCTGTTTGCTGAAGTAAGGTTTAATCAGAGGTTATCATTGTCTTTGTTAATTCATTATAGCCTTTTTTTTTTTGTTGTCAAAACAACAGCCTGACCAATACAAATAAAACTGCAAAACTACATGATATTAGCTCAGGGCTCTGTACACTTTTCTGGTCTACAAAGGTGAGTTTGGGGTTTTGGCTATGCCTGGATGCACCCTCAAGCTCTGCACTGATGCCACAGCACTGTGCAGTTGTAGCCATTCCCCCTTGCTCTGCTTCAGTTTCCATGAGAAAGGAGTACAGCAGCCAGCAACACTTGCATGATTCAGCCAGGTCCCCACTCAGGAAGGTGAGGAGATGACAAATAAATCTCCACAGGTCAGTTTAGAATCTTTGTGCCTCTACATCCTACACGTTAAATTTGCACACAAATATTGAGACTGTGTGTGCCTTAATGTGATGGGGGCAAACCCATGTTAAGCAGTCTGGTTTGAGGCAACGCACCAGACAAGATGACATAATTGGAAAAAAAAAAGCTCAGTTGTTTAGAGCTATGCTGGGTCTTAATGGGTTTCATCTTTGTGTGCAAGTTAATTGTCAGTCCCCTGTCCTGCTGCCATCACTCCACAGCTTCCTCTTGCTGAAAGCTGTCCAGTCTCTTGACTAGCAGGACAAACATGCACATCTTAATCATCACCATCTTAAATGGACTCTCCAGAGTAAAACGACAGAAGCACAGCTGCAATATTTACTTTTCTACAATGAAAGTCCCCTAGGGAAAAAAAAAGAGGTGGGGATAGGGAAGGGACACTTGCTTTTTTTCTTCTGAGCACTCAGTTTAATTACATTCCTAATGGTGAATTTGTGATATCTTATCTTGTGCACATTGAATACTCTACGTGAGTCACCAGATTTGATATGACACTAAAAAGAAAGAGTGGCTCACAGTTCAGCAAGCTGGAGAACTGGATGGCCAAGTTTTTGTTCTGTCAAGCACCAATGTTTCATCACCTTGAGGGCATTATTAAACTTGCCAACCCTTTTGCTCCTCTTATTGGTAAGACATTTCCTGGAGAACAGGAAAGGAGGAGGGGAAGAGGCACTAAAACATACTTTCTAAAGACTTGAAGACATTTGTCCATCTTATGACTCTTATTTGTTCTTGCTGTCTGTGTTCTTCCCATTGTTCTTCTCCTCATTTAGATCTTGTTAACATCACTCCTTTGTTATCATCCTAAATTAGCTGTAATGAAGTCCTTTGAGCTACATGTGCACGCCTTATTTCTTCAGTTTTTGCTTCTCTGAACTGTCCCTATTCACTTTCCTTCACACTAGAGCTTCCCTTCTCCCAGTCCACAACATGCCTCCTAGTCTGCTTTTCGTTTGCTTCTTTTCACCTTTAGTTTCCCACTGGCCAATAGCCAGTGTGCTTTACAAAATAAATTTCTTATAACTGACTCTCACTGAAAAGTGATGGGCACATAGATGGATAAGCTGACCATCTAGAACAGGAGACACCTGAAATTTCAGTGCCCCAAAACACAAGGACAAAGAGAGGAATCAAAAGGAGATAGCACAAAAAAAAAAAAAAAGTCTAAGGGATGTTTGTAGCCATGAAACCTGGACTGCAGATCATGTAGCTGTACCACAGCAGCCTGTCTGGCCACCTGACCATCACCCAGCTAGGCTGGGAGCTGTTCTTATGTAGCTTCTTTCATAACTGTGGCATTTCACAGCACTTCACAGAATAATAACTTGGCATACTACAGCTATTATGCACTTAGCAGTAGTGCGCAGACAACCTTGCACATCTAGAATCAATTTTATTGAAAAGCTGATGGGCAGGGCAGATAGGTTATTCTCTGCCTTTTTGTTATGAGAAGTGTCATGGATCTTGAGCTAGCCTCTTGCAAAGCAGTATAAAAAATGGCCTTTTATATATATATTGAGGGGTTTTTTTCCAAAGGAAAAAATCAAAGATGTTTTTATTGAGTGATAGCTTGCTTAAAGTGGGTAAAAGGGACTCTATATCCCAAGAACTGCCTTCTACTCCCTATGAAGATGATAGGAATATCTCATAAGTAGCTACTATGCCAAACAACACGATTTTCATCATCCTGGATCTGCTTGAGAATTTTCTTCAAAAAGACACAAAGACAAAAAGTGGATTCAAGTGGAAGATGAAGATGGCACTGCCCCTGAATGGCAAGTCCCAGAGGCAACAGCAGCTCCCTACATAGTCTATGATTTGTCTCACCCTATTAGCCACCTTGATGAATATTTACATATCATTCTTTTATGCATGAATGCACAATTGCACCCACAGGTAATGGCACATTGTGTGGCACACTCTATGAGCTTGTGACACCGGACTCATCCCCACTTCTCCACTCTATGCTCAGTGTAGGAGTAAAGCATACCACCATCCAGGATCCCTTAGCAAAAGTGGCTTGGTGGTAAATCCCTCTCTTTTTCTCTTCCTCTGCAAAGTGCCTGATACACTGTCTTTGAGGATGGGCACAAATTCTTCTCCTGAAATTGGTCTTGGCCTCGCACATCTCCACTATCTGAAAAAATCAGATGAATCACCAGCAACTACACATTCCTGGCCACTGTCCTGTTCTGGTAAATCAATGCAGGACCCAACCAGCTGAAACATTTATTTTGGTTGAAAGTTAACTCACAAATAAACAAATTAAAACAGAAAACACAGCTTTCAGCATAGGCTCATAGTAGGACCCAGAACTTTTTTTTCTGAAGTCCTTCAATGTGTTTTTTCTTGCTTAAATGAAAGAAGAGATCAGTACTAACAGCATGCTACTTTTGAATTTCTTTTTTTTTTTTCCCCAAATGTAGCTGTACTCAGAATTTTTCTTATCACACTATTCCACGGTGGCTTTGTAATTCTCCTTGGTGTTTCCCAGAAGAGTCATAAATACCTTGCAAGACCCCAGCAATGTTTGTAGCAATGATTACTGGGAGGGGACCACAACTGCTAGCATTAGATATTCTTTAATTTAGAAACAATAGACACAAGAAAGGCAACATGGCCCAGCAAGAGGGAGTTTGAGGGACTTACTCCTGTGTCTGTCCCTCTTCCTGTTGCACTTTATTTAGCTCATCCATTTAAATGCTGACCTCAGCAGAACAGTTGTCCTCTGTGTCTATGGAGACATGGAGGATGGAGCATATGGAGGCTCTTCTACAGAACATCAGAAGCCTTTAGCCTGTTACAGTCGTGCAGCCAGATTGCTGACAAATTTCCAGCCACACTGACAGTCCACTTTTAAAGGATGCATACTTCTTCCTATCTGTCTTGGATTTCATGTGAGAAAGGTAACTCTCCAGCTTACATGTTTACAGTGAAACTTTCAAAAAAATTCCAACACAGGAAGATGTTGTGACAAGTTACCTGCAAACCTGGAACATAATAGCTCTCAGAGGTCAAACTACTCTGTTTACCCAAAAGAAGCATTAAATCTTACATCTGATAAGAATATCAATGTCACTATTCAATATGCGACACATTCTCTTTGCAGAAATACAAAGAAAATCCGTTTATCCATTAGTGCAGGGTGTCACATCAATTACTGGGATAGATGCATCAGGGAAACTCAATTGCTCTCATAGATTTTTCCAAGCATTAGAGTTGTGTTTCCCTTAACTGTAAGGGAAGGAAGAGCATCCTTTTCTCATTATTTAAAATCTCCTATGCCGCACAAATTAGAATTCACAGCCAACTATCACAACTCCACGTGAGCAAAATCAGTAGCACCAAATATGTCCTTAAGGGAGGTGCAATCCTTGATGCCCAACACTACAAGTGTGAAGTTTTTCCACCACCCACCATGGACAGATATTTTCAGAGCAGCACCCTCAAAGTCTGTGCTATTCCTGCAGGTCTGCAGTCACTGCAAAAGCTGATCTCTGTTCAGGTCAGGTAGTTTGTCAGTCCATGCATGGAACTACCAGCCCAAGCAAGAGGTGCTTACATAGAACAGTAAAATGCTTTGAAGGGGCACTGGAGCTGTATTAGGTGCTTCTAATCCTGTTAGCCCCGTTTTATGGTTTGGGAGTCATACTGAAACACCCCCAAGGGCCAAGGACTTCGACCAAACCTGCACTCCCTTACTGCCTCTTATGTTGTATCCTGGATCCATTAAAAAACATTCTTTATTAGCCTCTGGAGGCACAGATGATGGAATGCTGCAAGCAAGGCTAACACTGCTTTTCCAGGATTGGCGGACATCAGAAACACTTCAAATCTGATGAGAAACTTCCATCTCATGACATTTCTTCAAACCTGGGAGCTCTGCATAACTTGTTCAACTTCTTCAAGCACAGCTCAGCTTTCAGGCCCTGACCTTGTGTGGAAAAAGGTACCACAAAGGCAAATACGAGAAGCAGAATTTGAGAAGCAGCCAAAATTTTTCAGAGTGCGGAAATACTTTGCTCTTCCTGAGTTTGCAGCTCAGGCCTGTGTTTTGCCTATTTAGAACAGTTTGCTAAATAAGGGAGGTTATATTTTACAGAAATACTGCAAAAGGACAAAAGGCAAGCTGGACTTGTAAATCTTTTCCATCCTATGTCCCCATAGGAGGGCCACTCTCTGGAGAGCTTTATTCCTATTTCAAAGGACAAGCTGTGATTCCTGAGCTGATTTCGGTCTGTATCATTTCAGTCCCAAGAGTGTTGGCACAGTTAACAAAAACACTCCCAGCAGCAAAGCAGCTCTGTTGCTAACACAGCACCATGTGTATGTGAGGCATGCACATTAGTCACAGTGCTACACCCCACCCTGGGTCCTTGCATGCTCTGCTGGTACCAGGCACACTCCTTTAGATTTTTGATGCTACTAAAATACTCTGAAAGATGCAGTTTCAGCTCACTTGTGAGCTCCTCTGCCTGAGGAACAGCTCCTGCTAGGTTCCCCACCCCACACACCCCCAACCTTCTTTTTGAGGATCAGGAGGGGTGGAAAACACATCAGAGACACCGGAATGATATCGTGCCTCTCATCCCACAGTCCAGTGACTCAAGCAATCTCCCAGGAGGCAGGAAACCCACCTCCAGTTCCCTCCTCTGCCTCAGAGCTTGGACCACCTTAGATGATCCCATCGCAGAGAACCCAGTAAGGCAGTGGGTACTTGAGGATGCAGACTTGGTGTGAACCACTCAAATTAGTCCCCACGCTTTAGCAGGGCAGCTGAACAGGGAACAACCATACAAGGTTCTGCAGAGCCCTGGTACTTGTGCGTCACCTCGTCAAACACATTCTTCTAACTCTGAACTTAATTTTACCACCCACTTATTAATTACTGACTTCCTAATCAAGCGCCAGCAAACAAGGCATTAAATAAACTGAGCAGCAGTACCAAGGCATTTGATAAACTAGAAATAACACATCAAAGGCTACAGTCTCATGGTAATACAAGTTCTAGTTAAAGGCCTCCCCATGCATATATGCCTTGATCTGTTAAGGTTATTAAAACAGCGAGCACAGCTGTATTTTTATTAAAATAATTAGCTCCTTCAGTCTGTTTTGAGTGATGTTCCTCATTTTAGATTCAATTTAAGCTCCATCCTATCCAAAGCAGCATATGATTGCAAATTATCTCTATCACAAATGAAAGTTACAGTGGTATTTAAAACCTAATTATTAACTCAATATTGTAATAGCTTGAGCCTGTAAGGCGCAGAGTTCTTGAAGGCCCTTGTAATTCACAGGCATCAAGGTGCCAACACAGCCTCCTACAAAAACTCACAACCATGTCCCATTGCAGAAATGCTCCCAGAAAGTCTCTATTTGAAAGCATTTGACACTTCCTATAGACAGCAGGCAGCCATCTAGCACAAGTTTGTGAACTTCTCTGCAGCAGAGTTAGTTTAAGTAATAATAATATTTATATTCTAAAGAACACTGTTTAAATACACCTCCCACACAATGAGATTTACTATTTTTAGATAGAAGATGTCTGCACATCAGAAAAAACAGCAAAGATCAGAGCAGGGAGTTTGAAGTCAAACCTCCAGTTTTATGATTTTACTGGGGCTCGAGAAGGGAATGTTTGATTATTTTTTTTTTTAGCCACTTCTATCTCTTAATGATCTTTTACACAGAAGTCAGCAGAATTACTGAAACCCCAAGAGAACTTCATGAGGTTTGCCACAAGCACTCACCACTGTTGGGCCTGGACTGGGAGTCCAGTATGTGGACTCTCTAAGTTCAACATACTGAAAGTTAGCCCATCTGTAATATACATACAAATCTTTGCATGATGGAAAGGGACCAAATTTAAGTTCCTCCCTGCCGCAATGCCTGAAGGGCAATGCTGCATCTTGCTCCACCAACATGAGTGCGCTGCTACCCTTGGCTCACCACTCTGCCCCAATGCAGAGCTAGCAGAGCCTGGGGCATCATAACTTGGAAGCAGCCCCTGGCCTTCTCCAGCTCTGTCATCCCACCTTTGGGGCAGACTTTCCCTATTCTCTCAGGTCAGTGCTGAAGCCATGGCCTTGCACAGCAGTGCCCAGGTGCAGGAGCACAGCTGTGAGTGTTTCATGCAGGAGAGCTGGTGGTGCTGCCCTGCCCAGAGGTACCTTCCCATTGCAGACCTCATCCTCCCTGTACTGGGAAATGCTACTTCTCACTGGTAGCACCATGCCTTGCTTTGGGCAAGCTGCCTCCCAGGGAGCCTACAGGGACTGGCCTTCATGCTGGGAGGGGGAAAAAGAACACTTTGGAAGTCCTACTAAGCCCACTTTCTGAATGTGGGACAAGTCATTAATTGTTTTGTGATAATAATGCCTGAGAGTCAAAGATGAGCAAAAAGCCTTCTGAAATCAGAGAGGTTTATTACAGCAGCAAAATGGAGGGGTATTTAGGGTGTAATTGCAGTTAGATGTTCTTTGCTGCTCTTCTCCTCTATAGAGCTTTTTCCTGGCTTGTCAGTCACTGATTTACAAGCCAGGAAAAACTGACTTATTCTTTGCAGGTACATATGGCCATCACTCTCATCTCTGTAATAAAAGTCTGCACACAGGGCCTTAAACAAAAACAAACTTTCCACCTTGAGCACAGCAAGTAATCACTGCTGTTTGAGCACTTTTCACAATTGGCAATTTTTGCACTTTGGCAGTTTTACTCTCTAAGTCCAAAAGAAAGTCATATATTGGCCTAGATAATATATTAAGAAAGGTAAGGTGATTATAAAAATTGCTAAAACAGAAAAAGTGGCAGGTAATAGCATCAAAATGATGGCACAAATTTCCTGCAGGTAGGACTTCAATAAAGAAAGGAAAAAAGGCTTTGCAATGAATGTAAGCAATGAGAGAGACAAAGGCACAAGAAAAGTGCTCTTAAAAAATCTGAACCAGACTTCCAGAATTTCTGAGATACTGTTTATATTTACATGCTCATCTAAATTCACCTCAAAAGTGCTCTATACTGTGAGCAGCCTGCCAAGAAATAATAAAAGAATACATATATTTCTCTCTATTTACTCTTTTCTGCCAGTATTTCACATCAACAGACCATAGGGGGTGACAGGGGGGGAACACACACATGCACAAATAAAGTGCTTGAATACTCAGCAATCCTTTAAGGTTTTTGGCTTCAAGATTTTTTGTAGCTGCCAAAAAAAAAAAAAAAAAAAAAAAAAGGCAAAATGTTTTCACTCAAGCAATCAAGCAGCACTTAAATCCTATTTAAACTCCAGTGATGGACTGCCAGTGAATGCTCTGTGCTAACACCAAAAGATAGAAGACACACATAGACCTTTTTTTTACCCCACTAATCAGCAGTTTTGCTCCACTGGTTAGTGTTTTCTCTTATCTGCTCATTTCCCACAGTTTCCTATGCACCAAGAGAGGTTATATTGCTCCTTCACATGCTAACTGTGCTCAACTTTTACAGATTTCTGCACCCATGAAAACATGCACTGGCATTCAACTGCTTCCCTGTTAGTTTTCCCAAGTGAGCCTGTGCTGGAACTGATTTATTCCATCCCCTTTTATGCCATTTCCCTGCAGACACGCTGCACACAGCCGTGCTGAGAACTCCCATTTCCCCTTGCACAACAGGTCATCAAAACAGCTTCTCAGTTTGTCAGTGGGCACCACACACATGTATCATATGCAATGGACTGGATCTGTCAAATAAGGGAAAATGCAGAAAAGATCAGCTTTCTCTCTATAATACAGCCCTGTCATATAAAATATTGCTGGGATTAGCCTAGAAGCTTGAGATCATGACACATGGATTCTCCTCTGTATTTTACCACTTGGATATTCTTGAGGTTATTCTTTTCATATCTCAACAAATGTAAATCCCCAGAAATGAAAAATACAAAGGGATTCATCCCTCTTAAGTTCATGAATGTTTTAGAAATAAAAAGACAACTCTGGTGTACAACTTCATCAGAAAAAAACACACCTTCCTTTTGAAGGTTACTGCATAGAGCATGTTAGCAGAAGTACATTGAGGTAGGCAGGAAACATCACTTCTGTGATGTGAGACTTCAAAACAGAGAAATATATTCTATTTTTGAAGTTCTGCTCTGTGTGTGTGTGTGTGTGTGTGTTTGTGTGTGCTTCCTCCCTCTTCCCAACTAAGCTGTTGCAGTTCAGTGCTGTCAGCTTTGTGTTTCATTCATGGGTCCTGGCCCAGCTCTAGAGAACAGGGCTCTTTCTGATAGTGCTGGATACTTTTTTAGGAGACATTAAAAAGCTCCATCAGGAACACAGTGGTCTAAAAGCTTGCCAAAAATCTGAGTGACTTTATAAGCTCTGCTAGTGGTCAGCCTCACTAGCAGAGTTTGTAAGCATTGCCAAACTGCTCTGGCTGCAGTTTGACATGCTGTGCTGGCTGCAGCAGATGCAGGCTAAAAAGTGAGTCCTGATTACCCCCCTCCCCCCAAGCTCTACCCAAGCTTGTAACTACCTTCCTATCAAAATTTACCCTGCTTCACATCTGACAGAGCAGCTCCACAGGCAATCAGCCTCTCAGCCAGCTGTGTTCATACAGGCCAGGTTGAGAAATACCGTGGTTAGAAATGCTTCAGCTAACCAAGGTCATACGGCCAGGACTGGGACAAAAGCAGCTACGAAGCTGGCAGGCTGATGAGGCTGGAATCTGGAACCAGCTGGGGGACCAGGCAAGGTTTGGGGACAGCAAGGAGGTCGTCAGTGTCCTGTTTCAGGAACACCCGAAAGGAGCAGGCTTCTCCCCTTGGAGTTTTCCAGCATCTCCATCAACACAGCAAGTATTCAACCTCTGCAAGGGACCCTGCTCTGCTGTTTCCAGTACAATGGCCAAAAACACACAGCCAAAAAGCTACACACACAAAGGCAAAACCTCTTGTCATGTCCAGGCAATTCTGGACACCAGGAAGCCTGCATAAGTTTCTATTATTAGCAGTAAGAGATTATCTAAAAGGAATGAAAGGCAGCTAATACTAAACTTGGTGCATGGGTCTGTCTGTAGACAAAACATGTTGCTTGCTTTGTGGTAACAGTTCTAGCACAAGCACAAGATATTTAAAGAACAAACCCTGTCAGTGCATTTGGGTGGGATTTTTTATTTCCCTTTCCCCCTCTAAACATGTAGAGCTTCTCCACAAATTTCAGTCCTACTGCTTCCCAAGAAATACAGTTTGAGATAAGAGGGGAGGCTGTCTATTACCCCACTGCCATGGCCCCAGGCACCACATGTGCCCTGAGGCACACAGTGCAGACCCTACACCTCTATTCCAACTATAGGATGCACTAAGAGTGACCAAAGTCATCCAAAGGCCCCAGGGATATGTATCTACCACTGAGAGATGCCTTCCATCCCCTTCTTCCTGTAGGGATAGTTTTACAGAATTGGATCTCAGTCTTAACAGTGACAGTGTTTTAATGTATTGCCTGGATTCGCCCTCTGTCTCAACTATTGGATCCTTAACAAGTAAAAAACCCCAAACCAAACCAAACAAACAAAAACAAAACCACAAAAAACCCAAAAACCAAACAAACAAAAAACCCAACAAAAAAAACCCAACCAACTATAAAACACAAGAAAAACCCTAAATCTAATAGAAGTTTTCTCCAGGATATCTTCCACTGCCTTCTTCAACACTGAAAAAGAGTAAAAGAATAAAAGAATAAATTTTAAAAAATTTAAAAATAAAAAAGAATAAAAATTCAGCAATCTCTTGCCGTTATGGCTCCCTAGAAGAGGGGCTGATACCTGCCATTGTCAGAAAAAGGCAAAGACATTATACAGCAAATAAAGATGACTGTTGCATGGAGAAACTCTTACCCTGAAAGACCCCCTTGGGACCTGCCCTGGCAGTGAGGCATAACCTGTTTCCATAGGACTTCTCACTGTAAGGCAGCAGCAGGAGCACCCTACCAGCCAACTCACTTACTCTTCCAGGATCAGCAGCCTCCCTGATGGCCCAGTTTTGAGTGGAACACCTCCCCCCAGCAGGGAGATCAGCCAGCCATTAGCCCTCCCAGTTCTTCACCACCAGAACAAAGACAACACCTTCCTGGCACACAGGAGAAAGGAGGGAGGAATGTGATTTAAGGAGGTGAAACCTTGGCAGTGCTGAGCCCTGTGGTGCCAGAAATCTCACAAATTTCTGGTTCTGGTGCTAGTGATGGTGCTCAGTGTTGGTATGGCAAGTATCAGCACATCCAGCTGCTTCTGGGACACACTCAGAAACCAAACCTCCATGAGCTGTGAATTGCTGTCCTCATCTCGAGATGATTCACTTAGATGCCAGGACTTTAAATGTCACTATTGTTAACTCACAGCTCAGCAGAGCATTTAAGAAAGACTTGGGAGAGATGGATTAACAAAGTCTGCATGAGTCACAGCTCATTTTAACACCACCAGCAAATAGGCCATGCATCCAGCACTTCATTGCCTTCAAGAATCTGAACCTCAAGGCAGACAGTCTGAACTCACCCACAAAGGGCCTAGGCTTCAAAGCAAAGCCAAACCAAAGGAGCCAAGCAGAGCTCATGGGTCTATTCCAAGCCCACAGAAGGAGAGCTCAAAGTGCCTGAAAACACTTGCACAAGACAGTTTATCATAAGAGAAACATATGATTTTCCAGCTGTAGCCATCTCCATGGAGGTTTAAGGAGCCCTTGTTCACAAAAGACGTCACTTCTGCTCCCCTGCAAGTCAGATACTTTTTACAGTCCTGTTTTTCCTGAGCATAACCGCAGTGTATGCCCAACTCCAGTCTTCTTTGAACTAAATTTGCATCTTACATGAAAAAAAGAAGGTACAAGCTCAATACCCTCAATACTGGATGGAAGCTGAGCTGGCTAAGCTGACAGTGTGCCAAGCATGCATGGTTTTGCTGGGGAGCAGGCAACACAATGCCCGTTACTTTTTGCTGAGTGTGGGTGAAAATGCAGGGTGGAATCTCTATCAAGTACAATAGAAACTGAGATTTTGTGGCAATGAACAAGGAGGTTATTGCTGCAGGCCAGAGAGCAAAAATTCATACCAGGCAATGGATGCAGAGCAGAGCAAAGTGCATGGTTTGGAGAATATGAACAAAAGAAAATAATTTATGTTAACTGCAAGGCATGTCTTAGATGGGAGCACGTGGACAGGAAGAGTCCTTTTTCAATTCCAGGACTGCTGCAAAACAATACAATTTAGCTTAACACCATAGCTGTCTTACCAGAGGGGCTGAGAACTTGGAAAGCTTAGAAGCAGCACAGCCATTCTCACATTTTGAAAGAGTCTTACCATGACCATAGGAGACTGTCAGTAAATAATTTGTGATGTTATCACTAGGTATGTCAAGGATGAAAGAAAATGGAGCAGGGGACAAATGACTGCAATTACCTCTGATTTTGCATTTAAGTTATCAAGGCTTCCAAAGGGAAAAGAACCAACTTTTCAACATCCTCCCCATCTCTTTGTTCAGAAAATGCCACAGCACTGTTGTTGGAAATGCTCATGAAGGCATTGTATTTACAGGCTGTATTTTCACAAGCCCAGAGGCAAATCAGTCTCATGCCCTTCCCAATGCTTTATTATCATTTGCTTTGGTTGCCTTTTATTCCACCTCCATCTTCACAGCTAGAGCATCTAGTCCATTCCACCTGCCCTGCAATGGTGTGCAGCATTCCTGAAATGCAACACAATGATGGGACTGAGTCTGTAGGTCCATGGAGACCTGAATCAGTCCAAGACAAGTTTATGGCATGCTGGTGCTCATCCCACTCATGCATTCCCGCCTTTCTCCTTCACCAGTGATGGCAGTTGTCCACTTCAGTGCCAACCTGGCCTGCCACCCACAGCAGCAAACTCTGCTCCCTGGAGCAGCCCACCCTGCAACTACAGGAAAAACAGTATGGATGCTAAGATGGAAGTTAGCTGGTCAATGCTTCAGTTATGGTTCCAGAAGGAGGTGGCTCTGAAGTGGAGTCAACACTGTATATAACTCCAAAAGGATACTTCCTAATGAAAAATAATTCTCATGTAATAAATTAATAAATAAATCAAAGCATCCACTCAGAAGTATATTCCCCCAAAGCCTTGCTCCATCATTGAAGCATGATGTTCCATATTGCCCTTTGCTTTTTGATATGCTGGGAAGAAAGAAAACTGAGAACATTTCAAATATGTTTCCTGTACAAAGTCATGCAAGCACTGTTGATATCTCTTGCAGATGTGCAAGTTATGTTTGGATACAGATTCCAGTGCCTCACAGCTTTCAGTCATACAGACATTGACAAAGCCAGAGTCAAAATAGCTCATTTTAGTTTCCCACAGCTCCGATGTCATTCACCCTAACACAGATGATCAGCATTTCTCCGATTCCCAGGCATCAGCAACACTCACAGAGCTTAACACTCTGTGCAACAACACAACTTGGGAACAGAGGATTTCCCAAAATCCTGCATGACGTTTGAGGGCTGCACAGTCCCCATGTGTACCTGTCATCAATTTCTTTATCTTTAGGACAGCATAAACAATCACCAAAAAGTTGCTGCTATCACTCTCTGCAAAGGGCTGTCTTTTTTTCTGCTATGCAGAGCATCAATATGCTCTGCACCCCTGAGCAGGTGCAGACCAAATGTTCCTTGTAAAGAAGACACCACCATCCCCCAGCATCTCTAAAGTCTGTGCACACAATAAGGAGCTGCTGTGCATTGGTAGGGGGTGGGGGAAGCCAGGAGGACATTTATTTGATATTGTTAAGACCTATAAAGGCATTGGTTAGGTTTATCAGCAATGGATGGATTTGGGGTAAGGATCATCAGGATAGGAGGATTTAGAGAGTCCCTTATTTCCAGTGTCCTTCCCCTTTTTTATGGTGCCCTTTTCTTTTTTTTCCACAAGTAAATTAAAAATGTTGCTGCAGTATTGCTGACCTCTTTCACACAGGGCATCAAATCTCCAAAGAATCCCTTAAAGCCCAGTCCTTTCCCAGTGCAGTATCCTATTAGTGCATTGACCCTTTGTGCATCCAGCAGAGCTGCTAACCAAAAATGCCTTTGGAATCTGAAAGCTGTGGCACAAAGGCAGCCCTTAGGTTTGAATAGGGAAGAGTGGAGGATTTATTCCTCCTTGGAGTGAGTTCTTCATGGCATGGGGGTTACAGCAGAGTAAGCAAGGAGAGTGAGGGCTCTTCAGCTGACATAATTCTCTTATTAAAAGGGAAACAAATTGGAGTCCATACCAAGGACTTCCTAAAACAGAGCTCTTACCAGCTGATTTCAGTTGCATAAGCAGCCTCAGATGTAGCCAGCTTCCCAAGCCTAGGTCACCATGGGGAAAAAACTCTGGCAAACCAAAAAAGCTGAGTTTGAATATGGATCAGAAGAACAGCAGACCAGTTGTGTGTCACAGAAGGGCATCCCATTCAGAATTCAATAAAGGGAGTACTTGAAAAACAAAGCATCTTTCAGGTATCAGAGCTACGAAAGCTTTTCTAAAACATTCCTTGAACTTAAAAGATGGGAGCAAAGTGCCTAGGAGCTCCATCAAGCTAACTTTTAAATAAGTTGGTGTGAATTGATATAGAAAACAGCTCCTTCCTTCATGCCTCAGAAAATTTTGTAAAGGAGATCTCTACATGCAGAGAGCAAATAGATATGGTGGATTATCTGGGACAGTCTCAAAATATAGTGACTACTCTCATGGGCATAGCTGACTCTCAGGAAGAGAAGTCCAGGATGAAATAGCATCCCTCAGTAATGTATTTGCTCTTACACCCCATCACAAGTCAAAGGCCTTGAGCTGAATAATTTCCACTATTACAGGGGAAGACTGATAAGACAGAGGCACTGAACACACTCTCACATCCCAAATGCTTGTTTTTCTTTCCCTTCACCCACCCAACCAATGAATTCTTTACGCAAGATTTTTTTTTTTCCTCAGGAAAAAATTTGGGATTGACATACGGTCATGAACAAGGGATCACAAGAGCACAACTGTATTCAGCATTTCACTTGAAAGTTTTCATATCTATAGTTTTGCCACAATTACATTTCCCCTTGGATCCCCACCAACCATACTTTGTTCACAGATCATTTAAGGCTTTTAATTTCTCTTATCCTTCAATTCAGATACTTAAGAGAGGAAATAAAGACAAAGATTGGATGAACACACATATTACAACACATCCCTAATCTGCCTTTCCCATTGTTATCATCACCTTCTTTCAACAGGTAAGCTCTGCCAAATTTTCAGCCAAGTTACCAAGAGGCTTACACTGATGCATCCATTGCTACCACTGAAGCCAAAACAGAAGCCTCTTCTTCTTCCTTTCTCCACCCCAACACTTATTTACGTATTTGACTGACCTACCTAGTTGACTGTCTGTTTATGCCTCAGAAAACAGAGCTTTCAGTGTCTGGTCCCTTCCCTGGCTCACTAAATTCCTGAATCACCTAAGGACAAATACCATGAAGCTAATACTGAAAACACAGCACTCAGAAGGGCACTTGGGCACTTCAGGTACAGAAGCCTTGAATTTTCTGTAAAATATTTTTAAATAATGAAAAAAAAACCAAAGGAAAAAAAAGAAAGGATTCTTTAATATTTAATCAACTTCAGCAACAGTGCTTCATCTTCAAAATAAAACTTATATGTGAATGTTTGTGGATATTTACAGCTATTTACTCCCATGTGTGCAGGGGAAATTAAGCAAAAATACATACTGTGGCCCCTATGTGATCTAAAAAAATTTACTTATTATTGGAAAGTTAACTGCTTTAAGTGGAGACAGGAGAGATATGGATAAAATAATATTGAAGGTAATAAAGTGAAAATAATTGATGCTTTCCCTCCCTTCTAAGTATTTCTGCTATCACCGAAAAGGGTAAACCTAAAAAAACAGACAGAAGGAGAATTAGATATGCCACTACCATTGCAAGCTTAATATCTTCACAAATCAACACAAAAATCTTTCCTTACTGCTTACTTGTTTCAGCAGCAGATCTGCCTTTACAGGAAAGGCCTGTTTTATCCACGGCTCTGTGCTCATGTACACCTTCTCTTACACAGAAGGGCTGTGCTCCCTTAACTATTCTGGAGTGTTTCAAGCATCAACATGAAAGTGTTCTGTCAGTAAGAGGAAGCAATGCATTTTCAGTCTCCCTTTCTTTTGGATTTCTATTGCCTACATTAGTCAGCCTACATGCAGCATGCAACATTCATATCATTAATAAAATAGTTTGCCCACATCCTTGGAGGCAGCAAAATAAACCTGGTGCATTGATTTCAAGCTTCAATTGGAACAGGCACCCAACATCAACTGCACAAAATGAAAGATGAAAGTCAAAGCCTTTGGCAACACGCACACAGCAGTGTCTCTAGCAGACAGCTCCCACCTGGTTACGTTTGTTACCCCAGAGCCACAGGACATCTCCTCTGCTCTGGATTGACAGCTCCAGTTCAACAAAATCAGTAACATAACCACAGGTGACTTTGCCTACAAGGACAAATGCTGGCCCATCCCTCCCTTCCAGCCTCCCCTACTGCAAACAATACAACTTCACAGCCACTCTGTGGGACCTAAAAGGCTGTAATGACACTCAGCTTGGAGCATAAAGTTAAGAACTACAGCTAACAAAATTCTCATGGAGATGTTTCACCCAGGACCAATACAAGGAGAATATAACCCTCAAAAGTAATTTTTCTTGCACTCTGTCTTCTTATTAAGCATTTAAATAATTGATGACCTAAACAAAATAGAGAGCAAGCCCCTCTCAAACTTACCTGCTCCTGCACCCTCTAACAACTTTTCTACTGCAGCTCACCTGCTAGCAGTTAGATATTTTCTTTGTTGCTAGAAAACAGGTGTGTGCAATTTTGTTGTCTCAAGGTAAACCACACACTTGTAGTTAACCTGATCTGAACATGGAAACCAGAATGGCAAAGTGAGACCTTCACCAACATCCACATTGGCCCTAGCAGAGAGTTCCCACCTGACTGTATTTGTTACCCCAGAACCACAGGACCCATTTTGCTTCATTTTCAGTGCAATCAGTTCATTTAGGTCAGCTGCAGAGAGGCAGCACTGACCTCAGGGTAAAACTAGAGAGCTTTGTTGTTGTCCCTGTATCACAGGACAGGTTATATGCACCAGTTACCTTGGGGTTTAAAAGAAGAAAAACAATATATATATACACATATATGTTCTATGTGTCCTTATTAAGAGCAAAGAGCCTGCCTCAGAGCACCCTCTCCTTTCTAGGTTATAAAAACATAAAGGAAGGAAAAAAGCAGAAGCAGAAGCCATAGAAAGGCTGCCAGCAGAGCACCTCAGTGATCAATGGAAGTGAAAGGATGAGGCAGTTTTCATCACTTCATGGCAGAGCTGGCTGCTGCAATCAGCAGAGCTCTCTTCCGCCTGTCACTGTGAGAGGCCTCGTCTTTGACCCCCTTCCTGATAATTATCCCCTCAAACAGCTCACATCAAATGAGACTTATCAGGTGCTCCAGTTGCACTCAGTCACCATCCTGGTGTATACATCTTATGAATTCTTCTGAGGACAAGCAGGCAGGAGCCAAAAATAGCTTCCTCATCTTATTTACACAACAATCATGAACACTGTAATAAACAATTAAGCTCTGATGATGCTGCTTTATAAAATTAATTCAAATTTAAATATTTTATCTTCCACCAAGAACGATAAGCAGAAGTGCTAGTACTATCTTTAAAACAACAACCAAAATAAAATCATAACTGCTCAATTGTTTATTTCTAATATGTGTGTGAATAGTGACGATAATCAGAAGCACAGAAAAAATTTTTTTGAGATTTTTCTCCCCTTCAGTTCTTACTAAGAAGTCTCAATCAAACCTATTTTATTCTTTCCCTAGCTGGCAAAACATATGCTTAAGTTCTACTGACGTTACTAAAACTTAGGTAAGCACTTGCTTTATCTTTTGATTGAAGTGTTACCCTCAAATAAGAGTGCATAACCAAATGCAAAATTAAAGTGCAAAGAAGGCAAACTGCAATAGAAATGTGATTCCTGAGAGTGAAGGAGTTTCTCTTGGGGGATTTGCTTTCTGGTTTGTCCAGTAAGTCAGATCAACAAGCTAAAGGTCTGCAAGAGTCTATGCTGGAAAGCTTCAATTTGGTTCCTCTGCTTGATGCAACTTTATCAAGCTTCCATTTCAAGAAATTGATGGGCTTTATGACCAAGGTTTTGGAAACAAGGTTCAGAAGTTCTGAGCCACCTGTCTGTTCTCATGGGCACCTTGAATTCGGAAGTCTGACTATGCATGACAAAGATGACTGGCCTTAATCCATTGGCTAAATCTCTGCTGATGTTGATGTCTTTGGTACCACAGCTGTGGTGAGCAAGTTTCTGTAAAAGACAGGGACACTCCTGCAGCTGGAGAAACCTCACACTGAACAGACAACACCGTGGAAATATCCCACCAGCTTGGAAGAAGTATGAATAGTTGACTGTTTGCCAAAAGGTGAGCAGTCATTAAAGCCATACAGCATCTGAAAGCAGCAGACAAACTTGTGGGAAGATCCTCATTTTATTGGTTGGTGGCCCTATGAATGTCTTAGTGCCATCAACACTGAGGCCCTGACTTAAAGGAGACCAACCTGTTTCTTCTCCATGATGTATTCTAAAAATGCAAGTGGACTGGCAGGATATTGTGGAGACTGTATTTATAGCAGCTTTGAGCTTTATGCCAGGGAGCAGACATGGAGGACTTCTTTTGGTGGAGCTTGCATGGAAATCTTCTATGAGAATCAGGTCCAAACAGAGGACTCAGGTTCACAAATCACAGAACCATTCATTTCCACTTCAAGTATTTCCTAAAATCTGAAAGACTCAGAAACTGAGCATTGCATTTGCACATTTCTGTGCCAGCACAACACAACATATGCTTGACACATCTAGAAACATTATGGTGCTGCTTCCATTTCCTGCCAACCACTACAAGTCTTTCTTTTCTTTCCTGATTGTAGGTTTTGAGAATTGTTTCAGTGAAGGAAGAGGAGACATAGAAGAGCATTTCAATACCTGGGAAAAGGAAGTGTTTAGAGGAAAGAGGCAAAGCACGTATTCTCAGGATCAGTTGGAGGCAGAAAATACCACAGAGCGTGACACAAACTGAGAAATGATTTTGTACTTGCTTTTCATTTGTTCCCACAACAGATGGGTGCTGGCCTGACTCAAATTCTCCATGAAGTAGCAGTCATTGCATATGCTTCCAGATCCGTGTCAGCCTAGCTGAAAGCAAACGCGCCACTAGCCAAGCACGAGTTGAAGAATCAGAGTAGTGGCTACAGCCATGGTGGTTACACGTCCTCAGAGCACCAAAAGGTCCTCTCCCACTCTCTTAAAGGCTCAAATAGCTTTTGGTCTTCTCTCCTACAAGAAGCACTGGGGTTTAGGTACATAGCAGTGTTGATAAACACTTGGCATGCAGTTTTAGGAAGACCACAAATGGAGGATCCACCCTTCAAGTATGTTCAGATTTGGGAGACAGTCAAACATCTGAGATTTGATCCTTATCTAGACAATTTGAAACTTCTCATCACCACCCAAGTCTCTGCAAATGGACTGAAGCCCCTAGGGAAAGCCCTTTCTCATGAAAATTTGAGTGTTTCCAACCCTGGCTTGGCAAGAAATTAACATGAAAGCAGATTCCCCTGTGGTATTTAGGTATTTCTGATTTCAAACACAGACAAAAAAGCAGAGCAAGAAAATTATTTTGATGTATCATCTGCATATTTAGACATGTAATTTAACTTTTTTTTTTCCCTGATGACAAACTCTCTAATGCTTTTGAGTGCAGGCGCCTTAATCTTAACCTATGCAATGGGTCAGCTTTTCTATTGGCTTTAAAGCCTTACATCTAGGCATTTGAGTTCTGGCTTATTTTAAAAATAAGGGCACCACATCACAAAGCACCATCTCTTCCCTTCTTACAGAGTTAGCCCAGAACACTGGCAGACCACTGCTCAGTGGGAGGCAACACTAAGACTCTGCTACACTTTTACAAGACATCCCCTGCCTCCTACCCTATTGGCAAAATAGATCTAGCAAGGGTTGGTGGAAAACCATGTACTCTGGAAGGCCAAAGAGGGACTGCCATCCATAAATTTCAGAGCCAGTTTAAACAAAGTAAAAAAGAGCATAGTGTCGCCTGCTGAGGATGTAAAAACAGTGTGATATTTTTCCCCAAAATAAAACAAAGGTGCAAGCAACTCCAGAGATTACCACAGTCCTCTTGACTGGCTGTAAGGGAAAAGCCACATTTTGGAAAAGAATGAGGGAGGGTGTGTATTTATATCCAGCAGCTACAGGAACAAAAAAATGGTATTTTACCCAGAGTCTGATCCCTGAAGAGGCCCAGAGTGGCAAAAATAGGATAATTGTAAAATAATAGCTCACGGTGTTCTCACACTTTTTTTTCCATGCTGCTAAAAGCAATTCACTCAATCAGCAGTTGGCTATCATCAAAATTCCCTCCTTCATCTCTGTATTCCACTTAGGGAGTAGCAAATATAGGGCACTCCGCTCATAACTTTTGGTTTTTTTCAAGCAAGGAAATTCTTATAAAAATGAAATAAGCCTCTGGTTTAATGGCCATCGACTGAGCACAATAGCTATGCTGGGAACAAGAGATCTTGAAGAAATTCCCTCCATGACTATAGGGCTGATTCTCTCATATTAAATGATCATGGCGTGATTCCAGACACAGAAAAGCCAACTCCTTCAGGATGGTTTGTTCTTGATTTTAGCTAATCCTGCCAGACTACAGAGTATTCTGTAATAAACCAATCAGCAAAGGGGCTCCCAGGGTGCAACACCCCACTTCTCAAAACTTGGATCTGTACCCAGTCACGCAAACTGGTCTAATCCTACACGAAGGCACATGTTGGTGCACCCACTAGTAATTTCCAGAAAGACTTTACCAAGGATGTTCTGGGAAAGCAGTTATCTTCCATCTGCAGTTTCTTTTTTCAGCTGGTCTTCATAATCAGTTGGCTTTCCCTGTATCCCTGTTGATCACAGCCACTATTTCTGCACAATATATAAGACTGCTTTAACCTGGCATGAGTCTGGACGTTTTCTACTTTTTCCACAAACTCTTTGACAAAAGGTCATTCTTCCCAAAATATACTAGGGTGGCCCAGCCTCAATATAATTCAGGACCCAACCGTCTCATTAAAAACAAACAAGACTAGTTAAAAATAGAATGAAAAAGTAATTTTTTTAGGTTGGTTTTCTTTGTTATAAACACACCCAGAAGACACATCTGCTAAACTGAGCTTAGAGAGATTCAGTTTGGGCCTATACAGCAAAAAACTTCCTGCAATTACAAAGACCAGGCCTAGTATAGAAGTTGTCATCTCTTCAGACACCCTGTCAATAGGCAGATTCACCTTTCTGAAGCTTTATTTTGTTTAATTGAAATAACTGTACTTCTACTATGTTCTCCTGCAGTTTTCATGGATGAGCTATCCCTCCCCTCCTCTCAAAACATTCTGTGATATTATTATGCACAATCAGTGTGTTGTGCTCCATCACAAAGTCAGCTGAAGTCTTTGAGGATTAAGAAAAGGTGCAAGGTAAATGTTAGATATGTTATTATTACTTTAATTACATGTCCATCTGCTAACAGCTCCTCACTGAAAGAATGAATTTAAAACTGGATCCTACCAACTTCCTGCTCCAAGCTACCCATTGCCTTCCAGACATATGAGGAAATAAAGTGAAGCCTGGGGAAATCTGGGACAGAGGAGGAATCTTTGACCACACAGCAAATATTAATGCAGAGAAGAAAGGACTCTCTCCAGAAGCAGCACCCTGGTTTTCTAGATCCCACATATTTCATCTCTTTATGTACTCCCTCGTTCTTTAAAAGACCCAACAGCTGAAATATGTCTGAAACAAGGGATTCCTGGAACCAAGTCATTCTTCCCCCAACAGCTCCAAATACTGCCAGCACAACACACCAGAGCTGTCAACATTCTACCTTTCCTTCCCTATTCCCTCCATGACAGCCCACCAAAATAGAACTGTTTCTGAAAAACCACTGAAAAAGACCATGCCAGTGGAGCAAAAGTCCTAACTTGAGCACCAGCCAACAGTCTCAGAATTACCACCTGACCAAGCTGACGTGAATTTCATTTGAGCTAGCTAAGTTTACCCATAATTTGCAAACATTCTCAATTCATAAATCAGTAACGATTCAGAAGTTATTATTGCAGCATTACATAATTTTCTAAAAACAGCATCACAATGCAGCTGCTTGCTACATCTGTGAGTATTTTATGGATATTATCCACAAGTCAAGGAAAATATTTTCTGCCAGGACACACCAGTTATTAACATGCTGAGAGAGTAAAGGTAGGCTAAACTGAGGTCTGCTTTACCCTTTACCTCTTATGAGTTACATTTCTCTCTTTTACAGCTCTGAGTGAAAGGAGCCTGGCACACCATTTGAAACAGTTCATTTGAATTTCCATCCCCAAATCCACCCTTTCCAATTTGGCACGGTGGGAAGAGTCTCTGTAGAGGTGCAATGCAAGTTGCTGCAAATCAGGACTCAGGTGCTTGGCAGGTATCTGCATCCAAAGTTCAGATAACACCTGGCCGTATGGTCCTGCCTGTAGATAGAATGATGATTCTCTATCATAAGTTTAAGAGAAGAAAAATGCAGATACCTAGATAAGAAGCAAACAGCAGACTAACAGATGCCACTGGGTCTTGAAACCTTGTAGGAGGCAGAGAAGCAAGCAAGTCTCATGGTATGTGAGGAGGCAATGAGCTAACATAGCTTGCACTATCTCCCTTTTCTTGCTTTTGGATAATTTGGTTTTCCTATCAAATTTCTTAATAGTCTTTGTTGAATGAACATGCGAGGTTTTAAGAATTTTGCTCTAAACCATCATGTGAGTTGTATGTCTTTTTTAGGTTTATCTATGTAATTCCCTTTGGCAATTTTTGAATGAAAATTTTTAATTCTAATACTTCTGGAGACGATATAAAAATTATGCTTGCACTTATGATTTACGTACAAAGCTGGCATTACATAACTGCAAGTCTGCAGCCAAGAGAAGAATGGAAACTCCCTAAACCAAAGATGATTTTAAAAAGTAATTCCTTTCAATCACACACGATCTGGTGCATTTCAGGTTGCCATTTTTCCACCTGCTCCTTCTGCTTTACATCTATTCCCTGTGGACTGTCACCCATTGCCCACTGTTTAATCCTTGTACCTCTGCCCATATATTTAGGCTGCCATTAACATCACGTAAGAGACTAGCTGGAAGAGGCACACTCTGAGGAAAGCAGAGCCAGAACATGCCCCTTCTCTGCAGCCAAGTGCACCATGCTGCCAGCACATCTGCTTCCCACCAAGCCAGAGAGTGTCAAGGTTATTTTGGGACCTGCACCTACATAAGATGGTGGCACAGAGCACCAGGAGTATGAAATGCAAGGAAGACCACATAGCTGAAACCTGCAACTCAGAGACCAGCTAGCACCAAGACAACTAACCCCTACAGAAACAGAAAGCAGAAATGTAGTGAAGGACATGAGCCCTCATGAGGTATTAGTCTCTGATACACTGAGGTGGCAAAAGCAGGCACAAAAAACACTGTAAGAAGGATGGGGGGGGTGACACTACCAGGTCCTTCTGTCAATTTTGGCTGTGCCTTACTTGAGGCAAAGCTTCCAACAAGAAAACATGATGTGCAGGACTTCAGGCTGTCAAAGATCAGCCATGGAGGGGAGCCAGGGCTGACAGGCTTTGTTCTTCTCCCCAGCAGAGAGACTGCAGGCACCTTGAAAGTGGCCTTTTCCTTGGGAGAACAAACAAAGCCTGCCACCAGGAGCTCATTTGAGGGGATCAGCTAAAAGGCTTTGCACAAGGAGGGACAAGGAGAGCTCAGTATGGGGCAGCCATCCCCCAGGTGTGGGAGGAGATCCAGGCTTAGCAGTAGATGTCTGTTGCCTTCTGGCAGGCAGAAGGCCTGCTTTAAAACACCCACACTTTTCTTTTGTTACTCTTTCTATCATTTATTTGCCATCAGGGTAGGGAAGGCTGTGGTCAGGCACAGCTTTTGGGGAGGAGCCCATCCCTGGTGGGCACTCAGGGAATGATTTAGACCCTGTGGTGAGGAGGGGCTGCTGCCTAAGGCCTTGTGGCAGCAAGCGCTGCTGGGTCCCAGGCACACGCACCCCTCTGCAACACTCACAATTCTCCACCTGAGCACAAAGGTGTCCAAGAGTAGTAGATACCCCCGTGTTCCCAAGTGCCACAAACTCATCCCCAGCCTCACAGTACCTGGCAGGTACAGTTTGAACTCTGTCTGCCAGCAGGGTCACCACCTAGTAAAACAGAATGAAATACGGCTTTGGAGGTGGGAAGGGAATTGCAGGGAGACATGTCAGAATACCACATCTGACAAACAATCACCTCTCCAAACAAAAAAGAAAAGGGAATTCCAGGGAAAGTTTAGACTGGCTACTAGGGATTTCTTCACCAATAGGGTTATCAAGCACAGGAATAGGTTGCCCAGAATGACCATCCCTGGAGGTATTTAAGAGAAGTGTAGGTGTGGTGGTTAGGGACATGGTTTAGTGCTGGACAGTGCTGGGTTAACACCTGAACTCAATGATCTTTGAAGTCTTTTCTGATCAAATTGATTCTATGTTTCTAGGAGTTGTGGTAGCTAAAGCTGCAGGGGTCTTTGCCCTCTTCCTTCTAGAATTTTCTCTCTTCCATGCCCAGAGAAGAGCCCATGGGCTCCAGGGCATACCTGGATATCTGCACTGGGACATAATCTTCACCTGCAAGAACACAGCACTCCCTTGATAGAAACCTTGCCCATTTATGGTCTAATATCCATCCCAGCAACAATGCTATGATTAGAATTATTTATTTCATGGTGAAATCAGTAGAGACTACACTTAGGGAAACAAAGTAATGCAAACCCTGAAACATGAGTGTCTTAAACTTTAGTGAAGTTCAACTCTCAGGACCTTCTGCAAAACTTCACCAGCACATCAAGACACATGACCACCAAAAAAAGTAAAAAGATAAGATACCTAAGGAATAAAAATGCTCCTTTAGGATCCATCATCAACAGCTTTTCACATCCCTCAAATTTCCCTAAAGGCTACATCCCCAGCCAAGACCCTCTCTGCTGTGGGTGTCTAGAGTGAGCAGTGGAGGCAGCACCTGGCCAGGACCCAACCCTTGGACGAGACCTGGGGCATGCTGGTCTCCAGCCACAGCCTGACTCCTCCAGGGAAAGCTCTGGTTTTCTAGCAGGTGATATTTCAACAGCACATTGAAACTATATGAAGAAAGCAAGTGTTCTGCACTGTTACTTACCCAGATACTGAAAACACAGGTTCCCCCACACCTCTCAAAAACATGTCAACGACAAAATAGTCCTGGGAAACCAACAAAACTAGCACTCCTCTTGAAAACGTGACCTGCTTTAGAAACTGTTTAAAATTGTAATTTATACAATTACATAATGTTATTGGAGCCATTCTGTACATCAAGATCAGATCAAATCACAGTACCTATCTGCTGCTGGATAGTCTGTGATTTATAGGTTACTGCTCATGAGCACATAAAAATAAACACTATGAAAATTACTCAAATTAGCTCCGGAGTCTAGATATTTAAAATTTAGATGGCAACCTTAATAAAATCTTGATCTAGCATGAATTTATATCCAGTCTATTGTCTGAATGGTCTGTTCATCACCTGAGCAGAAGTAGGGCTTACTTTTTTTTTTGGAGGCGCAATCCAAAAACATTGGACAAGTCACAGTTCTACCACTGCATCTTGGACCATAACAGTATATAAAATAAAATAGTTGCCATTTTTTTCCATTGGAGAAAGCATACTTTCTTTTTTGCCAGTCTTCACACTCAGATATCAAGTTGCTTATATAAACATTACAGGAGCTGATTGACTAAGAATTACATGCTAGTTTCCTAAAATATCCTGTCTCACTCAGTTGTCTATCACAGACTTACTTTTGTGGCAAGGAACACCTTTTAATATCTGTTTAGAACCAAGACAAACTGAGGCTCAAGGTGGGTGGCTCCTCTAAGTTCTACTGCAATATGAACAGCTAACAGCATAAACCTCTACCAGCTGGCGTGTACAAAAAGCAGGTATGTCACACTAACAAGGATCAACTAGGGTCTTCATCCAGGGAAGCATGCCAGCCATTCACTTTTTTATTAAAAAAAAAAAAAAGTGTTTCATCAGAAAGTTATTAAGAAAACCTCCAAACCTATGTTAACCAAGAAGTAACTGAAAGAGGAACTTTGAGGAATGGTGCTTAATTCTCACAGAATAAGCCTGTAACAGAAAACCAGTTAAACCCTGGAAAGTCTCCTAGTAAGGACAGGGGTACAGCAAAACCACTGCACTTGTCATGACAGGAAACAAGCAAAGTTACTAAGACTGCTCTTGCACTCAGCTCTGATGAACTGTCACAAGGGAGGTCAGGTCATCCTGTAGCCAACAGCGTGCCAATAATTTCAATTAAATTCTGGTGGAAAAACTTAACATCCGGGCAAAAAAAACCCAGTTTCCTTCAGCTATTGTTTCCTTTCCAAAGATCACTCCTTCAGCTAGGGAAGAGGAAAGAAAGGGGCTGGGTGAATAATTCTCCATGACTAATAGCCGTGATCTGACCAGTCTGAAACAGCTTCAAGCACCCATGACCTTTCGAAGAGCCACAAGATGATGCCAACAAAAACGCAGAACTCAAACCCTCACACCCCCTTCCTTTTATCAAATGGGCGTCGGGGTGAATAAGCTGACAAAAAAAACGTGGAAGTCATCTGCTGAGTAATTCCCCTAATATTCCACTGTGGGCTGCCTCTGAGAGTTGGAGGCACACAGCTACAAAGGCGCTGTGCTGACTGTATTTCAGATGACAAATTCTCATTCATCACACACAAATACTACGCACTGTTCCACAGCTTACACAAATGTTCTCCTGAAGCAGCACTCGAGTCATTAACAAATCACTGAGCCCTCCCAATTGCTCCAAGAGGATGTGAAGGCTCTCACCCAACTACTCCACACACCCCACTCCCTTTTGTCACCCTATGGGACTTCACTCAGTGCACACACTCCCCATGCCATTTAAAGGTCTTCAGTATAATTCTGATTTCAGGGGCTTGCACACCAGTTGTTGAGGAACTGTTTTGTGTGTCTGTCCTATTGAGCAGCACAAATCCACCCCTAGCTGCAGCATCATTAGATCAAGCTTGGCAAAGGCAGATAATTGCAACAACATCCAACTCTTAACAGGGTATTTTAGCACTTTTCATCAGCAGACTGAAAAGAAGGTCACCTAAACTGTACAGAGGGGTGCAATATGTTCTGTGGCTCTTCCCTTCAGATTCCCAGCCACATGGGAAGTCCTTTCATATTGCTGTTCCATGGAGATATATTCCACTAAAGCCATACATTCCAGTCCTGTGTAAATGTAGTAATTCCAGTAAACATAATTTTTCAGTGAACAATAGACAAAAATCCATCATAAAATTATAATTGAAAAGGAAGAAATAATTCTTAGGACAGAGCTTGAGTATTTTTCAACTCACAGAATATATAGCAGTCCTAGTTATTATTCCAAAATTTAGTTTAGCATTCAAAGTTTCATCTGTTTTTATTCCAAAATCACATCACTGAGCTTGACCGATTAATACATTGAATGATCAGAATTACACAAAACAGTCTTATTTCTTGAGTTGACAAGTACAGAATTCTTGTACAGATACTGAATTTCACGTAAACATTTCTTGAAATAATAAACATCAGAAAGCAATACAATGCATTCTATAAAGAAAAAATACTATGCTGATTGCATTTTGAACACACACTTCCAAATTCTCAAATAACTGCATGATTAGGAAAATAATGCACACAATTAACTATGACTAGTTATCAAATGTAACTCAGTAAAACTTAATAGAAAGTGCCCAAAAACTCCCACATGTATAATTTGCTAGCAATAACAACTCACATATGAATAGACTCCTAAGTATTATTTAACCAGGACTGAAGTTGAGAACATTATCTATCTTTGGGAAAAGCAGCCTGGGCTAAAGCAAGAACTGTGATGTGATATGATTGCCACTCAAACCTTTCAGGAAAGTCTGGCAGCTTCCAAAGTTCACACCTAGCACGTGCTTTTGTAAGTCAGAATCTTATCATCTGGCTATAACAACTAAAACTGAAGGGAAATTCAGATTTCAGGCCATCCCTATATAGAGAGAAATTTGTTTATAATTGCAAGCAGAACTCTTTACCCTAAAACCATGGAAAGGCACTATGTGAAATTCATGCAGCTACAGAGCTGATTATAGAGCAACAAAGCAGATCTTGAAGGTACAAGCCTGAATACCAGAAGCTAAGACCACTCCAGTCCCAGGGAAAGCTGAAGCAACAAGCCCACCTAAAATAACAGGATGGCAGCACAACAAACTGTGGACACCCTCTCAATTGCAAAGTCGTGGACAGGAATAAGAAGCCATGGATGAGAACAAAAGAGGGGCAATGAAATGAATGTCTTAGGCACTGACAATTCTGAAGATGAGAGGTGACAGGGAAGATTTTGAAGGGAGAAGTAAACAGAGTGGAAGTCACAAACAGGAGAGCTGACAGCCAGAAACTGTTTGGATTTTAAATGAGCTCAGTGGACAGAGAAGGGGAAAGATCATTGAACTGTTACCCATGAATGACAAGGATGGAAGTGGAGCACTGTGAGAAAGAAGACATCCAGCATATTTGGCAGCAATAGCTTTAGGAGGGTCTTGGATGCGGACACAGTGGCAACTGATCCTGCTTAGTCTCTGACATGTATCAAAGAAGAGGGAGATGGGAATAAGTGGAAAATTGTCCATCCTAGCAGGAGAGATGAAGAAAGAAGCACCAGAAAATTCAGCAAAGAAAAGAGAGGATAAACCCTTGGGCATGTGCAGAATTACTGATGAAGTGTTTACTGATGAGTGGTGAAAGAATCTCATAATGTCAGCTCAGCAAGCTGGGAAAAGCACCTCAAGACTGAAAAGGGGCAGAAGCAGTCCCTAGCACAACGGCAGCAAAAATGAAAAAGGAGCTCAATGCATTCTTCAGACAGCATTTTTAGTAGAGTATGGGGAAACTGACTGAGGGGGAATGTTGCAGAGTCCATAGGGGATACAGAACCAATTGCTTTTCTCCTGGTCTGCAAAAGATACGTTTCCTTTCCCACTCAGCCCAAAGATCACCTTCTAAACTTAAGATTAAGCCTCTGAACATTTTGGTAGGACATCAGGGATCTAAGGAATAAGAGAACCTAAGAAAACTTGTGCAGTGTGGCCAAAAGCCTTTCTAACTCCACGGGAAATGTCTTGGCAAACATCAGCTAACAAGAGCCAGCAATGGCCAGAAGCACAAGCAGTGCTCCAGCTGACCCACTGCGCAGTGTTTGCCGAATTTTTTACATACATATTTCTCAGATAACATTTGCCAACAGGTTTTACACTCCCTGCTTGTCCCCCTCAGAGTAATTTCAAGGTGACCCCCAGAGGATGGATCTCAAACAGGAGGGCTGAGACCACCAGTCTTAGTTTTCACCATAGGTACTCTGACACATTTTGCAGAGGAAGATCCAGGAGGAGCCTCCTTCAGCTGCCACCAGGTCATTAGCAACAGCATGACCACATCAACCCTTTGAGTTTTTTGAAGTGCATAAAGACTGCCCTGCTCTGGTGCTGCTGGGCTCTGGTGCTGCTTGTTCAGTAGAGAATGCTACTGCTACTGGGATTTGTTAATTCTGAACCTTGCTTACCTAGGGCAGCACAGGAGGTTTTAAGCAGTCAGTGAGACAAGAAGGGTAGGGCTGGAAGGAAGAAAAGAGCTCTGGTTTCTCTAACAAGAATGCCTAGGTGTTAGCTGCTACATGTGAATTTTGGCTCATGTCAGTTCACTGGGATGGTCCCATGGCATTAAACAGGATAAGGCATCTGTAACCACAGCCATACTAAAAGGTCTGTGCTGAGGCACCTGAACATGCCACATAAACTGCACTGACCTGTTGCAGTTAAGTTTTCTTCTGTTCTGACCAAGTCTGCCAGCCTCTCATGGCACCCCATGTTCAGCATTGGGCAGGAGCCATCTCTACTGCAAGCCAGCAGACCCCACTCCTGAGCACCCCCGAGGGCTTGCCAGACACCGTGGCTCACACAAGGTGCTCCATCCTCCTCCCTGTCACAGGGGCTCCACGCTTTGCTGAGCTAGGGAGAGCAGACACCTTTTCCATTTATAATGAATCCTCTCAGCCTTATATGCATTAGGGACCCTGTAAGAGGAGCACTGGAAAACGCAAGGTGGTATTGTATTGTATTAATGTCACTTAATGGTAACTGTCAATGATCGTGATGGAATAAATATGGAAAAGGAAATTACTGTAATTGATTGACAGTCTGGAAGCTTCCACATATGATCTAATGAGAGAGACCTGTGAGAAGCTGCGGCAGTAGAGGCTATTAATGCAAATCATATGCACCATGCCTGCTCTCTGAATTATGCAATGCCATGTGAATGTCTAATCCGTTTCACCAGGCTTGTCTCCATCCAGAAGGAATATTCTACTGACATGCTGATTAGTATATTAGGGGAGGTTTGGAAGTTCAGTGCTAGAGTGGGGCTATCACAGTGCTATTAATTTAGTTCAGAACAAAACAAACAGGTCTGTAAAGCCATCAAAATCACTACATAGGTCTACAAGATAAGTTTGTCACAGCTGATGGGAATTTGCAGGAATTCCTTGCGATATGTGGTCGGAATTAATAAATAGATTAGGAGAGTATAACTTTTCTAGGAAACTACTGTTGAGAACTCAAGAATTGAAGACAAGGCAAAAGGCTTAACATAGCTTCATGATATTTTGCATCTGGATTTCAAGAAAGAACATTGTTATAACAGAAACAGGTGGGAAACTTGGAAGAGGCAGTTGGCATATTCACATTGCAGTAGATCTGTAGACACACAAGCTAGCATGCAAACATGTTCAAAGATGGAGTCTATCCCCAGGTTTCTGGGCTAATGCCATTGTATTTTCCCTCTAAAAAGTATACTTAGATCAAATGTCATACCTAAGTATACTTAGACCAATTCTGGAAATTATTTTGATGGAGTCATCTTGGTCCCTGGGGTCCACTTGTCCTTCATGAAAAGCAATAACACAATTAGCACTACAGTGTCTATTAGAGGAAAGCACAGGTCTGGAACACAAGAGACTTCACACAATTTCAGATTAAGCTTGGGGATGTGAAGAAAGATTACATACAGCCTCCTATGTCTGTGCTGGCTGTCTTTCCCATATTTCTACCAAAGTAAAAATCATTCAATTTTAACAAGAAATTGAGAGAAGGCATTGTGATCTGTACAGGATTCCTCACTACTTTCTAAAAACAGCCCTTTTACAAGACTGCAACCTAAATAATAAACCCAAAAATTAGCCCTGAATCATTCACTCTAGCTAAAATGAACACTTAAGAGCAACCATTTTGCAACAAAGGTTCTAAAAAAGAGGTGGAGAGCCCATGAATCCAGTGACAAAAGTAAAAAAAAAACCAACAAAAAACTGAAGAACAACTTTGTCCGAAGAAAAGCATTGTTCTCTTATTATGCCAACAACATCCTGATCCTGTGAGACACCTTGGCCTATAGTATCCACCTAACACCTGCCAGGAGACAGGAAGGATTCATTCAGGACAACTGCAAGGACAAGGAAGGCCCAGGACAGAGCCAGGCTTTCTAGGTAAAACAGAGTTGAAGACATTTGCCTCAACTCATGTACAGTCAAGAAGAGCCTGGTTATAAGAGGCCCCACGTCACCTCTGAACTTCTTACATGGAAAACAGAACAGACACCAAGCAAGTGATCCTCAGGATCCTCTACACTTCTCCAGAGGTCCATACTGGATCATCATTTTCCACCGTTTTGTTTGTCTGCAAAGCACAATGACAATAAATCCCCTCTTTCATGTGAGTGCTAAGATTTCATAGAGTCATTACTTGTGCAGGGACATTACAAAACAGCCTCATTGCTGTCTGGGCATTATGGCACCTGGATGTGCTTAGAGACAGATGCTGAGAGCAGAGTCAGAGAGATCTTAAAAAAAAAAGTACAAGGAACAAGGCAGGGTTTCATCTTTGGCAAGTCAGCGCTGGGGCAGCAGGGATCCCAGGGTCACTGTAGCATTCTATACTCCTGTAGAGGAAAGCTGTCTACAGCTCCCTGGATCCAGGCATTGCTACTTTATTAGTGTTTTTACAGTGCCACGTGACAGCAAAGTCTCAGCCACATAAGCTGTGCAAGCACAGCAGAAGGCAAGCAAGACCTTGACCCAAAGACCTGCAAATACCCCAACAGCCCCTCTGTAGAGGACACTCATTTTCTGAGCTGGGTGCAGTGATCAGCTCTGAGGATTTGCATTTGGGTAATACTTTTGCAAAGAGATGAAAAGCTGCCTTCACCCACACAGGGAGCCCATGGGCAAGGGAAGTTCAGAGCCAAACACCAAGTTTTTGGGCTCAGCAAGGCCCTGGGAGTTGGGATCCCTGCCTGCTGCCTGGGACTCAGCAGCATCATGGGTGGCGTCACTCCCAACCCGAATGGACTGCAAGTTGTGTCTTTCCAGGGAAATCTCAAATCTTCTCCCTTGGGATAAATGCATTTGGCAGCCAGCAGTTTAAAATCCCTTCACAGTGATTTCAGAGAAGAGATAATGTAAGTTTGTAAACTCTCAAGAAATCACTAAAGCTTCCTGGCAGCTACACAACTCCCCAGGAGGATGCAAGCACCCTGGGACTTGCAGACCCCCAGCTGGGACAGGAGCATCTACACTGGCACAAAGCATTTCCCTAGTTTTTCCCCTTTTCCTGAGTGCCTCACCTCAGAGGTTGCTTTGATAAGGCAAAGATGAAGGATTTCAAAGATGAAGTTTTGATCAGACTTGCCTTAATAACAGAAAGGATTAACTGTCCATTACATTTTGATGTTTTGAATTCACACCACAGAAATTTGTTAATTTTTCTTGTGAGGTTGAATTTGTCTGGGAGGGAGGCAAGAGGCAAGAATGGGGAGGGGGTTTGCAGGAAACAGAAGGCTTCTCTAGTTTTGAGGGAGTTTTTTTGCCACCCAGGGGCCAACACTCAGATTTTTGCAGAGATTTTTATTTTCAACCTGTAGAAACACTCTGAGGGAAAAATTGTCTGTGTGCATTTTCAGCATTCATGATTTCACTATTTTACTTGCAGAACAGTCTGCTCAGATCCTCTCTGACCTCATTCAATGCAAAAAGTTTGCTTTTGGGCAGGAAAGGCAAAACCCACGTCCAGATTTCAATTGCTCCCAAAAGTGCAGGCACATGAAGTCTCAGACTGCTGTGCAGCAAGTAGCCAGCTGTGAATTAACACTTCTGACATTGCAGCATGCTAAGCTTCCACGGGAAAACCAATCCTATACCTTAAACCACGTGGCACACCACTCCACAGAGCCTGGTAATGAAGGAGGACGGTATTAACATTCCAATCAAAACATCCAGGAGGAGGAAAAGGAGAACTGGTACTTCCAGTGTCAACTCCAATTAGGAGGAAATAGAAGCCACAGATGAGAAATAGGAAGCATCTGTATGTGAAAGCACATTTAGCTTTGAAGCTGGTGTGGGAATATTGGCTTAGTCCTTACTTTCCCCAAGTGTTATGTCATCTCATGTGTAATGTTGACACTTACAAGGATTACTTATTAAATAATTCCTTTACAAACAACAGGGAATAATTCTGGCCTTTGATATAGACAGATTATGATCTCAGATGCTACTATAAAGATCTTATATTCGTCTTAACAGGCTAAGCACATTAAGAATCTGGGGAGAAAATACATGAATGCAAAATATGGAAAGCAAACCAAAGAACAGGAAAATCAGAAAAGCCATGCTGAGGCACAGGTTTTAGTACCTGAGAAAGGAAATTATTAAGAGATTAAATCAGTCCACACCAGTCTTCAATTAAGTAAAAATAGTGTTCTATGCCAATCTGGGGAAAAGGCTTTTTTTTTTCCTTTTATATTAAACAGTCCTCCATTTTGGGACTGCAAGGGGAAAGGCTTTAAGAACAGCCTGCAGATGTCTAATTAACCTGACACTGAACACTGCCCTCTGGTCAGGCACAGCCAGCTCCCAATTACCTGCAGGTGCTCTGTCCAGGTTGTGCATGAAGTCTGGCAGGATGCAGAGACTCCCAGGCCAGCTCTGTATGGGTGCAATGCTCCACGACACTGCTATCCTGCCCCTCCTAGTCCTGGAGCACTTTAGACCATTTCAAACAGCACAGAGCCAGAGTTAATAAGCTTTTTTGGGCCTGAACTGGCTCTCTGAGGAGCTGGCCTGGATACTGCATAACCAGGAGCACCAGAGGAATACAGCACGTGGGCATCCATCGTGACCTCAGGCTCCCAAGTGCTGTGAGCAGATCAGGGGACCAGACCAGTGACCTCCCCAGGGCTGTTTGTCCCAGGAGAGCTCCTTATTCAGGCAGAGGGATGGAGGAGCAGAAGCCCACCAAGCTCAGACCCTAACATCCCACCCAGGTTGCTGTGTCCATCTGCTTGTTGCAGAGTGCTCAGTAACTTCCCCACCATCTGGGCTTCCAGAACAGAAAATAAAGAGCTGGCCATTACCTGTGCCCTGAGTGCTGCAGTCTGTGTTACAATCAACTGAGTGTCACAAGTCAGATTGCCACTGAAAGAAAGTCTGAATTCCTTGCTCAAATCAGGCCTGAAACAGAGCTGCATTTGCTGTGTCAGGAGAATCTGGGCCAGTATCATGGTCTTCCTCAGGAAATCTTTCTGCCTGGAGCCCTGAATGGGCAGAATCAAGGGATCAAACGATCCTCCCTATAAACAACAAACCTTGACTTCAGGGAAATGGTACTGAGAGTCACCTTGGCAACAACTGGGGTTTATTTCTGGGGGTTATTTGGGGTTTTTTGTTTTGGTTTGGTTTTGCTTGTTTGTTTTTAACAAAAAAACCAAAACAAAAACAACCTAACCTTTCACTGGGACATTTTTTCAGGCTGTCCCCATTTGAACATCTGCTGTAACATGCGGGGTGGGGGTGGGGGGGGAAATGAATCCTTTAGAAAAAAAGGTGAAATAAAAAAAAAAAAAGAACAGCACTAATTTAATTTGTTTTCTCAAATTGCAAATCCTTGTACCTGTACTTGCTTGAAGCAAATGAGCCATTAAAGTTGTGAAAATGTATGCAGGCCCTTCAGTAGCACTTCCTTCTGAGGAATGAGAATAAGAAAGGCCCTTTTCATACTGACCCATTGTCCCAGACAGCCCTAGGTGTTCAGCCCCAAGTTCCAACTAGCAGCATAGTGTGGGGTTACCCAGGGCAATGAACAACAAACAATTTAAAACTTTTCCATAAATCTGAAAAACAAAGAGGCTTTTTATCTTTGCACTGAGAAAAGTAAAGGAGCAGAGCCTCCATCCCCAGAGCCTGACTGCACTGGTGTGATCAGAGCAATCAGGCTGATGGTGTGACAGCAGACCTGCAGCAGACAGCCCTGTTCTTACAGCAGAGTAATCACTTAAGAAATCCTTCCCAGTCACCTGCTACAAAAGGGGAGGCCCTTCCCTCTCTATCCCAGTATCCTTCCTGATGGCAAAAGCATGCTGTTGCTTCTCCTGCTAGTCACACCATGGAGAGGCACAGGTCCCTCAAACCCTAAAGATCACAGCAACATGACAAAGGAAGAATAAGGTCCACTACTGGCCTCTTCCTGAGTGTTAAGGAGCAGCTCTTGGTCTATAATGAAAGAAATCCAGCCAGAAACACTTTTTAAAGCAGTGAGTGGAATAGCAAAGCAAGAACTTTTTTCAAACCTAGAGAGTGGCACAGAGGAGAGAATAGAGACTGAAATGACTGAAAGCCTGCAGAACATTTATAAAATAGTTATTTTTCCCCCCAACAATGGTACTCTGTCCCTGACATGAATCAAAAATGTCACAAGGCAGTTTGGTGAGGCCGCATGTGAATGCTGGGTATTGAGCTGCAGCAGCTGCAGGCAGACTTTGTGGTTAACCCTGTGAGACTTTCACTGCTACAGCTGGCTCCCATTCTGTCGCCGCATCCAGCGGCCGCTCCTTCCCACTGCACTGCTGCTCAAAATAATCACAGCCTTATCTGTGCCTGCATTTCATTCCTCCACAGGCATCAGTGGAGCAGCCCAATGGTGAAGATGTCAAATCAGGAGATATGTCTGTATATTCATACTGCATAGAGGCCTTCTGTGTTTTAAAATCTTCCATTTGGGCTGTTAGGTTTCTAAAATACACAAAGCAAAAGTGGCCTGAACTCAGACCTGTGCTTCCTCAGGAACCATCAGTTCAGTCTACAAAATCTTCAGGTGGAGAATAAATTATCTTTGCCTAAGGACACCTCTTCCTATGCCACAGGGAAGCCTTCGTTCTGACACCAGTACTAAGAGATCTGTTGCCATGCCTCTACAATCCAAAGCACTAAGATGGGCCATTCACTTGCATTTTTATCCCCATGGTATCCAGCTCTGCAACAGGACACTTTTCCTAAGACTTTCAGCATAAGTGGGGAAAGCTCTCTGCTTCTGCAATGCCAACAGTAGAGACCAACAAGACAAGATCAATAACTGGAAAACAAATATTTTATGTCTCAAGTGTCATTAAGATTTCTACAATTTTTCAATCCTTTGTTAGAAGCCTAGATTATTTTCAGCTCACCTTATATAAATTTCTCTTCCTTACAACATGCCTTCCCTGCAGACAAATGGTAAGGAAAGCAGAGCTGACCGGAGAAGTGCCATTATCAAGAAACAGAAGCCTAATTGGTATTGAAAGTTCAAAAATAAACAAGCTTTTAAAAAGTTACTGTTTAGCAATCTGTAACCAGCTTCAATCACCATATCTTCCCCAAGAAATCAGTTTGAATAGGATTCAAATTTGAATAGAGGTGTTGACTAGTATCCTTAAATACATTCAGAGTTGCTCTAGTGACTCTGAAGCAAGCACTTTGTGGAAAAAAGCAAAATATAGTTTTAATTGGTTTTAAAGGAACAACTCAGCCTAGTGCAGTAAGTTGCATGCGCTTCTATGCACCAGTACAAGTCTTTGCATAGTGATTATTGTCATTATAGTTACAGGCTACTGCAAAGGCAGTGTATTGGACCAGAGACTCCTGTATTTGATTGCTGTGGGGGGAGAAAAAAAAATCTTGCATTTCATTGTGGATTTACAAGCACACAGGGATTTACTTACTGGCTCAGCCTTTATGCACTTGCCTCAGCATAAGCCCACAGCCAAGTTAACTAAATGGAAGATGTGTTCACTACCACAGAAGTGTTTTAAAACAAAGGCCTTATAATCCCCAGCCTGAGATATTTGCAGGAAGTTCTGCTGCTTTCTGGTTGTGTGAATTTTCCCTTACAGAGCAGGCTTGGCCTTCCATAGAAGGAAGGCTGCAGCCCTAATAAATATTCAGTGGTTTTTTGCCACTCTATGCATCACAATCCTCTCCCAGCTCTATCAACCTGCTGACACCTCCCCTCCCACTAAACCCCCTAAAGCACATCCCTGTTTCTGCAATCCAGCCATTCAACAAGAACTCTTTCCAGTACAATTATGCAACAGATATCTTTAAGAGCAAGGCACCAGAAGACACACATCAACTTAAAGCAGAAGGCCTCTCAGATACAGTCTCCCAAAAAACCACCAAGGCATGTGAACATGCAGTCATCCCCAATGACTTCTCAGCGTGTCTAAAAACAGAGGCAAGAAAAACCAAAAAGGCAAATTCCAATGCAATCAAACTGCTTGTAAGCACACCCTGTGTGTGCAGGATGGTAAGGCAGGCAGCAGAGAGCCTGCTTCCCTCCGTCATCCTCTGCTCCACCTGACAGTGTCTTAGCCTGGAGCATACCTAAGGGCCACAGCACAAACTGCCCACAAGGAAAACAGCAACATGAAACACTTCATTGCATCATTAGGTCACTATTTGTGCTAATCCCCCAAATTCTGTGGGCAAATCTAAGCACCTAGAAAATAGCCTGCCTTTGAAGAGGAGAAGTCATGGCTGGATATAGACCACCTGTCAATCTTTCCCTTTACTTAATCCCTACCCCATCCCTCAGCCCCAATTTCTTTACACTAGGAAAGACAATTACAGCCTTCCTTCCCTAATACTAATGCAAGCCCCCTGATAGCAAGAAGCATTGTTTTAATAAGCCATGTCCATTTTTAATCACACAGTTTATCAATAAAAAAGAGACAAAGAGAGGAAAAATAGGAGAAAAAAGGGACTCAGGGCTGCACAAAAGCAATCAAAAGTGGAATACAGTGCCAGCGTAAAATGTGGGGATATGCCCATGCCAAAAACAACCTGTGGTGTCCACCAGAAGGTCCCAATCTGGAGCCAACAAATAAAATCAGGAAGAGAGGGATGGCATGAGAAGTTGCAGAGACAGGGTGGAGCTCCCCAGTGCTCACTGTCTCCCCTAAACCCTGACCCCTCCATCGCCTGCCAGGCACTGGACTATGCTTTCAGCTCAAGATGTGAGCACTACCAGAGGGTTTGTGGTGGATGTAAGTAACCCCTTCTTTTTCCCTTCCTGATTTTGGCTTGGTGAACAATGTTTCACCATCCAGGAGTGGGAGTTTGTGCTGTGGGGCCCCTGCCTTTCACAGGAAAGGCAGAGTAGAGAGCCTGACTTTCTGTGAGCTGGAAGCCTCCCACAGCATGTGCTGAAGAGGAGGAAGGGTGTTTACCCTTTTAAACTGGCCAAAATCTGCTTTGATTAATGCCATTTAGCAGAATAAGCACTCCTCCACGACTGCAGACAGGCCTCCCTCCCTGCCTTTAGCAGGAGATGCCACCCACCACTGCCTGGCCCACGGAACAGAGGTGACCAGCATCACCTCCCCAGCACCTTGGCTGCACCCAGAAGCAGAGAAAACATTCTGAATTGCCCAGAAGTTTTGTGGTTATTCTAGAAATCATCAGTTCACCCACAAATCAGCAGCAAGGGAAGGGAAGGATCCCAAGAGTAAAAAGCAATTGGGTAACTGAACAGCACTGTTGAAATAAAGTACCAGCATTCCCCTCAGCCTCCTCTTTCAAGCATTATCTTTGCAGAAGTGTGTGTGCTCTAGGTTCATACCCTCCAGAAGGACAAGAGGTGCATATTGCATTAATTGACCGTCAAATTACCTTAGTAGATGCAGTAAGACTTAAATGTTCTGTACAAAATTCGACACCATGACATGAACATTAGGGATACTTCAAAAATACTATTAAATAGAAACTTACAAGTGTTTAATATAAGTACAACTATTTCTCAAATTGCACAGTCTCTGATTTTAAAATCAATTTTCTGCTGTAACACAACATTTTACAGGAGCGCAAACTCCATAAAGCTTCTCACAAAAACAATCTTGGTCAACTGTATAATGCCCAAAATTAAAGCTACATTTCAGTGGAGAGAGGGTTATCCTGTGACAGAGCTGTGCCAAATCTCTGAAGAGTTAAGATTCTGCTTTTTGAAAAGCTATTTTGACACACAAGATTTTAGTCACCACAACATTTTAACCCTTTTTGACAGTGTAGATGATGAACAATTCAGGGGTTTTTTTCAAATCTGTTCGGAAATTTCCCATATTTAGTGTGCTCTGCACAAAAATAAGTTATTGGACTCAGAAACAGTCCAGACCAATTATGTTCCAAAGGTTTCCTGCTACAAGTTACAGGAAAAATATATTAGCCAGTCACATGTAAAGACTGTGCCTGAGAAGCAAGAAGTTCATCAACTTCAAGTTGTCCAGGGGAAAAAAGAAGAAAAAGTAAGTTGTTCAAGCTCACACCATTGCAAAGCTCTACTTAAGTTTCTTTATGGTAACAGGAATTACCCAGATCCATTCATGCAGCTCAGCAGTATCTGCAGAGATACCAATACCAGTAAAGATGGACCCTTGGACCTACTTCAGTTTTTGACACACTTTTTGGGGAAAAGTAGCACAGCCCACATTCAGAGCTCAACTGATAAGCAGTGTTTCTCCTTGGCTATTAATAAAAACACCAGACTGAGAAGGCTAAATGTGAATATCCATCAATGTACACTCATTATTTTGTGCTGTAGGTGCCAAGGGCCTGACATCATAAAGTTTTGGTTGATAGCCAGGCCTCCTGGACATCACTGCAAGATGGGTAAGGAGCAATTAAGAAAGGACAGAAAGCCACTGAAATAAAGTTTTGCTATTGAATCAAAACAACAAAAGAAAAAAATTAACAAAATCTCCATTTCAATGGATTTGAGATTCCACAGGAAATATTATCTTGAGACTTGCTACATTATTTCTCTTTCACTTAAGTTTACCAAACTCCAGAGACAGTATGACCAAGAAAAATACCCTCATACAATGAAAATCAACAAGGAAAATTTCCCTTGCTTAAATAATGCTTGAAAGGCAGGAGAGAGCTAGTAATCTTTTTGGGGTTTGCTGCTTCAGATCAGAAGAAGCACACATATGCTTTGTGGCAGTAGTCACACTCCTTGGACCCTCTTACAGTCAATAAGGGAAATGCAGATCTCTACATCTCTGCTCTGTTTCCTAAAGCATCACTCACATCAGTAACTGTAAGAAAAACAAGGAGGGGGAGAAAAAGGCTTATTTCTTTGCAGAGTTCCCACCCCACAGCCCAAGCTACTCCCCTGGCACAAGCTCTGCCAGTTCATCCTCAATCCTTCCCCATGGCTGGTACCTCACCCACCCAGAAAGGGCTTCCCCCATCCTCAGCTTCTTACAGCCAAGGGGCCTCAGTAGGTGCTCCTAAAGGACCTGCTGGTTCTGCAGCTCCAGCACACTCCCCCCAGCTGGGAGACCTTAATCACAGTATTTCTTATTGGAATGACCTGGTAACTGAGTGAGCAAGAAAGCCAGAGTGAAATCTCTAATCTATTGCCCCATCCTTCCTACTGCCTGGCCATTGTTAAGAGTGTTTGTTTCCCATTAGAACGAGCACATCCTGCCATCCCCCCTCCAACCTGCCTGCCCGGGGCTGACTGAAAGGCAGATGTGGGCAGTACCCAGCCTGAAGTCCAACTGCTGCTCATTTCCAAGCTGCTCAGCCACAACTTTTCCGCTAAGACCATCGTGTTTATGGTGGCAGCCCAACCATAGAGTGTCCCTCTCTAACAGCCACCACACATCCCACTCATTGTCCCAGTGTCATTGTCCCAGTTCTCCTTCCGGAGAACAGCCACAACAGCACTTTTCATCCCTGAAATGCACCGCACAAATGGAGAGCACAAGTCAAACAAAAGCTACAGCCGCTCTGTTTACTACCGAGAAAGATCAATGGCCTTCAATGAAAGGACAGGAAGCTGATGTTCTCACTGTAACTTGTTGGTAAAACAGTGAATAGTGCTATCGAGACTGACAAAGGCTCTTTTCTTCCTCCTCTTACTTTTTTTTCTAAAATGAAGAATCCAATGGAGAGTGTTATCGTGTAGTTATCAACAGGCCATGAAATGGGGAACATCAGCAAGTGTATTCAACTCCTTTGTTTGCTCTTTGAGAGCGTTAAACAGAAGCCTCAAAGTGCACACAGGAAAAAAAAAATCAACCCACGATAGAAAAACACAAGAAAAATCACATAAGCAAAAAAGACAAACTGCTAAGATTTTTATAAACCCTCCAAAACCCACCAAACCACAAACGGGAACACAGATCGCAGGCGTCGGCAACCACACTTGTCCAGTATCTTTTCCTTGCTCAGGGTGTATAGAGCATGCCAGTGGATTAGCAAGGAAGAGCACGGCTGACCAAGGGAAACAGCCAACCTTTCCTTATATCCCTGCTAGGCCACTGCTATGGCAAGCCAGCCCCTAGGGTCTACAGAAGCTCTACACCCGGTGCTGATAGGATTAGATCCTTCTTTTAGGTACATCTCAAGCACTCCTGGATACTCCAAGTTTAGTCACCACTCACATCTCAGCATTTATTGGATACCACTAGCTCCAAGCCTAGTCATAAGGAGTGTGGTGTCCTTCTACAGAGAATGCCCCTCCTCTCTTACCAAGATTACTCCAGCAGAGTGTAACAACATTCTGCAGCTGCTCGTAGAAGAATTAGTATTCTTAAACCTCTGGAAGACTTAAAACTGAATTAGTATAACTGACATCAAAAAGCACACTGCTGGAAGATGGGCAAATGCATGTGCAAATACCATATTTCTCAGCACCTTTGAACTGTGGGAATCTGTCATACAGCCTAGAGGAATGCTTTCTGCTTGTGCATTAAAAACAATACACCTCAGTATTTAGGTACATCCCACACGTTGTGCCCATGACATGCGTCACATGTGTGCATACATCTGCAATGCTGGTGAACAGTTAAAATGCTATCCATACAACTAATGCCAAGTGTTTTGCAAATATTTTTTTTGTCTCCCAGGACTTCCTCACATGATCCTAAATATAAAATTTCAGACTCCAAATTCAAAGCGAAGCTTTGCACAGGGGAAATTGAGATTTTCCTTGAAGGCTCAAAGGAAAATTTAGGATTATATGAAAGACATGAGGTTAGTTATTAGTAATGTTGTTCTTCAAAGGACTTTAGAAACTGAGAGGACTGATGTCAGGGGAAAGCCAAGTAATGGGTGAAAATGTTTTCAAAGGTTAACTTTTTCTTTTACTCCTTCTGCAGATCTGTGAAGAGACTCGATAAGATTTTCTTCCTACTTGCTTTGTGCTAGAAGTATGATCCTTTGGACCTACTGCTTGCAGTGAACCTGTTTCCCTACCTAAAGGTTCTCATTTCCATTTTATACATTGATATAAAGCTGTCTGTCCAGCACCCTGAACACAGCAGCACATCAGCCAGAGCTGTCCTCCTCGTTGAGCACCCACTGTCTATTGCAAAGCCATCGAGAGCCTTCCAGTTCACACTAACCCCAAGGGGTCCTTAATAGCCAGGGCTACTGGCACAGAGGGCATGGCCACTCTTGTTCATGCCATGGGAGCACTACTTGCTGTCCTGAAGCTGGACTGAACCAGAAACATGTAGATCATGCACTGTGTGGCCCTAACATGAAAAGCAGATGGGACAAGTGCTGGCCTGGCAAGCACCTTCCACCAGGCCACCCTCTGAGGCTGCTTGCAGCCCACTTGTCTTGCACAAGATGTACACAGAGGAAGGGATGCAAGGGGAGGTGTCCACATGCATCTTTGCCCAGCTCTGCTTCCTGTGTCAGATCAAAATGGAGGCAAAAGGAAAGGGAAACCATGCTGCTCCCTCAGAATTTGCAGCATGTGTCCATGCAAATAGCCAGAACTCGGGCCTCTTCCTATTCCTTCTTCTAATTAAAATTGACAGGCCAGTGGCTCCATTATAGTGACTTGCATCAGGGATTGTGCATAGCAGAAACTCACTCTAAATAAAATATAATAATTTTATTTTACTTGATAAAAGCACTGCTTCTGCTAGCCTTAAATTTCAAATTCTCTACATTCCTTAGTG